>NC_084502.1:5355986-5955986 GCF_024500385.1 Phyllopteryx taeniolatus
AATGAGGGAAAAAAAGAACTTCAATGCAAATGGCTGCAATATAACTGAATACTTTCCGTACCCACTATGCAATAGAAAATTTATGGAGGATTTTTCAGAACTGCTGTGAGTTATTTATACTGACTACAACTATTTTGTCATAACGGGAGACTTTAACATTCATGTTGACAATAACGTGGAGAAGAACTCTCTGCTATACTAGACACATTTGACCTCTCTCAACATATTAAGAGTCCAACCCACACTCAATGTCACATCTTAGACCTGGTCATGTCTAAGGATGTTGAAATTCTATCCATTGACGTTAATGATATGGCTATTTCTATTTTTGTGTATTCTTCCAAAAGGTTCAGACAACCTCTATGTCTGTTAAGAAAAGGTACAGAAATGAGAGTACCGCCACTAAGTTTATGGTGACCATAGTTGTGCCACAAACTGTGAATGCTGAGACAGTTGATGAACCTTTGGATCATTTCACCTGGAAAATCTCAAATGTCATGAATGCTGTCGCTCCTATTAAAACTAAGACAATCTTGAGGCCAGCTAGAACACCATGGAGGAGCATAATGATGGTGAAGACCTCCAAATGAAAGTGTAGGACGGGAGAACGTAAGTGGAGAAAAACTAAACTCCAAATTGACTATGACCGCTACAGACAAAGTAGCCAAGAGTTAGTCAGGGCTAGACACCAACGCTTTTCTGATATCATCCCCGAATCAGATAGCTCCAGAACTCCTAACAGCAGATAAATGCAATCAATTTGCTTATTTTAGTGATCAATGATATAAGGTTGAATACTGACTCGGGAAAGGTGTCAATTCTGGTCTTGTTGGACCTCAGTGTGGCTTTTGATACGGTAGATCATAATATACTGCTGAACAGGTTGGAAACGTGGGAAGGACTAAATGGAACAGTCCTTAAATGGTTCAGGTCCTACCTGGAGGAAAGGAGTTATTTTTTAACCATTGGAAGTGTTCAATCTCCTCGAATGACATTGACCTATGGGGTCCCTCAAGGGTCAGTTCTTGGACCCCTCCTGTTCAGCCTGTATATGCTACGCTTGGGTCAAATTTGACGATCATAGCTATGCAGATCACACAATTATATCTAGCAGTGTCTCCAGATGACTACAGTTCAACTGAGTCTAAAACAGCTAAATAACTGGATGAGACAGAATTTTCGTCAATTAAACCACAACAATACTCAGATAATTGTTTTTTGGCAATAAAGAAAAGAGGATTGCTGTTAGTAAATACCTGGAGTTACTCTCTTTAAAAACCAAAGACCAAGTCCGTAACCTTGGTGTTCTGATAGATTTCGACCTGACTTTCAACAGTCTTATCAAATCAATTACTAAAACTGTCTTCCAGCATCTGAAGAACATATCCAGACTGAAGGCTTGCATGTGTCAATCAGACCAGGAAAAGCTCATCCATACTTTTATCTCAAGTAGACTTGACTATTGTAATGGTCTTCTGACTGGACTCCCCGAAAAGAGCATTAAACAGCTGCAGCTCATTCAGAATGCTGCAGCTGGGCTTCCAGTCGGCTTTAGAATAGATTTTAGAGTTCTGCTACTGGTCTATAAATCACTAAATGGTTTAGGTCCTGAATACATGAAATAAATGCGAATGGAATATAAACCCAGTAGGGCTCTGAGATTAATAGACTCAGGTCAAATAGTGGAGCACAGAGTCCAAAGCAAACATGGTGAAGAAGCATTTAGCTATTATGCTGCACACAAATGGAATAAGTTACCAAAAGAAGTGATGTCAGCCCCAAGTGTGCATGTTTTTACGTCGAGGTTAAAAACTTTTTTTCAAACTTTGCATAAAGCATAATATCCATCCATCCATTTTCTGAGCCGCTTCTCCTCACGCGGGTCGCGGGCGTGCCGGAGCCTATCCCAGCTGTCATCGGGCACGAGGCGGGGTACGCCCTGAACTGGTTGCCAGCCAATCGCAGGGCACATAAAAACAAACAACCATTCGCACTCACATTCACACCTACGGGCAATTTAGAGTAGCCTATTAACCTACCATGCATGTTTTTGGGATGTGGGAGGAAACCGGAGTGCCCGGAGAAAAGCCACGCAGGCAGGCACGGGGAGAACATGCAAACTCCACACAGGCGGGGCCGGGGATTGAACCCCGGTCCTCAGAACTGTGAGGCAGACGCTCTAACCAGTCGGTCACCGTGCTGCTGCAAAAGTAAACCAAAAGATAAAATTGATAAAAAGTATTTGTATTTACCAATAAACTGTCCTAATTCTGTGCTGGGTTTTACCTATATAGTAATACAAAACAAAATCATGACAAAAACATTAAAGGTCATGAAAATTTATTGAGATTCAGCAATTTGATGATGCATCTACCTTAATTATTGAATAGTATCGGTATTGGCGACACCGGCCCAATATTTACTCGGTATCAGATCGATACCAAAATATGCAGTATCGCACACCACTAGTTGGATGGTTGTGCTTTAAATAGATGTTGTCACTTTGACGTTTGTTGTGTTGTATTTGTTGAGACATACCGGCTCGTTCTCATTGATGTTAGCCGGATCACCATTCGCCGCCGCATTCGTCTGGCTTGAATCCAAAGTGTTCCCGCAATGCCGCTGTGGCATTAGACTTTGAAACTAATTTCATTTATGCAGCAATTACTTTCTGTAATTGTACAGTTAGGGTTTAGGCTCGCCGTCAGAAAACTTAGCTTCGAGACCACTAATTCCTTCTTTCACTCTTCTTAAATCTCCACATACCGTGTTCCCAACATGGAATGTTATATTACAGGTGGAAGTCTGGTGTGTGTGTGTGTGTGCGCGTGAGTCCCTCGTCCCACATTGGCGAGCATGTTGACTGACAGGAGAATTGAACAAGTCGTGCAACTGAATGTCGATGATGTACAGTAGGGGTGTCAAACTCATTTTTGTCACGGGGCACATCCCAATTATGGAGGGCCGCTACGACTGTGGACCAATATAAATGAAAGATTACCTCGTATCCTGTCATGACAGTATACACAACACTGATGAATAACCAGTTTTGAAGTCAGAAGCCTATAAATACATGTTTTTCAACTATTACATTTCTTTTCAAAGGGGGATTGGTAACAAAAAATGCTTGCAAAGATCTCAATTACACCAGAACACAACAAAAACAAACAGCGATTTTGATTTGCTTTCGCTGGCCACATAAAATGATGTGGCGGGTCGCATCTGGCCCCCCGGGCCACCAGTTTGACACCTGTGATGTAGAGTATGTAAATGAGTCTTTATTGAGTCCAGAAAAGCTATCATGTCCATTTTTATTTCATCAAACAATAAGTCAATCTAGTATTTATCGTGATAGGCCTCCACATTTTTTTTTACATTACATTTTACTCTTTGATCTAAACTGCAATTCCTAAATTGAAATATTTGAGAATGTCCTAGGTAATCGAAATACATAGTGTATGGTTTTTCTTTTGTTTTAGTTTTTTTACAATGAAAGAAAATTGATATTAATCAGCAAAAAGGTTATTGTTGGTCTGGTTCAGATTTTTCACACCCCACCAGCCACCCTGATAAATGAGTATGAAACTAAAGTTGTGATGCAAAATGCCAACACATCGTCTTGCATCCATGTTTGCGTTATGAAGGTGATGATTTGAAGCTGTTGTCTCTCCTCTTTCCTTCATCCTCTTGCCTGGTGTCGGTGGGTGTGCGTTCAGTCCAAGGTGCTGGTGCTGGTGCGGGTGGTCTCTCCAGACCTCTTCCGCATGGTGCTGCGCTACACCAACACGGGGGGCGTAGACGTCCGGGGTCGGGTGTCGGTGCTGGAGGACGATGGGAAAAACTTCTGCGCCAACTGTGAGTGCTGCTGGTGGGCGGCTTCCTGTTCTTCCTCCTCTTCCTCCTCTCGTGAGGTCCCTCAGTTTCACGCCGCCAGTTGGGTGCGGCCAGAGCTTAGCAGTCAAACTTGATATGAAATTCATCTTTTTCACTTCTTGTGTCTCCTCCTCATCCTCTTCCAGCTCCTCGTGTATTGTATGCTCCTCTTCCACTTCCTTCCCAAATGGCTCCTCCTTCTCTTCTTCCTCTCCTGTCTTCTCCTTCCTCGTCTCTTGGCACAGCTTCTTCCTCTTCCTTTCTCTTGTCTGTTGCTGTTCCTCTTTCTCCTCTTTGTTGTCTTCCTATTCCGAGCTCATTTTACATCCTACCCTCAAACATGTTATTGTCATACAAGTGTCAAAATAAATGTGAAACACTATGACAGTGATGATGAGGATGATCATCTTCCAGGTTCCGAGCAGTCCAAAGAGATTGTCTTCACTCCCGGCACGGGGCCAACCTTCGTCAACATTCCCCAGGACAACTTTGTGGAACCTTTCGTTCTCAACCCCGGAACTTGGACTGTGCTCATCGAGGCTGAAGGAATCCTGCTGGTGAGAGTCATTAGTCATTATGCTGTTAATATGTATATGCATTTATGTACAATGTATGTATATGTACAGTATGTGCAGTGGAATCTCGGGTTACAAACTTAATTCATTCCGTGATCCCGTTTGTAACTCGGAACGTTCTTAAACCGAGGTAATGTTTCCCATTGAAATGAATAGAATTGTAATTAATCCGTTCCAGCCCAAAAATTAAGTTAGACTTGTTTTTTTAATCAGTGTGTGGTTAAAAATAAATATAGTGCATTATAGAAATAGATGAAAACACACTATTATAAAGAAATATTGTCATTTGAAAGATGAATTGCTCTGATGGCCAATTTACTGTGTATTCCTTTTCATCATTTTTGTTAATTTTTTTGAACATGTTTCAAATGTTATGTATTCATACCATACGCTTTGTTATTGACAAAACAGTAACCCTCATGAAAATCGGTTGAGAAATGAGCAAGCTACGACTTAATTTCAGTCTCCGTGCATTGCCTTCTATCAGAATCAGAATCAGAGTCAGAATCATCTTTATTTGCCAAGTATGTCCAAAAAACACACAAGGAATTTGTCTCCGGTAGTTGGAGCCGCTGGAGTACGACAACAGACGGTCAATTGACAAAGAACACTTTTGAGACATAAAGACATTGACAAAAAAAAACAGTCACTGAGCAGTAAAGGGTTGCTACGGGAACGTTGCCCCTGCCAACATGGCTGCCACGCAGGCACATCGGTTAGCCAGGCTGTTACAGAGTGCTGGCGTATCAAGTGTTCATATCAATGTGGAAATCTATTACGACATGATTATGCCGACATTAAATAACATACATACTGTAAATACCGTAATTTATTGTGTATAATGCACATTTCCCCCCCCACCCCCAAAAATGGTCAAAAGTCCAATAGTGTGCATTATAAATGGGTATAGGAGAAAATGAAAAAGACTTTCCCATTTTATAAATGTATGCCGCCTTCTAGAGGTTATGAAAAAGCTGTACACTTTCAAACAATATCCCGCCGCCCCCCAGAGGTTATGAAAAAGTTGTACACTTTCATTCAAGTATGCCACCTAGAGGTTATGAAAAAGGTGTAGTCTCCACTACACATTCCAACATTACAGGGGTACATATGAATCAGAATCAGAATCATCTTTATTTGCCAAGTATGTCCAAAAAACACACAAGGAATTTGTCTCCGGTAGTTCTGTGTGGAATCTGTCTTGTTCAACTACTGTATGGTCTTGGGCATGGTGCCTCGGCCATATTTATGCGGAACAACTAGTTTTCTGTCACCCCCCACCCAGATTCTTAGAGTGCTTTACCAGTACGAGTGTGAGAGCGATAACACCAAATTTAACACACCTGCTCCACCGTAACGCCTGAGACCTTTTAACACGAACGAGTCACATGGCACCGGGTGGAAAAATGCCTCATTTGGCCCAATTTGAACAGTTTAACTTTGGGGTGTTGTTTAGACATGAATGGCTATGTTCAAAACATTTTGTGGTGACAATAAATTTAGAAGTTCTTCACTTGTTATATGAGATGTACATTGAGGAGCAAAATGTCATTTAAGTGTTGTCCCATTAAAATATAATAATAATAATAATAATCCATCCATTTTCTGTACCACTTTACCTCACAAGGGCCGCGGGCGTGCTGGAGCCTATCCCAGCTATCTTCGGCCGAGAGGCAGGGTACACCCTGAACTGGTCACCAGCCAATCGCAGGGCACATATAAACAAACCACCATTCGCGCACACATTCACACCTACGGGCAATTTAGAGTCTTCAATGAACCTACCATGCCTGTTTTTGGGATGTGGGAGGAAACCGGAGTGCCCGGAGAAAACCCACGCAGGCACGGAGAGAACATGCAATGCAGTTTGCAATAATAATAATTAATAATAATAATTATTATTATTTATGAAAATCTGAAGTGTATTAATTTACCCTATGCACATATATATAATAATAATATATACTTTACATATGTGTGAGTGTATAATTTATATATGTTCATATGTATAATACTGATATAATAACCTTATAATTATCCTGCTCAGGATTTTTTGGTCCTTCTACCCAGCGCCTACTACGAGGCTCCCGTCCTGCAAATGCATGTCACAGAGCCGTGCATGTTCAACTCTCCACTGGATGCCAGCCACAAGTAAACTTGTTGTTGTTGTTGTTGTTGTTTTTGTCCGTGCTTCAATGCATGTGTGTCTTGCTTGTGTCCCAACAGCTGTCTACAGTACACATACTTGTCTCTGGAAGTCTTCCCTTCCCTGTTTGGGAATGATGCTAGTTGTCGCCATGACAACCACCTGCCGCACCCCTGCCCCATCGAAAGGGTCACCCTTCACCATCCCGACATGGCTGTTTGCAGTGGCTATGACGTAAGAGAGTGAATGCCTTGTTCTTGGTCTGCATTTACATCGCACAAATTCAGAGCTGTCAAATGGTACAGAATGTCCATATTTTGTGACGGAAATCACTGAATGCTGACTCGTTCCGGCTGTAACACTAATTGTGCTGGATACTGAAAAAAAAAGAGCGTCCGACATTACAGCCAGTACGGGGCAGACACTGGCCAGTACAAATTTCATGAATGAATATGTTGAAATGGCCTCCATGGTAGCAAAAAAAAATGTAAATAAAATGCAGCCCTATGGGGGGCACAAGCCAGTGCAAACTGTAGGCCGGTCACAAGCCCGGATAAATGCAGAGGGTTGCGTCAGGAAGGGCATCCGGCTTAAAACTTTGCCATCAAATATGAGCGTTTATCCAAAGAATTCCATACCGGATTAGGCGTGGACCGGATTAACAATGACCGCCACCGGCGCCGTCAACCTGTAGTTCATTCTGTCATGAACGGAACAAAGGACAGGACCCAAAATGCATGACTCTTATTCAAATGGGCAGTTTCAAAAAGAGAGGTTTAATAAACGACCAGAGGTCGGTACACAGGCAGGCAATCCGAACAGGCAACAGTATCCAAAAAACGTGAGGCAAAAAGGCAAGGTCAATAATCAGAACAGGGTCTAGGCTTACTATGAGTCGGTGATGTGGAAACAAGGAACGCTGGAACGTGACAACAAGGTACAACGAACTGGCGACCAGAAAGAATGAGAGATGACGTTAAATGCATGGAGTAATTACTGTCAACGAGGCACAGGTGGGGAAGATGCTCTCAGGAGCAGGTGTGTACGAGACGGGGGGAAGACAACAACCATAACACACACACCCATCACAGGGCGCCGGTGGAAATTCAGCTACTGTGGGTCGAAGACAAAGAAGAGGTGGAAAGCGGGTTCTTCGGCAGAAATAGAAGCGGAAAGCACAGAGCCTAGAATTGAATGTGAGGACTTTGAATGTTGGGACTATGAGAGGAAAATCTCGGGAGTTGGTTGACATGATGATTAGGAGAAAGGTTGATACATTGTGTGTCCAGGACACCAGGTGGAAAGGCCGTAAGGACAGAAGTTTAGGGGCAGGGTTTCAATGATTTGACCATGGAGTAGATGGGAAGAGAAATGGGGTCGGGGTTATTTTAAAAGAAGAGTTGGCGAAGAATGTCTTGGAGGTGAAAAGAGTATCAGATCGAGTGATGAGGCTGAAACTTGAAATTGAGGGTGTTATGGATAATGTGATGAGTGCCTATGCCCCACAGGTAGGATGTGACCTCGAGGTGAAAGACAAATTCTGGAAGGAGCTAGACGAAGTAGTTCTGAGCATCCCAGACAGAGAGAGAGTCGTAATTGGTGCAGATTGTAATGGACATGTTGGTGAAGGAAATAGGGGTACGGCATCCAGGAACGGAACTTGGAGGGACAGATGGTGGTAGACTTTGCAAAAAGGATGGAAATGGCTGGAGTGAACACTTTTTCCAGAAGAAGCAGGAACATAGGGTGACCTACAAGAGCGGAAGTAGAAGCACGCAGGTGGATTGTGCAGACGATGTCATCTGAAGGAGGTTACCGACAGTAAGGTCGTGGTAGGGGAGAGTGTGGCTAGACAGCATAGGATGGTGGTGTGTAAGATGACTCTGGTGGTGGGGAGGACGATTAGGAAGACAAAGGCAGAGCAGAGAACCATGTGGTGGAAGCTGACATAGGAAGAGTGTTGTGCGGCTTTTCGGGAAGAGGTGAGACAGGCTCTCGGTGGACAGGAGGAGCTTCCAGAAGACTGGACCACTACAGCCAAGGTGATCAGAGAGACAAGCAGGAGAGTAGTTGGTGTGTCTTCTGGCAGGAAAGGAGAGGAGACTTGGTGGTGGAACCTCAAATTACAGGAAATCATACAAGGAAAGAGGTTAGCTAAGAAGAAGTGGGACACTGAGAAGACCGAGGAGAGGCAAAAGGAATACATTGAGATGCGACACAGGGCAAAGGTAGAGGTGGCAAAGGCCAAACAAGAGGCATATGATGACATGTATGCCAGGTTGGACACTAAAGAAGGAGAAAAGGATCTATACAGGTTGGCCAGACAGAGGGATAGAAATGGGAAGGATGTGCACCAGGTTAGGGTCTGGAGGTCTGGAGTGGCAGAGAAGTATGTATGTTATGTACGAGGGCAGCAGAAAAGCGGTGAGGTGTGCTGTAGGTGTGACAGACGAATTTAAGGTCTAGTTGGGACTGCATTAGGGATCAGCCCTGAGCCCCTTCCTGTTTGCAGTGGCGATGGATAGGCTCACAGATGAGGTTAGACTGGAATCCCCGTGGACCATGATGTTTGCAGATGACATTGTGATCTGCAGTGAAAGCAGGGAGCAGCTGGAGGAACTGTTAGAAAGATGGAGGCATGCACTGGAAAGTAGAGGAATGAAGATTAGCCCAAGTAAAACAGAATATATGTGCATGGATGAGAGGAAGAGTGAGGCTTCAGGGAGAAGAGATAGCCAGGGTGGAGGACTTGAAATACTTGGGGTCAACCGTCCAGAGCAACGGTGAGTGTGGTCAGGAAGTGAAGAAACGGGTCCAAGCAGGTTGGAACGGGTGGAGGAAGGTGTCGGGTGTGTTATGTGACAGAAGAGTCTCTGCTAGGATGAAGGGCAAAGTTTACAAAACAGTGGTGAGGCCAGCCATGATGCACGGATTAGAGACAGTGGCTCCGAAGACACGACAGGAAGCAGAGCAAATGAAGATGTTGAGGTTCGCTCTCGGAGTGACCGGGTTGGATACAATTAGAAATGAGCTCATCAGAGGGACAGGCCAACCCCCCTGGCATTTGCTTTTCGGGTAACAAGGGGAAATGGTTGATGCAAACTATTTTAGTACGCCCCCGGCTACCAAACCACAGAGGCCATTGTTCTCTTTGCTCCCGGTGTCAACGCGTTACAAGTCACTAATCATGGCCGCCACGGTAGCAAATAAGCTACACTTCTTACAAGTATTTCTATCATGAAGGGAGGACGAGGATTAATGGGAAGACGGAAAAGCCATGCTAATTGCTAAGCTATCGTGGCATGGCGTCACCAAGCACTCAAATAAGTGATTGGGTGAACCAGTATACTTGTCACATCGGTGTGGCTGGAACCGCCTTTTCGTGTCGCATACCCAACTTTGAACAAAATACTCGGCAAATTACTGTAATACGTGTCTGGAGATATAAAAACAGGAAGTCCTCGAGTTACGACGTACTCGACCTACGACGTTTCGACTTTACGACGCCCGTGCCTCGTCCGCCATTTTGTCCCCAGCACCATCGTGTTTCTGCTGAGCGAGCGCATAGTGCTTGTCTGAGTTTGTGCGGCGGGAGTATCTTTGACTTTTTTGCCCTCCTTTTTTCACACTCTCAGCAGTAATGGCAAGTACAGCATCTTTTTTTGTTGTTTTGTTTTTGTTTTAATGTATTTTAGTTTCTTTATACGAAGTGTTAACCTTTCCCGCTACGGTCACCTGACCGTGGTCGGGAGACGCCTTCTCCAGGGCCGAGGTTGTCCTCCTCGGGGTTAACTCCCTTCTCTCGGCAACCATAAAGGCACGAAGCACCGATTTGCTACTTGAACGGCTTTATTAGCTCCTCTGCACATTCGACATCAACGGGTCCTCCGCTAATCGCTGCTTTTCCCCGGTCGCCGTCACTACACTTGCCACTGTACACGCTCGCACCTGCACGCACTCCTTCCTCCTTCACAGTCCCGCCGGAGGACGCCTGCGCAGTCCCGTCTCACTCACACACCGACGCACATGCCCACACACACTGAGCTTGCTGTCACAATCACGTGGGACAATACCCGTAACAGAAGTATTTCGACGTACATTTCGACTTTAACGGTGAAAGCCGACTTCCGCGGAAATTCAGCTTACGTCACCAGCGTAGGAACGAAACTCGTTCGTAAATCGAGGACTTCCTGTATAAAATAATACAGGACAGTGTCTGAATCGGAAATGACTTAGTACGTCACTGCCCATATTACTTGAGAACGGGGGCATGTAAGGCTAAAAGTATATTATTATTAATAAGTATTTGTAACTTAAGGGAAGATAACCTTTATTGGTCCCACAATGGGGAAATTTGCATCGTTTCAGCAGCAATAGTGGATATAGGAAATATAAATATACAATATAAATAGCATGCAAGAGAAGACAACCGAACAAGTAGCCTACTGTATATTGCACAAAATCGAAACCTCAACTGTTTTTCCTGCATAAGCTCTTCAATCTTTGAACCTTATGTTTGCTTGCAAAACAGAGTGCAGTTTTAATTTTGACTTTCACATTTAATGAACTTGCTGTTTTTTTTGGTTTTTTTTAAACCAAGGTTGAAAACCGGCAAAAATCGGCAAAGGCTAATTAATCCATACACACAGATGTTTTTGACTAAGGCATGTTGAAATCTCATATACTTTAATTCAGGCTACAACTGCATCCGCCCTTACAAGGTTGATGCAATAAGTACATTAAAATAACAAACATTAATGCTTTATAGCTTTATGACTAACTGAACACTGTCGTGGTAGAAATGGGGCAAGTTATTATTACTAAGGAACTGAAAATTGCGCCAAATAGCCACTGACGGAATGACTGTGTTCTGTACTTATATAGTGGGGGAGGGCCAACTCATGCCAAAGAGAAGCTGAAAAATAGTTCAAAGCTATATCTCAACAATTCAGTCTTAAATGCTTGTCAGTCTTTGCATGTTTTCAGCACTTACGTTCAAACATATTTAGAAAACAAATCACAAAAATGACTTCGTAGCGTCTTTAAACATGAAGTAAATATGCTACACTGAAGGCGTATCTAACATTAAATGTGATGTAACTTTGCTCCGTTAGAGGTGTAAAGGCAAATAAAAATAGTGAAAACATGCTCTTTTGGAGGTCTATAGAGCATTAAATGATGTAAATACGCTTCATAAGAGGTTTATAGACGTGAAATAACAAAATGAATCGTTGTTAATAAGACATTTGTCCAAACTGTGCCAGCAGATCAGTGTGGAGATGCGAGCAAACGTGAAGACTGATGTCTATGTGCTGGTGGTGGAGTACGCCAACGTGGAGGAGTCAGCACAAATCCTCGCTGTGACCTTTAGTTTGCCAGGAGCCCAAAGGCAACAACACAGTGTTACTCTGATGCACTGCACCTTCAGGTGCTCCTCCAAGTGCTGCTCATCATAAAGTTGTCAAGTTGTCTTCAATAATCTTTGTGTTTATCCAGCTTCCTGTGTCGAGCGGTTGCTGTCGATGAACACAAACGAGTGGCACGCTTCTCTCTGCCCGGTGACACGGAACTACAGCTGTCCGCTGAGAAGGCCGGCTTTTTCTTGGTACACATGCCAGTGCCGTGACTAGATTTGCTGACGAGTTTGTGCAACGTTCTCCTGCTCCATGTCACCAAACCCAATATGCAAACATGTGACAGGGAATGGATATACGTAGATATACATGATCCATAAAGGGTGGGACAAAATATCCTTGAGTCATCACCCCTATTGTGGTTTAGCGGTTTGTTTTCACAAGGATCTCAGGTGCTAAGTTCTCAGGGGTTAATGCCCCTGGTAGGGTCACCCCGGGAAAACAGGTCCTAGGTGAGGGACGAGACAAAGCATCTCTCAGAACCCCTCATGACGACAAAGAAAATTAGCCTTCATTTTCCATCGCTCGGACGCGGGCACCGAGACCCCACTTTGGAGACAGGCCTGTGGGGCTCGATCTTGAGCCCATCAGGGCCTACACCTATAAGACCCGGGTGGGCACAACCCGAAGAGGCAAGTTAGGTACCCCTTCACACGGGCTCACCACCTGTGGGAAAGAAAAAGGGGGTTGAGTGCATCTGAAGGACCTTGGTGGTCCGATCCTTCAACAGAAGTTGGCTCCAGGAATGTCGAATGCCACTCTTCTGGCAGGAAAGGAGTATCATAATAATAATAATAATAATAATAATTTAAAATAAATACATAAATTAAAAAAAGCCTGAGCTGGTGTGCGATGTCGAGAGCTTCTGACTCGATATTCTGCAGCGGGGCTTGCCTCGAATTTCAGCTTGGTCTTCCAAACAAGTTCTCTTGAGAGGGGTTGGACTCTCTTCCACGCTGAAGTTCCTCTCATTGAGAAGCGCTGAGCAGGTGTGGGGATTCTGATTTCCCCCCCGGCCTTGGTTTCAGTGCAATGGATGACAAGGTAGGTACACCATGACCATGCATGCTGAGGAATAGTTGTCTTAATTGGCATAGTTAAAATCGTCGAATGATGGCGCCGAATGACGGTAACATGCTACGAGCCTCTCTCTCCCTTTCAGTCATTTTAGCCCTCGTTATTCGTTTGTTTGCACAAGCCGTGTCTTCCGCAGTCATCTCTGTGACCGTGAAAGTTTACTGGATACTAGATCAAATGTTCGATTTTTGCACGCCACCAGGATCACATAAAGACATTGTGCGAGACCCAAAGGTAGTGTGGGGCAACGGCTACAAATGCCAACACGGGCGGAAAAAGAAAAAGAATCATCTTTATTGTCGTGAACATGCATGCATGCACACAAAATTTGTTCTCTGCATTTTACCCATCACACTTGTTAGTGGAACACACTGGCGCAGGGGGCAACGTAAACGCCCAGGAGCAATTTGGGGTAGAGGAAGAGGAAGACATGGAGGGCTACTTGTGAGACTTTGGCGCTGACCCACCCGTCCTCTGTTCATAAGCATTTTGCTCGCTAATGTACAATCGATTGGCAACAAGATGGATGAATTATACTGCTGGATTAGCACCCGGCAAGACATGAAGAATTGTTGTGTTTTGCGCGTGACGGTGACCTGGTGAACAGCAGAGGCACTGGACAGAGCTATAGAGCCAGATGGATTGTCAGTGCACCGCCCGCACGGCTCGAATGAGGCAACTGGTAAATCCTAAGGAGGATCGGTGTATTTTCTGGTGTAGCGTATATTGGTCAAATAAAAATGGAATTAATTGAAGAGAAAAGAATAAGCCGGAAGCGACGCTTGCGTTACTTCCGGTTTACCGTAATTTTAAGTTTCATTGTTTAAATCAAATTAATGTCTCCAAAAGGGCACCACGTCACTTTTTGTAAGTATAAACTTTAGGAGAAATGACGAGAAACCTTTTTATCAGTCTCGTAATCTGAAGGTTGCTACACTTTATGACATTTTGAGGTTTACTTCAACGCAGAACACACAAAATACAACCAACAGTGGAATTTTGTGGTCTATTTAATGACAACTAAGGAAAGACACAGCTACAACTACAAACTCCAAAAAGAAAATAACACTAATGGTAAAAGAGAGGAAAATGGAAAAGAGGACATCATGTGTGTGGTCGCTGGGCTCAAATAAATGAGCGTGAGCGCTTAATGCGTTGATTCAGAGCGAGAAAAGGCAAACCTGGGATTTCGTGTGAAGCTAGTCATTTCCCCAAAAGAATTAGGCACTGATGTTGTACATCATAGTAAGGATTGATGTGTCGACTCACGAACGCAGAGCAGCTGTTCTTTGGGGAGTGGTCTTCCACCGGACCTCGGGCGGAAACGAAGCAGGTTTGGTTGAAGAAAAACCAGATGCACAAAGATAAAACCAAAAAGACATAGGAAAGGAAAGTTGTTGTCCCGTTTGGGATGCGCTCATAACTTTCCTGCCGGTTGAATTGGTGGCGGGCCGAGCTCTCTGGCCCTCAGAGGCATGCGGCACCGCTACGGGATGCCGGTAGTTGCTCGCTGAGGCTCCGCCGACCGATTGTGGCTAGGGAAAGATATCGAAGTCGCATGGCTGGCTTCTTCGATCGAAAACGCCGCCGGCTTGGTTGCTGCGGGCGTTCGCGCACGTGGTGGCCCCCGGAGGCACCCGAGGACAATGGAAACAAAAGAAGGGGGTGGGGGAGGGGGTTGGCCGAAGGCCACCCTGGCCGGCGTTCTGCCAGCAAGACGAGGCGAGAGAAAAACAAAAGACTGGAGGAGGAAAGTGTGAGTTAAAAGTTAAATACCCCAGAGGCGGGGCCTAGGAAGAGGGATTGCCGACTTGGAGAAGACCACACCCATCAGCCTGAATCTTGTCTACAAATTTGATCAAATGGGTTTAAAATCATGTTAATCTAAAACACTCCCAGCTTTGTACTCTCACACATAGAATCATTGTTTAAACTTTGGTCGTGGCAGATCGGTTGCTGAGTGTTCAAGACAACATTTGGTACTGTTTGATTTCACATCACGAGGAACAGCTTTCAAAATCTTGCAGAGGACCTGTCAAACTGACAATGGGGACACAGACACCAAGGCATACATTTGGAATATTTCTACAGAGTTTGTAAGATATCAAAACGGACATTTTATCTTCTGTTCACAAACGGGGTGTCCACAGGTTGCAGCTTGCAGTTCCTCTCAACGCCAGTGGGTGGCACCTCACATGCACGTTTAGTATATTAACCACAGAGTCTTCTTGGAGGGAGTGTCCCTTCAAACCTTTGGTCGGGGAAGGAGTCTTTTGAAGCCAGGAATCAAGAGTTGACGTCAAGCTGCTAATTAGGTTATGGTCCACTTGACATACAGCAGGCATATTCCCCTAGCGGCCGTCTCAGAGCAGGGCACCGTGGAGGAGTGGGGTTATCACGTGGTTGGGAGTCCCTGTGGCACCTCAGTTTGCGGAGCGCATGTCCGCTACAACTCATGGTGCTCGGATGTGGATGAAATCTCCCGCACGTTTGCTGATATTGGAGCAGCTCACTATCAGATGAAGGCCATTCTACTGTACTCCCCCACGGAATTTCCATCCCTTGTTTTTGTAGCTGTTTACATTCCACCTGAAGCCAATGGTGCAGCTTAGCTGAGCTCCACTGTATTATCAGTCTCTGTGTAACCTGCAGGCCATTTCCATTGTGGCAGGAGATTTGAATCCCTGTACTCTTAAAACAGTGCGACCTAAATATTATCACCACGTCTGCTGCTGTAATAAGACTGGCTCACTGCTACTCCACCATAAAGGGGGCTTACAGGTCTGTCCCACGGCCGCATTTCAAGAAATCTGTACTGTTATTGCGAGTTTGCAGGAGGAAAAACGTGTGAAACCCACTTTGAGCACTGCACAGTGCTGGTCAGCGGATGATAAGCTCAAACTTCAGGGATACTTTCAATATTTGTTTGTGGTTTTTTTTGTGAACACAGACCTGAGTCTTTTTTAGCTAAGGTATTTTATTTCTTGTTCTACATTACAATGTCAATGTTCATTATTCTTACAATTCGAATTAAAAGCGAATTTTTCTCAAAAAGGATGTACTTGCACTATGCTCTAGTATCATATCAGTGGCTCGGGTTGGGCATCAAGAATCGAAAACTGATTGGAACAGGGACTAACATTCTGGTTCTCCCGGAATCGTTCAAATTGAAAAAATGCGGTTCCCGGTTTCGATGCCTACAGTCCGCCAACCCCGAAGAAGAAAGTGTCGAAAACCAACGAAGAAGAGCGCGCACAAAGACGTGCTTGTGCCCAATGGCAGTGGCAAAAAAACCTCAGTGCAACACTTGGATTAAGATTGTATTGTGCAAAGGATGCTTTGCCTCAACGAGACGATAATGACTCAAAATCCCCCCCCCCCCCCCCCCCCCCCCCATATGCAGATGGGGGTGTTAATTGAACATTATCGTTCTGGTGTTGTAGCACAAAATCTACCTGGTTCCTCAAGAGCACTTCTCCATGGAGTATGTGGATCCTAAAGTCCTTTGCATCAGCACTCATGGACACTTCTCCAATGACAGGTATGATCGTCTTCATCATCATCATCATCATTTCATAATGTCCTGATCCCCGCTCACACCAGCCTCGCCTCTCTCCTGTAGCTCTTCCTGCGTCCCCTCGCGCTTCCAGACACCGTCTAACTCACTGGTCCTGAAGGAGAGTCAGAGGTCCAACACGCAGGATCCCATCTTGGCTTCGCCTGCTGGCACCCTCCCCCTTCCCAGCCCCCAGAGGCACCGATCAGCCTGGGCGGCAGCAGACCTACCCCCCCAGGCAGCGGACAATGGCGACCACATTAGACTGGACTCGCTGCGGGTAACTCTGTGGACCCACACATTAGCGCGGCGGCTATGTGCCTCGTTCACACTCTGGACTTCCTCTTGCCCAGAATGCAGCAGTGTACGCTACTCACGTCCACGCACCAGGCCGCTATGTCTTCATTCTCCACTATCATCAACCTCTGCACCCGGCTTACCCCATCCAGGTCGACATCAACGGCGGTCACATCTGGAAAGGTAAGACACTATCTATGGACCAGTGTTTCTTAACCTTATTGGAGGTACAGAAGCAAGCAACTTTCATATGCGCATTCATGGAACCCTACGTACTTGTACCCTACGTGAAAACAAAATATGGTTTATTTCAAATTCAAAACAAGTACTTTAAATATTCTATTTGTGCACCACACATCAATTGCACACAAAATCCACGTGTAGTTGCACACAATATCCATGTGTTCAAAGAACAAAACAAAAAAAAACAAGTTCAATGAATTTTAATGTCAATGAATGTGCTGTTGCGTTTCACCTTGGCAAGTGCCACTCGCCATTTTCAAAATAATGTCTGTTCCTTTTATTTGTTTTTATGCGTACAATCCTCAAAAACGATACGTCCAGTGCAAGCTTTGCCATTTTTGGAATTGGTTGAAGCGGCACGGATGCTTTTCCCACTTGTCGGTCTATTGCTGTCATAGATATGAACAACAAGTAGATACAACACGCTCCTTTCCGTTACTTGCTCACAACGCTGTACAATCACAACAAGGGAACTTAGAATAACCTTTTATAGGTAAGAATATTTTTTGTCATTTTTTTTCCCCCAAATGTTCTGTATTAATAGCACATGCTTTGTACTATTATACATTGACAAAAAATGTGAACCTCATGAAAATCAGTTGAGAAATGAGCACGCTCATATTTTCAATAGCCACGCATCGCCTTTGACGGGAACGTCGCCCTCGCCAATGGAGGTACATTTTTAGTCGGGCTCCTCCAGTGCATTGGTGTAAGTCGGCTTTTATTCAAGTCCGTCTATTGCTGTTAGCACTCTGAAATCATTCGGCCAACCCCTCTCCTATTAAATGCGACGCCGCTCTCAACTCGAGGCGTTGCGCCATGCTTCAACGGCAAACTACCTTGCTATGTAACACGACGTGGCATTCCATCGTCACACCTTCGCAGCACATACGCAATGAATTGGTTCGTCAACGGTCCTCGGCGCCCTCGTAAATGCAGTGTGAAAAGCTGTTTCAGCCATGGATGCAAGCACACACGCACACACACTGCGTATTTCTTTTCCTCTGCTGAACCCCTGAGAGTGACTCACCGAAACCCTGGGCTTCGATCGAAACCAGGTTAAGGTTCATGTATAGTTCTTAATTACATACAATGCTGCTGCCTTTTCTTTGCTTTAACATCTGTGTACATATAGGACCCGATTTACTAAGATCCCAAATAGCATGTGCTAAATTGTGTGTTCATTCGATCAGATTATGCGTTTTTGGTGGCTATGTTTCGCATGAGCTACTAAGATTGCGGTCCTTGGGGTCTGACATACCACGACCTAAATTGCGTGTTCGCGCTAACTGATTGCGTTGGGGGGATAAGTGTGCTCTACCAAGATTGCGGCACAGCTGGCAGCAGGTGCAAAGGTGTTGGAGACTGTTGTACACTATACAAATAAGGGCTTTTGGCTTCGTGATGATTTTCACCATGGAAAAATAAGGAGTGCACCGTGATGGAATTGGAAAAGCTACTGGAAAAGGCAAAACAATATATTGTATTACTGAGTTTCTGATCATTTTACATGTTAATTACATACAATATATATATACAAAGACATACACTTTTTCTCTCACTGTCGGACATGAAATCAGACAAAACCTTTCCTGGTTTAGGTCAATTAGGATTACCCAAATGATTTCGAGTCGTTAAATGCCGGAATAAGAATTTTTCCCTTACTTTCTTCAAAGTTCGAAGTTAACACGCATTTTGTTAGTATTTGGTACTATATTGCCTTTAAACTGTATGACTTGGGTCAAACGTTTTGGGTATCCTTTCACAAGCTTCTCGCAATGGTAGGCAGGGATTTTGGCCCACTCCTCCTGATAGAACTGGCGGAACTGAGCCAAGTTCATAGGCCACCTTGCTCACACACGTCTTTTCAGGTCTCCCCATACATTTAGAATTTTGAGATCAGGGCTTTTTGCTGGCCACGCCAAAACAGTGACTTGGTTATCCTTAAGCCACTTTGCAACACGTTTGCCAGTATGCTTCAGGTCATTGTCCATTTGAAAGACCCAATTGCGCCTAACCTTGAACTTCCTGGCTGAGGTCTTGAGATGTTGGTAAAGGTTAGTGAATAAAGTCATGAAAAAAATGCCCCAAAAAATCATTCTATCATTATTATGGCATTTAGCAAATAGAAATAAGGAAAAGTCTACTCTGATTTCATGTCTGAAAACACTTGTTTTTTTGTTTTTTTTTTAAATATAATATATAGTCCCTTCTCCACCACAGGAAGCTTTTGAGGAACTTCCCTATCTTGAATTTGGATTGTTTTTGTTGATGTTTCATTTACTCTGTATCAGGCCACGTCAACGCCTCCTTCTGCCCGCACGCGTATGGCTGTCGGAATGTCCTGGTGTCGGAAAACCAGATCATCCTCGATGTGAGCGACCGCAAGCTCTTCCTCAGCGTGCAGGTTCCTGCGGGTAAAACACTGTGGCTGGTGAGTTGCAGTGATCACACTGGACCCACACAATGCAACACAACCGAACTGATTTAGAAATCCAATTTCAGGGAGATCAGAATCAGAATCATCTTTATTTGCCAAGCATGTCCAAAAAACACACGAGGAATTTGTCTCCGGTATTTGCAGCCGCTCTAGTACGACAACAGACAAGAGTCAATTTACAGAACAGATGGTCTGAGGTTCACTAATACATTTTTAGTCAGCAAAACATGGACCATGACCTCATCACATTTTTACCTCCCTCCCCTGCAACTTCATCCCAGCATGATCCTTTCTGGTCATGGATTTTTTCCCCCATGACTTTCCAGGACTACGTGCTGGTGGTGCCTGAGTCCAGCTACAGCTCCAGCTATCTGAGTGAGGAACCTCTGGACAAATCCTACGACTTCATTAGCAACTGCGGCCAAAGCAGCTTCTTCATCAAGTGAGTAGCAGAGCACTGTGGCGGTTATTACTAGTTACACTGGAACCACATTTAACAAACTTAATTCATTCTGAGATTCAGTTTGCAAAACGAATCAATATTTCCGATTGAAATGAATGGAAACAGAATTCGTCAAGTTCATTTCTATAACCCTTAATCACAAAAAAACTCTCAAAGGGCATTCTAAGCCCGCGGTTCCCAAACATCTGCCACAGCAACGCCTCTGGGGAAATGGTCTTACTGTTGCCTTGTTGTGGTCGGTCAATGCAGAATCCTCCAGGGCACAGTCCCACTTCGCTCATACACACCAAGCCCACTCTCCAAGCAGGAGGGGTGTGGAAGAGATGCTGCTGTGTAAATTGCTTTGTATTGATAAGTTGTGTATTTAAATAAAGATCTTAAAACAATAAAAGAGATCCTGCAGTAAAACAGGTCAAAATCCAAAGGATAGGGGGTGTGGTTTACCTAAATGTGAGCGTGTAGAAACAAGTCCATCCATCCATTTTGTACCGCTTATCCGAGGTCGGGTCGCGGGGGCAGTAGCTTTAGCAGGGACGCCCAGACTTCCCTCTCCCCAGCCACTTCATCCAGCTCTTCCCGGGCCAGCCCAAGGATGTAGTCTCTCCAGCGTGTCCTGGGTCGTCCCCGTGGTCTCCTCCTGGTGCACCTCACCCGGGAGGCATCCGAATCGGATGCCCCGGCCACCTCATCTGGCTCCTCTCGAGGTGAAGGAGCAGCGGCTCTACTCTGAGATCCTCCCGGATGACCGAGCTTCTCACCCTATTTCTAAGGGAGAGCCCGGACACCGTGCGGCCACTTGTATCCTGGATACAAAGTCCGCATCACTGCAGACGCCGCACCGATCCGCCTGTCGATCTCCCGTCTCCATTCTTCCCTCACTCGCGAACAAGACCCCAAGATACTTGAACTCCTCCACTTGGGGCAGGATCTCACGCCACCCTTTTCCGACTGAGGACCACGGTCTCAGATTTGGAGGTGCTGATTCTCATCCCGGCCGCTTCACACTCGACTGCGAACCGCTCCAGTGAGAGTTGGAGGTCACGGCAGAACCACATCATCTGCAAAAAGCAGAGATGCAATACTGAGGCCACCAAACCGGACCCCCTCTACGCCTCGGCTGCGCCGAGAAAATCTGTCCATAAAGGTTATGAACAGAATCGGTGACAAAGGGCAGCCTTGGCGGAGTCCAACCCTCACCGGGAACGAGTCCGACTTGATATGCGAAAGATGAATACAGAAAAATACAGTTCAAGTAAGGGTCTTGATTTGCAATTGAAGAGAGTTGGGTCAAATATAAGCCACCATTTCTTTGCTGAGTCGATTCGGGTAACAGTGTTGTTTTTTAAATCATAATTCAGTGGTGTCCTTAAACAGGTGCCTGTGTCTGGCAGGACTGTTAAACAGCATCAATTTAGGAAAATGTTACAGGACATGCATTGTTTACATTTCGGTGAAATTCGTCGTTTTCAACTCAAAATAGGCCATTTCCGTGAATCGTATTGGTCCGATTTAGTTTTTCCTGGTGGGGTGGGGAGGGGGTCGCCGTCGCCGTCGCTGTCACAGGCTGTTTCGTACTCCTTGAACGCTGGCAGCTAGATCCATTCCACATGTCTACCGTCCACACACACACACACACATCTAATTTCTGAATATTCCCCTGCGGTGGACTAATATGCGAGCTCATCGGCCTGAGATTCCGCCCTCTGCGCGCGGGACCTCCTTTGGATAAGACCAGGAAAAACACTTCCGCCGCTTCTGCTGAAGAAGTAACGGTACTTTTACTCCATTACAATGATGTAAATGTTGCTCGCTATTTTTATTGATCAATTATTGCTTATCTAGCAACTATTTTGTGCGCGAGACGAGGAGTTTTGGCACTATTTGCGGCAATCCCAGTTAAACGCGCAACGAGAGAAGGGAGTTAACCCCTGCGTCTCCCGACCACGGTCAGGTGACCGTAGCGGGAAAGGTTAACACTTCGTATAAAGAAACTAAAATACATTCAAATCAAAAAATAAGATGCTGTACTTACCATTACTGCTGAGAGTGTGAAAAATGGAGGGCGAAAAAGGCAAAGATACTCATACATGTCAGGCTTACTCTGCTGTGTGTCAAATCTAAAAATGATGCATCGCTGCCATCTGCTGGCGGTTTGGCTATTAGTAGGCTGTTGAATCTTTGTGGGGATGTATCCTCGACCACTTCCCGTGAAGAAATAGAAACTACGTATTAATACGTGTTAGGCACTAAATGAGTTAACTACTTGTAAATTGTTTTTATTACCGTAAACGTCACATAATTTATCAAGATGGAGGTCCGTTGTCTATTGAGCACAGTAGTTGTGATTGTTTTGAAATGTTTATTCATGCAACAGCTTGATAAAAACAAGTTACAAAAACCACCACAGACCATCTCCGATAGCATGCCGTGTGTAAATGATGACACCATTGGAGATATCTGAATCATCTTTATTTAAATATATCAAAAACACACAAGGAATTTGTCTCCGGTAGTTGGAGCCGCTCTCGTAAGACAACAGAATACCTTTGAGACATAAAGACATTGAAAAAACAGTCACTGAGCAATAAAAGGTTGCTAGTAATCTGGTAATGCCGGTACTTCTTTTCCTTTGGGCTTGTCCCGTTAGGGGTCGCCACAGCGCGTCGTCCTTTTCCATGTAAGCCTCTTTTTCATCTCCTGCATCCTCCTCGCCAACACCAAGTGCCCTCACGTCTTCCCTCACGACATCCATCGACCTTTTCTCTTTGGTCTTCTTCTTCTCGCTCTCTCGCCTGGCAGCTCCATCCTCGTCATCCTTCTACCAACATGCTCACGATTTCTCCTCTGGACGTGGCCAAACCATCCAAGTCTGCTCTCTCCAACTTTGTCTCCAAAACATCGAACCTTGGCTGATAGACAAAAAAAAAGGACATTTTTACTTTTATTATAGTTACTTTTAGTTAGTTTTTCAAATGTAAAATGTTGTTTTAGCTAAACATTTTTTAAAAACATTCTCGTTTTTATTTTATTTTGTTTACAAAAATGTTTTTTCAATTTTAGTTTGAGTTATTTTGTCCATTTTCATTGACGATAATAACCTTGGTCTGGAGCATAATATGATTCTCAGATGAATGTATAATGATGGAAATATATATGCAATTGTATCTATAGACAGGATATTTTCTAATGAAATGAATGTTTGGCATTTTTGCCAACTTCCGGCTCCAATAACGGAACTGCAGGGCAGTATATGACAATTCAGAAAGAAAGGGCTTGAGTTGGCTTCAGGCATGCTGATAACCAAATAAACAATAGCAGCATCACGTGAAGAAAAACAAATAAAACGTTTGGCCTTAAGGCTTATTAGAAATGTAATGTTAATTGTTAAGCGGTTTCGAAGATGGATGGATGTTACTTTAAAACTCTTATCAAATCATAATTCTGGAAAGCAAATAAGTCAATTTATTCCCAATGTGTATATTCTATTTTAAGCATAATGTCTCACCATCAACATCCAATTACCATAAGTTTAGCATCATTTGTTAAATCCACCACTTTTGTTTCCTCTATTTAGTTCAATTGATCATTTAATCATTTTTATTGAAATCATCTCTATGTATTTTCTGGATATTCCTGACATATTAGTTTACATTTAAGGTTCAAAGCAATTTGTATCAGGCTAAAAAAAGAGACCCAAAAAAAACGCAGCTAAAGCAGCCATCAGGCAAAGCAGCTATGTCTTACAGGTTTTTGACACTGTCTGTGCCACGATGCCATTTTAACTGGACCCGGAAGCAGGCAGAGGCAAAAGAAATTTTGTGGAGAATGGTTTATTGAGAAGGGATTCGGAGGTGGATCCTTGAGGCGTAGTGGCGGGTCGTCGAGAAAGGGAGCGTGCTGCAGGTGGTGGCGTGAGCAAGTGGATGGCTGGACGGCGTGGTGGAAGAGGTCAGCAAGGCGGGGAACACGGAAGGAGCACTGAGGACGGGGAAGAACACGGCGATCAGAAATATTGCAAGGACTGAAGAAGTTCAAATAGATTGCTAGGGGCCACGTGATCATTAAGCTAGTGTACGACAATTTTTTTCAAAGATTTTTTTTCAATAAATGGGAGATTCTACAGGCACCAGACTACCGATCGATGCAAACTAGAACTAGCAGACATTCCAAAAGCTTCTTCCCTCTTGCGATCAACTTCTTAAACAGCTAAGCTACAATTCCATTACAACATGCTGGCAATTTCTGGACTTGAGTTCGTTGTCACATTTCTGTCGGGCCAATGATGTATTACTCGTGCACTCACTGTAGTCGTCTCGCCGCGCTGCACTATTTGCATAGCTGTAGTTGACCGATACGGGCCACTCATGCCAGAGTAGCATCTGCTCCATTTGCACACTGACTGAGGAGTATCTGCAACATTTGCACAATCGACATTGTCCCAGATGGTCGCACTACTCGTCACTTTCAACCGCATGCGCTCCTTGAAGTCTCGGTGGCCTTTGCACAACGGTCATTGCGCCGGACTATTGCAATATTAGTCATTCGAACTGCTCGAAGTGCTAGAGGACTCTGCATCTTGTTACACATTTGTCAAAAATAAATAAATAAATTGTACCGGCATTACCAGACAACTAGCAACCCTTTACTGCTCAGTGACTGTTTTTTTTTTTGTCAATGTCTTTATGTCTCAAAATGAAAATTAAAATTGCAATATTAGTCATTCGAACTGCTCTAAGTGCTGGAGGATTCTGCATCTTTTGCACAATTGTCAAAAAAAAAAAAAGACGAAAAAGTACTGGCATTACCAGACAACTAGCAACCCTTTATTGCTCAGTGACTGTTTTTAGGTGAAGGTCCAGCAGGCGTCTTTTGGTGGCTATCTCGCACAGCAGGGCCGCAGGGAGGCATGCAGTTTATCAAGTTGTTGGTGCGGGGGGAGGGAGGGAGGGGTTGGCAGTTGGGTCAGAGTCACTACAACCACGAGTCGTCCGCTGGCCTGCTTAGCGGGTGATGGGACATTGTGATTTCCTAGGAATGTGTATGTCATTTGAAAGTGTAAACAATTGCCGAGATTTATAGATTTATAGTGTTGCGCATTGAGACTGTATTTATCTTGTTTTCTACCTAGTTAAATCAAGATTGATAATTGTGGGAAATCATTAACATGATCAGTGTCTTCCCGTAGAGAAATATCATAAGTGAGTTTTGTTATTTTCAAAGTGGTTACATACACAAATGCATCCATGTGGAGATAGATTTTTGCAGTTACGGCTCCTTTTCTCCCTCCCCGCAGTCCGTCCAGCACCTCGTCGTTTTGCCTTCGTGCCGCCATGTCGCTGTCCGCCTTTCTCAACAACGGCTCGCTGCCGTGCACGTGTCATGAGGCCGGCGCCGAGAGTAACACCTGTGAGCCGTTCGGCGGTCAGTGCCGCTGCAGGCCCAACGTGATCGGTCGAGACTGCTCCGTGTGCGCCACGGGGCACTGGGGCTTCCCCGACTGCAGGCGTGAGTGTCCTAGCCAATCATTCAACACCTTATTTTCTTCCTTGATTGACTTTGAACTGCCACATT
Organism: Phyllopteryx taeniolatus; assembly: GCF_024500385.1. NCBI lineage: Eukaryota > Metazoa > Chordata > Actinopteri > Syngnathiformes > Syngnathidae > Phyllopteryx > Phyllopteryx taeniolatus. The sequence goes on from NC_084502.1 coordinate 5,381,642, forward strand.
TCTGCAAATCGTTTATTCGGCTGCAGATGGGAGGGGGGAAATACAGGGGGCGAAAAAGTATTTCGGCAGCCACCAATTGTGCAAGTTCTCCCACTTAAAAAGATGAGAGAGGCCTGTCATTCAAAACCTTCTGAAGACTTACAGGAAAGGTTTGACCTCTGTCCTTGCCAACAAAGGGTATATCACAAAGTATTGAGATGAACTTTTGTTATTGGCCAAATACTTATTTTACACCATAATTTGCTAATAAATTCTTTAAAAATCAGACAATGGGATTTTTCTGGATTTTGTCTCTCCTAGGTGAGTTATACCTCTGATGAAAATGACAGGCCTCTCTCCTCTTTTTAAGTGGGAGAACTTGCACAATTGGTGGCTGCCGAAATACTTTCTGTGCCCAATTGTTTGTCCAATGGAACAATCATGCATGCAAATCAGTCGCCTTTGGGCAAAATTTGCCGTTTTCAACTCAAAAGAGGCCATTTCCGTCAATCGTACAAATCTGACGATTTTGTTTTCTGAGGGGGGTCGCTGTCGTCATAGGCTGTTTCGTACACCTTGAACGCCGGCAGCTCCATCCACCGTTCACACACAGATGTAATTGTGAATATTATTACTCCGCGGCGGACTAATACGCGAGCGCATCGGCCTGACGTCGCGCCTGTCCGATCCGGACCGGCTTTGGATAAATCACAGGAGTTGACGAGACCAGAAAAAGCACTTCCGCCGCTTCTGCTAAGAAGTAACGGACTTTTACTCCATTACAATGATCTTAATGTTGGTCGCTACTGTTATTTATCATCCATCCATCCATCCATTAACTTGAGAAAACACCGTGCAGTAAATTGCACGTTTTGTTGTAGTTTTGACTGTGCATACAACGTACACACACAGCAACACCAGAATTTGCATTTTATTTTCAAACATTTTGATTGATTTAAAAAATCTGAAGTTACTCACGATTTACTCTGTACTTGAGTAATAATTTTACTGTGTACTTTTTCCTCAAGTCATTTTTGGGAGGACTGCTTTATACTTTTACTTGAGTCCCATTATTGTCAAGTAACGATATTCTTACTTGAGTACAATATTTGGCTACTCTAGCGACCTCTGGAGTGGAGATACGCTCTTGAGCAACATTTTTGCTCATCAGAACAGCCAGTGTCGTATTTGTTGCACTGGTCTTTCGTATTTTCGCATTGAGGTGCTACAGGTCGTGGCCCTGGTTGTGGTCCCAGTGGAACAGCGAAGCGCACATAACATCGGCGACAAGAGTTGATCCTCTCGTACATCTTGTATTCATTAGGAAACACGCCTACATTTATCTAATGAGTTTAAGGATGTTAAAGTTAAATGTATTCAGCGAAGGAGCGATGGTAGGCATTATGTCACAACACAGAATGAATTAACTTCAAATTCAGAAATGGCCAGTAAAAACAGAAAATATTGTACTTCATATTTTCTTGGAGGATGCATTTGGGATTAGCCTTTGAAGTTGGTAATAGTGAAAAATGGAGTGAAACAGACAAGGATTTTCGTCAATTCTTTTCCAGAATGAGTGTGCTTAAAGAGGAGGATGCTATTCATGTGGCACAGCTTGAAGCAGGCGTCAGGTGCAGGCGGAGCTGGGCCTGGCTCAAGTTGGAGGCCAAAACAAAAAAGCAAAGAAAGGAGGAAAATTGAATTTGAATCTTACATTTGTACATCAACATGCACTTCAGTGGTGTAAAAAAAAAATAATGTTTTCTGCGTGAAGAAAATATGTTTGTTTTGCCTTATTGTACTCTTCAGAGTCTTGCAGATTGCTTAATTTATGTAAAACATTCTCTGTGGGAGCCCGGGATCCCCCCCCCTAACAATGTTTTTTTTGGTCACCTTTTTCATGCCTTTGGTGTTTGCATGTCTGAATAGTAACACAATATTTTAGTGCTATATTACAATTTACATCAAGTGAAAGTGAAGTTTAAAACTAAATTAAAAACAACATTATAGAGGAAGGTCAAGAATCGAGGCAGACTGGGCTGAGCCTAAATATGGAGTCACGTCATGATGTGGAGTCACTAGGCCTGTCGGATTATCACTATCGACTCAATGTTCGATATAATAAAATGGACACGATAGTTTTTCCCGACTCAATACATTCGCACGATGGCGAGCTGTACTGCTCCAATGCAAAGTGGCCTGCTACTCTCGCTGCTAGGATAGTACGCATTAGCCGCTACCGGGCTTGTGACCCGCCGGCGCACCGACGTTGGCGCCGTCCGAGAATCCACAGCCTTGCTCCGTGCGGTGCGTGTCGATCCAGACAACAGAGACAATTACAGGGACGTTAACTGTTTATTACGTAAGCTAGCCCGACAGATAACGCTCGAGCGTGGCGGGGTCGCTTGAAACGTCAGCACCTCGCTCGGAGTTGTTGTGTGTGCTAGTCCGCACGTAACACACACAAAAGGGAAAGTTAACAATGTATTAAGCATAACCACAGCGGCACACGTTATTCAGTAGTTGACTCACCGAACGTATTTGATTGACAGGGGAAGGGCTCGTCTCCAGCGACTTCAGCGTCTTGCGGTTCGAGGGCATGCCTTGTTTTTCATGATTTCAGAGCCTTACAGTGCTTCGTTTCAAGCCATTAGCATTTAACTGTTTAGAACAGGGATTCTTCAACAAATGACTCCTTTCAGTGGAGACATTTTTCCAAGGACCCCCTCATAAGTCTAACACAGATTAAACATCTCTTTTCTAGGAAAAGAAATGGCCCAAGAAGTGAAGTTATAGCTGAAATAATACAAATAACAATAAGTTGCTGGTTTCCCCTTTGTTTTATTGCAAAGCAATACAATCAACTTTGATGGAGCCGAATGGTACGCAATAAGACAAATAAAAGGAAAATCCATTCATCCATTTATTTTTGCTTATCCGAGGAAGGGTTGCAGTTAAAGCAGAGAAGCCCAGACTTCCCTCTCCCCAGCCACTTCGTCCAGCCCTTCTGGGGGGATCCCAAGGCGCTCCCAGGCTAGCCAGGAGACAGTCTCTCCAGTGTGTCCTTGGTCATTCCTGGAGCCTCCTCCCGGTGGGAATGACCGGTGCTCGGAACACCTCACCAGAGAGGTGTGCAGTGGGCATCCTAACCAGACGCGCCAGCCACCTCATCTGGCTCCTCTCAATGCGGAGGAGCAGCGGCTCGACTCTGAGCTTCTCATCCTATCTCTGAGAGAGGGCCCGGACACCCTGTGGAGGAAGCTCGTTTCGCCCGCTTGTATCCGTGTTCTTGTTCTTTCGGTTATGACCGACAGCTCGTGACCATAAGTGAGGGTAGGAACGTAAATTGAGAGCTTTGCCTTTTGGCTCAGCTCCTTCTTCACCACGACAGACTGTTGCAGAGTCCGCATCACTGCAGACGCCGCACCGATCCGCCTGTCGATCTCCCGTTCCATTCTTCCCTCACTCGTGAACAAGACCCCGACATACTTGAACGCCTCCATTCAGGACATGATCTCTTTCCCGACCCGTAGAGGGCACTCCACCCTTTTCTGACTGAGTACCATGGTCTCAGATTTGGAGGTGCTGATTTTCATCCCAGCAGCAAGTGTGCAAATTGCAGCCATCAGAACCACATCATCTGTACGGGCCACTCATGCCAGAGTAGCATCTGCTCCATTTGCACACTGACTGAGGAGTATCTGCAACATTTGCACAATCGACATTGTCCCAGATGATCGCACTTCTCGTCACTTTAAACCGCATCCGCTCCTTGAAGTCTCGGCGCCCTTTGCACAAAGGTCATTGCACCGGACTATTGCAATATTCGTCTTTCGAACTGCTCTAAGTGCTCGAGGACTCTGCATCTTTTTGCACAATTGTCAAAAAAAAAAAAAAAAAAATGTACCGGCATTACCAGATAACTAGCAACCCTTTATTGCTCAGTGACTGTTTTTGTCAATGTCTTTATGTGTCAAAAGTGTCTGTCGTCGTACTCGAGCGGCTCCAATTACCGGAGCCACCAAATTCCTTGTGTGTTTTTTGGACATACTTGGCCAATGACGATGATTCTGATTCTGACAAGTGCTTTGCACAATGTCAACGAAAAGCCACTGGAACATTTCAAATGTTAGCATGCTAAGTTGCCATGTGTCCTCAAGAGGCGATAGGGGGACTTTTTGTAGTTTGTTGTGGAGGTTGGAACAACTTAAGATTTTGAGTAGTCAACTATAACGTGATGAAAGTCAAGTCGAAGATTTATTGATGACTACATTGATCCTTTTCAGAACATAACAGCAGTCTCCACCTTTGTGTGTTGCACCATTTCACGTGGAACTATTTCACTGGACCAGCATAGAAACAAATAACAACTAATTGTTACAGAGTCAATTTCAACTTACCATTACACTGAATGTAATTGTAATTCGTGAGAGTCCATGTTTCTATTCGCCCAGCCGCTTTCATCTTGTGTTCCCTAGCATCGCGTGTTCTAAGGGTCGTAGCCAGGCTCCAAAAAATTCAGCATTTCCATGATTCACTTGTACTTTTATTGGATTTGAGGATAGGCTTGCATGTTTTGCAAGTGACCGTGCTACCGGTCTCAGTTTTGGCGAAGTATTTCCACACACTTAGGGCTGTGTTACGACACAATGTTGTGATGTTGATGTCAATGCTGCGCACGTCTTGTATGTATCGTGCAAGTTTTTTCTATGAACACGCAGTTTTTGTGCATGCATTATTGTATATAACATTTTGGTGACTTGATACAGCTGCACTCGTTCCTTGCTCGTATGAATATTTTGAAACGAACAGTGATCTGAATAGATGAAGCTAATTGCTACAGTATTTTGGTCCACAATCATCTTATTTTTTCGTCACTCTCGGACCTGTGACAAATGATGACCGTGTCGCCTTGTTGATCGGAAAAGATGCGGAACCGATGTCTCGCGGTGTCACAAACGCTAACCTTGTGCCTCATCGGTGGGTAGGTCAGGGCATCAACATTTTACAGAGCATAGGGTTGGATTCATTCCTCTTTTTCATCCCGTCTCACTTGACTTTCTTTTTTACCGGTGTCGTGTGAAGTTACCTTTTGTGCCAAAATGCTGAGTTCCGGTGCGTAACCTTCAAAAGAAAAGGCTACATGCTTAAAACAGGAAGTCAAGTTCAAACTTGCACATACTGTGTAAACCAGCTGACAAATAACTATTTTAACAATGCTATATGGAACTTTTATCTGAAACATTCATTAATGAGTATTAAGTCAAGAGGGTTAGTTCCACACACTTTGCCTTTTGATATTGATACTGGTTCGAAAGAACCCCGAGTCAAATGTTAATTTTCGGCTACGCTGCGGGCTGCTAAGAAAATGGACACCCCTCATTTAAACTGTGCAAAGGTTTTTGACCCAGCCCCCTAAAAGAATCAGAAACGCGAATCGTTTGGAACCGGAATCGAAATGAGGAATTGACCAAATGAAGACCGTAATCGCTCAAATTCAAATGATGCCCGACCCGAACTGCGACGTGTGTTGTGTTATTTGTCTTCAGCGTGTAACTGCGGCGCCAGGCTGTGTGAGCCCACGTCAGGCGAATGTATCTGCCCGCCGCGGACCCTGCCGCCTGAGTGCACCCAGTGCGAGCCGCAGACATTTGGCTGCCACCCGGTCGTCGGCTGCGAGTTGTGCAACTGCTCCCGGCCCGGAATCGCGGTGCCCGACGTCAGCTGCGACATGCTCAGCGGACAGTGCAGGTGAGAGGAAAACTCCTTCGGTGCGATATTTTTTCAAATGTCCAACAAATGACATTTGACTTGCAGTAGCGGTTTTTAGATCCAGGGGTGCTGGTGACTCTACTCCCAAGCAAAGCCGTAGGAAACGAGGTCTGGACAGTGACAGGAGGGGGGGGGGGGGGGGGGGGTGCCAGATTGTTACCCAGCTTAACATAATGTCACTATACCATGCAATGCAACACAATTGACGATTTTCAAAATGTACCAGGGTTGTACCTGAATGAGTTCAATGAACAAAACTTATTGAACTCGTGCATATTTGGTGCGAATGTGAATTGATTTCATTTCTGCCCGATGAATGTAATTGAGAACGGGCTCATTCTGGCGTCAAAGAACAGTTTATTTTCATTCAAGAGTGGAAAGTTTTGTTCGGGACTTCCAGGATAATCCCGTCCGAACACACTATATACGAGCCTTCGTTCATTCAGAAGTTCTTCAAAACCCATTCCCCACATTCCACTTTTTCACCCACATTTCACATTGGCTCATGTTAAAATACCCACATTCCACTCAATTCTACCTTGTTTCCTCCTGCTTCCACATATCTTGATCCAGTCAAACCATTCCAACAACAAAATGTTTTCCATTTTCTACACTGTGCATCCCTAAAATACCCGCATTTTACCCACAATAAGACAAATTCTACATTTTAGCTACATTTTTCTGATTTCTGCACCGATTCGCAGCATTCCAACGTGTTCGGCTCATTCAAGCCAACCTGTGAACTATTCCCATTCCCGGAATTTCGCAAAATTTTAAAATAAAAGCCTGAAATATATATATTTTTTTTACAAATTTTGCTATAGTTTCCTTATCAGAATCAGAATCCTCTTTATTTGCCAAGCATGTGCAAAAAACACACAAGGAATTTTGTCTCCGGTAATTGGAGCCGCTCGAGTACGACAACAGACGGTCAATTGACAGAGAACACTTTGGAGACAGAAAGACATTTGAGCAATAAAGGGTTGCGAGTTATCTGGTAATGCCGGTACATTTATTTATTTATTTTTTGACAATTGTGCAAAAAGATGCAGAGTCCTCTAGCACGTAGAGCAGTTCCAATGACTAATATTGCAATAGTCCGGTGCAATGACCTTTGTGCAAAGGGCGCCGAGACTTCAAGCGAGTAGCGCGATAGTCTGGGACAATGTTGATTGTGCAAATGTTGCAGATACTCGTCAGTCAGTGTGCAAATGGAGCAGATGCTACTCTGGCATGAGTGGCCAGTATTGGGCAACAACAGATATGCAAATTGCGCAGCGTGGCGAGACTATGTGACAACCAACTCAAGTCAAAAAAATTGCCAGCATGTTGCAATGGAATTGTAGCTTAGCTGTTTAAGAAGTTGATTGCAAGAGGGAAGAAGCTGTTGGAATGTCTGCTAGTTCTACCGCCGGGATGCGGCGGGTCCGAGAGGATTTCGCACGCTCTTGTCTTAGTTCTGGCAGCGTGAAAGTCCTCAAGGGCGGGTAGGGGGGTACCGACAATCCTTTCAGCAGTTTTGATTGTCCGTCGCATTCGGAGTTTGTCCTTTTTTGTAGCAGCACCAAAGCAGACTGTGATGGAAAAACACAGGACCGATTCGATGACCGCTGTGTCAAACCGCCGCAGCAGCTCCCGTGGCAGGCCGTGCTTCCTCAGAAGCCGCAGGAAGTACATCCTCTGCTGGGTGGAGTTGATGTCGATCGCCCACTTCAGGTCCTGAGAGACTGTAATTCCCAGGAACTCGAAGGTCTCGACGGTTGACACAAGGCAGCTGGACAGCGTGAAAGTGTCCTTTTCAAATCTGCAGTAGAAGCTTTTCAAGTCGTTGTTCTCAGCTTGGGGGGATCGTCGCTTGTAATCGGTCAGCGATTGGAAGGCATGCCAGACTGATTTAGAGTCGTTAGCGCTCAACTGTTTTTCCAACTTTGCTGCATAGTTCCTCTTGGCAATGTTAACTTCTTTAGTCAGCTGGTTTCTAGCTGGATGATACAGGGCCCTGTCCCCGCTCTGATATGCGTCCTCCTTAGCTTGGCCAAGTTGCTTAAGTTTGGCAGTGAACCACGGCTTGTTGTTGTTGTTGAATGTGCGAAATGACTTTGTTGGTACACACAGCTCTTCACAGAAACTGATATAGGATGTGACGGTGTCCGTATATTCATCCAGGCCGCCAGCTGAATTTTCAAAGACACTCCAGTCTGTGCAGTCTAAACAGCTTTCAAGTTCCATCTTGGCTTCATTGGTCCACTTTTTCACTGTTTTCACTGCAGGCTTCGTGCATTTAAGTTCTTGCTTGTACGTCGATATTAAGTGAATTAAGCAGCGATCAGACGAGCCCAGTGCTGCACGAAGTTTGGCACGGTATGCGTTTTTTAGTCTAGTATAGCGGTGGTCCAAAATTGTATTTATTTATACACTCGATGTGCTGCTTGTATTTAGGGAGTTCGTGGTTGAGTTTAGCTTTTTTAAAGTCCCCGAGAATAATGAGGGGTGAGTCCGGGTGTTTTTTTTTTTTCCAATTTCGTTGAATTGTTCGGCGAGCGTTAGCAGTGCGGCGTTCGTGTTAGCTTGAGGCGGAATACAGACCCCAGCGAGAATGAATGATGCGAACTCACGAGTCGAGTAGAATGGCTTACAGTTCAAAAATGCGGGCTGCAGTGTGTGCTGAGCTCCGTGACGTCCGTACACCATTTTTCGTTGATAAAGAAGCATATCCCGCCGCCTTTTGTTTCCCCCGATGATTCCATGTCGCGGTCTGCCCTGTGGAGATGGAAGCCGGGAAGCATGACGGCGCAATCGGGTACGGCGTCACAAAGCCAGGTCTCCGTAAAGCAAATATTATTTCTCAACCGATTTGGACCGCTTCAACTTCTACATGAAGAGACAACAGGAAGCAGCAGAGTTGGAGGTGGCGGAAATGAAGATGTTGAGGTTCGCTCTCGGAGTGACCGGGTTGGATACAATTAGAAATGAGCTCATCAGAGGGACGGTCGAGGTTCGATGTTTTGGAGACAAAGTTCGAGAGAGCAGACTTCGATGGTCTGGGCACGTCCACAGGAGAAATAGTGAGTATGTTGGTAGAAGCGTGACGAGGATGGAGCTGCCAGGCGAGAGAGCGAGAGGAAGAGCAAAGAGAAGGTCGATGGATGTCGTGAGGGCACTTGGTGTTGGAGGAGACGGGCTGACATGGAAAAGGACGAGGCGCTGTGGCGACAAGCCCAAAGGAAAAGAAGAAGAAGATCGTTGTTTAATACAATTGATTTTTATTGTTTAATATTTTTTTTATTGCTTGTATCGTTTTAATTATCACGTTTCAGATGCAAGAACAATGTGGTGGGTCGGCAGTGTGACCGCTGCGCATCTGGTTTCCACGGTTACCCAAATTGCCAACCATGTGACTGCAATGAGGCAGGGACTGAGGAAGAAGTGTGCAACTCCTTCACAGGACAATGCCTCTGCAAGGTGAGCATGATACAAAAACAAAATATTCTTTCCATCCAAAGGTTGTTTTTTTTTTTAGCAAGCAGCATATCTTAACTCACTCAATGAGCTGCCATTTCAGAAAACGCAACGCCTCGAGTACCAGCCATTCAAAACCTAGAGAATATTGTTTTCTACGATATATATATATATATATATATATATATATATACACCGGATTTAGCAGATGAAGGAATCGACTCCATTCTTTGACCAGAAAAAAAAAGTTTGTTTCTACCTTTTCCGTTCTTTAGGAATCAGCAGTAGAATATAGGTAGGTTTTACTAAATCTGGCCATTTCTCGCAGAAAACAAAGAAATGATTTTTTTTTTTGCAAATGGAACAATATGAAGCACAGAGTGACTTTTATGCATATTTGTTGCTTTTGTGACAGTCCGAACATCTAAACAGTGTTTTTATTTCATGAACCAGCTAAAACAACATTTAGGAATGGCTTTCGATTTCCAAATAATAATGTATTTTCCGATACACACGCGCCGTGAGTAGGGTTGGGGATCGTTTGAATTTGAACGATTCCGGTTCCTCATTTCGATTCCTGTTCGAAACGATTTTCGATTCCGATTCTTTTAGGGGCCTGGGTCAAAAAAGTTTGCATGCTTTAAATAAAGGGTGTCCAAATGATCAGCATCCATTTTCTTAGCAGCCCGCAGCATAGACGAAAATGAACATTTGACTCGAGGGTCTTTGTAACCAGTATCAATATCAAACCTATGAACTAAAAGGCAACGTGTGTGGAACTAACCCAATTGACTTCATATTAATGAATGAATGTTTCAGCTAAAAGTTAAATATAGCATTGTTGAAATAGTTATTTGGGACTGTTTCATAACGTCAAATGGTTTATATGTGCAAGTTTGAACTTGACTTCCTGTTTTATTTTGAAGGGTACGCACCGGAACGCAACATTTTGGCACAACAAGTAACTTCACACGGCACCGGTTCTTTATTTATTTATTTATGGATGGAACCAAATGCTATAAAACGCTGATTATTTTCCCTCCCCACCGATGAGGCACAAGGTTAGTGTTAGTGATACTGTGAGACAACGTTTATGGGAATATTGTCCCAATTCATTGTGATGTAAAGTTGCTACGGTGAAGTTTTAGCCCAATGTTAAGCTTTTTTTTTTTTTATGTCAGCAGCGCTTACGTTGGTGTGAAGACTAAAATAAACGCCAGTGCAAAAGTGCAACCAACCATTTACCTTGTTAGCTGTCTCAATGTTGCCATAGACATATTTGATTGTTTCAGAGTTGACTTCACTGAAGCGCCGCGCGGTGTCTGTCGGCTGATGCGTGGTGTCGGAGCGCGTCAGACGCTACACGTCGTGAAAGCCTCCCTTGCACAATATAATCTTATTCCAAGTGTTGCACTGAGGTGACGAGTCATCCATTTGAACAAAGCGAAGACACACTTTTGTTCGCCGCCGCCGTTGGGCACAGGCACGTCTTCATGCGTGGTCTACTTCGTCGTTAGTCGCGGTTCCAATCGGTTCTCGATTCTTGATGCCCGACCTGAGTTGTGAGTGACGCAATTCACCTGACCATACCTGACCGTCAGTAATGGACTCGTATTAATCAAAAAGCACGGTCCTCGTCATATAGCCAAGATCTCTGTTGTACTTGGTCACATTTATAACACACATACTTCTGCTTACTACCAAAAGACATACGTTGCGATATGTATACATATACCCTCCGTTCGAGTGTCAAAAAATCATCGCTTCCGCTCGTCCCGACTGCGACAGCAGCAACGCGGCAGCCGTTTCCTGGTTCTGTGGGTGGAACAGAGAAAGCTCGTTTTCTCTTGATTGTGAAATGGTGCATCACTCCCCTCTGCTGGCATGTTTTCCTCATTAACGTTGTTTCCATGTTTGATATTAACAATGGAGCAGCGCCAGAGTCTCCTCAAGCTCTTCCTGTGAAAAAGAAAACATGTAAAACGTCCAAATGTTCTTGCCACTCCCTTCGGATTTTCGCACCGAAAAAGATTGAACATAAATTGAGCTCTCGTGCGGGATCATAAATGACACAGCGGTTTTGTGCAACCTTGAAGGAAAAGTTGTTGCACTTTTGGGGGATTTTGGCGACAAATGATGCAATGTGTGCCCCCACCGCAACCATTAGGAGAATGTCCAGGGCTCTCGCTGTGACCAGTGCAGAATTGGTACATTCCATTTGGACCCTACCAACCCCAAGGGTTGCACCAGTTGCTTCTGCTTCGGTGCCACGGACCGCTGCAGGAGTTCAGACAAGAGATACAGCGAGGTAGAACAAATGAAACCTGTACGCACCTTCTAATCTTCTCAAACAATGGCATCATCCACACTTTCCTCCTTGTTCCTCTCACTCCTGAAGATCCTGAACATGGAAGGCTGGGTGCTACTCAGTGCAGACAAAAATGAAGTGCCAGTCAACGTGTATCCGGATCAGGACCTGGTGGAGGGCGACCTTAGCGACATTCCTGACGTGTACCAGGACCTTCACTGGTATGCGCCCAAGACCTACCTGGGAGACAAGGTGTCGTCTTACGGAGGTTACCTGAGATATGGTCTTCACACGCAGACCATGAGAGGAGATGTTTGGTCTCTACCTGCAGAACCTCCCAAACCTGACATCATCCTCAAGGTACACACACAGAAGTGATGAGAATTACAGACTCATTCATGATATGAAATCATTTTTTACCAACGATAACAACAGTATCACGATACAATGATATCAGTGATGGTCAATACATTAGAACAATGGTTCTCGGACTTTTTACCTCAAGTACCACCTAAAAAAATATTGAACTCTCCGAGTTCCACCAAAATGATCGTTAAAATAGAATGGTAGTGTAGTAGGCCCAAGTGCAGTGTTGAGAAAGTTCATTTTCTTTGGAAAACTCGTTACAAAGTTCACCGTTCCAAAAATGAACGAGATCATCATTCAAAATTTAGAATGTTGAACTACGGTCACCATGCCACTATAATACACTAGTTTGTCCTAGTTTTTCTCAATATATTGTTGACGGGCTATATTGAATACTGGCATTTCACTTCCCACTAGTAGCAAGCTGCAACTTTCACCCTGCAGCCTCAAAAACAGGAGGAAAAACGTGTTGCTTGAATGGTCTTTTTTTAAAATGCGGAATTAAACAAAAACAGGACTTTAGTCCTTAATGTGCAAACAAAATCACAACACAGTATGGGAGGAACAATGGTGAAAGGACATTGATTGACATTGATTCATTGCGTTCCTTGCAGCTCTGGCTGACTAGAATAACGAAATATTTAATTTGATCTATTCCTATACTACAAAACAAAATAAATTCCATATCATGATAATGTGATGGCGGCACGGTGGGCGACCGGTTAGAGCGTCAGCTTCACAGTTCTGAGGTGCGGGGTTCAATCCCCGTCCCCGCCATTTGTGGCGTTTGCATGTTCTCCCCGCGCCTGCGTGGCTTTTCTTCGGGCACTCCGCTTTCCTCCCACATCCCCAAAACATGCATTCATTGGAGACTCTAAATTGCCCGTAGGTGTGACTGTGAGTGCCAATGGTTGTGTGTTTGTATGTGCCCTGCGATTGGCTGGCAACCGGTTCAGGGCGTACCCCGCCTCCTGCCCGATGACGGCTGGGATAGGCTCCGGCACGCCCGCCACCCGAGTGAGGAGAAGCGGCTCAGAAAATGGATGGATGGATGGATGGATGGTGTGATCAGACAGACTTTTACAAAAAGAATTACTATTTTCAAGTGCAGTGGATCTGTATGCCTTTTGTGCTGGAACAGTTTTGGGGAGGGGAGTTTGAAATACTCCCTCTGCTTATTTTTTTTCACTTTTTGAATATTCTGATGTTAAATGAAAATGCTTTTAGGGGACAGACAGAACGGACAAGGGGAATAGGGGCGCGAACCACAGCAACACAATAGTGAGACAGTCTCGATACCACAATGTCGAGGTCAGTGTGGACCACAAGTAACGTTCCAAAAGTCAAATCGTGTTTTCATTTTTGGATGAGGACATACAAGAACTAACCAATAGGACAAGATGAGAGAGGACCGAAAAGGGCAGGATAGGACAGGATCTGGGAAATGGGCAAGGCAGTGCTGCGGATTTATAGTGTCTAAACACCTGTAAGAACCTGTCAGTCAATATGCGGACAATAACGTAACGATACACAAAACCCGCAAAATGGAAGTGTGTGTGCGTCCAGGGCAACCAGATGACGGTGGTGTTCTTGGAGCGCGAATATGCTTCTCCTGAGGAGCCACATTTAGGAATTGTGCACATGGTGGAGGTAAAGTGATCCCGGCGGTGCTCAAAGTGCCCTTCGAAGTCCAAAGTGGGAATGTCGAAACCTATGCTGCCTGCTGCCTCACACAGGGAAGTTTCCGGCACGCTCAGACTGGCAACTCGGTCTCCAGGGAGGAGCTAATGATGGTTCTGGTGGCTCTGGAGTCCCTGCAGATCCGAGCCCTTCATTCCCACTTGGCCCACTCGGTGTCACTCCGCGGTGCCATACTGGAGGGTGCCGAGAGCTTGCCCGCCGGTCGCCATGCCAACAACGTGGAGCTCTGCATGTGTCCTGCCAACTACTTGGGAAACTCCTGCCAGGTGAGGAGGAGCCCCCGTCACTTAAAGGGACGGCATTCCTTTTTTTGACTTTTTTTTTTTGTTTTCTTCCTACATTTATGTGCACAGAAATGCGCTCCGGGTTTCTACAGGGACACCATCGGACTCTTCCTTGGAAAATGTGTGCCCTGCAACTGTCACGGACATTCTGATCAATGTTTCGATGGCTCAGGAATCTGCATGGTGAGCTCAGTGCAGTTTCTAGGCGGAATCACGGTTCGTTATTATTATTATTATGGACGAACCTTTTCAGCCAATCGCAGGCCTGAAAGAAAGAAACAATAACAGCAACGGTGGATAGAGGACAAGTGGACTGAGATTGAAGTGAATTATTTTCTTGTGTTGTTCTCATCTGCTGTGTGTTTGTGTGTCTGTCAGAACTGCCAACACGACACGGCTGGCAACCATTGTGAGAAGTGTCAGGGTGGTTTCCTTGGCAACAGCAGCGTGGATGGAAAGACGCTGTCATGTTCCAGTTGTCCGTGTCCACTCGGAGTGCTGTCCAACAAGTTAATACTTCCGAAAACCTTCTTTCCTCCAAGTGCGTAGCGTCTGCACTAATGACCTGTTTGCGTTTGTGCAGTTTTGCTGTAGGTTGCGTGCAGAAGAACGAGCGCATGCATTGCTTGTGCATGCCCGGTTATGCCGGGCCACACTGTGAAAGGTAAGCCGACAAAACAACAACAAACAACACATCGACAGCTGAGAGTGTCCCGATCCAAAATTGATATCGGACCAAACTAGTATTGGATTATTATTATTATTATTATTGGACCGCGTCTAAAATCCCAGCTAAAAGCATTCGCATACAAGCAATCCATTGCAAACGCCGCTTTAGCACTTCGATCCAGGCATGCAGCACGCATGTGATCACAACAACAGCATATGCTAAGGTTCAAACGAAGTAGCAAGAAGTGGGGGCCATGTTGGCCATGTAGATGATGTGTATTGTATAGAGTGTGAAGCGGTCGGGATGAAAATCAGCACCTCCAAATCTGAGACCGTGGTCCTCAGTCGGACAAGGGTGGCGTGCCCCTCTCCAAGTCGGGGAGGAGATCCCGCCCCAAGTGGAGGAGTTCAAGTATCTCGGGGTCTTGAACGGAACGGGAGATCGACAGGCGGATCGGTGCGGCGTCTGCAGTATCGATCCGTTGTGGTAAAGAAGGAGCTAAGGCGAAAGGCGAAGCTCTCGATTTACCGGTCCATCTGCGTTCCTACCCTCACCTATGGTCACGAGCTGCGGGTCGTATCCCGGATACGAGTGGCCCAAATGAGTTTGGGGCTACTTTTTTTCTCAAAGAGACTAACGACAAACTTGTTTGGAAGTCTTGGAGACATGAAAGCACACATCACTCTGCCTCGAATGCCCTCAACGAGGCTGTCCGCTCGTGGCAGCACCCGCTCGCCCCTTGTGCCTGTTTTCCATCTCATTCAGTGGAGTAACAAACGAGGAGCTTGGCTTTGCATCTGTATGAAGCAAGGCAATGAAATAAATCAAATGGAAAGAAAAAGCACTGTCCCAATCCCATCGTTCCTGTTGAGGAGCCACTCAGTCGTTTGCGAATGTCGTGACCCTCCAGGCTTTAAATTTCAACCTAACAATGCAGAATAAAGTTGAGTTTAATTCATAGAAAACAAACTAAAAACGAGCAGAAGAAAGTTCATGTGAAGTTCTAATCATACTTAGTTTTTTTTTAACTCGCTTGTCATCTCTCCCGCTACGTTCTTCCTCTCTGCTACAAGCGTCCTTTGCAATCAATTATGCAAATGAGGCTATGACATTGTAGCGTATATTGGATAAAACGTAATTCCTTGAAGAAATAAGTTTGTCGAAGGTGAACGTCCGCGTTCACTTCCTGTTTAGTCCGAGAGACGTTTAACATCCGATTGTCTGGAAACGGGCACCACTTCTCTTTTTATGCTGTATGTGTAAAATGTAGGAAAAGCGACGAGAAAGCTTTTCTCACTCTCATTCGCTAAAGGTTGCTACACGTAAGAAGGAAGAGTTCGAGATTACAGAGGTTCATTTGTTAAACTCCCAACACAACAAACAAAGAGTGGGATTTTCTAGAATATTGAATTGAATCTACGAGGGAAATGCACACAGGGGTCTAATTACAGAAAGAAAATAACACTAATAATGGCGAAAGAAAGAAAAATCGGCGTACGAATCGGGAAATCGAACATCGTGTGGTGCGGGACTAAAGTTGAAAATGTGAGCCTTTAATGCGTTGAGTCAAAGCGAGAAAAATAGTTTGGGATTTTGTGTGAAGCTCGTAATTTCCCCAAAATTAATAGGCACTGCCTCAAGGTTCTCAGGACCGGGGTTCAAATCCCGGCCCCGCCTGCGTGGGTTTTCCCCGGGCGCTCCGGTTTCCTCCCACATCCCAAAAACATGCCTGGTCGGTTAATTGAAAACTCTAAATTGCCCGTAGGTGTGAATGTGAGTGCCAATGGTTGTTTGTGTATGTGTGCCCTGCGATTGGTTGGCGACCAGTTCAGGGTGTACCCCGCCTCTCGCCCCAAGATAGCCGGGATAGGCTCCGGCACGCCCGCGGCCCGCGTGAGGAGAAGCTATATAGAAGATTAATAAAGAGAGGAAAGAGAAAACCGCGACCTTAAGCAAATACAATGCAAACATCCGTGAGCCGGAACGGTGAGTGGAGGCGGGCTGCATTTTGAGCATGCCCAAACACAACTTTGTCATTAACAGTGGCCTCTCGGCAGGTGTGCCCCCGGTCACTACGGTAACCCTACGGTGCTGGGCAGCACGTGTCGGCCGTGCAGTTGCCACGGCAACACGGACCCCAACATGCTTTTCACCAACTGCCACCCGCTGACGGGTGAGTGTCTGAGCTGCGTGCACAACACAACCGGGCCTCACTGCGATGAGTGTGCTCCCGGCTACCACGGTGACGCCGTCTCCGCAAAAAACTGCACCCGTAAGTCTGAGTCGTCACGATAGGTCGAGCGGAGGTGCTACATGATTGTGAAGCCGCTAAGACGTTGTTGTTGTTGTTGTTGTTGTATAGAATGCAGTTGTTCGCCGTGCGGCACCGAGTCGTGTGACCCTCACACCGGGGAGTGCCGCTGCAAACCGGGAGTGAGCGGACCTCAATGCCACCGCTGTCAGGTTTGTTGACGACGTGTAAACGTTGAATACACGACACACCGGAGACAAAAGCGTTCTTTTGAACAGTGAATAGTGGGCGACTTCTTCACCAGCATTTTCTGGAAAAATGAGAGATGAGTTCAGCAAGCATTGAGCACATGACTGGTGTTTCGCACCTTTAAACCCAGAACGCCAACAGGTGGGGGGTGCTCGCTGCAGCCAACCCTCGGACTCATGTTTTTCCCACTCTCTGTTTCGGAACAAGAGCCAAACTGGGAGTAATCTTGTTTCCAAAATGTTGGATTGCTGTCCGTGCTGGCGTTTTTAGGTCATTATCACTGCTTAATTCACTTAATAGCGACGTACAAGCAAGAACTTAAAAAAAGTGGACCAATGAAGCAAAGATGGAACTTGAAAGCTGTTTGAGTGTCTTTGAAAATTCAGCTGGCGGCCTGGATGAATATACGGACACCGTCACATCCTATATCAGTTTCTGTGAAGAGGTGTGTTGTGTACCAACAAAGTCATTTCGCACATTCAACAACAACAACAAGCCGTGGTTCACTGCCAAACTTAAGCAACTTGGCCAAGCTAAGGAGGACGCATATCAGAGCGGGGACAGGGCCCTGTATCATCCAGCTAGAAACCAGCTGACTAAAGAAGTTAACATTGTCAAGAGGAACTATGCAGCAAAGTTGGAAAAACAGTTGAGCGCTAACGACTCTAAATCAGTCTGGCATGCCTTCCAATCGCTGACCGATTACAAGCGACGATCCCCCCAAGCTGAGAACAACGACTTGAATACCTTCTACTGCAGATTTGAAAAGGATCTGGGGTGGTCTTTCTGTCTCCAAAGTGTTCTCTGTCAATTGACCGTCTGTTGTCGTACTTGAGCGGCTCCGACTACCGGAGACAAATTCCTTGTGTGTTTTTTGGACATACTTGGCAAATAAAGAAGATTCTGATTCTCCATGTGGCACAGCAGCTGCTTGGCTGCAGAGAGGAAGGCACTGCAAAGGACGGTGAAGGCTGCTCAGAGGGTCAGAAGGCTGCTTAGGGTCATTGTCTTGTCGGAAGGTGAACCTTCGGCCCAGTCTGAGGTCCTGAGCACTCTGGAGAAGGTTTTCATCCAGGATATCTTTGTACTTGGCCGCATTCATCTTTCCTTCGATTGCTACCGGTCGTCCTGTCCCTGCAGCTGAACAACACCCCCACAGCATGATGCTGCCACCGCCGGGCTTCACTGTTGGGGCTGGATTGGACAAGTGGTGAGCAGTGCCTGGTTTTCTCCACACATAGCGCTTAGAATTAAGGCCAAAAAGTTCTATCTTGGTCTCCTCAGACCGCAGAATCTTATTTCTCACCATCTTGGAGTCCTTCAGGTGTTTGTTTTTTGGGCAAACTCCATGGAGGCTTTCATATGTCATGCACTGAGGAGAGGCTTCCGTCGAGCTACTCTGCCATAAAGTCCCGACAGGTGGAGGGCTGCAGTGACGGTTGACTTTCTAGAACTTTCTCCCATCTCCCGAGCGACAGAGATCTTTGGGTTCTTCTTGACCTCTCTCACCAAGGCTCTTCTCCGCCAATTGCTCAGTTTGGCCAGACGGCCAGCTCTAGACAGTACTTCCCTCTTTCCAAATGAAATCTCCACATTTCAAATGATAACATATTACATAGGCTGCTCAGAAAAATAAGTCATCCAACAATATTGCTAAGTGGAGGTAAAGAGACAAGGGATTCCGATACCTTTAAGATTGTTCACTTGACTTGAATTTTGGGACTCAAGCAAAGAAATCACTGTTAGTAGGCAGGATCCAATTTCAAATGTTGGAAATAAAAAATATGATTGTCCATCCATCCATCCATTTTCTGAGCCGCTTCTCCACACGCGCGTCGCGGGCGTGCCGGAGCCCATCCCAGCTGTCGTCGGGCAACGCCCTGAACCGGTCGCCAGCCAATCGCAGGGCACATACAAACAAACAACCGTTCGCGCACACATTCACACCTACGGGCAATTTAGAGTCCTCGATCAACCTAGCACGCATGTTTTTGGGATGAGGGAGGAAAGCGGAGTGCCCGGAGAAAAGCCACGCAGGCACGGGGAGAACATGAAAACTCCACACCGGGGATTGAACCCGGGTCCTCAGAACTGTGAGGCAGACGCTCTAACCGGTCGTCCACCGTGCCGCCAAAATATGATTGTAAATACTGTTAAATTAGTGAACAAATGTTCTCAATGGACAAGTTTGTAATTGCGACTGTAGCAGTAAGAGGAACTATGCAGCAAAGTTTGGAGGTTCAGTATATGAATGTAAACTTTGGATGGACGGAGATAGAATTGCACGGTTCAGCGTCGCTGCCAAGAGAACATCAGTGTGGTGGCAGTATGATGTAGATCCACTGTATTGTGATGACACAATCAGTCAAAATTACGAAAGGGTCTCTCACAGACCCGGTTTACTTGGTTGTTTAATTTCACACTTGGTGGGTGGGCAGGCAGGCCAGCCACAACCATTTGTATACGCAACATTAAAAAGTCACCTTTATATGATACAGTGGTGGGAAAAATTGTTTGCCCCCTTCCTGATTTCTTATTTTTTGAATGTACGTCACACTTATACGTTTCTCATCGTTAAACAAATTGAAATATTAGTCAAAGGCAACACAAGTAAACACAAAAATGCAGTTTTTAACTTGTTTTTGTTATTAAGGGAGAGAAAAATCCAAACCTAATGGCCCAGTGTGAAAAGCTGATTGCCGGTTGGGCCACCATTAGCAGCAACAACTTGCAGTGAGTCTCTTTCAGCGTTGTGGAGGAACGCGTTCTGACCCACGAAGCAGCAAAACAGCCCCGGACAATCACACTACAAGCACCATATTTTACTGTTGGTAAATGCGGTGTTACTTTTACACCACATGTCATGGGACACACACCTTCCAAAAGGTTCAACTTTTGCTTCATCAAACCACAGAGTAGTTTCCCAAAAGTCGTCAAGATGTCCATCCATCCATCCATCCATCCATCCATTTTCCGTACCGCTTGTCGTCACTGGGGTCGCAGGCGTGCTGGAACCTACCAAAGCTGACTCTGGGCGAGATAATCAAATCCATTTCAAAACCGCCTTTTGTGTTTACGAGTGTTGTCTTTGACTAATATTTAAATGAGTTTGATTATGGGAAACATTTGAGTGTGACAAACATGCAAAAAAAAAAAAATCTAGAAGGGGCAAACACCTTCACACCACTTTATGTCCCCTGTCGGACATGTCTGTACAAGCTTTTACGTCGGTGACAGTTTGACGCTGAAACAGACTCGTTCTATTACCAGATTCCATTTTGTTGACTCCAAATTCCTGCATCATTCTTCTCGTCTCTCAGGACGGCTCGTTCGGTTTCGAGTCATGCGCGGGGTGTCGTCCATGCGACTGCGGTGCCTCGGCAGCACTGGTGCGGCCTTGTGACTCTCAGAGCGGTCGGTGCGAGTGCCGGCCCGGCGTGGACGGACCCAACTGTCGCCACTGCGCTCCCGGATTCTGGCACTATGGAGCTGACGGATGCAAGCGTGAGCGAGCGCCAACACAAATAGGACGGGAAGTGACTTTACACAGTGAATGGAATGAAGGTATGTCTTGTTTGTGGGGTCAGAGTGCGACTGTAAGGGTGGACACTGCGACCCGCGGACCGGAGAGTGCCGCTGTCGGGACGGCATGGTGGGAAAACAGTGTGACGCCTGTTCGGATGAATACAACATTCCCGTTGCGCGTGGTCACGACCTGCACTGCGAAGGTGACAATGTACACGCGCGCACAGTTGAGGGGCTGTCAAGTCCATATTTAGAGACACACGACTGAAACGCTCTCACATGGACGACTGAAACAATGTCACATTCACTACTGAAATGCTCACACACACACTTACTACTGAAATGCTCTCACTGGCTCTGACACACACTTGAAGTGCTTCTCTCACACATCACTGAAATGCTCTCACAGGAAAACGCTCTTACTCACACATGAAGCGCTTCTCATACACGACTGAAATGCTCTCACAGGCAAAAGCAACTGAAACATTATTAGCTCACACACTTCTGAAACGCTCACAGTCAAACGATCTTACTGTTACTGAAGCGCTTCCCGCACACAACCGAAATGCGCACTCAGGCAAATACCACTGAAAAGTTATGAGCTCACACACACACTACTGAAACGCTCTCACATACGATACTAAAATGCTCCCACACTCTACTGACAAATTTGTCCTTCGCATGGATTTCTGAAGCGCTCACAGATGCTCTTCTGAAACACTTACTCACACACGATTGATACGCCACTGAGACACATACTGCTGAAAGGCTTTCACAAACACTACTGAAATGCGCACGGTCAGTACTGAAACTCTCAACCTGATGGATGGATGCTAATTAACCGGGCATTGTAGTTGTACACATACAAGTCCTTCCAGTCTTACTAAAATGCTATTATAACTAAGCGTCACATCCGCTCACACCATCCATCCATCCATTGTCTTCCGCTTACCCAAGGTCGGGTCGCAGGGGCAGTAGCTTTAGCAGGAACGCCCCCCTCTCCCCAGCCGCTTCTTCCAGCTCTTCCGGGGGGATCCCGAGGCGTTCCCAGGCACCCCGAAGGATGTAGTCTCTCCAGCGTGTCCTGGGTTGTCCCCGGGGTCTCCTCCCGGTGGGACGTGCCCAGAAGACCTCACCAGGGAGATGTCCAGGAGGCATCCTAAACAGATCCCCGAGCCACCTCATCTGGCTTCTCTCAATGCGGAGGAGCAGCGGCTCTACTCTGAGCCCCTCACGGATGACCGAGCTTCTCACCCTATCTCTAAGGGAGAGCCTCGACACCCTGCGGAGGAAACTAATTTCGGCCGCTTGTATCCGGGATCTTGTTCTTTCGGCCACAGCTCGTGACCATAGGTGAGGGTAGGAACGTAGATCGACCGGTAAATTGAGAGCTTCGCCTTTCGGCTTAGCTCCTTCTTCACCACAACAGACCGATACAAAGTCCGCATCACTGCAGACGCTGCACCGATCCGCCTGTCGATCTCCCATTCCAGTTTTCCCTCACTCGTAAACAACACCCCAAGATACTTGAACTCCTCCACTTGGGGAAGGATCTCATCCCCAACCTGGAGAGGGCACTCCACCCTTTTCCAACTAAGGACCATGGTCTCAGATTTAGAGGACACAACATCGCAAGTCCGATGACACAACTACAAAGTCGATCATCGAACTGCGACCTAGGGTGTCCTGGTGCCAAGTGCACGTGTGGACACCCTTATGCTTGAACATGGTTTTCGTTATGGATAATCCGTGGTGAGCACAGAAGTCCAATAACAGAACACCACTCGGGTTCTGATCGGGGGGGCCGTTCCTCCCAATCACGCCCTTCCAGGCCTCACTGTCATTGCCCAGGTGAGCATTGAACTCCCCCAGCAGAACGATGGAGTCCCCAGCGGGAGCGCTCTCCGGCACCCCCTCTAAGGACTCCAATAAGGGTGGGTACTCTGAACTGCTGTTTGGTGCATAGGCACAAATAAAGGTCAGGACCCGTCCTCCCACCCTGAAGGCGGGGGGAGGCTACCCTCTTGTCCACCGGGGTGAACCCCAACGTACAGGCGCCGAGCCAGGGGGCAACAAGTATACCCACACCTGCTCGGCGCCGCTCACTGTGGGCAACTCCAGAGTGGAAAAGAGTCCAACCCCTCTCAAGAGGACTGGTACCAGAGCCCAAGCTGTGTGTGGAGGCGAGCCCGACTATATCTAGTCAGAACTTCTCAACCTCACACACCAGCTCAGGCTCCTTCCCTGCCAGAAAAGTGACATTCCACGTCCCTAGAGCCAGCTTCTGTAGCCGGGGATCGGATCGCCAAGTTCTCCGCCTTCGGCCACCGCCCAGCTCACACTGCACCCGACCCCTATGGCCCCTCCCACAGGTGGTGAGCCCACGGGAAGGGGGACCCACGTTACCCTTTCGGGCCGTGCCCGGCCGGCCCCCATGGGGGCAGGCCCGGCCACCAGACGCTCGCCTTCGAGCCCCACCTCCAGGCATGGCTCCACAGGAGGGCCCCGGTGACCCGGGTCTGGGCAAGGGAACCCTAGATCCAGATATTTTGTTCGTCATAGGGGTTTTTGGAGCTGTGCTTTGTCTGGTCCCTCTCCTAGGACCTGTTTGCCATGGGTGACCCTACCGGGGGTGTGAAACCCCAGACTACTTAGCTCCTAGGATTATTGGGACACACAAACCCCTCCACCTCGATGAGGTGACGGCTCAAGGAGAGGATCCGCTCACACGTCCTTCTTAAAATTATCTCATTTTCTGTATTGAAGTGAGGTAATCCTGAAATGCTCTGGTGGCCCCTCACACCCACAAACGCATAGACGTGCGCACACAGAAAGACGCGTATGTCGTGTAATATAGGTGTGTGTTACCATGGCAGCATGCGACAGCTGCGTCGTTGTCCTGCTGGAGGATCTGGACGAGATCGACTTTGACTCGCTCGCTGCACATCTGCTCAACCTCAACGCCAGCACCGTGGCCTGGATGCAGCTGCGCAAGCTCAACGCGTCCATGAATGACATCGCCGTGAGTTTCACACACACATACACACAGCCGAGTGTTTCTTTTCTTTAAGTGGATTGAGGAGGGGTTGTGTTGTTGCAATTAGCAGTGTGCCAATTACTTTTGACTTAGAATCAATACATGACGATTAGGGTTGAGAATCGAGAACTGATTGGAACCGGGACTAACATTCCGGTTCTCCCAGAATCATTCAAATGAAAACATTTCGGCTCCCAGTTTCGATGCCTACAGTCCGCCGACCCCGAAGAAGAAAGTGGCAAAAACCAACTAAAAAGAACGCACACGAAGATGTGCTTGTGCCCAACGGCAGCAGTGAACAAAAGTGTGAATTCATGTTAAAATAAATGGCTTGAGATTATATCGTGCAAAGGAGGCTTTCGCGATGTGTCGAAGTCTGACGAACTCACTCCCGCTCCGAGCCTCAGCCTACACCGCGAGGAACTACAGTCAAGTCCATTGGGTGCGTGAAACAATAAATATGTCTATGCCTACACTGAGGCAGCTAACAAGTTAAACGGTGGGTTGGACTCTTGCACTGGTGGTTTTTAGCATTATTTTAGTCTTCAAACCGACGTAATAGCTGATGACAGACACAAAAATAAAATAGAAGTGACTTTGCCCTACTGGAAAGAAAGTAGAAACAGTCGCATGACAAGCTTAACATTGCGCTAAAACTGCACCAAAGGTCAGACAAGCAACTTGACATTACAATGAATTGGGACAAAATTCACATAGTATCACAAACACTAATCTTGTGTCTCATTGGTGGGTAGATCAAGGAATCAACGTTTTACAGAGCATTCGGTTCCATTCATGATTCTTTTTCTTGCGTTTCGTTTTTACCGGTGTCGTGTGCTTATTTTTTGTACCAAAATGCTGAGTTCCAGTGTGACCCTTCAAAATAAACATGCTACATGCTTAAAACAGGAAGTCAAGTTAAAGCTTGCACATAAACCATTTGACATGATTAAACACTCGCAAATATCTATTTTGACAGTGCTATATTTAACTTTTAGCTGAAACAAAACATAATAAATATGAAGTCAATTGGGTTAGTTCCACACACATTGCCTTTTAGTTCATAGGTTTGATATTGATACTTGTTATAAAAAACCCAGAGTCAAATGTTAATTTTAGTTTATGCTGCGGACTACCAAGAAAATGGATGTTCGTAATTTGGACACCCTTTATTGAAACAATGCAAAAGTTTTTGGCGCAGGCCCTTATCTCGGTATCACAATCGTTTGGAACCCGAATCGAAATGAGCGACCGGAATCGGGACCAGGATTGCTTCAATTCAAACGATGTCCAATCTTAATGACGATGCAGAAAATGATCATTTTTTCAAATTAGTTTGGGAGTTGAGTGGGTGTTGTGGTGTCGTGCTTAAGAATGTGTCAGCTCTGTAGGAGTGTCGAAGGGGGTGTGCATTAAAAACTTTGGGAAAGGCTATTTTATGTGGTTTAAAAAAAAAAAAAAAAAAATAAGTGATATGTTTTGTTTGGGTTTAGGGGGTTGGGGATAGACATGCACCAACTACATCAGGGTGTTGAAGTGGGGGTGTTGCTTGAAAAGTTTGCTCAAGCCTGTTGCATGTTGTAAAAATTGCAGGACAAAACATTAAACAGCCTTGTTTGGGTGGGTTGAGGTTGTGGTCATGATAGGATTGCACCATTTGTGGAACAGAGTCGTGGCTTGCAAAAGAGATGGATATGCTCTATAGGGTTTGGATGATTTTTGGAAATAAGGATACATCAGCTGTGTCAGGGTGTTGAAGGAGGTGCATGAAAGCTTGTTTGTTCGAAAAACAGCAGAACAATATACGTACTAAACAGGCTTTGTTTTCACTAGTTTGGGGGGATTTAAGCAGTAGGGGTGCAGGGAATAGGGACGCACCAACTTTTTTGGGGTGTTGAATTGGGTGCGTGGATTCAAAAGTCGGGGTGTTGTTGGTGTAACATTGACTCGTCGTCCATGTGGTACTGAACTATGTCTACGTACGTTTGTTGTCATCTTGCGGCCATCGCAGCACACCTACAAGAAGTACTACAGTTCACTGAATGGGAGCCGCCATCGCGTCAACATACTGGATGGCGAGATTGTGAACATCAGCGCAGACGTGGACATGCTGCAGGACAAGGTGATGCTTAGAAATGCAATTTTCCATCAAGCGGTCCACTTTGGTAGACATTTTTCAACAGTATACTGTACTTATATCTATTGTATCTGTACATTATGTCATTTTCTTCGGGGTTACCAAACAGAAGAAGTAGCTAATTAGTGGTGAAGTACTTGAAGGCGGAAGCGATACACAGTGGCGGACACTCGTTTTCATCTTGTAATCAAGAAGAAGCATGCCTTCCACTGTTGTTTGTGTCAACTTCCTCTTCGTTGTTGATGCCTTACACGCTGTGACATCACGATATTAACCCAATAGCATGCACAATTGCAAACCTCCAACTAGAGCACTTGGCGGAAAGTAAGCATTTCCATTCAGACGCTATTCATGTCCGTGCTGACTTCATGGTGGCGTCCTCAGACCGCAACGACGCCCAAGCAACTGAGCGAGCTGGCAAACGGCACCTCCGACACTCACCGGAGGGCGCAAGACCTGCTGGGCTTCATCCACGTGGTGGCCAAGGATTTAAATGGTACGAATCGTTTTGAATTCGGGAAAACATTTGTTGCTCACAAGTGTTTTGATATTTTCATTGATTGTCCATATGAGTGGAAGCTGATTGTTGTGTCGAACCACTTTTATGTTACATATAAACGAGGGCTGGAAAAGGCCGAGTAGCTCACATTTTGTCGAAGAAATGTGGATATGTCAGCACTATATGTTCTACCTTCAAAGGAGACATATTGTGGTTATAGTCATCTTCAATTTAAAACAGTTCTAAGATAGGCTGGCGATAGATAGGCCAAGACCGGCCATCGGGGGTACTGGGACAATGCCCGGTGGGCCGACGCTGGCGGATTTTTAAAATGTATTTCTTTATTTTTTCAAATTCAATTTCGAGGTTGCAGCCCATTGGTTCATCTGAGAAGAACTCATGATCTAGTACGATAGTGGCCCGAACCCTTCCGAGCACCCGCTAATTTACTTGAGTGCGTGTTGGATAAATGAGTGGAAAAATTGAAAGACAAAAACAAAGAAAAGGGGGGGTGCGGAGAAGTTGCCTGCAAAGAAAACGAAGAGGCTGTCTGTAGATGCTGAGAAATGTGTCAAGATAACAGACATGTTCGCTGGAGTTGCTGCCTCCACGTCTCCAGCGATGCTCCTGCAGCAGAAGTTTGAAGAGTTTGCAGGTAAAAATGACCGCATCCGTCAGCAGGAAGAGAAAAGGGTCAGCAGGAGGAGATGGCTTTTGTAAGCGAGGGACACACTGAGTGCCAAAATGTTATACATCTACCACCGGTAAGATGGTCATAATGTTGGGATAGTACAGATACTGAGAGGAGAAGGTGATGGGGGTAACGTTAGCTAGCCTCCATTGAGCAATGGCGATTGTTCCCAATTAAGATATATACCAAACAACCGGGATTACTCATGACGTAATATTGAATACTTCCCAAAATCTGGCACCTTAATTATAATTCATTAATAATTATTTTTATAAGATAGGAGATGGTCATATCTTAGAAGTGTATGTTCTGGTTCAACATGTTAACAGAAGCATCCATCCATGCATCCATTTTCTGAGCCACTTCTCCTCACTAGGGTCACGGGCATGCTGGAGCCTATCCCAGCTATCTTGGGGCGAGAGGCGGGCTATACACCCTGAACCGGTTGCCAGCCAATCGCAAGGCACATATAAACAAACAACCATTCGCACTCACATTCACACCTATGGGAAATTTAGAGTCTTCAATGAACCTAGCATGCATGTTTTTGGGATGTGGGAGGAAAGCGGAGTCCCAGGAGAAAAGCCACGCAGGCACGGGGAGAACATGCAAACTCCACACAGGCGGGGCCGGGGATTGAACCCCGGTCCTCAGAACTGCGAGGCAGACGCTCTAACCAGTCGTCCGCCGTGCCGCCTAGCATACAAACAAGTGAAACAAATGCTTTGCTCTTCATACATTACTGAAGTAAGTGTTGGCGGTTTATACACGCAGCAGTGCTATCACACTGACTGTCCAGAATAGACAAAAACAGTATAAAAGTGTTATGGCCGTCTTACACAAGGTATTGAAAACAAGAGAGGTAATGTGCCCCGATAACACGTTCACTCCTGGTGCAAGATAATTAAAAAATAAAATTGTTTAGACACAACCAAAGCTGCGGAGGGGGGATACACACACATAAGCTCGATTAGCATTCACCTTATTGCAACTATTCATGGTATCAGGGAACTAACTGACATCAAACAGCATTTTAACAAACAATACAACGGCGCTAGGCACGCTGGGAAATCATTCATCATCTTCTTTTTCCCAATTGAGCTTTTTAAATATTTCTTCAAGGCAAGCTGTAAATGGCTTCGGAGACAGTGTGTCGGCTTGCCTGACCCCTTTTCCTAGACTTATTCGCACTCTTTCATGATCAATTCTTATTGAATCTGAAGAATTGTTGTATATTGATTGTAGAATGTTGATATAATTCGGCTCTATCCCTTGATTTACTAGCGCCTGCAGTATTGAAGTCGTGATGACTGAGTCAAACGCTTTTTCACAGTCGATGAAGGCTACACACAGAGGCATTTCGTACTCGTTGTCGTTCGGTTTTTATATTAAATGAGAGGTTCACCTCTTTGTGAACAAGGGGTCAGGCCCAGGAGCCCACTCGAGAGCGGCCCAGTGGACGGGATACCACCCACGGCGTGGGACCCGCGGTGGTGCACCAGCCCTACCGAGGTACCCGGAGGAGGCCGCAGGGGCCCAAAGACAACCGCCCAGCCTACGCCCCACGCAACCAGCCACCGCCGCCCAGCCAGGAGAACGAGACGCCCCCCCGACCTCCAGGCCAATGTAGCCAGTCGCCACCCACCCAGAGGGTGCGATATTGTCCTCCGTTTGGTGGAAAGGAGTGGCGGATCGGCACAGCCAACAGGGGAATGAAAAGTGGGGCACACAGGAGAGGAGCCACGGGGAATGAGAGGGGAGCCCCCACCCGAGCAGCCATCCAGCCAGAGGAGCGCTGGCGTAAGCCTAGTGAAAACCCCCGCCCCCGTTACTATGACTCATTGGCCCTACCCTGTGTATAAGTGACCCCTGAGTGGTGGAGTATATTCAAATCTGCAGTGGCCCGTGAGGATGCAGGGAAGGGTAGGGCTCCTGGGCACTGCTGCCCCGCAGCCAAACCCCCCCCCCCCCCGACCCAAATCCCACTGCCCCCCTAGAATTCAGCGTATGGAGTGCATTAAAAAAATGGGGATGGGTGTATGTATTGGGGCACCATCAGTTATTTAAAAATTGTTTTCAAATAATATGTTGGAACCACAATTGTAAAGCAAGTTCTGGTTTTCATTTGTCAATTAAAATTATTGATTATATACTATGCTATACAAAAGTCATTTTGTATAGCAATAAATGCTATGTATTTTGGATCCTGGATCCTATACCGCGAGAGCTAACCATAACATATGAGTCCCACCAATATCAGCAACTGCTGGAGGATGCCCAGTGTGATACATTGTGATTGTCAACCCTTGCAGATGTCATGCGGATGGCCAACGGGTCGCTGAACGCCATAGAAATAGATCAGGGCGTAGGCGACCAGGAGAGGAAGACAAGGGAGGTGGAGGCCATGTTGGGCGAGTTGAGGAGCAGAAGCTGCGCGGGACAGAAGAAAATAGCTGACCGGGAGAAGACTGAGGCGGAAAAAGGTAAGTTGGCTCAGTACCGCGACGTGGCAGAAGGAAAGTGACGTGTGTATGGACAGCGTTGGAGCGTGTGGATGAGGACATGGCGCGTCGTCAGGAGGACAACGAGAATGCAGTTGAAGCCACCAAAGAATACCTGTCCCGCTTCCATGCCGACATGATGGAGCTGCGGGACGCTCTGAACAAGGCAATCAACAAGACGTCCCGAGCTACCGACGTCAACAACAGCAACCAGAAGACACTGGAGGATAACAAGGTGATTGCCTTCCAAGAGGCGGGTGAGGAGCCACAAATGTCGCATCAATCATTCAATCAAACTTTATTTATTGAGCACTTTTCGTCCAATGATATGCATCTCAAAGTGCTTTACATAGTTAAACACCCCTCATCCACACACATACAAACATGCGCACACACACAGAGTAAAAAAGAAAAAAGGGGAAAAAAATAACGTAATGACCTATAGCTGGGCACAGAGGAACCGAGTGGGAAAGACCATCTCGGGGAGCCGTCTGCACCAAGAGCAGGCAGCGGACCGTGGCCCCAGGACACGGGCATGGAGCCCCGGAGTAGGGGTGCACTATATGGTGACTGAGGACCCCATCGTGCAGGACCATGGCCACGGTCCATTACAGCTCCCAGTGGAGAGGGAAACACTAAAAGATCAAATAATCATGAACATACACAAAAAACATCCAGCGAAGAACTAAGACTAAAAAATAGCATAGAAATCAAGATAAAATGATAGATACTACTAAAAGCCTATGTGTAGCGTATATTGGTTTTGATAAACGCCTAATTAATTTGGAAAAGAAGAAGTCGGAAAGTAAAAGCCTGTATTTACTTCTGGTGTAATTCGACGTACGTCGAAGGTTAAAGTCAAACTAACTTGGTCTCGTACAGGGCACCATGACTCTTTTTATGTTCATAAATCTTGTAAAAAAATAAAAAAGGGACGAAAACCCCTATCAATCTCTGTGATTCAGAAGGCTCGCTACATTCATAAAAATCAAAATTCCCGATTTCAGCGCTCAACTGTTTTGGACTCAAACACACAGAAAAGTTGCATTTTCCAGAACATTTTAATGCCAATTCAGGGGAGTTGGGGAACAATGGGGAGGGGACAAACCTACGTAAAGAGCAAGATCAGAATCGGAATCATCTTTATTTGCCAAGTATGAAATAAAAGGCTACAAGCTTAAAACTGGTCAAGTTAAACTTGCACATATAAACCATTGGACGTGATAAAAGCGTCACAAATAACTTTAAAAATGCTATATTTAACAATAATTAATGAATTAATAACTCATCATAATGAATGGCTCAAATTCAAACGATTCTCAATCCTAATCAGGAGACACGGAGATGTATCGCTGTGTATCATCAGCATAGCTGTGGAAGTTCACTCCATGCCGCCAAGTGGGAGCATATACAAACTGAATAGGATGAGCTCAAATTGATCCCTGCGGCACACCATGTGATTTGATGGATTTCTGAAGAGCATGTAACTCCACTTACCAGTTAGGTAGGATAAGAACCATTAGTGTACAGTACCAGAGAGGCCAACCAGGTGTTTAAGTCAGTTTGAAAGAGTAGTGTGGTCTACCGTATCGACGGCAGTGCTAAGATCCGGCAGAACCGACAGTTCATTTACGGTTATCAACATTGACTCTCAAATCATTTCAAATCACATGACCTTGCACTTTCTCAGAGGGGAGTGGATGAGCTGACATCCGAACGCAAGGATGTAGATGAGCGGCTGCACGTGGCGGAAGACCATGTGGCTCAAGTCAACGAGCTACAGTCCATGCTGCATGACTCCAAAGAGGTGCGTACGCATACCCAGACACGAATGCACCTACGCCACTGTGCAGCAGTCTACATGCACACTCTCTTTCTCTCTCTCTCCTCCTATCTTTGTCCTCCTCTCTGTTTGGGCTCCGTGCAGTCGAGAATTACGGCCTGAGATGCTGATTTTGATTGGCTGAACTCGCATGTGTTCGGTCGGTGCGCTTCATCGCTGCAAAAGTCGTCTCTTCCCATATCACCGTATGGCAGATTTGTAAATTGTACGAATCTAATTTTACGTCGCAGATTTTCAGACTGTTTGCTTACTTATTGGAGCTAGCAAGAGGGAAAGCCTTTTCATACTGCACTTGGCAAGGCGTCCGACACCCTCGACTTTCCCCGTTCATTGTGTATGTGCTGAGGGGACAGCAGCGTGTTTTGTACGTGCATACGGTATTGCCGAGTTGCGGTCCACTCAGTGGGGAAAGCTTCCCGAGATCCTTCTAGCCTCGTACATCACCGCTTCCAAATATAGGATGGCCGAACCACCGTTGCCGTCGTCATTGCACTTTGAAGTGGGGGCCCTTCACACTGAGCAAGTGTCGTGCGAAAAGGGCTTAAAACTCAAGTCTTGTCTAAAGTTTGGGATCATTTCACATTTAAAAGAAGATAAAGTACGGTGTGTCTACTGCAAAGTAGAACTGGTTTACGCAATTCCACATTTACAGTAAAGTAAACATCATTAGCTAATTTAACATACAATATCATCGCTAGTTAGAACGGATTTTAATCCCTCCACAGGTGCTCAAGGATAGACACTTTCAATCGCTTTTTGGAGCATACGGTCATGATCTAAACCTGTAACAAGCACATTCATACACTAGCTGCACGGCCACAACTGACGCCAGTCTCTCAATATGCAAATTGGCCAGCCAACTTTACCCTCTCATTTGCTGACTCCCATGTCACTCAAGAGGCCCCCGCCTTTTAAAGCGACCCATCCATCCATCCATTTTCTGAGCCGCTTCTCCTCACTAGGGTCGCGGAGGTGCTGGAGCCTATCCCAGCTGTCATCAGGCAGGAGGCGGGGTACACCCTGAACTGGTTGCCAGCCAATCGCAGGGCACATAGGAACAAACAACCATTCGCACTCACAGTCATGCCTACGGACAATTTTAGAGTCTCCAATTCATGCATGTTTTTGGGATGTGGGAGGAAACCGGAGTGCCCGGAGAAAACCCACGCAGGCACGGGGAGAACATGCAAACTCCACACAGGCGGGGACGGGGATTGAACCCCGCACCTCAGAACTGTGAGGCTGACGCTCTAACCAGTCGGCCACCGTGCCGCCCTTTTAAAGCGACACACATTTAAAATCACAGATAACAGTGTAGAACATGAGGATGGTTTTATCCAACACCAATACACCCTTTGGCGTGTATTGGTGTTGGATAAAACGTAATTTGTTTAAGAAATACATTTGTTGAAGGTGAACGCCTGCATTCACTTCCGGGTTAGTTGGAATTACGTTTTAACGTCACAATCACAAACTATCTCTGTGTTGTAAAGGGCACCACGTCTCTTTTAATATGTCCAATTTAGGAAACGTGACAAAAAAAAAAAAAACTCTTATCAGTCTCATCATCTGAAGTTTGCTACATTTAGGAAATATGAGTCCTCGATTACAGAAGTTTTATGATTAAACTCAAAACACAACAAGGAGTGGAATTTTATAGAATAGTGAATGAAATCTATGAGGGATCTATCGGGAAACACACAAAGGGTCTAACTACAAAATGGAAGCACGAATAATGGTGAAAGAAATATAGTGTGTTGGTGGGCTAAAAATTAAAATGAGCGTTTCATGCATTGAGTCAGAGCGAGAGCGAGCAAAGTTGGGATTTGTGTGAAGCCAGTATTCTCCCCCAAATTATTAGGCACTAGTCTTGTACATTTTGGCAGCGATTGTTGTGCTACTCATGACTGTAGCTCAGGTGTCCCTGCGAATGGTTTTTCTCCGCGTGTCCCAGGAGGCAAACAAAGCAGGTTTAGTTGAAGAAAAGTAAAAACAAAAGAGGTGCCAAAAGAACAGTTGTTGTCCCGGTGGGGTGCGCTAGTAACTTTTCCTGCCGTTTGAACTTGTGGCGGGCCCAGCTCTTGCTCTCAGCTGCGTGCATGACCGGTACGTAATGCTTAGTTGCTTACTGAGGCTCCACCAACAGATCACGGCTAGGAAAACAGATCTAAGCCGCACGGCCGGCTTCTTTCCTCGGGCAGCACCGCCGTCTTGGTCCAGCGGTCACTCGCGCACATGGTGGCACAAAAAAGGAAAAAGGAAAGCGAACGGGGAGGGGGTTGGCAGCACGGTGGAGCCGTGCCTAGGTAACCCTCCGCATGA
This sequence comes from Phyllopteryx taeniolatus, assembly GCF_024500385.1. Taxonomy (NCBI): domain Eukaryota; kingdom Metazoa; phylum Chordata; class Actinopteri; order Syngnathiformes; family Syngnathidae; genus Phyllopteryx; species Phyllopteryx taeniolatus. The sequence goes on from NC_084502.1 coordinate 5,415,236, forward strand.
ACAACCAAGAGCGAGAAGAACCAAAAAAAGCCAAGAGGAGACGAGAGTCAAAGGTTAAATACCCATGAGGTGTGTCTAAAAACAAGGGGAGACTGAAGACCATGCACATTGACTTGAATTCCGGTCTACAATTTAGCCATAAAAATGGTATAAAAATCATATATTAATATAGAATGCTCCCAACTTTGTACTTACTCATGGATCAAGCATATAGAATGATGGTCTAAACTTTAGTCTTGGCAAATCAACTGCTTGTTGTTCAATACCACATTTTGTACTTTGGCTTCAAATCAAGACGAACAGTTCTCAAAGTCTCGCAGCTGGAGCTGTAAAGCTGACACAATGACACAGACACCAAGGCATACATTTGGAATATTTCTGCAGAGTTCGTAAAATATCAAAACAGACATTTATCTTCAGTTAAAGAAACTTTGAATGTGAGTCCACAGGTTTGCAGTAACTCTCAACCGCCAGCGGGTGTCGCTAGTGCTCCAGCAATTGTTCCCAGCGGGCGTATGGTGGCACTTTGCGTGCATGTTTTAATATTAAAACAAATAGTTCATTGCTATATTTGAGTTTCTGCAAAAAGCGGTGATTAAACATAGCTCAAGGTCTGGGAGTAAAAGTAAAAGTCTGTGGCATATCCAACTAATAAATCTATCATTGTCGATCAGTCCCAGCTTGGTCTTATTGGGGAGGGGATCTCCCAACATTTTGGTCGCTATCCTCAGTTCTGCACATAAAAGGGGTCTTTGAATACTGGAACCCAGATTTCGATGGGAACTGTTACCGTAATTTCTCGTGTATAATGCTCACCCATGAATAATACGCATCCCCAAAGTTGACCTAAAAATTCTGGAAAACACTTCTACCCATGTATAGTGCATTTTTACAATGCATGATTTTGCTTCTACCCATATGATCAAAACATGAAGTATTATCTGTATTTTGTTAGTTTTTTAAAATAATTATTCTGAAGTTCAGCAATTTATTTGAACACGTAATCTTTTTTTTATTTACTTGCTCTTATTTTGAAATTCACAGCACTACTTTTATTTAGTAAATGAGAAAACACACAGTTGTGCTCATATGTTTGATTACCCAGGCAGAATTTGTAAGATCAGGACCAGGACCAGGTGAAACACATTTAATTTTATTTTAATGGGATTCAAATTAAACGGTCAAGCATTTCAACAAAGCAATATCATTAAACAAAACATAACCATAAAGAAATTAATGATGGTTGTTGTTCATTCATCAGTCATATTAAAAAAAAGCTATATTTTACAAATTCTGCCAGGGTATGTAAACTTATGAGCATAATTGTACATATATGCAGTCATACGTACCATACCTCCTGTCATATTGGAATGAAAGTGTAGGCTACACCTTTTTTATAATCCTTAGGTGGCGGTGGCATTTTGGAATGAAAGTGTACAGCTTTTTCATAACCACTAGATGGCGGCATACATTTATAAAATGTGAAAGTTTTTTTCCATTCGCCCCTATACCTATGTATTATGCGCACTATTGACTTTTGACAATTTTTGGGGAGGAAAATGCGCATTATAAACAAGTAATTACGGTAATCAGTTTAAGGTCCAGCTGACATACACCAGGCGTCCTTCAGTGGCCGTTTGGCACTGTGGGGCAGCAGGGAGGAATGCAGAGTATCAGTTGTGGGGAGGTTGCTATCACAACCGGGCCAGAGTCACTACACCCCAAAAAATCTTGAATGGATAAGCTGCCACTTAGCATTTTTGAGGTTGGTTCCCCCCAAAAAAGAATAAACAAAAATTAAAAATAAAAGTCAATTATTTTATAAATTTATTTATTTTTAATTGGAAGAAAGTCAGTGTGATAGCACTGCTGCGTGTATAAAACGCCACTTACTTCAGTAATGTATGAAGAGCAAAGCATTTGTTTCACTTGTTTGTATGCTAGGCGGCACGGTGGACGACTGGTTAGAGCGTCTGCCTCACAGTTCTGAGGACCGGGGTTCAATCCCCGGCCCCGCCTCTGTGGAGTTTGCATGTTCTCCCCGTGCCTGCGTGGCTTTTCTCCGGGCACTCCGGTTTCCTCCCACATCCCATTCCAATAATTTTGGAGAAATGACGAGCTTCAGACAAAATCTCAACTTTGTCCTCGGTCTCTCTCTCTCGTCCGTACTGGACATGTTAAACGCTCGCATTTTCCACTTTAGCCCTTTTCGTACGCCTATTTTCCTGCTTTTTACCATTATTAGTGTTATTTTCTTTCTTTCTTTAGTTAGACCCCTTTCAGTGTTTCCCTTTAGATCCCTTATAGATGTCATTAAATATACTATAAAATCCTACTCTTGGTTCTATTTTGTGTGTGTTCTGAGTTTAAGTAAGCCTCTGTCATCTAGAACTCAAAATTTCATAAAGTGTAGCAACCTTAAAATTACGAGACTGATTCAAAAGGTTTCTCGTCACTTTCCCTAAATTTTATCCACATAAAAAGTGATGTGGTGCCCCTTTACGATTTACATTAGTTTCATTTTAACGATTAAACCTAAAATTACGCTAAACCGGAAGTAACGCAGGCATCGCTTCCGGCTTGTTCTTTTCTCCTAAATTAATTACGTTTTTATTCGACCAATATACGCTACATAGGTAAGGGTGCGCCAACTTGGGATGTTGAAAGGAGGGGTGGTTTAAAAACAATTTACTGTTCGTTGTGTAAAAAAAAAATATATATATATATATATATATATATATATTTTTTTTTTTTTTTTTAAATGGGTGTGTGATGATAGTGTGGAATTTGAAAAAGGCTGATGTCAGAAGCTATTACATTTCTTGATAAAGGTGCATTTTTACAGCGCAGGAAGTTCATTTCCAGTGTTTAATAGCATTACTTGAAGTATCCTCCCCCAGAATCAGAACAGTACCACCCTACTTTCCACCATCCTCCACAAACCAGGACATAGTCTGCTAACTAACTTTTTGTATTTCTGCGAACAGTTTGTCCTTAGCGGAGGTCAGTGCTGTCCTGAGTGACATAGTGTTTTGTAGCACTCACACACGTCATGGATTATGTTGTCCTGCAGGGTTATGAGCGTTTGGCGGCGCAGCTGGACGGCGCCAGGACACCATTGTCCAAGAAGGTGGAGGACTTCACTAGGGCCCACTCCAAGATACCCCTGGTGGAGGAAGCTGAGCACCATGCGAATATGCTCCAAGCTTTGGCCATGAACCTGTCCAGGTAAATTCTCCTCAATGAGGACAGCATGGAAAAAGAATACATGTGGATCTTGACATGGTTTCTTGTTAGGTTTGTGGAGGGGACAAAGACCAAGGGTTTGGTGGACGTTACCGAGGCCAACGGCAAAATCGTCAGTGGCATCAAAGCGGCTGAGAAGGCGGCACACGAGGCGGATAAAGCTGCTAGCAAGGCGCTGGAGGTGAAGGTCAGCTATGGACTTGTTGCTTTGATTCATCCTGCATTTGTAACCTTTGTGTTCTTGTAGAATGTCGGAGACAAGAACCTCAGCCACATGGCCGACTCCCTGAGGAACCGCAGTGTGGTGCTGAAGGAGGAAGTGGAAAACATTCATGAAAAACTCAACAATGGTATTCGTGCCTCTTTGATGAAAGCGTCAGTGGAATCCCATTTACACACCTTTCGCTTAGCCAGGCTCCTCAAATGCAGACTGGAGAGACCTGCAGCACAGAACAGAAGTCCTTTACTTTCCTGACGTTGCTCTGTTGAATTCAGTGATGTATTTTTGGATGCTGTATAAAGTTAATAATCTTTAGAAAGGTAATTATGGTTAAACCACGCTATGCTATGTGGTCTGCTGCATAGTCATTCCCTCTCCACAGCCACTTCCTCCAGCTCTTCCGAGGGGATCCCGAGGCGTTCCCAGGCAAGCCGAGAGACATAGTCTCTCCATCGTATCCTGGGTCGTCCCCGCGGTCTCCTCCTGGTGGAACGTGCTCAGAACCTCACCAGGAAGGCGTCCAGGAGGCATCCTAAACAGATGCCCGAGCCACCTCATCTGGCTCCTCTCAATGCGGAGAAGCAGCGGCTCTACTCTGAGCCCCTCCCGGATGACCAAGCTTCAGGCCTGGACAGCCTGCGGAGGAAACTCATTTCGGCCACTTGTATTCGGGATCTTGTTCTTTCGGTCACGACCCACAGCTCGTGATACATAGTTTAGGGTAGGAACGTAGATCGACGGGTAATTTGAGCAATTTCGGCTTAGCTCCTTCTTCACACCTGTCAATCTCTCGTTACATTCTTCCCTAACTCTTGAACAAGACCCCAAAATATTTGAACTCCTCCACTTGGGGAAGGATCTCATCCCCGACCTGGAGAGGGCACTCCTCCTTTTTCCGACTGAGGACCATGGTCTCAGATTTAGATGTGCTGATTCTCATCCCAGCCGCTTCACACCCAGCTGCGAACCGCTCGAGTGAGAGATCACGGCCTGATGAAGCCAACAGAACCACATCATCAGCAAAAAGCAAAGATGCAATACTGAGCCCACCAAACTGGACCCCCTCTACGCCTCGGCTGCGCATAGAAATTCTGTCCATAAAACTTAAGAACAGAATCGGAGTCCAACCCTCACCGGAAACGAGTCCGACAGACCCTCCTCTCCAGCACCCCTGGATAGACCTTACCAGGGAGGCTGAGGAATGTGATCCCCTGTAGTTGGAGCACACCCTCCGGTCCCCCTTTTTAAGAACCACCCCAGTCTGCCAATCCAGAGGCATTGTCCCCGATGTCTACGTGTTGTTGCAGAGGCGGGTCAACCAGGACAGCCCTACAACATCCAGAGCCTTTAGGAACTCCGGGCGAATCTCATGCACCCCCGGGGCCTTGCCACCGAGGTATCTTTTTAACCACCTCTGTGACCTCAACCCCAGAGACCCCAGACTCTGATTCCTCATGGGAAGGTGTGTTGGTGGAATTAAGGAGGTCTTCGAAGTATTCTCCCCGTCCCGAGTTGAGGTCAGCAGCGCCCCATCCTCACGATACACAGTGTTGATGGTGCACTGGTTCCCTCTCCTGAGACGCCGGATGGTGGACCAGAATTTCCTCTAAGCTGTCCGGAAGTCGTTCTCCATGGCCTCACCAAACTCCTCCCACGCCCCAGGTGCATTCCGCATGGGCAGCCGGTACCCATCAGCTGCCTCAGGTGTCCCACAGGCCAAAAAGACCCGATAGGACTCCTTCTTCAGCTTGATGGCATCCATCACCGCTGGTGTCCACCAACGGGTTCGGGGATTACCGCCACCGACTACCTTACGGCCACAGCTCCAGTCGGCCGCCTCGGCAATAGAGGCGCGTATCATGGTTCACTCTGACTCAAGGTCACCCGCCTCCCCCGAGACGTGGGTGATGTTCTGCCAGAGGTGGGAGTTGAAACTCCTTCTGATAGGGTATTCTCCCAGATGTTCCCACAGATCTTCACAATATGATTGGGCCTGCTCGGTCGGATCGGCATCTTCCCCCACCATCGGAGCCAACTCACCACCAGGTGGTGATCAGTTGACAGCTCCGCCCCTCTCTTCACCCGAGTGTCCAAGACATGCGGCCGCAAGTTCGATGACACAACCATAAAGTCGATCATCGAACGGCGACCTAGGGTGTCAGAATCAGAATCATCTTTATGTCCAAGAGTGTTCTCTGTCAATTGACTGTCTGTTGTCGTACTAGAGCAGCTCCAACTTCCAGTGACAAATTCCTTGTTGGTTTATAGGGACATACTTGGCAAATAAAGATGATTCTGATTCTGAGAAAGGTGGTGGTGTGAACCACCACCTCTGTTAGGGAGTGGTCTTTCCATCATCACATAGATGGCCTCTTTCAAACCATCTGTCTGCCCTGACCAGAATATGCACATTTTTATCTTTTGTCTTGTTTCTCTTAGAGGTCCAGGTAGACAGCTGAGTCTTGACCTGAGGTGTTTGCTTATCTGTGTTGTAACATGCGTCTGCTTAGTGATTGCTTGGTTTCCCCAATGTATGTATATGGACATTGCTCACTGCACTTGAACGCATACACCAGATTGCTCTTCGGGGAATGGGGTGTACCAGCCTTTGTCTCAGGGTGTTACCAGGGGGGTATTCCAGCAAGCAGGTTACGTTAAAAACTCTGAGGAAGTTGACCCTGATATGAGGGAAAGCCTGATCATTGGCCGGTTGCAACGTAATCAGCCCACTTTATGTTCCAGTGGGTGGTAAGTGTCAAAAAGTATTGGTCAGGGTGTGTGGGTTTTGTGTAAACCCAACATGGAGGCCATCGTCATCTCCAATGTCGAAATCATAGTATAAGAAAGGCAAATGATTGTATTTGACATCCTCCCGTGCAAACTTGTTGTCCACTGAGTTAATGTGCTCGGTGAAGGCCTGCACTTCTTGGCTTTGGATTTTAACCCATGTGTCATCCATGGGTTCATGGGTCATCAAGAATGACTTGGAGTTTTTTCCTTAAATGAGTTCAGAGTCCTTCTTTTCATGTCCTACATTTACAGGTTTGCTATGATGGGGGATACCTTGGAGCCCATAGCACAACCATGTTTTTGTTGGTAAAATGTTCCTATGGATTGGAAATATGTGGTTTACGAAAACGTTCCACTAAGTGGCATATTTGTTCGGGGTTAGGTGTGGATCTGTTGAAAGGCTGTGCTCATGTAGTGGCCGTTGGAGGCAATGGCTTCTGCGTGATAACATTGGAGGCAACGGCTACTGGCATCTGACATTAACATCAGCAATAAATGACTTGCAGATGATTTAAATCCACCACAAGTGCAGGTGGATGTGGACATGCAGCAAAGACTCATAACCAGGCTAGACTTCGCTCCTCCTCATCATGCGAAGCTTGTCTCTGTCGAAATGTATCACTTGCAATGTACTACTTTCCTGCTAGCCCGTCCTTTGGTGCCATCTTGTGGAGTTTTTTTTAAGGAAAAAAGCTGTAGATAGGTTTTACAGATAAAACGTATGAATAGGTAAATATGCAGGGGATTACTGTAGTCATAAGAGAGGTACCTAGCTGTGTTGCTCTTTGATGTATTTGCTATGTTGTCTTATGTGATTTGATATGGTGGATGTAAACCTGACTGTGGAAGCAACACGTTTGCTCTTATTTGTGTTTGGTTTCTGATGTTGTTTTTCCCGCATCGTAGAGTTAAAACCTCAGCTGGAAGATGCCCGGAAGCGACTGAATGATGCCAAAACCAAACAAAGTCAAGTGGCTACAGACTTCAAGACCGTCCAGAACAACCTGAACTCCTCCTCCAGTACGCATGTTGAACACACACACTAACACAACATAACAAGCTACTAGGGATGACACGGTTTTTGGTTTACCGACAAACTGTGGTAATATTTCTAAGACTTAGTATTGTTGCAACATCCGACTTATCCACAGTGAGTCACTCACTGTAACAGTTTTTATACCGGATCCCCTTCCTGATGCAACCCACCCATTTATTTTTTTTATCTGGGATTGGGACTGTCCTTGGTGTCATTGGGGCACTGGCCAGGAAAGTAATTCATGCAATCTCCACCAAAGGCAGCAGCATGTACCACCAGACTTGTAGCGCTTTAACAGTTTTTTTTGTTTTTTTTCAATATTTTATGAAAATATTGAAATATTTTTTTGTATTTATGATATTACAACTCTAAGGCGCTTTGTCCGAACACAGGCATCCCCTCGGCGAGGAATTCATCCCGGAAAGTAGTTTGAGGTATGGAGGGAATAATAGCCGGCGCTAAAGTGAACCCAGAGAACTAAATGGGACAAGAGATTTGAAGTGTTCCTTCCGTTAATCATTGAGGAATATGAGCTTACTCTCCAACAGACTAACCAATGGCTGTTAGTAAAGTGCAGTCATTTATTTCCATTCAAACCTCAGCTGCTGGCGAGTGACGTCATCAGAATCATCTTTATTTGCCAAGTATGTCCAAAAAACACACAAGGAATTTGTCTCCGGTAGTTGGAGCTGCTCTATCTAGTACGACAACAGAGAACACTTTGGAGACATAAAGACATTGACCAAAAAAAAAAAAAAAAAAACCATTCACTGAGCAGTAAAGGGTTGCTAGTTATCTGGTAATGCTGGTCCTTTTTCTTTTTTTTTTTGACAATTGTGCAAAAAGATGCAGAGTCCTCTAGCACCGAAAAATCCAGAAAATCACATTGTCTGATTTTTAAAGAATTTATTGGCAAATTAAGGTGGGAAATAAGTCATTAACAAAAGGAGACTGCCTAGGCCACTCCAGGACCTTGAAATGCTTCTTAAGAAGCCACTCCTTCGTTGCCCGGGCGGTGTGTTTGGGATCATTGTCATACTGAAAGACCCAGCCACGATTCATCTTCAGTGCCCTTGCTGATGGAAGGAGGTTTTCACTCAAAACCTCAAGATACATGGCCCGATTCATTCTTTCCTTTACATGGATCAGTCGTTGTTGTCCCTTTGCAGAAAAACAACTCCAAAGCATGATGTTTCCACCCCCATGCTTCACAGTAGGTATGGTGTTCTTTGGATGCAACTCCTCCAAACACAAGTTGAGTTTTTACCAAAAAGTTCTATTTTGGTTTCATCTGACCATATGACATTCTCCCAATCCTCTTCTGGCTCATCCAAATGCTCTCGAGCAAACTTCAGATGGGCCTGGACATGTACTGGCTTAAGCAGGGGGACACGTCTGGCACTGAAGGATTTGAAACCCTGGCGCCGTAGTGTGTTACTGATGGTAGCCTTTGTTACTTTGGTCCCAGCTCTCTGTAGGTCATTCACTAGGTCCCCCCGTGTGGTTCTGGGATTTTTGCTCACCGTTCTTGTGATCATTTTGACCCCACGGGGTGAGATCTTGTCCCAGATCGAGGGAGATTATCAGTGGTCTTGTTGATTGATTTTTTTTCACATCAAGCTGCTTACCTATTGCAGATTCAGTCTTCCCAGCCTGGTGCAGGTCTATAATTCAGTTTCTGGTGTCCTTTGACAGCTCTTTGGTCTTGGCCATAGTAGAGTTTGGAGTGTGACTGTTTGCGGTTGTGTACAGGTGTCTTTTATACTGATAACGTGTTCAAACAGGTGCCATTAATACCATTGTATATTTATCTTGACTTAGCTCGATAAGTCTTGTGTCATGTACTCAACACTAGCTGAATTGAAATACCTTCAAAATATCCGTGGAAATGGTTCTTTTCTTTTTAAACTTTGAGCCAACACCTAATTTTTTACAGCGCGCGGCCAGCGGCTAGGGTCCTAAAATCAGGTAGTCGTGCGGTGCCTGTTGTATTGTTCAGAGAAAAACAAGAAACAAAAACTAATCACAGCGTTTTTTTCATATATAGGAATGTTTTTATGCTGAATCTTCTGTTCTTTAAAATGGGAATTTCATATATAGTTTACATATTTATTTTTATTCATGTAAATGTCTTGTTGTTTAAACTACAGTTCATACACAATTGTTAAAATCAAACATATTTTGCAATTGGCATGAAGTTTTGGCTGCTGATTAGGATTCCAGACAATTTTCATCATGCGTGAATAGTGTTGATCACATAGGGATTTTTTTATTTTTTCAATTCATAATTGTGGAGCTATGATTTCAAATACTCCTCCTTGAGCTGTCACCTTATCGTGGTGGAGGTGTTTGTATGCCCCAATGATCCTGGGAGCTAAGTTTTCTGGGGCTTCACGCCTCTGGTAGGGTCACCGTTGGCAAACAGGTCCGAGGTGAGGGACCAGACAAAGCACGGCTCCAAAAAACCCTATGATGAATACAATTAAAGGATTTAGATTTCTCTTGCCCGGACGCGGGTCACCGGGGCTCCCCTCTGGAGCCAGGCCTGGAGGTGGGGCTCGAAGGCGAGCGCCTGGTCGCCAGTCCTGCAACCATGGGGCCCGGCCGGGCACAGCCTGAAAGGGTAACATGGGTCCCACTTCCCATGGCTCACCACCTGTGGGAGCGGCCATAGGGGTCGGGTGGGAAGGAGCCTGAGCTGGTGTGTGAGGTTGAGGTCGAGAAGTTCCGACTTGATATAGTCGGGCTCACCTCTACACACGGCTTGGGCTCTGGTACCAGTCCTCTTGTGAGGGGTTAGACTCTTTTCCACTCTGGAGTTTCCCATGGTAAGAGGCGAAGAGCAGGTGTGGGTATACTTATTGCCCCCCGGCTCGGTGCCTGTACGTTGGGGTTCACCCCGGTGGACGAGAGGGTAGACTCCCTTCGCTTTCGGTTGGGGGGACGGGTCCTGACAGCAGATCAGAGTACCCACCCTTTTTTGAGTCCTTGGAGGGGCTGATGGGCAAGGCCCCGGGAGTGCATGAGATTCGCCTAAAGGCTCTGGATGTTGTAGGGCTGTCCTGGTTGGCAGGCCTCTGTAACATCGCGTGGAGTTCGGGGACAGTGCCCCTGGATATGCAAACTGGGGTGGTGGTCCGGAGGGTGTGTTCCAACTACAGGGGGATCACACTCCTCAGCCTCCCTGGTAAGGTCTATTTAGGGGTGCTGGAGAGGAGGGTCCGTCGGGAAGTCGAATCTCAGATTCGGAAGGAGCAGTGTGGTTTTCGTCCTGGCGAAATTTCTTCGCGCAGCCGAGGCCTAGAAGGGGACCGGTTTGTGGCCTCAGTATTGCATCCCTTCTTTTTGCAGATGATGTGGTTCTGTTGGCTTCATCAAGCCGTGATCTCCAACTCTCACTGGAGCAGTTCGCAGCTGAATGTGAAGCGGCTGGGATGAAAATCAGCACCTCCAAATCTGAGACAATGGTCCTCAGTCGGAAATGGCTGGAGTTCCCTCTCCAAGTCAGGGATGAGATCCTTCCCCAAGTGGAGGAGTTCAAATATCTTGGGGTCTTGTTCACGAGTGAGGTAAGAATGGAACGGGAGATCGACAGGCGGATCGGTGCGGCGTCTGCAGTGATGCGGACTTTGTATCGATCCATTGTGGTGAAGAAAGACGTAAGCCGAAAGTCGTAGCTCTCTATTTACTGGTCGATCTACGTTCCTACCCTCATCTATGGTCACGAGCTGTGGGTCGTGACCATAGGTGAGGGTGAGAGGGAAGTCTGTGCTTCCCTGCTAAAGCTACTGCCCCGACCTCGGATAAGCGGAAGAAAATGGATGGATGGATGGATGGATGGATGGATGGATGGATGGATGGATGATTTCAAATACAATTTCTCCAAAGTTTTTGTGATATACATGGTCATGCTGTACCTCCCCAAAAAAGGGTACGACCAAATCATGTGGTGCTACTAAAATATTTGGTTGCACCAGTGCAAAAGTTAGTGTAGAGCCCTGTACTACAAATGCTACCATCTTTTCACCACGCTATTGTAGCGGACATGCACGGCTCTGAGGCGTCACAGAGACTCGTGACCACCTGAGAACTCCCACTCCTCCACGCTGCCCTGCTGTGAGACGGCGACGAGGAAAATGCCCGGTGTACGTCAAGTGGACCTTAACCTAATTAGCAGATTCCCGTCAAATCTTGATTCCTGTCTTCAAAAGACTCCTTCCCCGACCAAAAGATTGGAGGGACACTCCCTTCAAGCAGACTATGTGGTTAATATTCACCCATGCGCGTGAGGCGCCACCCACTGGCGTTGAGAGGAACTGCAAGCAGAACTTGTGGATGTGCCTTTGTTTGTTAACGGAAGATAAAATGTCGGTTTTTATACCTTGCAAACTGTAGAAATATTCCAAATGTATGCCTTGGTGTCTGTGTCCCCATTCTCACTTTGACAGGTCCTCTGCATGATTTTGAAAGCTGTTCATGATTTGAAATCAAACAGTACGAAATGTTGTATTGAACAATAAGCAACCCATCTGCCACGACCAAAAAGTACACAATGATTCTATGCGTGAGAGTACAGAGTTGGGAGTGTTTGAGGTTATTATTTTAAAACCTAGTCACTCAAATTTGTGGAAAAGATTCAGGCTGGTGGGCGTGGTCTTCTCCAAGCCGGCCACCCCTGCCCCTTCTTTTGTTCCCTTTTTGTCCTCGGGCACCGCCGGGTGCCACCACGTGCGCCAACGCCCGCCGCAACCAAGCCGGCGGCGTTTTCGATCGAAGAAGTCGACCGTGCGGCTCCGATCGCTTTCCCTAGCAACGATCGGTCGGGGGGGCTTCAACGAGCAGCTGCCGGGATCCCTGACGTATCCCGCACGCCTCTGAGGGCCAGAGCTCGGCTCGACACCAGGTCAACCGGCAGGGAAGTTAAGAGCGCATACCAAATGGGACAACAACTTTCCTTTCCTATTTCTTTTTTCTTTTTGTGCATCTGAGTTTTCGTCAACCAAACCTCCTTCGTTTCTGCCTGAGATCCGGAGGAAGACCGCCCCCGAAGACCAGCTGATCAGCGTTCGTGAGTCGACACTGCAATCCTTACTATGATGTACAACATCAGTGCGTAATAATGACGAGCTTCATACGAAATCCCAACTTTGCCTTCTCTCGCTCTGACTCAAGGCATGAAACGCTCACACGCTCATTTATTTGAGCCCAGCGACCACACACGATGTCCCCTTTTCCATTTTCGTACGCCTTATTTTCGTTCTTTCGTTTACCCTTCGTGTTATTTTCTTGTTGTAGTTGTGTGTTTCATTAAATATACCATAAAATTCCACTCGTGGTCGTATCTTGTGTGTGTTCTGAATTGAAGTAAACCTCTGTAACCTAGGACTCAAAATGTCGGAGAGTGTCGCTACCTCCAGATTGTGAGACTGATTAAAAAGGTTTGTCGTCATTTCGCCTAAAGTTAAACTTGAAAAATTTGATGTGGTGCCCTTTTCGAGACATTAGTTGGATTTTTAACATCCATCCATTCATTTTGTGAGCCGCTTCTCCTCACGCGGGTCGCGGGCGTGCCGGAGCCCATCCCAGCTGTCGTCGGGCAGGAGGCGGGGTACACCCTCAACCGGTTGCCAGCCAATCGCAAGGCACATAGAAACAAACAACCATTCACACTCACATTCACACCTACGGGCAATTTAGAGTCTCCAATGAATGCATGTTTTTGGGATGTGGGAGGAAACCGGAGCGCCTGGAGAAAACCCACGCAGGCACGGGCAGAACATGCAAACTCCACACAGGCGGGGCCGGGATTTGAACCCCGGTCCTCAGAACCGTCCACCGTGCCGCCATGATTTTTAACAATTAAATCAAAATTACGGTAAACCGGAAGTAACGCCAACGTCGCTCCCGGTTTATTGCTTTATCCTAAATTAATTACAATTCTTATTTCATCCATAATTGCTACACTATTAAGCATCATGCGCTGGAGTCTCACTTTTAAAGTGCTCTCTGCTGTTTGCTGATGTGTTGCAGCCTGCTAAGCATGAAAATCTCTCTTGTTTGCTGCTATTTACCATTTCTAATGTGTAAAAGGTGTATTTTTGATATCTACAATCAGACGGATTTAGGTGCATGTCTGCCATGTTTTTGTGTACATTTCCTTTTGCAATGTGGTGATAAAACGATTTTGGTCACGATAATCATCTGAATTTATTTTAGCGTTTCATCTCTGTAAGCTACACATCATGTGATTCAGCTCATGTTGAAAATGTATTGTAAGATCACCCCGTTGTGTCCTGCAGACCAAAGTCATTACCTCGACGCAGCACAGCAAGCAGTGTATCAGGCCAATGTGTCTGCCTCACAAGTCAGTGACATCCTGCGTCCAATCAGAGTGCAGCTGCTCCAATGGCAGCAGACTTATAATGACACCACCACCACCACCAAGGACGTCAACAAGGCTCTAATGGAGGCCAACAAGACGGGTAGGAGCTTTTACACTACACACGTTATCCGATTGTTTTTAGGAGAAAGAGCATTTGGAGCATTTACGCACCACAGATAAAGATGATTCTGATTCTGATTCACTGGAGCGGTTCGCAGCCGAGTGTGAAGCGACTGGGATGAGAATCGGCAGCTCTAAATCTGAAACCGTGGTCCTCTGTCGGAAAAGGGGCGTGCCCTCTCCAGGTCGGGGATGAGATCCTGCCTCAAGTGGAGGAGTTCAAGTATCTTGGGGTCTTGTTCACGAGTGAGGGAAGAATGGAACGAGATCGACAGGCGGATCGGTGCGGCGTCTGCAGTAATGCAGACTTTGAATCGCTCCGTTGTGGTAAAGAAGGAGCTAAGCCAAAAGCCGACGCTCTCGATTTACCGGTCTATCTACGTTCCTATCCTCACCAATGGTCACCTAAGTTTCTGAGAGAGATCAGAATCAGAATCATGTGCAAATGTTGCAGATAACACAAAAAAAATTGAATGCAGTGCTTCCTGATTGATTGAAGCTCCTGCGTACGTTGAGAAAAGTTGTTCTTAAACTGTTGGACTATTTGCTTGCGCAGCTGTTCAGAAAGTGGTGAACCTCTCCCCATCCTTGCTTTCGTGGATGCTCCTTTTCTACCCAATCATGACACTCACCTGTTATCAATTCACCTGCTCACCGAACAGATGTTTTTGATGGAGCATTCCTTAACTTTTCCAGTCTTTAGTTGCCGCTGTCCCACATTTTTTTTCTCCCCTTTTAAATGTGTTGCAGGCATCACATTTAAAAGGGGAGAATAGTTGCCAAAAAACAGCGTTAATCAGTTTGAACATGTCATGTTTTTTCTTTGTAGTGTATTTAGTTGAATATAGGTTGAAAATGATTTGCAAATCATTCCGTTGTACAGAACGTCCCAACTTCATTGGAATTGGGGTCTGTGTGCGTGTGTGTGTGTGTGGAGTAAACATAAAAATTCTATATTACTGTCAGAATAATGAAAATGGAAAAATTCCGTTTTGACAGTACAGATTTGTTTTTGTTCAGAATGACCAAATAAAGAGTGAAAAAAGAAATCAGTTAATACGTTGAAAATCGGTAAGCATGTTCCGTGCTTAACTTGGCTGTTTCCTCCGTCGGGCACGCGTGCCGCAGTGAGCACGCTGGGCGACACGATCCCGCTCCTCCTGAACAAGCTGGACAAGCTGCACAACCACTCGGCACAGATGCCGAACATCTCGGAGAACATCAGCCGCATCCGACAGCTCATCCGCCAGGCGCGGAATGCCGCTAGCAAGGTACTTGCGCCGCCAGAACACTGGAGAGGGTGCAGACCTCTTCCAAGGCTTCACAGTACATCATCATCTTGAAAATCAACAAAAGAGTTCACGCTAACTTTGATAGAAAGTGATCATGTGTATGATGACGGAGACTTACTGCTTTGAGTATGACCTCACACCCTGTCCGTCGTCTTCTTCTTCTTCCTTCTTTTGGATTGCAAAAGTGTGCTAGGGTCAGAGCTCGGTTGAGTAGCCAAATATTCGACTCAAGTAAGAGTACTGTTGCTTTAGAATAATAGGACTCAAGTAAAAAGTAGTCCTCTAAATAATTACTTGACTAAGAGTAACAAAGTACTCAGTGGGGAAAAAAAAGGGAGTAAGTAGTGAGGAACTTCATTTATGAACAGAATCGGTGACAAAGGGCAGCCCGGGTGGAGTCCAACCCTCACCGGGAACGAATCGGACTCACTGCTGGCAATGCGGACCAAATTCTGACACCGGTCGTACAGGGACCGAACCGCCCGTATCAGGGTTTCGGTACACCATATTCCGGGAGCACCCCCCACAGGACTCCCCGAGGGGCACGGTCGAGCACCTTCTCCGAGTCCACAAAACACATGTCGACTGGTCGGGCAAACTCCCATGCACCCTCATCCCGGCCGCTTCACACTCGCCTGCGAAGCGCTCCGGTGAGAGTTGGAGGTCGCGGCTTGATGAAGCCAACAGAACCGCATCATCTGCAAAAAGCAGCGATGCAATTCTGAGGCCACCGAGGTGAGGGTGTACAGCTGGTCCACTGTTCCACGGCCAGGACGAAAACCACACTGAGATTCGACCTTCCCGCAGACCCTCTTTTCCAGCACCCCTGAATAGACCCTACCAGGGAGACTGAAGAGTGTGATCCCCTTGCAGTTGGAGCACACCCCGTGTTTCGGCACCAAAAAATGTAGTCATTCCACACTTGTTTGCAATAAAGGACTTTTCGGTTCATGCGTCTTTTAATTCCAAGTTCTGCAGAACAATTCACGGTAGGAAAGCGGAGTACCCGGAGAAAACCCACAGAGGCACGGGGAGAACATGCAAACTCCACACAGGCGAGGCCAGAACGTGAACCCGGGTCCTCAGAACTATGCGGCGTGAATAAACATACAATTTCAAACAGCTGTTAACCTCAAAAACGCTTCGTGGGGGTTTATCCCCAGAATGTCTGGGGTTAAAACAAATGTTTTTTTCATGAATAAATCAATAACATTTCAACGCAATAATAATGGCCATCCATTGTGGATCTTTGCTATTCGCAGTGCGGCCCGGGCCCGGTCCCTCTCCCCGCGAACAGCGGGGGTCCGCTGTATCTATACGGATCCCCAACACCATTCCCCCAAACTCGGTCAATAACCCTCGCGGGAGTTTCGAAAAGATTTAGCCATGGCACCGGTTTGACCACTTGGCATGGAATTGCATTGACATGTCTAACCTATCGTAACAGGATACACTCAAAAGTCTCAAGGACCCATGCCGCAAATGTAACTGGCGGTCAGCCATTTTGGGTGAATTCCAGGCAAAGGCGGTGGAACAACTTTTAGGTTGCGGGGGGCGCAGTACTCATGTGGCACTTCCAATAAAGATGGCAACCGTGCTAAAAAATGACAGGTGAATACACATTATTGATTTCAAAGATTGGAACGCTTTAATCCACAAGTGTCCAACTCGGCGAGATCCGCCCCGCCAAATCATTTCATGCGGCCAGCGAAAGCAAATCATTGGCGTCCGAAATTGCAACTTGAGAGCATTTTTTGGTTGCCAAAATCAAATCAAATAAGATTGACTTCTGATTTCAAAACTAGTTCTCCATCAGTGTGTTGTTTATGTCATAATATGATGAGGCCTACACTTATATGGTTCCAAAGTCACAACGGTGCTCTGACGAAAACCATCATGTCATGTGGCCCGTGACAAAAATAAGTTGAATCCATTGACCACATGGTTTAGATACTGTACTACTAAATATAGCACCATATATTGTACAAAATTAGAATTTTGGTTTTGATGCCCCCCCATGACAACAACACGTGCTATAGAAGATGGAAGTGACTTTCTTCTTCTCCGTCCTCTCCTTCCTCCGTCCAGGTAAACGTTCCTGTCAAGTTCAGCGGCGCATCCGGCATTCAGGTGCGCACCCCGCCCAACTTGGCTGACCTCGCGTCCTACACCTCCCTCAAGTTCTACATCACGTTGCCCGAGGCGGCGCGGTCCCGCCGGCAAGACGACAGCGCCAAGCAGTTTGTCTTCTACCTCGGCAACAAGGACGTAAGCATCGCCGTGAGAACGTATCCGCGGTCTGATTTCCTATTGTGAGCCAAGGAGACACTTTAGCCCTTTCACGCTGCCTTTCAAAGCCTTTTTTTAAATTTCATTGTGACTTCTGTTTTTTCAGTTAGTTTCAATTAGTTTTTAGAGCGGGTTTGCTATTTATATTTATATTATGCGATTATATGTATATTAGTTTTAGTATTCGTTTGACTTTTTTAATATGGGGTATTTGTCGAGTGCGAGATTACAAAAGGTTTTGTGTACTAAAAATCAACAACAGATATTCATTCATTTCCCCTACCGCTTCTCCTCACGAGGGTCACGGGCGTTCTCGAGCCTATCCCATCGGAGGCGAGGTATTCCCTCAACCGGTCGCCGGCCAATCGCAGGGCACATACAAACAAACAACCATTCGCACTCACCATTCACACCTGCGGGCAATTTAGAGGCTTCAATGAACCTACCATGGTTGTTTCTGGGATGTGGGAGGAAACCAGAGTACCCGGAGAAAAGCCACGCGGGCACGGGGAGAACATGAGTAATGAGTACTCAAACATGTAAACATTTTACCACTCTAAAACGCTTCTCTACAGGCTCCCAAAAAAACAAAAGCAACCACATTATCCACCAAAGTTGGGCTTATGGAACGTAATCGAGTGCGTAATGGACATCAAAAGGATGAAGAAAGCGCGCGTTGCAGAGCGCGTTGGGCGAGGAGGGGCCGCCGACAATGGAGTACAGGTAGTCGTACTGGTACTCGCTCTGATTCATAATGACATCGATACGCCCCCTCCGCTTTTTAATCACCCCCCCCCCATCACATCAGATTGATTTAATCGAGGATGGATGGATGGATAAGTACCGTAGCTTATAGCGGACGCCATGTTGCATTGTTACAACCCGCCTCGCTGTGTTCTGTGGGAACCGCACGTGCTGATTACAGTTCGGATCCAGCAACTTTGCAGAACTGTTTGCTCTGGGGGTCGAGAAGGTGGTGCTTTTAATGTGTATGACCATGTTGCATCATGGCTCTGATGTGCTGAATACTCACGTCAAAAGAGGCGATTGTGTTAACTGTCCGCCGGTCTGTAGTCCACTAAGGACTTCCTGGGAATGGCGCTGGATGGGAGGAGGCTGCGCTGGTACTTCAACATCGGAGGAGAAACGGCAGAGGTGTTCATGTCTGAGGATGTTCAGTCCAACGGGAACTTCAACAGTGTTGTCCTGGAGAGGTAGGGTATGGCCCACGTGCACGTGCGTGACTCGGTGTTGTTTCTTACGCTGTTGTTTTGTCGAAGGATCCTGCAGTACGGTCAGATGTCCATGTCCTCGGAGGCCTCTGAAGGCGACCATCGGGTCACTAAAGCCTATGTGGAGGCGGGAGGAGATCAGGGGCTACTCAACCTTTTGACCCATGACACGGTCTTCTTTGTGGGGGGCTACCCCAGCACGTTTAAAGTAGGATGACTCGCCACCTAAAAATAACATTTGTAAATGTGTGTCATCTGCATCACAATACAAAACGAAAGAGTGTTACGACACGAGCATGACGGCTGAAATTGACTGAATGGGACGATCGTAAAATATTTGCTGCTCATCAGGCGACTGAACCCGCTGCAATGGAAAAACCGCAATCCCGGGAAAGGTTACGAGGTGCCACATCCATCCGCTTATTGTCACGAGGGTCGCAGGTGTGCCGGAGCCTATCCCGGCCGCGTACATATGAGATGAAAAATATAGTGTGACTGTAAAAGAATATACAGCATGGCGCTTTGGCGGGGACAGACTCCAAGTTTCGCGCTTTCATCCACATGTACATCGGAAATTAGAAATATAGCTACGTACTATTGTAAAACACAATATACGACGGAAGGGCTGTCATAAAGTAATTAGCCAAATTGAACCTACTAATAATTCGATCATTTTTTTTCTGCAATGTTCACGGTTTGGAGTTTAAATACAGAGTTTTGTCCTCTTCCTGTCGGACATTATTGTCGGATGCCCATCGGAACATCAGAAGCAGGGAGCTCTGATTGAATTTCCTCAACATTTTCAAAAGGTTGCAAAATGTGGATGGGGAATTTGCAAAAGGCAGCGGCGCAGTCAAAAGGCGCATGCCCAAGATCAAAAGCTTGCTCCTTGACAAGCGGAGTTGAGGCACCGATCGGAGAAGATCGTCGTCGCCGTTGACGACATCACGGAATTTCAGGGAATAAGCCAAGGAAGTGTTGCCAAAATCGGCTTTGCAAAGGTTTGTGCCGGGTGGGTTCCCAGACGACTCGCAGATGCTCGTCTGATAAAGCTTCTGGAAAAAAAACTCAATCAAATCAGCCTTTGATGCTGGCTGGACACGGCACCATCATTAGCTACTGTAGAAAATCACAGTCTGCTCAAATATCAGAGGAATACTTGGGTGGTTTTGGACAAAGCGACATCTTGAGACTCAAAAATCAAACCAAAAGAAAATACACGATTCTAGTTGCTGAAGCAGGCGCACTACGCGACAGTACAGTCAGTCAGTTTCAGCCACCTCGCTTGGTGTGCGGCTCCATTAACTTTTATACCAGCAGATCAACTTTCAAATTCATTGACGTTGCATGCCATCTGCAACCCCGATTGTTGTGTTAAACATCAGTACAAACAGAATACAGTCATTTGCAAATCATGTTCGACCTATATTTCATTGAATACACTACAAAGACGAGATATTTCATGTTCAAACTGACACGACGTCCACAACTTCCAAAAACCATTTGAAATGTGGACTCGTCGAACCACAGAACACTTTTCCACTTTGCATCGGTGCATCTTAGATGAGCTCGGGCCCAGAGAAGCCGGCGGCGTTTCTGGGTGTTGTTGAGAAATGGCTTCTGCTTTGCATAGTTGAGTTTCAAGTTCCACTTCCGGACGGAGCGCCGAACTGTATTGACTGACGTTGGTTTTCTGAAGTGTTCCTGAACCCATGCGGCGATATCCTTTACACATCGATGTCGGTTTTTGATGCAGCGCCGCCCGAGGGATCGAAGGTCACGGGCGTTCAATGTGGGTTTTCGGCCTTGCCGCTTCCATGCAGTGATTTCTCCAGATTCTCTGAACCTTTTGATGATATGTTGGACCGTAGATGATGAAATCCCTCAATTCCTTGCAATTGCACGTTGAGGAAGATTGTCGTTAAACTGTTGGACTATTTTCTCACGCACTTGTTGACAAAGAGGCGAACCCCGCCCCATCTTTGCTTGGGAATGACTGAGCAATTCAGGGAAGCAATCGCGGCAGCCACCTGTTCCCAATGAGCCTGTTCACCTGTGGGATGTTCCAAACACGTGTTTCATGAGCATTCCTCCACTTTCTCACCTTTCTTTTTTGCCACCTGTCCAAGCATGTTGCAGCCATAAAATTATGTTCATGATTATATGCTTAAAAACAATCAAGTTGATCAGTTTGAACATGAAATATCTTGTCTTTGTAGTGTTTTCAATGAAATATAGGTTGAACATGAGTTGCAAATCATTGTGTATTGTGTGTTTAGGTACGTTTACCGCAACGCCCCCACTCCATTGGAATCGGGCTTGTATATAATATAAAACTACAGTGTGTTTGAATGACACCCCTGTGGTGGGACGCCAAATGAACTTTTTCTCGAGCACTCGGCGTGAACACAAATTTATGGAAGTTCCGTGATATCTTCATCACAATAGAATATATATTTCTCTAATGATGTTCTTGTAAGGGCACGCCCATATGGGATGCTCTGATGAACTTTTCCACCAGCAGCCAGGAGGAACAATGATATTATCGATATGATCATGGCAACGTGGGTTGCCATGATCAACTCTTTGGTTTATTATTTCTTCACCATGTTTGTGACCCGTGCAGCCCCCTCCCCCGCTGGCCCTGCCGAGCTTCAGGGGCTGCATGGAGCTGGACACCCTGAACGAGGAAGTGCTCAGCTTGTACAACTTCGAGAACATCTTCCATCTGAACACCACGCTGGAGAAGCCGTGCGGCAGGTGAGGGCCAGCATCTGTCCGCCGCGCTGACTTCCTGTGTCCGGGTGTTGATGTGCGCTCGTTGATAACGCCACAAAAAGGTCCAAGCCGGCGCTGACGCAGGCCTGGGTGAACGACGCCGCATACTTTGACGGCACGGGCTTCGCCGAGATCTCCTTCAACGATGAGTCGGCGCGCATGCAACGCTTTGAACAGGAAGTCAAGCTGATTTCACACAAAGGGATTTTGCTGCTGCTTCACAACAAAGTACGTGTCCATCAGATGACCCCGAATGCTGTCACTATGTGCTTGAGCGCCTGCGTGTCCTCAACCAGGACGAGTTCCTGTGTCTGGCCGTAGTCCGAGGCCACCTGAAGGTTTTCATCCAGTTCGGCGGTGAGATGGAGGAGTTTCAGCCCAAAGATCCCACCTCCCCGCTCCTCAGGGTCAGCGATGCCCATCCCAAAGTGGTACAGAAGCTTTTTGGGTTTTTTTTACTTTGACTTTATTTCCCTCACTCTTTTATTCATTTTCATTCATTGAAGGAACCACTGACACAAAGATGTACTAGATTTAGTCAACCGTAGACATGGGAGGCCTTGATTTACGAGACGAAATAACCTTCATGTCGAGTCAAAATGGAATTCAAAAATACCCCAAAAAAAGACTTTTTTACCCAAAAACATCACAAGGCAGACCGTGTGGAGTAACATTGTGGCATGACCAGATGTCAGTCGACTGCAAAGTAAGCTAACGTGAGATCGTCTTTGATACCGCGCAGGGAAGTCTTTGGCAACACGCGGTAAGACTAACACTTGAATTGATCTGACTTTGCTGGGTCTGATGTTTCGGTTCGCAACAGAGATGAAATGGCTTTCGCAGTTAAGTCTGAAGTCACGCAATCGCGCATGCACACTATCAAAAAAAACATGTATACAAAGACACACCATCAGACAAAAAAAGGACTCAAATGCAACACAATTGATCTGCCTGTTTATGTGCCAATGGAAACTGCCTTCTGAAATGATTTATGCGCGACACCGCGAAGGCCAGACGGTCGTCGATAATCGGGGGGGGGGGTTTGGCCAGAGGGCTCAGGGCGCAGGTGGAGACAGGCTTAAGCAAAGAGACGTGGAATGTTGGGGGAATTTTTAAGGACTGTGGAAGTTTCAATTGGACGGAAGTGGGATTGATGATTTTGGTAAGGGGGAAAGGACCAATGAAGCGCGGAGTGAGTTTACGGGACTCGGTTTGAAGTGGGAGGTCGTGGGAAGAAAGCCAGACAGATTGGCCCACCTTGTCCCCTCCTTGAGCCGTCACCCTATCGTGGTGGAGGGGTTGGCGTGTCCCAATGATCCTAGGAGCTAAGTTGGCTGGGGCTTTATGACGTATGCCTCGTTCTATTACCATTCTTATTTTCTTTTTGTGGTAGAGTCCCTTTGTATGTTACCCCGTAGTTCCCCTTTTAGATTGAATAAAATGTTATATAAAATTCCACCACCTGTATAATTTGTGTGTTTGGGTGCAACAAAAAATGTCAAGTCAAATCTACTCAACCATCTTAACTTCATTTGGTGTTAATCATAGGCACTCTAAATATGACAGGTCTGTGCCATTTAACATTTAACATGAGTGAATGTTAATTCTCAAAGCGGCCCCATAAGAGGGTATGCACACACGTTTTTTTTTTTTCCCCAATTGAGTTGTACAGGTTATAGGTCATATGAAAAGGTTTGAAATTATTTGTCTTGGTCTACTTTTTGGGGCATTTGAAAAGGGGTGTGTATACTTTTTATACCTACTCCAATTGGCCAGTGGGTGTAAACAGTCAGGTTGATGAATTGATTTTGAATTTGTTTAGTTGGAGATCATCATCCTGCGATCTCCTCCGTATCGAGTGGTGGTGAGGAGCAACCGCATCGCGCTCTTCACCCACCTTTTCTCTGAGAACATCCCAGCCTTTGGACGCAAATACTTTCTGGGAGGAGTCCCCGAACACAACATGCCCGACAGGTGAACGACGCGCACGCACACACCAGGGTTTTTGCTGGCCCAAATTGAAGCAGAGGTGGCACCATTCGGACCATTGTGTGCAGTTAAATGCAATGTTGAGAATGGACTTGTGGTGGCGGGCAGGGCGGTGCAGGGTGACACCACGGGCCCGGTTCGATAAGCGCGTGCAAAATGGATGCTATGCTTATTTATTGCACATAAACAACAATATCATTTCCAGCTAGCTATTTACAAAGTTAACCATTTGGGGGAGAAATTCTCCTCTGGAATGGATTCAGGAGCAGGTCCGTTTGTACTCCTCCTCTT
This sequence comes from Phyllopteryx taeniolatus, assembly GCF_024500385.1. NCBI lineage: Eukaryota > Metazoa > Chordata > Actinopteri > Syngnathiformes > Syngnathidae > Phyllopteryx > Phyllopteryx taeniolatus. The sequence goes on from NC_084502.1 coordinate 5,438,901, forward strand.
GCATGCAGCAAGGTGCTCTCCTTGAAGTCTGTTTGTCTTTTTTGTCTATCTTAGGTCAGTTTTGATCTGAATGAGGGGAAAAAAACAAACTAGATAGCACAAGAAAAACTAAACAACACAAAAAGGTAAAGGAATTGAGTCGAACCTTGAAATCTCCTGAACGCTCACGTTCCTTGAAGCCCATTCACACTTGGACAACTGTGGCATCCTGTCCGGAAAGGAATTTCCTGGTCAGGATCTGCAGGTGAGCAAGCAGTGTTGGCAGCGCCATTCGGCGTTGCTTCCGATGGCCCCGGGACACTGCGAAGATTCTCCAAATCCAAAGATTTTTGATGATGCTGATGATGTTAGGTTCAAGGACATGGGCAGTGATGATAATCCTTTTTTTTTAAAAGAAGCATTCATGAAAAGTAAATCCGCAGTCATTGTGGTGAAAATGTACATTTACATTGACACACGTACGCAGTGTCATGTAATGTCATGTGTGTTTTGTTTTTGTTGCGGTGGCGCAGATTGCGGCCCGTGTTTCCCCAGCAGGGATCTCTGAAGGGATGTTTCCGGAACGTCAAGGCACAGAACTCCCACATCGACCTGAAGAGGATGAAGAGCTCCGGAGTCAGTTTTGGTTGTGACAGCGACCTGCTGGTAGGAACATTGAACAGCTCCGTCAATCCATTTTCTATCGCGCTTGTCATCATTCGGGTGGCAGGTGAGCTGGAGTCTCTCCCAGCTGACTTTGGGCGAGAGCTAGCGTACACCCTGGAATGGTCGGCAGTAAGCCACAGGACACGTCTATTTACACGATCAGGATTTTCAAAAGTTTAAAAAAAAAAAAAAACGATAACCGATCTGATGTGTCTATTTAAATGGCTTGTTCATTTACTGTATATACTTGCTCCAAAAATGATATATACAATAAATAATATATCTTTGTTCATCTACTTATGCCAGTGAGGCAGTGACAGACAGAACAAATGAATGGTCTTTTCTTCGATGGCAGGAAGTACATACAGTCATTCATGAATCCACTTTTGGTGACATTTTTCTTTGTTGCTGTGCCGAGAGATTTTACAATTGTAAAATATGTTCCTTGGCTCCATAAAGGTTGGAAATCTCTGCTCTGGTCACATCGTGGATTCGAATCAGTCAGCTCGAACCAACATGACAACATGACACAAATAATGGGCGCTAACTTACTGAAATTAAATGAGTTTATTGTAATTCAACGACTTCACGCACACCAAAACTTTCAAACATAATTCGACAGAACGCCAGCATGTTTGCTAGCACTAGCTTGCTAGGCTTCATAACGTTCTGTTGCTTGCTCGCAAGCCGTATCGTATTAGAAGCAAGCCTTGAAGTATCGAGAAGGTGGAGAAGTTCCAACTAGATATAGTCAGGCTCGCCACCACACACGGCTCGGGGACTGGTACCAGTCCTCTTGAGAGGCGTTGGACTTTCTTCCACTCTGGAGTTGCCCACGGTGAGAGGCGCCGAGCAGGTGTGCGTCTACCTATTGCCCCCCCGGCTCGGCGCCTGTACGTTGGGATTCACCCCGGTGGTCGAAAGGGTAGCCTCCTTCTGCCTTCGGGTGAGGACACGGGTCCTGACTGTTGTTTGTGGACTCCGCCAAGGCTGCCCTTTGTCACCGATTCTGTTCATAACTTTTATGGACAGAGTTTCTAGGCGCAGTCGAGGCATTGAGGGGGTACATCAAGCTGTGATCTCCAACTCTCGTAGAAGCGGTTCGCAGCCAAGTGTGAATTGGCTGGGATGAGAATCAGCACTTCCAAATTTGAGACCATGGTCCTCAGTCAGAAAAGGGTGGCGTGCCCTCTCCAGGTCGTGGATGAGAGCCTGCCCCAAGTGGAGGAGTTCAAATGTCTTGCGGTTGTTGTTCACGAGTGAGGGAAGAACGGAACGGGAGATGGACAGGCGGATCGGTGCGGCATCTGCAGTGATGCGGACTTTGTATCGATCCGTTGTGGTGAAGAAGGAGCTAAGCCGAAAGGCAAAGCTCTCGATTTACCGGTGGCTCTACGTTCCTACCATCACCTATGGTCACGAGCTGTGGATCGTGACCGAAAGAACAAGATCCCGGATACAAGCGGCCGAAAATGAGTTTGCTCCGCAGGGTGTCCGGGCTCTCCCTTAGAGAACGGCCGAGAAGCTCGGTCATCCGGGAGGGGCTCAGAGTAGAGCCGCTGCTGCTCCGCATTAAGAGGAGCCAGATGAGGTGGCTCAGGCATCTTTTTAGGATGCCTCCCGGACACCTCCCTGATGAGGTGATCCGGCCACTTCCCACTACGTCTCTCGGCTTGCCCGGGAATGCCTCGGGATCCCTTCGGAAGAGCTGGAGGAAGTGGCTGGGGAGAGGGAAGCCTGGGCTTCCCCGCTAAAGCTACTGCCCCCGTGACCCGACCTTGGATAAGCGGAAGAAAAGGGATGGATGGATGAATGCGATTCATCACAGGCACCAAATATACCACATTTTGCTTTGAGGGAGATGGTATGTATCGTGGGGATGGGGCGCTGCTGCCCTCACCTCAGGACGTTGTGAGTCGGTGGGCCAAATACTTGGAAGACACAGTGGGGTCCAGGCACAGTGTTAGTGAGGCGCTGCATATTGTGCAAAGCACAGACTGCGTGGACACGTTCAATCACATAAGAAAAATCGAAATCTATGTTTTGTGCAGGTGGCTCGTGAGGCTCACTTCTCGGGTCAGAGCTACCTGGACTTGGCGCTGAGCAACGTTCCTGGACTCAGGAGCGGCTTCTATGTCAGCTTCAGCTTCAGGACCGAGCACAAGGATGGACTCGTGTTCTTCCACCACGACAAGGTGACGCTCCCTTGCTGTTTGCTGGCGCATCTCGTAATGGCCTCGCTCAACCTCGTGTGTGCATGCGCAGGACGGCGTTTGTCAGGTGTTCCTGCATGAGGGTCATGTGGTGGTGAGAGCAGGTAACACTCAGGTGAAGACACTGAAGACATACAACGACAACAACAGTCACTACGTGGGCATCTACAATAACGTCAACGGGTATAGATCTCTGCCACATAGAGGGTATTGGCCTTCACCTATGTGCGCTAATTTCTACTCACGTCCTCCTCAGGTTGCGTATGTACATGGACGACGTGCTAGAGAAGTCCAAGGAGGATGTCTGGCTGGACAGCAGGGGGCGCGGCTTTGCGGCCAGCACGGAGGGGCGCACCTTTTTGGGGGGAATGCCCGATCGGAGCCTGAGCAACCTCACGGGATGCGTCAGCAATGTCTTCATCAGGAGGTGAGCTTGTCGGTCCTCCCGTCTTCTCGTTGCGGTCATCAAGTCAACATGCCTCCTTTGTCGGGATTCAAACGAATGGCCTTCTTGCTGCAAGGCAGCCGTGCTAACCGTTGAGACGCATTCATTATTACGGTCCTGTCGCAATATCGATATGTTGTTGAATCATATCATAATCGCATCCACTATTCTCTCATTTTTATTGAAAATAACATTAACAGGACAGGGGGGGAAAGAGGAAGTGAACCCTTGGCTTGAACAGCTGGTTGAGCCTTCTTTGGCAGCTTTAAACTCAACCAAACGTTTCCTGCAGTTGCAGATCAGATGTGCACAATGATCAGAACTGGGATGTCTGATCGGAAAAGCTCTCTTGAGCGGTTCGGCGAGATTCCTGGGATGTCTGATCGGAAAAGCTCTCTTGAGCGGTTCGGCGAGATTCCTGGGATGTCTGATCGGAAAAGCTCTCTTGAGCAGTTCGGCGAGATTCCTGGGATGTCTGATCGGAGAAGCTCTCTTGAGCAGTTCGGCGAGATTCCTGGGATGTCTGATCGGAAAAGCTCTCTTGAGCAGTTCGGCGAGATTCCTGGGATGTGTGATCGGAAAAGCTCTCTTGAGCAGTTCGGCGAGATTCCTGGGATGTCTGATCGGAAAAGCTCTCTTGAGCAGTTCGGCGAGATTCCTGGGATGTCTGATCGGAAAAGCTCTCTTGAGCAGTTCGGCGAGATTCCTGGGATGTCTGATCGGAAAAGCTCTCTTGAGCACTTCGGCGAGATTCCTGGGATGTCTGATCGGAAAAGCTCTCTTGAGCAGTTCGGCGAGATTCCTGGGATGTCTGATCGGAAAAGCTCTCTTGAGCGGTTCGGCGAGATTCCTGGGATGTCTGATCGGAAAAGCTCTCTTGAGCAGTTCGGCGAGATTCCTGGGATGTCTGATCGGAAAAGCTCTCTTGAGCGGTTCGGCGAGATTCCTGGGATGTCTGATCGGAAAAGCTCTCTTGAGCAGTTCGGCGAGATTCCTGGGATGTGTGATCGGAAAAGCTCTCTTGAGCAGTTCGGCGAGATTCCTGGGATGTCTGATCGGAAAAGCTCTCTTGAGCAGTTCGGCGAGATTCCTGGGATGTCTGATCGGAAAAGCTCTCTTGAGCAGTTCGGCGAGATTCCTGGGATGTCTGATCGGAAAAGCTCTCTTGAGCACTTCGGCGAGATTCCTGGGATGTCTGATCGGAAAAGCTCTCTTGAGCAGTTCGGCGAGATTCCTGGGATGTCTGATCGGAAAAGCTCTCTTGAGCGGTTCGGCGAGATTCCTGGGATGTCTGATCGGAAAAGCTCTCTTGAGCAGTTCGGCGAGATTCCTGGGATGTCTGATCGGAAAAGCTCTCTTGAGCGGTTCGGCGAGATTCCTGGGATGTCTGATCGGAAAAGCTCTCTTGAGCAGTTCGGCGAGATTCCTGGGATGTGTGATCGGAAAAGCTCTCTTGAGCAGTTCGGCGAGATTCCTGGGATGTCTGATCGGAAAAGCTCTCTTGAGCAGTTCGGCGAGATTCCTGGGATGTCTGATCGGAAAAGCTCTCTTGAGCAGTTCGGCGAGATTCCTGGGATGTCTGATCGGAAAAGCTCTCTTGAGCACTTCGGCGAGATTCCTGGGATGTCTGATCGGAAAAGCTCTCTTGAGCAGTTCGGCGAGATTCCTGGGATGTCTGATCGGAAAAGCTCTCTTGAGCGGTTCGGCGAGATTCCTGGGATGTCTGATCGGAAAAGCTCTCTTGAGCAGTTCGGCGAGATTCCTGGGATGTCTGATCGGAAAAGCTCTCTTGAGCAGTTCGGCGAGATTCCTGGGATGTGTGATCGGAAAAGCTCTCTTGAGCAGTTCGGCGAGATTCCTGGGATGTCTGATCGGAAAAGCTCTCTTGAGCAGTTCGGCGAGATTCCTGGGATGTCTGATCGGAAAAGCTCTCTTGAGCGGTTCGGCGAGATTCCTGGGATGTGTGATCGGAAAAGCTCTCTTGAGCAGTTCGGCGAGATTCCTGGGATGTCTGATCGGAAAAGCTCTTGAGCGGTTCGGCGAGATTCCTGGGATGTGTGATCGGAAAAGCTCTCTTGAGCTCATGCCACGGCGCCGCCATTGGCTTGAGGTCAGGAATTTGACTTGGCCGCTCCAGAACACGTATTTTCTTCTTCTTCTGAAGCCATTCTGTTGTTGATTTGCTTGAAAGTGGTGTTGCAACCCCCACCCTCTTTTGAGAAAGGGAAGCGATGTTGCTTTGTCTTGACCTGGATGAAAGCGTGTGTTGTAATGTAACGAGAGAGAGGTCGAGGTCGAGAACGAGTGTACAATATTGGATCACGCCATTGTGTGTTTAACAGGCTACAATTAGTAACGATACGGTGCGTACGGAAAGTATTCAGAGCCCCTTAAATTTTTCACTCTATTGCTGCCATTTGCTAAAATGATTTAAGTTCATTTTTTCCCCTCATTAATGTCCACACAGTAACCCACATTGAGAGAACAAAAAAGAATTGCATGCAGATTGATTCAAAGAGAACAATTGAAATATCACACAGCATATCACAAGTATTCCCGTTCGTGAGGGGAGGTGACGGTGGTTTTTGAGGCAGCAAGGCCTCAAATTCTGCTGGATCGCTGAGCTCGTCTCAACTTTGAAACCGGAAATCAAATTGTCTACATCGACTGTTGGACTATTTGCTCGCTCCCACAATGAAGCGGTGACCCTCGCCCCAGCCTGCATTGTGAACAACTGAGTCTTTGGGCGGTGCCCCTTTGACACTCACCTGTTTCCAATTAACCTGTTCACCTGTTGAGTATTTCAAACGGGTGTTTAATGAGCATTCCTCAACCTTGCCTGTCTCAGCTTTTTTGGGAACGTGTTGCAGGTATCAAATTCAGTTGGGACATTCAATAGCTTGTCTATGTCGTGATTTGCAAATCATCGTATTCTGTTTTTCTTTGCATTTTACACAACGTCGCAACTTCATTGGAACTGGGGTTTGTCAAAATGAACACTGATCTCTTTTGGTCCCGTCCGGCTTGGCGGTCTTTCTCGGTCGAAATATTTGGAACCCTCTCAAATAGAACCCAGTGCACCGACCGCAATGCTTGGTGCACCTCTTCCGACAAGACCACTCTCCCCCGCAGAAGCGGTTTGTGGAGCTTTTGTTACTTTGCTGAAATGAAAGTCACCGATTCCGTCTTCACAATAAAATAAGTCTGTTATTTTGTTCAACTGGAAAAGATTAGGTGTGTAATGGGGGGGCTCCCTTAGGACATTTTTTTTTTGCTTATATGGATGAGCTGAACTTCCCAGTCTGTTGTGATGCTAATTCTGACTTGACAGATCTCTGGACTGACCAGCAGAAAGAAAGAAACAGAAGTTATCGACTGTTAATTACTGTTTTTTTTTTGTATTGTAATGTGTATGTGCTTGAATATCTCAGATACTGTTGCTATTCATATACCATTTTCTTAATTTGTAAAAAAATGTTTGTTCTCTGGATTCCAATATCGGTTTTGCCCTTTTTTAAAATGAATTTATTTTGATTTGTTTATCTGGTTTTGTATTGTGTTTGTCTTGTTCTTTTCACGTTGTTGTAATACGTTGTGTGCTATATCTGAAAATGTCAATGGACATATTGCGTAGCAAAAGAAATAAAAATGAACACGATCGTGATCGTGTTGCTCTGACTGAAGTCTGAAAAGAATAGCAACGACGATGCGAGGGTGTTCGATGTTAAGTCAGACACACAAAACGTCCAGCTGTCAAATGTGTTTGTTGACAGGGCAAGCGGTCCCCAGATGGTGGTGAACCTGCTCAAGGTCCGAGACAACGTCAATGTTCCCCTCGACTGTCCTGCTGCCACAAGGCCTCAGCAGATTGTCGCCGTGCCACCCAAACACACCAACAAGCCCAAGGTACGCGCGCACACAATGTACCGTATTTTCACGACCATAGGGCGCACCGTATTAAAAGGCGCAGTCTCAGTTCCGGGGTCTATTTCCGTATTGAACACATACAGAAGGCGCAGACGTGGTAAAACATACGCTAGCGTGCGTGCACGCTAAAGCAATGTTTCTAAAAAGGCAGCGCGAGCAAAACTGAGTTTGGTGCTACTTTATTGAAGTATTCAATAATGTAAACAGTAAGTTTGCTTGTACTTGATTGACGTATTTAACATTGTACTCGTTATTTTTGCTCAATCCTCATCCACAAATCCATCAAAGTCCTCATCGTCTGTATGCGAAATGAACAGCCGGGCAAGTTCTCCATCAAACACGCCGGGTCCGAGTCCGAGTCCGTCTCGTTGCCGTGCGAAAGCTCCGACAACGGCGCAAGCAGACACGCTGGCCCGAGCGGCCGCAATCCATCCACAAATTGGGACGTAACTCGCCCGGCGCCGCCTCCTCGTCTGTGTTCGCCATCTGTCATCCGTGGCTGCCACGCCGCTCACTTGACTTTGAACGCCCTGTTTACACGGATGTCCAGTGATGTCTCACTGTCATTGCCCACGTGAGCATTGAAGGCGCCCAGCAGAACGATGTCGTCCTCAGCGGGAGCGCTCTCCAGCACCCCCTGCAAGGATGAGTACTCTGAACTGCTGTTTGGTGCATTGGCGCAAACACCAGTCACGACCCATCTCCCCCCACCCGAAGGCGAGATACCCACACCCGCTGGCGCCTCTCACTGTGGGCAACTCTAGAGTGGAAGAGAGTCCAACCCCTCTCAAGAGAACCCAAGCCGTGTGCGGAGGCGACCCCGACTATATCTAGTGGGATCTTCCCGACCTCACACACCAGCTTGGGCTCGAGGTGACATTCTACATCCCTTGAGCCAGCTTCTCTAGCCCGGGATCGGCTCGCCAAGGTCCCTGCCTTCAGCTACTGCCCGGCTCACAGTGCACCCGACCCCTACGGCCCCTCCCACAGGTGGTGACCCCATGGGAAGAAGTTCCTATGTAGACAGGTTCCTCTCAAGAGGCGTTGGACTCTCTTCCACCCTGGAGTAGCCCACGGTGAGAGGTGGCGAGCAGGTGTGGGTATACTTATTGCCCCCCGCCGCGGCACCTGTACATTGGGGTTCACCCCGGTGGACGAGAGGGTAGCCTCCCTCCGCCTTCGGGTCGGGGGACGAGTCCTGACTGTTGTTTGTGCCCATGCACCAAACAGCAGTTCAGAGTACCCACCCCTTTTAGAGTCCTTGGAGGGCGCCCCCGCTGGGAACTCCATCGTTCAGCTGGGGGACTTAAATGCTCATGTGGGCAATGACAGTGAGACCTGGAGCCCCCCCCCCGAGTGGAGGGATGGACTCGTTCTAAGTAGGTGGGAGAATACTTCGAAGACCTCCTCAACTCCACCGACACGCCTTCCCATGAGGTCTATTTCTGGGGTTGTGAAGTCACTGAGGTGGTTAAAAAGCTCCTCAGTGGCAATGCCCCGGGGGTGGGCAAAAGGGCCTAAAGTCTCTGGATGTTGTAGGGCTGTCCTGGTTGACACGCCTCTGCAACACCGCGTGGACATCGGGGGACAGTGCCTCTGGATTGACAGACTGGGGTGGTGGTCCCCCTTTTTAAGAAGGGGGACCGGAGGGTGTGTTCCAACTATAGGGGGATCACACTCCTCAGCCTCCCTGGTAAGGTCTATCCAGGGGTGCTGGAGAGGAGGGTCCGTCGGGAAGTCAAATCTCAGATTCAGGAGGAGCCGTGTGCTTTTCGTCCTGGCCGTGGAGCAGTGGAGCAGTGGACCAGCTCTGCACCCTCGGCAGAATTTCTAGGCGCAGCCGAGGCGTAGAGGGGGTCCGGTTAGGTGGCCTGAGTATTGCATCTCTGCTTTTTGCAGATGATGTGGTTCTGTTGGCTTCATCAAGCCGTGACCTCCAACTCTCACTGGAGCGGTTCGCAGGCGAGTGTGAAGCGGCTGGGATAAGGGTGCATGGGAGTTTGCCCATCCAGTCGACATGTGTTTTGTGGACTCGGAGAAGGTGCTCGACCGTTGAGTGCCCTCTCCGGGTCGGAGATGAGATCCTGCCCCAAGTGGAGGAGTTCAAGTATCTTGGGGTCTTGTTCGCGAGTGAGGGAAGAATGGAACGGGAGATCGACAGGCGGATCGGTGCGGCGTCTGCAGCGATGCGGACTTTGTATCGAGCCGTTATGGTAAAGAAGGAGCTAAGGCGAAAGGCGAAGCTCTCGATTTACCGGTCGATCTACGTTCCTACACTCATCTACCCACAGCTCGTGACCGAAAAGAACAAGATCCCGGATACGAGCGGTCGAAATGAGTTTCCTCCGCAGGGTGTCCGGACTCTGCCTTCCAGGTAGGGTGAGAAGCTCGGTCATCCGGGAAATCTGCCGCTCCACATCGAGAGGAGCCGGATGAGGTGGCTGGGGCATCTGATTCGGACGCCTCCCCGGTGAGGAGGTCCGGCCACGTCCCACCGCTAGGACACGCTGGAGAGACTACATCTCTCGGCTTGCCTGAGAACATCTCGGGATCTCCTCGGAAGAGGCTGGGGAGAGGGAAGTCTGGGCTGTGGCATATTTAATGACTTCATTTTAATTAAGACTAAATGATTGTTAACCTTTTTCCTTACACTGTACACTGTTTGAACAATGGTATATTCTTTTTGTCGAATCGTTATTTGTGCTGTATGATGAAACTCCAAAAAGAACAGCTGAACTTTTGGGAGTAATCAGAGGCAGGTTTGTGCTGACGACCACTTCGAAGTTTTGAGGCGATTGGTTAATTCTTTCCACAGCCGTCTGCTGTTATAAGAGGGTGCGAGCACTGCGACCACTGCAAGCAATTATCTCACTTGTTGACTTCCCCTTTTGAAAAGTTTGAGTTTTATGCAAGTTGTAGTCACATTAATGCTGGAAAAATGTTATTTATCATGGGCCCAGATTTCACATAGTTAAGTCAATTTGGGAGTGAATTGAGACATTGAGTCGTTATTTTGGCATGAAAACTTTTGTGCCATTCTTTTCTTTGGTGGTGTGCTGCCCCATTGGAATGTAAAATGGATGCCTTCACTCAATTCAGTTTGGAAACACTGTTGTTTCCACACACACACACACACACATTGTATGTGTCCATTTTTCAGGAGAAGCACAAGAAGCTGTTCGGGTCACGCAGTCGCAACACCAGGGAGTCGTGCCAGGGGGCGCTGTTGGAGCAGGAAGTGGGAGCGGCGCAATTCAGCGGCTCCACACGAAGCTACCAACGCTACGACTCACTTCCTGCTTTGCTGAGCTCCAAGTGAGTGTGAACACTTCAGAATTTCTATTACTCACATCGTCATTTCATGTATCTACTTGTCATTTGATTTTGGGATGGATTTTTGTCTTTGCAGTGGGTACGGAAATTATTCAGACCCCCTTAAATGTTTCACTCTTTGTTATATTATAGTGTAGCGATTATATATCAAATAAGAATTGTCATTAATTTCGGATAAGGTAATAAGCCGGGAGCGACGTTAGCGTTACTTCCGGTTGATCGTAATTTTGATTTAATTGTTAAAATCAAACTGATGTCTCGAAAAGGGAACCACGTCAATTTTTTCAAGTTTAACTTTAGGCGAAATGACGACAAACCTTTTTAATCAGTCTCACCATCTGGAGGTTGCTTCACTCTGCGACATTTTGAATCGTAGGTTACAGGGCTTTACTTCGATTCAGTGGATTTTATGGTATATTTAATGAAACACACAACTACAACAAGAAAAGAACGAAAATGGAAAAGGGGACATGGTGTGTGGTCGCCGGGCTCAAATAAATGAGCGCGTGAGCGTTTCATGCCTTGAGTCAGAGCGAGCGAAGGCGAAGTTGGGATTTCGTATGAAGCTCGTCATTTCCCCCCCAATTCTTCCGCACTGATGTTGTACATCACAGTAAGGATTGCCGTGTCGACTCACGAACGCAGAGCAGCTGGTCTTCGGGGGCGGCCTTCCTCCGCGGATCTCAGGCGGAAACGAAGGAGGTTTGGTTGATGAAAACTCAGATGCACAAAAAGAAAAAGGAAAGTTGTCCCGCGGCACGGTGGCCGACTGTCACTACTTGAAGTAGAGAAGAGAAGAAGAAGAATCATCTTTTATTGTCATGAACGTGCATGCGTGCGCACGAAATGTGTTCTCTGCATTTAACCCATCACAGCGAACACATACACATGTTAGTGGAACACACCGGAGCAGGGGGCAGCCGAAGCGCCCGGGGAGCATTTCGGGGTATCGGTGTCTCGCTCAAGGAAAGGACACCACAGCCGTGAGTCCGGGGGATGTTGGCGGATGGTCCAGTCGGGGTTTTGAACCGAGGTCCCCCACGGTGGCAGGCGATGATCTTAACCATTGGGCCACGGCTGCCTATTCGGGCCCTTTGCTCAGTATTGAGGAGAAGCGCTAATTGCGCAGTCTTTTGGGGAATGATGCAACAGGTTTTTCACACCGCTGGATTTGGGGCTCCTGTGCCATTGCACCTTGCAGATCCTCTCCACTTCTGTCAGGTTGGATGGTGGACAGCCATTTTCAGTTCTCCACACGTACCGCTTAGAATTAAGGCCAAAAAGTTCCATCGTGGTCTGATCAAACCAGAGAATCTTATTTCTCACCATCTTGGAGTCCTTCGGGTGTTTTTGAGCAAACTCCACGCGGGCTTTCATGTGTCTTGCACCGACGAGAGGCTTCCGTCGGGCCACTCTGCCATAAAGCCCCGACTGGTGCTCGACTTTCTAGAACAGGGGCGTCAAACTCTTTTTTTTGTCGCGGGCCACATTGGAGTTACGGTGTCCCTCGGAGGGCCGTTATGACTGTGAAGCCATACAAATCTTTAATCAAGTCATCATATTTTTTTTTGGTCCTCATCATATTCTTCCACCCGAAATTTATAAACTAGTTTTGCAATAAGAAATCAAGGGTAATGGATTTTTCGACTGTTGTTCATATTTGGTGACACAAAAATGCTTGCAATATCTCAACGTTATTTACCAAATATGAAATCTTGTTCCAGATTTTACAAGAATCATGGAAGTTGACACAGATGATTTGCCTTCGCGGGCCACATCAAATCATGTGGCTGGCCGGATCTGGCCCCCGGGCCTTGAGTTTGATACCCGCGCTGTCGAACTTTTTCCCATCTCCCGACTGCATCTCCGGAGCTCAGACGCAGTGATCTTTGGGTCCTCACCCTCTCGGAAGGGTTCTGGTCGTCCCGATCGTCTTCCATTTCAGGATTATGGAGGCCGCTGAAATGGGAGACAATATACGAGTGTCGCAGCAAAGGGCCCGAATACTTCTGGCTGTGTGTTTCTTTTTTCGTGAATGTGCCAAAATGTCAACAGTCACGTTTTTTTTCTGTCAATATGGGGTGCAGTGTGTATATTAATGAGGAAAAAAAATAGCTTAAATGATTTTAGCAAATGGCTGCAATATAATAACAATGAGTGAAAAATTTAAGGCGGTCTGAATACTTTCCGTACGCACTGTATGTATGTATATGGCTGTAATGTATATATACGGTAAAGTATATAACTCTGTATACAGGTCGTCCCAAAAGTCATTTCGGCGATCGTTCGGACAGACGTGACGTGACGCGACGCGACGCGACGCCGTCAGCGTTTGACAGCTCGGGTGTTGCGGTTGTTTTCAGTATGGCCACGGCTCCCAAATCCACAGTGCAGCAGCGTTGCAAAATTGCTCCCTGCCAAGACGTGTGCCCGTCCGTCCCCGACTGCGCTTCAATGGCAGTTTGAGAAGCTCGAGGTCCACGTTGTCCAACTTACGCGATCCGTGGCGAGTCGCTCCGAGCAGGATCACTTCTTGACAAACCGCACAGCACAAGATCTGCTAGCACCAGTGAACTGCTCCGTTTAGTGTTCGCGCCCAATTGTAACCCAGCATCAACAAAATTGCCATTGAGTAAGTAATAAAGCTTTACCCGTACCAACTTGAGGTTGTTCCAAAACCTGAAGTTGCTACGGAATCGAGCTTTTGTTCTTGCTGAGTAAGTGCTAGTAGGAAGCGTTTTGCCGGAGGGTTTGTTAAGAACAGATCCTCTTTCTAGAAACTCGCCTTGGATATAGTGTCAATTCTACACGCGTGGCGGCCGTAAAGCTTCTCAAACGGGTGCCGAGCCACGGTCGGGGAGAGAAAAACTTCTGCCACGTGCCCAGTTGGCAAGCCTGAGGCTTTCAATGCCATGCTTTCAAAAACTACAAAGCCTAAGCCGTCACATGCTGATGGCCTCGCGTCTGTCCGGATGATAAGCTAGGAAATGAGTGACTTTTGGGACACCCGCTATTCGTTCCAAAACTCCGGAAAGTGAATTTGGAGCTGATGGCATGTTTGCATTTGATTCCTTCTCAGTAGAAGTAGTACCCAACCACGGGGCAAGATGCAAGATCCTCATTGGCTCCGCCTATCAGATGCCACATGTTAGCGCATGTTAGTGTCCTACCCATCTCTGTTGGTTTTAGCCCGACTCCTATGTTCCGCATCCGTAGGCTTACGCTTATGCTCCAGTTCAGCAAAAGCAGGTTTCTCGTTCGTGTAGTAATGTTCAAATCATTTGGCAACGTTCTCTGCGCAGGGCTCACATCTCGCTCGCCGTGAGGATCAATTCGTCAGAAGGTTTGATCCTCTCCATGTCGGGCGGCGCCCTGACGCTGAGCGTGTCGGAGGGTCATCTGCTGCTGTCGACGGGCGCGAAGAGGAAGGTCAGGCTGCGCAGCCGCGCCAAGACGGATGACGAGCATTGGCACACGGTGAGCTCGAGCAAGCGGCGATGCAATGGAACGAAAACTGAGACGGCAGCTCGGTTGTGTCTTCAGGTGTTCATTAAGCGCGATACGGACAAGGTCGGTATGGTCGTGGATGGCATCGGCGCTCAGTCGAGGAGGATCTCTGCCGGAGACGGCGCGCGCGTCGGCGCGCCGTTGTACGTGGGAGGACTGCCGCCGCAATCTCCCACGTCCGGTTTCGTCGGCTGCGTCCGTGATCTGACGCTGAACGGGATCCCCGCAGGAATTCCCGCCCGCAGCCAGGGCGTGGTCCCCTGCTTCCAGAAGCCTCTGCTGCCCGGGGCCTTCTTCACAGGCGAGGGAGGACACGTGGTTTTAGGTGAGCGACCTTCTCGTCACCTCCGCTGCGTACGTTGTCCCGTATGATGACCGAGGGCTCCCGGCCTTCCTGCAGATGAGCCGCTGGTCCTGGGCGGCGACCTGGAGATTCGACTGGAAGTGCGTCTGGTGTCCGACTCTGGGCTACTGCTGCATGCTGGGACAAATTCTAGCCAGCGTCTGATCTTGACGCTGCGCAGAGGAGAGGTGAAACTGCGCAGGGGGCGCGGCGCGTTAGAGCCGGTGTTGCTGTGGAATGAATTACATGGCAAAACGTTGTCATTTCATTGCAACATTGAAGTTATGACACTGAAGTTCCATGACACTGAAGTTCCATGACCGGAAGTTCCATGACCGGAAGAAAATGCTTGATTGCTTTTGGAAATGTCCACGATTACAATGTTAGTTACATTTCAAAAATCGCCACAAAGCTCGGATTTATCAACTTCCTCCTTCTAAAGCTGCAAGCAAATACGACCTTGTGTTGCAATGTATTATTTGATCTGATATTTTCAAACGGTTACACCATATTAGAGTCATAACTTAAGTAACAGGGTTACTTTGTGTGTGTGTGTGTGTGTGTGTAAATTGTCTGTTTTTTTCAACTGATTTTGGACAATTTTCCAAGACTGAATCTGACATTAATTTTGTTCAGCTCAGGCTTTTATGTCGTTGGTATTTCAAATCTGACTTTCTTACTAAATCAATGACATTTTTATGACATTTTGGTTAATATTTCTCATCTGAAACAAGTTTTTAAGAGAAAAAGAATCAAATGTTACAAACTTTGCTTCCTGTCAATTGAATAGTAGGCATTTAATTTGTATGTGTTTAAAAGACAGATGTTTCATTTGTCGCAACAGTGGTGTAAAACATCCGGCCGCGGGCCAGAACCAGCCCGCCAGGTGGTCCGATCTGGCCCGTGGGCGTGGAGAAGACGTTCGCTGCTATTTTTCAAAAGTAGCTGTTTCCAATTGTGTCCACTGGAGGGCGCACTGACGACACTTCAATGATATTGACGGATGGCTTGAGCTCGAGTTGCTGTGGTGGAACCTTGTCATGGACTGCCGCAACTTGTATTTGTATATATGTATACATTTACAAAGGATGTCTCACTGAACGGGGCATGCTCAGTGATTCATAATGCTGTTGAAATCGTCGTTGCCCACCAAAATTTGCAAAAAAACCTGTATCTTTTCCAAAAGTGCTTGGAAATATTTGCACCAAAACAATGGGGGACATTTGGAATGGTTGTTCCACAGCATTCAGTCGCGTTTCTTGCTCAAATACCAAAATTGCACATTTGGAGATATTGCGAGGATTTTTTGGGTTACAATCCCCCCTGTAAAATAAATGGAATAATACTGTAGTGGAGCAGTTTTGACTGGCTCCTGGTTTCAAAACTAATTCTCCATTAATTTGTGTATATGTAATCATATGAGGCGGTCATACATTCGTACGGGTTCCCAGCCATAACGGCCCTCCGAGTGCCACAAATTGAGTTTGCCATCCCCGTCCGTCTTAGACAATCATTTTTTTTTCTTGCCCAGTGCAATGTATCGTTCAACTTTTGAACACCTGAAAGAAGATTGATTTTTGAACAGTTTCATCAGTTTAGAATTTGGGATTTTACGATGGAACATTAATGCCACCACCTATCTGGGTTGTCTTATGAAGCGCTATTGTCTAAATTGTGCACATTTGTCATTAGGTCAACATGGCATGTTTTCCACATGCATAATGCAACAAACACGTTATTATTCCTTTAAATTTCATCAACATGATGTCATCAGCTTATTATTTGTGTAACTTTTTTCCGAGGAAACATCCCAGGGTCCTGTTGATGTGTTCATTCGATATTAAGGAATGAAAATGAGAAAGTCATTGAAATAGTAACACTGCCATTCGGTTTCCAACAGGGTAATTGTAACCAACTAACTATCCAAAGTAATCTTCCAAACACGAATGATATCTTATCCATGCGTCAATGGTGTCCTGTGCGCTTTCAGGTGATGCTGTCCATTAGCAGTGGCAAAGACGATGCCTCCTTGTCGTTGCTACCGGAGGAGGCACTCTGCAATGGACGCTGGCACACCATCGCAGGTGAGCGACGCAACAGAGACGCCCGCCGCCGCCACGCTCGCCACGCTCGCTCATGCCACTCTTTCGGTCTCCAGTGGTGAAGAAGAAGAACGTCCTGCAACTCCATGTGGACGCGGACAGTGAGCGCGGCACCGGACCGAAACATGGCCACTCGACAAGGACCAGAGAGGCGGTTTACCTGGGAGGAGCTCCGGGTTAGTACTGGACAGTGTCCCTGTCAATCAATCAAACATTTCTTCAATATGGTCGACCTGGAAACGAAGCTTAAAACTGTCATCGTCGTCGTCGTCGTCATCATCATCATCTTCTCAAAGCTCAGGAAGTTTTCCTAACAATGTGCAATCCTCATCCTGTCCACCAGATGGAGATACCGTGTCGCCAGGCCTGCCCACCTTTAATGGCTGCATACGTCATGTGAACGTCAACGGTCGCCCCGCCCCCTTTACCAAAGTTCGTGGCGCCGTGGGGACACACGGCTGCCCTGTTGCTTAGCGCCAACACACAAGTGTACATGCGGTCTTCACATTCCATGGGTGCAAATGAATGGTGGCGGGAATTAATTTATATCTATTTCAATATTTATTGTCAATTTTTGATATATTTGATATCTACAGGATGCTCCAGTGTGTGCTCACATACGTGATGTGAAAATGTGCCCCACGCTGAACTTCATGTATTCACATTTGTTTGTTCCACAATGCTAACCACATTAATTCTTTCATGTACTTTGACATTAAACTTGTAAACACGATCTCAAAATAGTAGTTCTGCTAATCATTTCTTCATTTGAGGAGCAACTTTGCAATTTTTTTGCAGGGGTTTTTCCTTCCGTTTTCCGCACCGCTGATCCTGGCGAGGGTCAAGGGTGCGCCGGAGCCTGTCCCAGCTGACTTGGGGCGAAAGGCGGGCTACACCCGGAACTGGTTGCCAGCCAAGCGCGGGGCACATATAATTCACACCTATGGGCAAGATAGAGTCTTCGGTTAACCTACGGTGCATATTTGAAACATTTCAAATGAAGTAGCGGTCCACTCGCCTGACTTTGGTGCGGGCAGCGTGGGTTCAGTTCCCACTCAGTGACGGTGTGAACGTGAGTGCGAACGGTCGTCCGTGTCTATTTGTGCCCTGCGACTGACTGGCGACCGGTTCAGGGTGTAGTCGGCCTTTCGCCCCAAGTCAGCCGGGATAGGCTCCGGCGTCCCGCGACCCTAACCGGGATAAGCGCTGTTGAAAATGGATGGATGGATGGATTCAAATGAAACGGTCAAGCATCATCATTAAACAAAACATAACCATGAAGAAATTCATGATGGTTGTTGTTCAGTGAGTCATATTTAAAAAAACAATATTTCCCAAATTCTGCCAGGGTATGTAAACTTATGAGCACAACTGTACATATATGCAGTCATATTGGAATGAAAGTGTAGGCTACACTTTGTTATAACCACTAGGTGGCGATGGTATTTTGGAATGAAAGTGTACAGCTTTTTCCTAACCGCTAGATGGCGTGATACATTTCTAAAATGTGAAGGTTTTTTCCATTTGCCCCTATACCTATGAATAATGCGCACTATTGACTTGACCATTTTTTTTTGGGGAGGGGGCGGGGGGGGAATGCGCATTATACACGAGAAATTACGGTAACTGTTTTCCATCTTTCCTTTTGGCCATTTTTGGGAAGGAGAAGTGTAAATTTGCTCGAGGAGACTGGTAGCTTAGTCGCTAACGACTGCAACAGAAAGGGAAGGGGCGGTCTAGACTGATGGGCCAACACACTAGCAAAGCATTCTGGGATTTTGAATATTAGTGGCGCATGTGCTATATACTGGCGGTCCAGCTCTAATACACATTTAATGTGGTCTTGCGGGCCAAATATAATTACAACCCAAATGTGTTAAACATAAATAAAAACAGAATACAATGATTTGCAAAGCATGTTCAACCTATATTGAATTGAATGCACTACAAAGACAAGGTATTTAATGTTCAAACTGATAAACGTTATTGTTTTTAGCAAATAATCATTAACTTGGAATTTTCTGGCTGCAACGGGTTCCCAAAAAGCTGGGACAGACAGGTGGCAAAAAAACGACGGAGAAAGTTGAGGAATGCTCATGAAACACGTTTTTTGGAACATCCCACAGGGGAACAGGCGGCTGCCGCGATTGCTCAGTCATTCACAAGCAAAGCTGGGGCGAGGTTCACCTCTTTGTCAACAAGTGCGTGAGAAACTAGTCCAACTGTTTCAGCATCTCGGGATCAACTTCCAATTTGTACTGTCCGAAAAAGTTAGAAATCTCCATTTCGCTCTCCTAATTTTCGGTCGGCAGGTGGTAGAGGGCGACGTCCTCAATACGCAAAACGGCATCTTTGGGGACGTCGAGCCAAATGCTTTGAATCTGGCAGGACGAGTCTCGTCGTGGTGGCCGTAACTCAGTTTTGCGCTTCGGGCTGGTGTGTCGACTAGCCACTTGCACCCAACAATTTCCCCTCGAGTGGCGCGGTGTAGGGGTCTGCTCTATACACCGCGACCCCTCCTTGATCCGCTACATCTCGGATCAACGGCTTACTGGGACACAGGCAATGGATGTCTTTGGTCAGGGTTACTATCGTGATAGGCGACTACCTCAGAAGTTAATTCGCTGGAGGTAGGGCCTCGGGTTGGTTTATCGTCGTCATAGTTTAATTTGCCGCCGTCTTTGGACGGCAACTGTGCAGCCTCGGCTATCCGAACCTCCGCATCGTCGAGGAGGCAAGTTGAAGCGCAATTGCGCACTTAACTGGACTTGTATATGCTGTTCAGCTTCCAATCTGCATTTCACACGAGCGTCCTCGCGGTCGCTCCATTTGAGTTGGGCCACCAAGTTCAGCCCCGTGCAGCTAAGTGTTTGTGCTCGGCGAACGGAACGGGAGATGGACAGGCGGATCGGTGCGGCGCCTGCAGTGATGCGGACTTTGTATCGATCCGTTGTGGTAAAGAAGGAGCTAAGGCGGAAGGCGAAGCTCTCGATTTACCGGTGGATCTACGTTCCTATCCTCACCTATGGTCACGAGTTGCGGGTCGTGACCCAAAGAACGAGATCCCGGATACGAGCGGCCGAAATGAGTTTCCTCCGCAGGGTGTCCGGGCTCTCCCTTAGAGAATAGGGCGAGAAGCTCGGTCATCCGGGAGGATCTCAGAGTGGAGCCGCTGCTCCTCCGCATCGAGAGGAGCCAGATGAGGTGGCCGGGGGATCTGATTCGGACGCCTCCACCGGGGACGACCCAGGACACGCCGGAGAGACTACGTCCTACGGCTGGCCCGGGAACGCCTCGGAAGAGCTGGATGAAGCGGCTGGGGAGAGGGAAGTCTGGGCGTCCCTGCTAAAGTCTACTCCCCCCGCGATCCGACCCGGATAAGCGCTAGAAAATGGATGGCAGGATGATAATCGATTCATCGTTAAGAGACCTTGTTGAACTTCAAATTGTCCAAGAATTTCAGTCTTAACAGTAAATATTCTCCGATTTCTGTAGTCCTCCATGAAAGCAGACTGATTATCTTTGTCTATCCATCCATTTCCTGTACCGTTTCATCCTCACGCGGGTCGCGGGCGTGCCGGAGCCTATCCCAGCTAACTTCGGGCGAGAGGCGGGGTACACCCTGGACCGGTCGCCAGCCAATCGCAGGGCACATCCAAACAACCAACCATTCGCACTCACAGTCACGCCTACGGCCACTTTAGAGTCTCCAATGAATGCATGTTTTTCTGCGTGGCCCGGAGAAAAGCCACGCAGGCGGGGCCGGGGATCGAACCCGGGTCCTCAGAACTGTGAGGCTGACGCTGTAACCGGCCGTCCACCGTGCCGCCAGTTTGACAGCTCATTGAATGTAACATTTTTGAATATTGAATATGTTACTAACGTTTCATGTTATCTACATCAAGGATGGTGTTTACATACATTTGAACAAAAGGGATATTTTCTCACTGTCTGTAAATGATGAAAGTACGGGACCTTTCCACCTTATTATCATTGTCATGTCCACAGAATTGCATGCTGATTGGTGGAACTGGCGACGGGGGCAATTTCTTTCGAACTTTCACATCGTCATCATCGTCAGCGTGAACGTTTCTAAATGTGATTGTACACAAGTTCTAAGGGGTTTTGTTCGGTACTCGTAAAAAAGGTTTTAGTTAAGATTTTCACCAGGATACACACGCACGTGCCAACGTTGCTTAGTTTTTGCAGCTTTTCAAGGCCTTTGGTTCGTAGAAAGAATGCTAATAAACAGCCACCTGGTGCTAATGACACGAAGAAATAAGTCTGACAAGCATGAGTGTTTTTTGTGAGTTTAACACCATCAAAATAAATCTACAACTTCTTACATTTCCGTTTCTCGTAGAAGAATAGAAAACAGTTTGCTTGCTGTGTGTGTGCAGGATGACGCAAGCGACCGGTGAGCAAAATCTCATCCTTCAAACGGCCGCATGTATTAGGATGCCTGCAGGAAAGTGAAAGATTAGTTAGCGTGTTGTACACAAATACTTGTCTGCTCACCCGCCTATCAAGTGGGAAATTGAATCTTTAGTTACCTGACTATTTCTAAAGCCGTCTGCGAGCGAGCCCTTCTGTACGTTAGTCCCACCGATGTTCCGGAGCCGGAGAACCACTTGGAAGCGGCGGCGCAAGTTGTATCGTGTCACAGCAAAGGTAAGCGGAGCTGCAGTGCTAGCACAGATTCGCCATAGCTGACGGTGTTACCAGGAAGTCTTCGATTACGATAATGAGGTGGCAATGTTTCACTAAATTGTGGGGGGGGGGTGTTGCGTTTGGCGTGGGCGCATCAATCGAAAAGTGTCATTTGGCGGCTTGGCAATGAACCGCTGTGCATTGATCAGTAATAATGCACTTGAATGTCTCTGGGCGCTCGCAGTGTTGAGCTTCATACGGACAAACTTACTTGATGACTCCGTTGGCAGAGTGCGTGGCGGTTTGTATTTGGCGACGTGCCCGAGCGGCGCAAAAATGCTCCGCTTCCGCTAGTTGAAGCAAGCGGAAGAGGAGACGACCGCCGGTTGTCACGCTAGCAAAATCCGGGCTCACCCTTGGCCAAATGGCGTCCACGCGTGAGTCTTGTTTAGCATTTGACCTTTTTTTTTTTCCATCTTTAAACCAACAACAAAAGCATCATGCCATCTGTTGAAGAAGAATAGATTTCTTGTCAAAACAAGAACCCTCTTGGTTTCCAACAAATGAAATCAACTTACAATGTACAAGGAAACGTCAAAACGCTGGTAAAAGAATCATGCTCAAGAGTGTGCGTTGATGTGTACACGGCCAAGTTAGTTAGCTGCTGAATGTCTCTGCCTAGTGCACTTTTGGGGCGTGGGGGGCGCTGCAGAAAAGCGCTCGAGTGCCTGATTTGTCCCATGTGCCATCATGTTTGTTAGCTGGAGTGCCAGTGGCGCACAGACAGCCGCCTCACGACGGACAGGTCGCGCAGCAGGCGTCTGATTTGCTGTTTGAGCTGAGGCAGGCGGGACAACGGCTCGGGAGGCTCCAGCTCGCCGGAATGGTCCAACCATGACTCCAAAACTGAGGGAGGGGGAGAAAAAGAGATTGATGTACTTCCTGCGCTGTGCGTGTTGCATCGAGTGCACGGTGGTGCCTTGAAATACGGGTTGAATATATTCCATGACCGAGTATATATCCCTCAAACCGTCTTTGAACATTTTGGGACATTTGAACTCCTCGCAGCTCATTAGTACGGCACTGACAGTCGTTCTACGCAGAGGATACAAAATATACGAGTACTGTTATATTGTCTGCCTCCATCTGCGCCGTTCGTGTTAAATCCGTTGCCAAAAGGCTTAAAGCACTGCAACATAGTTCAGTCCAAACAAAAACATTGCTCGAACGATGGTTTGTATCTCCAAAAACTAATAACTCGTATTTCAAAGCCCCATGGCATAGAAATATGTATATTTACACATATACGGTATACCCCCCAACATAAGGGCACGTCTCACCATCCAGGTCCTTCTCGATGACGTCCATCCTGGTGCTGATCTGTTGGTGTAGGCGCTCCACGTGCTCCAGCAGGTTCAGCTGGCACGCCGTCGACGAGGTGGGCGGGTGAGCGCGCGCGTGCCCTTTGTCGCCGTTTGTGCACCCGCGCTTTGTTCTTTTGGCGCGGCCGTGCCAATCGCCTTCGTCTTCCCGCTTTATTTCCTGGAAAGACACAGAAGAGTCGCATTTTCCCATCGATCGCCTTCCTCCGGGCTCCTTTCTTGTCCTTTGCAATGTGAAAAGGACTCTTCTCATGTTGTCTGTTCCGTAGCAGGAATTCAAGTCACAGCCAAGTAAAAAATGGCGCCATTGGGGTCGCAGAAGTAGCCAAGTTGTCAACACTGACCGCGCCTTCGCTCGCGGCCGTGTCCTTGGTGGAAGTGTCGTGCTTTGAACGACGCTGCAAAAAAAACACTTTTCCCTGATAAATAAACTGTCTCCCCCTCCACCCAAACTCGGATAACTGATGATTGACATGATGGAAAAGCCATCATTTTCCCTCCGAAGGGACAGAGTACATAAAACCAATTAGATCTGATTTCATTTCCAGCGTAGTATGCAAGCAGTTTGTTCTTTGTATGTTCTCCCAGTGTTTACATCCCAAAACATGCATGTTAGCTTCATTGAAAACTCTCAACTGTCCGTAGAACGTGAGATTGAATGCTCGTTGCTCTACGTTGTCCAGCGACCGGCCCAGGGCGCCCAAAGTCAGCTGCGATAGGCTCCAGCTCACCCACGGCCCTGAAGGGGATAAGCGCCATTCCAAAAAAAAAGGGGCGGACGGATGGATCATTTAGAAACTGCATTTTATAGTAACTTTGCTCGGGTTTGTGAGCTATTCAATTTGGTTTCACGACCTGAAACATTTAAGTGTGAAAATATGAAAAAGTAAAACTACAAAAAGGCAAATATGGGCGTGGCAAATATTTGTTTATGTTCGAGCGTTGCTTTCAAAGCGCTTCATCTCCTTACCTTATCCGTCTCACCGCGTGCGTCTTGTTTCGCAGCGGCCGTCGGCTTGTCCCACAACACAACGGGCTTCTGGTAGCAGTGCTCGCTGCTGACATAACTGACAGGGGTCTCTTCTCTCGGCTTGCGCCCCTCCTCCGACGTCCACGGCAACCGCCACAGCTGCAAGTCGGGGTGCGACGGCGCGCTGCGCGGCCAGACGGCAGAGGGAGTAAGCGCGATCCAATCAGAGCTAAACTCATTTACATGTCGCATATTAACGAAAAGTCCGTCCGTCGCGAACGCCAGGCGGAAAAGAATGGCTTGTAAAACAACATTTTGGGCATTTCCGACCCAAAGAATATGAAAATGAAAACAAATTGTGGTTTCAGTCGCAAAAAACAAAGCAAGTCAAGTCGAGCCCGCCCTAAAGTTTCAAGCGTGCCAATCTTCGTCACTCAGGAAAGAAGTCATGCGATTCGAGTCCCCCGGCACTGAGCAAACGAGCGCGTACTCCGACTCACTGCAAGAGGCTAATCTTCAGCTGCAGCCCGCTGAGGACCCGATTGAGGCCGTGCGTGTGTGCCAGGAGGCCGCCGGTCTGCGCGATCTTGGAGGTGTTGCCCTCCGAGTAGTTGTCCCCCACGAAAGACAGGCCGAACATGCGCCCGGAAGTCAGCAAGTCGGGCTCGGACAGGTAATACTGAGCCCGCCTCCAACCTGGACACGTGGAATTTGGATGACGTGCAATAAAATGAACGAACCAATTATTTGATGAGAGACATTCATGTTTAAAAATGAATAAATGCTTTATATGTCACGAGAACAACCCTGAATTTGAAAAAATAATACAGGGACACCATCCGCTCGATTCTTTCAAGAGCCACGCCCCGACCTCATTGCTCACATGTGTGTCCTACCTGTACAGTGTCTGCAGTAGTAGCAGATGTAGTTCCGTGGGACGTTGTCCTCGTACAAGCCCATACAGGTGCCGTGCTGCCAACACAAGCACGACTCGCACTGCACGCAAACAGCCAAAGTAGAACGCGCTCGCTCGCGCTCAGCCGCTTCAAAAAACCCCCACCGGGCAGCTCACCTGGATCATGAAGTCGTTCTCCTCGTCCACCTCACACACGCACCTCACCGCCTCGCAGTCCTCCGTCCCCGTGGCCAGCGACCGGGAGGGCGCGTCCTCGCCGCTCTCGGCCGTCAGCGTCGACCAGTCGCTGCCGTCGTCCGCTGCAGAAAGCCGGACGGGGTCGAGGTGAGTCGCTGTCCTGCGATCGTGCTTCTCGCGTGCGTTGCCGTGTGTGTGCGCGCGCGTTTACGTGTGCGCGTGCCGGGGTGCTCCTCGTCGACTTTGAAGGCCGAGCCGCCGTCGTCGCTACTGCACACGTCTGCGCAGAAAAGAAAGAAGATTCGATTAATGGTGGCAGCCTTTCAAATGAGTCCTTCCTGCGACTACTGGGCCACTCCAATTATTTTCCCTATCACCTTCCGGAGTGCTCTTGCGCTTGGGTGTCGCGTGGCTTTTACCTGATGGACTCAGCTTTAGCTTTTTCTTCTTCTTCTTCTTCTTCTTCTTCTTCCTCTTCAATTTGCCCCTCATGAAGTTGTTCCTCTCTTTCCTGTCTTGATGACTCTTGTCCCTCTTCACCTCTGCCGGCAGACAAACCACACCAAAAAGGCAGGATTTACGCAGCATGCGTCAAGTGATACAATTCCCATTGCTTTGCATAATTGAGATTCCTCAGATCGGAATCTTCCGTTCCGCTTCTCCTCACGCGGGTCGCGGACGTGCCGGAGCCTATCCCGGCAATCTTCGGGCGAGAGGCGGGGTACACCCTGAACCGGTCGCCAGCCAATCGCAGGCCACATAGAAACAAACAACCATTCGCGCACACATTCACACCTACGGGCAATTTAGAGTCCTCAATCAACCGAGCACGCATGTCTTTGGGGATGTGGGAGGAAAGCGGAGTGCCCGGAGAAAAGCCACGCAGGCACGGGGAGAACATGCAAACTCCACACGGGCGGGGCCAGGGATTTGAACCCCGGTCCTCACAACTGTGAGGTACATGTGATAACCCGTTAGTCCGCCGTGCCGCCTCCGTAAATATTAACACAGTCAAATATGTCAGTTGAAATGTACATGGGGAAAGGAATTGGGCATTTGGACCTTCATTTCTGCATGTGCTTTATTGATTGTTTCCATAGCCAAAAGTGGTGAAGGGTACCAAAAAAGAGATCTGTGCTGTGCTGTGCTTTTGTGTCGGGGTACCAAGCAAAGTGGAAAGGGCGGCGCTAGACATACAAGCGGCGTCAGCCGACCTGTTACCGTCGTCCTGCGCTCTCTGTCGTCATGGTGACAGGTGACGCTCGCTGTGTCATACGGGAAGTGGCCACCCTCGGAAGTCGAGCGCTTTCTCCTACAAGAAAGTCAGGTGACAAGCTCAAGTAAGTAATCTGCCGGCGACTATCAGCGGCTGTGTCGGGAAGCACTCTACTATCGTTGCACGAACGTGTAGTTAGCACAGGCGCCCTCATTCTTTCCCACAATGGATCTGGTCGACACCTGATGGTCACTACAAAAGCAGTCTATCCCATGATGCATTGCGCAGATACAGAAAAAGCATCTTTCATTTCTATCGTTTGATTTTCAGCACAAGACAAATCCATGATCTCTTTAATATAAGTCAGGAACGTCGCAGGCCCCCGCAGGGCTGTTATGACTGTGAACCTATATAAACGTATGATCGCCTCATATTATTACATATACACAACAAATTGATGCATAACTACTTTTGAAATCAAAAGCCAGTCAAACTAAATGTTGTTCAACTGGTATTCTATTCATTTTAAAAAGGGGATCGGTTAAAAAAAAAAAAAAAAAATGTTTGCCACCAGCTCAACGTTATTAAAAGTGGAGACGATTTACAATTTTGGTAATTCAGCAAGAAATATGAAGCCGATGCACTTGATTTGCTTTTGCGGGCCACATCCAATGAATTGGCTGGTGAGATCTGGCCTTGAATTTGATACATGTGATATACAAACCCCAATTCCAATCATGTCAAAACTGATAGCTTTGTTTCTTTTTGGTTTTTAGCAAATAATCATTAACTTGGAATTTGATGGCTGCAACACGTTCCAAAAAAGCTGGGACAGACAGGGTCACGTTTACCACTGTGTTACATCACCTTTCCTTTGAACAACAGTCAATAAACGTTTGGGAACTGAGGACACTCATTGCTGAAGCTTTGGAGGTGCAATTCCTTCCCATTCTTGCTTGATGTACAATTTCAGTTGCTCAACAGTCCGGGGTCTCCGTTGTCGTATTTTGCGCTTCATAATGCACCACACACATTTTCAATGGGAGACAGGTCTGGACTGCAGGCAGGCCAATCTTTTACTACGAAGCCACGGCTTGGCATTGTCTCGCTGAAATAAGCAGGGGCGTCCCTGAAAAAGATGTTGCTTGGATGGCAGCATATGTTGCCCCATTCATCCTTTCAGCATTAATGGTGCCTTCACAGATATGCAAGTTACCCATGTCATGGGCACCTACCCAGCCCCATACCATCACAGATGCTGGCTTTTGAACTTTGCGCTGACACCAATCCAGATTGTCCTTTTTCTCTTTGGCCCGGTGGACACTACGTACATGCTTTCCAAAAACAATTTGCAATGTGGACTCTTCAGAGTAGACCACAGCACACTTTTCCATTTTCTATTTATGTGTTTGACTGTTTGTACCATTAAAGAAAAACAATTCAAATGCATTGGCGACTGTTGCTCTCTTAGTTTGTCTCCATTCACTCGGTCGTAAAAAAATATTGATGGCTTGATTTATTTTTAAATCGAGCGACCGAGGTCTTCTAACTGGAAAAGCTTGTAAGTCTGGCAAGTCAAGTTAGCACTATATAAAGGGATTAGGTGGTAGAGAATAAGTGAATGATTCCGGCTGTGGCAACGACGACAACCGACCTGGGCGTTTCCGCTGCAACTACGCTGCCTCGCTCGTCCGGCTGCTGCTCCTGCTCCGCGTGGTAGTACTTGATGTGGTAGTGCAGCAGACTGGCCTTCCGAAAGGATTTGGTGCAGCCTGCCGACGGACACTTGAAGGGATTGTGGTCCAGCTCGATGGAGAGGATGGGGGGAGGCTGGTTCTTGATCACCCTGTACACTGACACACAAGCGCTCATATTCGTCCAAGATGTGGCACACAGAGTACGTTGAAAAATGTGAAAAACAGCCAAAGGGGGTAGTAATGCACAACATTTACTCCATTACATTTACTCAAATATCTTTTGGGAATAATTGGACACTACTTACACTGCTACCTTTCCACAAACGTCAGAGTAGAAACGTTTATTTTGTTAAGAATAAAGGCTTTCACTCCGTCACATCGAGCTACATTCCGGTCGTGGCTTTCATTGCTTTCGCGATCCGTTTGTTTGGGCTCTGTCACTCTTTCACAAATCCGACGGAAGCACTGGTGACATTTGAGTCCATTTCACCAATCTAACGGAGCCAGGCAGTCACATGAGCGCAAAGAAACTTAATCTTAGACTACTTGTAGCTGAATTTGCCTTCATGTATGCTATTTTATAAAGATGTGATTTATTATTGTTTGAGTAAAAGTGATATTGTTGGACAATATCTGAAGTTGCACATTCCGACTACATTTTTGTCAATTTCATATTCGTGCTGTGATGAAATCAATAAATCAATCAGAAGTTACTCAACAGTTAAGTCAGTCATTTTTGGAGTCATTTTTTTCACTGAATGCTCACTTTCTCATCCTTGATTAATTAATAATA
This sequence comes from Phyllopteryx taeniolatus, assembly GCF_024500385.1. Lineage (NCBI taxonomy): Eukaryota > Metazoa > Chordata > Actinopteri > Syngnathiformes > Syngnathidae > Phyllopteryx > Phyllopteryx taeniolatus. The sequence goes on from NC_084502.1 coordinate 5,467,217, forward strand.
AGACTAAATAAGACTACAGTTATTTGAGTCACATTCTAAAGTAAGAGTACTCTTAAGTACAATTTTGTGTAGTGTTAGATGTTCTTCATGTGCATTTGTAAGTGCCACCCCGCACACACACACACACACAAACAAATTTGGTGACTTACAGGGTTCTCTGCTGAATTTGTGAGTGGTGGGCAGGTGGGCTTGGCGCTCCAACAGCACATCTGCTCCCGACGACACACACATCATGAACATCACAGGTCAAAGTCACAGTGCAGCCAACAGGTCACTGTTATCAATGGATGTGTCAATTGTAAGGCTGGGTAGGGGGTGAGTCATCAATTTCATTTTTTTTTTTTTAAAGCAAATTTGCTTTTCTAGAAGTGAAAGGGGGTCACTGTAATCAATGGATGTGTCAATTGTAGGGCTGGGTAGGGGGTGAGTCATCAATTTCATTTTTTTTAGGTCACTGTAATCAATGGATGTGTCAATTGTAAGGCTGGGTAGGGGGCGAGTCATCAATTTCATTTTTTTTTAAAGCAAATTTGCTTTTCTAGAAGTGAAAGGGGGCAAAAAAAAATCAATAAAAATTGGAACTCTTTTATGCTTACAGTCAGTTTACATTTATCTGGAACATTTCTTACTTCCCAGTAGTCTTTATTTTGTATCCATTTTATTTGCCATTTTTCTACACATATCACTTATTGATTTTGATTTCATGTGAGGATGTGTAAACGATGAAGAGGGTTGTTACCTTTGTCGATGCGGGCAGGGTTTGGGACATCAGGCTGGCTAAGCTCGCTTGCGATTGGCTGCTCGTGTGTCTCGCTGTTTCCACCCGGAGAGCGTGGAAGACTCTCCTTGTCTGCTGGAGGAGGCAACGACGACGACGACGACGACGACGACGACGACGACGACGACGAAGACGGCTGGGGGCCCCTTTCGTCTTCAGCCTTCTCCTCCTCGTTCTCCTCTTCATCCTCCCTTCCTTCTTCCTCACACTCCTCCTCGCTCTCTCCTTCTTCCAAGCCCTCGCTTCCCACAGGCGCCTTGTCACATTTGGACTTCTGGACACGGACACATTGGGATTAGAAGGCGCTGTCATTGCTTGAATGGCGTCGAGTGAATTCTAAGTATTCCTTACTTTCTGTAAGGCTTTAACTTTAGGGGGCTTCACAGTCCGAACCACGCCGTCATAGAAACGTACAGTGTACGAGTCTGAAACGCAAAAACACACAAACATGGTCAACTCTACCACAATGTAATGAGCAAAGTATAGCTTTTAAAATCAAAATGTAATACGAACCATCATGAACAAAACAAATTGGATTGAATCACATAACAGTCAGAACATGTTCAGTGGACCTTTTCAGGTTACATTTAGATTGTTAGCAAATGTGCATCAGATCTGGATTCAAAGTGTGTCTGATTTGATTTGATTTTTTTTAAGTGACACGATATTAGATTAGACAGATGCACACAAGGGATGAAGGGGGCAAAATGTTGACATTTTCATGTGTATCTTGTATTATCACTGTCACGAGAAACATTGAAATACGCCATTATGCTTTGTGTTCCTTTCACTTTAAATAAAACCAGCAGTACAACTCCAGTCTGGTGGCAACACGTCTTTGGCGGACGTAATTGTCAAAATGCAGCCTCACCGTCATCGTTGACGCGCAGAATTTTGGCTGGGTAGAAACGACAGTCGGTCCAACAGGCCAAAACTTTGGTGCCGGAAACAAACGACTGAGAGGAAGAAAAGACGGATACAGTTATGCGTACCGCTGACACGTTTGGCAATTTCCATGTCCATTCCTATATGTTCAAGGAAAACATGGAACAACACTTATACCAGCGTCAACCCTGGGCAGTGACAACAGAGAAGGAAAAACAATCATACATAACCAATACAAATATGAAACGATACATAGCATTTCGTTTGCCCTCCACTAACCCTCCACTTTTTTACACGTAATGATGAAAAAACAACTCATGCAAGACATATTTCATGTTTACACACCGCTAACGTAACATATTTACAGCCTGTTCTATGCTTTCACTTCAGTTTAGATTTACAGCAATTGAATGTATTTGTGTTTGAGCAGTCATTATTTGACAACAATCAAGTTGTAATCATCAGAGGTAATAAGTCAACTAATAACTATTAGGTTTTACGTAAACAAAGTCGTTATTCAATGAGGAACAAGTCAAAAGTAAAAGAAAAAAAGAGAAAGTCATTTTACATGTGGAAGGAACATCATAATAGTGAAAATTAAGTTGGAATATTGTCCTTTTACATGAACAAAGTACTCTTTACGACAATGCTGTAATCGAACAAGAACAAAGTCTTTATTATAACAGTAATGTTATGTAAATAACGTGATTTTATGAGAATAGAGTCATGATATTGCGAGAAAAAGCTTTTAGGTGAATAAAGTTCTCGTTTATGACACTAAGGCTCAATATAAATCCAAGCTATTATTATTATGATGACCATTACGCGTGCGTGCGTGCGTGCGTGTGTGTGAACGTGCGTCGTACCGTGGAAACGTCGGTGGGATTGAGGCCCCGCCTCCCCCTCAGGCCGACTCGCTCCAGCGGCCGCAGGTACGGCGAGTTCCAGTGGAACCATTCGTCGCGGCGGCGGCTCCAGCGGCGGTAGTGGATGAGGATGCGCTCTTTGTCGTAGTCCACTTTGTCGATGGTGGCCGAGTACCTGACAGCGAAAAAGGATCAAATGATGCAGTTGAGTTCATGTCAACGTACTGTGAGTACTGTGAGTTGTGCGTACCAGTTCTTATGGCGGTCTCTGGCCTGCAGTTGAGCGCCCACCTCAAACTTGATGCCCGCCCTGTCTGGAGGACTCTTCATCTGCACACAAGAAGGTCAAAATCTAATCTAGAATTATAATAAAGATCAATAGCTAAAATATGGTCTGTCTCGTGGCATGTGTTGGTTGAATTCAAATGTCATTTGAAAGCACCATTTACTGACTTTGGTGTGGGTTTTCTTTCTTTCGTTCGAGTCAAATATTTCCCTCTGCATTTTGTGATTAATATATCCATCCGTACATTTTCTATCCCGCTTCTTACGATCTAGGTTGTCCTGGACTGGTCACCGGTCAATGTTACGCCATATAAAGACAAAAGCGGATTCACACTCATACCTAGGGACAATTTTGAGTCTACAATGAAGCTAACATACACGTTTTGGAAATGTGGGAGAAAGACAGATTACCAGTAAATGTCTGGGTACATAAACACAAAATAGTGAAAACACTGACTTCTATACGATACTATACTATACTATCTTGTCTTAAACCTGCATAAAGTGCCTCAATACTGATGCTAAATGATACCAAGGCAAAGAACTAAAACATAACTTTAATGCAGTGGAATCAGAGATGGCCAAAGATGAAGAAAATGTTTGTCTTTTTATTTGAAATAATAAAAGGCAGTGGAGGATATTAAATTATTATATGTTTCCTCTAAATTCAGCTTTTAAACATGTAGCATTGTTTGGGGACACAAAACTGAAGATGCGTGAAAAGCACCACTCCTATCTCTCGTTTTTCTCAGACTTATTTTTGGGACATTCATACTCGTACATACAAAATGTGCTGCGCATAGCACAAAGAGACATTGACTCCTTTATGTGAAGTCTACTTAGCAGCGAGCAGGTTAGCAGTCCCATCAGGTTAGGATGCTCTGTTATTTAAACGTAGTATGCCCGACACTGTACGAGCTCGGACACGACACACACGTGTTCCGCTGTCACATCTTTAGATCATAGATTGTTCGTCTGTTGTTCTCGCACCATATCTTTTAAAATATCTTGTTGAATTTTTTAAAACCTGATTGTCAAAGTTTCCAAACATAACTGAATCCATCATGTGTTATTCTAATCTTTATTATTATTATTATAAAATGATTGCAGACTTCTTCCCCAAACTCTTTTGAGATTAAAGTTAATAGTTGTCTTTGTTAAGTGTTTAGTTTTGTTCTTTTTATTCTACGTAATTTTTGTGGTGTGTTATTTCGGATTGCCCTATTGGTCGTATCTTTTGTGTGGGATCACCTCGCAAACGAGATGCTGCATCTCAAGCGGTTTATTGCACGCCAGTAAAGAATATTCCATTTTGCAAGACAAATACACGGCACCTTCAAACAACATTTGGTGACGTTTAAACAACGATCAAAAGTCCGCCTATCCCCATTGACGCGTCTCATTAAATGAATCAAATGTCATTTGCACCAAATTAACTTTGTCGTTTCACAGCTGGACGATGGTTTGACATGTCTGTTCATACACTTCCTGTGAGAAAGCATCCGATTGGCCAGAAACAGTCAGGGGCCCGCGTTGCAGACCTTTCATTGGTCTTCTGTTCTGTCAGTGCAAACGAAGGCCCGCCCTCTGGCTGCTATGTGGATTATCGTGGCAAAGAAGAGGCGATTGAGGTCAAAAACTCAAAATCAAAACTCGAGGAATTGACACAGCGGTCATCTACGCACGCAAGTCAGACGACATAGCCGCGCACTTTGAGTTGTTCATGTAGCTTTGCACCGTAAAAACGATGAGTCGGTGTCTTGTGCGGCTGCGCTCCTCCATTGATTAGGACTAGCCGAGCTAACGGCTAACGGCTAGTCCCACAAACGGAGGAGTAGCAGCCCAGTGTGAAGTGTCAGTTTATTGACAGGTTTCGTGACGAGCGACGCGTTACACACCCCCACCAGCTAGCCGCGCTGTTTAATTGGACTTCTCAAAAACTGTGGTCCCTCCGAAGTGCAAAGGAAGACGCGAAAAGCTCGTTTACCTCTCGGTTTGAGCAGCGCAGTCAGTGAGTGCGCCCATGAGTGACGTCACACCGAGTTGGCACTTTGGGCGCATGCGCACTCTGCTTCCCTGCAGGAATTCGTGGAGCGATGGACTATGACCGCTCGGTGGCGCCATTTAGAAGGACGGCACAACAACTTGTTTGTGTCCCTACGATGGGTAAAATGCACAGGAAAAATGGCGTTCACGACGAAGAATCATGATTCTTCGTCTTCACTTTCTTATTTTGCTAATTCCTTTCTTTTCATTCTCCTGCATTTTAGCGCTCTGTGGGTGTAACAATGCACATGAACAATAGCGTGGTTGTGCGTGCGCATGCTTAACTTTTTTTCTGTTATGTTCCTTTTTTAAATTATGTTAAGCACTTTGTGCTGCATTTCACATGCATGAAAAGTGCTATATAAATAAAGTTTTGATTGAATTATTATCCTATTCGAGCCACCCGTAAACACTTTTTGTGACATATTTTAAGAAGAAAATTAACACTCTACTAATGTGGTACAAGTACCACTAGTGTTACGTGAAAGAATCACTGAATTAAATGTTCAAACTGTGCATAACATTGGCTTAAACCTTTTTTCAATCCAATACACTGTGTTTTAAGTAGAGTTCAGTTGTATTAACTTTTGTTAAGTACATTTGCATTGATTTGGAACTGTTTTTTTCTTTATTTAGGTAAAAAAAAAACTTTTATGAGCAGTACATTTTCATTGAATCACTATTTTTTTGCCCATACAGTATATTTCAGCCAAGCTTAATGAAGCAAGCACTCGGCTGTTGTTTATGTATGCAGCTGTCCCTTGCTCCAAGACAAATTTGTCCTTAGGGAGACCACTGAAGAGAAACGTTGAACGTTGAACCTTGAATCAAATATGAAAAGACACAAGTTTTTTCCAACTTTCTGTTTATTGACATTTGATTGCATCTCATCATTTCAAATGGCACAATGGTTCATAGCTAATTTCCCCAACGATTTGCTGTGATGTACGTAAATGGTTAATGGGTGGGTGGGTAAATTCGGGGAATTTTCAAAGTTGGCACCTTTTCACACGAATCAATGGGAATAAACCAGAAATGTACTAAATTGAAAGGTCGGCTCGTCATACGGAACTGATTTCTAGTTGGGAGAATATAGTTTAGTACAGTTGATTATGAAGAGGAAACCTAACGTTAAAACGTGAAACACGTGATCTTGAACTTTTTTCTTTTTCTGGTGTGGCAGCAATACGCTTCCGTGCTTACTTACAATACTTCTGTACTTTTTGTTAATTGTTTAATATCACGGATTAGGTTAGTAGACGAGTAAGGTCATGTTTATCTCAACGGTTACGTTTTTCTTCTTTAATGAAGTAATCGAGTGTTCAATCAAATATTTCAAACAATGAAGTCCTACTTACAAATCTGTTGAAATGTAATTTTTTAATTATATTATTGTTCACGGATAACTGCCATGACAAAACAAAACGTTGATATTTATGCTTGACTACAATAACTTTCCATTCACACTTCCAATTTGGAATATTGCCCCAAAAACATCTTAACTTGACATGGAAATTTACCGGTAACTTTCCGAGAAAGTATTGCCTTTTGGAACCCTATCAATATAAATGACATTATCATGTTGTAATGTTTCAGTAGATATTAAAAAATGCATCTTTTACACAGCAAAAGGCATAATATTGTGTCAAATTCACTTAATAGTCACAGTTCAAATCTTTTGCTTTAATATTATAATATTGCAACTTTTTCTGGGAAGATTACAACAGTTTATCCTCCAAAACCACATCTTTGCTCTGAAATAATATGACTCTATTCTTATAAGGTTGCAATTTTTTTCTCGGAAATAGGCAGTTTGTTCATTCCTAGAGCATTTCAGGGTATGCTTAGTAGTTATGTTGAATTGGTTTTTCAATTCTGAGGGGGTCCTTGGAAAAATGTCTCTGAACACAAAAACTCTGAGAAGAGCTGCTCTCCAGCTCACAATAAAAAGAGTACGTTGAACAGAATACTGTTGATTTTGTTTTGGAAGGATTGTACTTTGGTTTGGTTTGACATTTCGGGACGCAGCAAAGAAAGAGACAAAACAAGTGCTCGGTGTTTGCATACAAACACAAAAGCCATCCGAGGATAAGACCTGCAAACCCTTGTGGACAAAATACAACACAAGCATGAAGTAGGTGAAATTGAAAACAAAAACAAACAACATCGCCAGCTTTGTCCAAGTGGAAAGGTCATGCGGGTCACCTGGCTGGACTACCTGAAGGAGTGCCTGAAGTGCACGCTCCTCCTCTTCAGCTTCTCGGGATTGTGGGACGCCATGTGCGAGAACTCTCGGAAGATGTCCAGGTACGTGGCGTCTCCTGAGGAAGAAGCACAGCTGAAGATGAAGACGCAAATCTTGGGCGAGGGGGAGGAAAAAGGGGGCATGTTTTGAAATGCTAATGAGATCAAAGCCTTTTTTTCCCCGAGTCCGGACAGTAGCCACAGCAACGGCTCACTCCAACCACACTACATCTTTTGTGTCCCATCAGTGCTTCTAAACTCAATTAAAAATAAATAAACAATGAGCCTCTCTTTGAGTGTGTGTGAGAGAGCGAGTGAAAGAAGTTTCCTTTCATTGTGTTCCAGTCAGGACAGTCAACACACTGTTTCCTGTAGTCGCGGTCGAAGGAAGACTTCCCAATCCCAAATAAAAAAGGGCCATATGATGTGAAAGTGACTGTTGAAGGCACCCTCCGATGACCTGTGCAAATCTGGCGGAGACGCCAAAACGGGAGTTTCAGTTTGTGAAGGTTGAAAAACTCCAGACGGACTTTGAAGTAACTGTAATTTGTTGTTTAGGTTAATCCAAGCAACTCAAACCAAATGAACAGATGCAATGTGAGCCAATTTCCAAATAGAACACACAGTCTTTCGCTCACACTCCTCAAGCACCGTAACGTTCACGACAGCACACATTTGTGTGGCCTCTCTCCGCTGCTCTTCTCTCTCTACACGAACGACTGCACCTCAGCGCACCCGGCTGTCAAACTCCTCAAGTTTGCAGATGACGCCACTGTCATCGGCCTCATCGAGGACGGCGACGAGTCTGCGTATCGACCCGGAGCTGAACGCGCTCGAGACTGTAGAAAATGATCGTGGACTTCAGGAGGCATCCTTCGCCACAGCTGCCCCTCACACTGTCCAGCTGCCTTGCGTCAACCGTCGAGACCTTCGAGTTCCTGGGAATTACAGTCTCTCGGGACCTGAAGTGGGCGACCGACATCGACTCCGCCCAGCAGAGGATGTACTTCCTGCGGCTTCTGAGGAAGCACGGCCTGCCACGGGAGCTGCTGAGGCGGTTCGACACAGCGGTCATCGAATCGCTCCTGTGTTCTTCCATCACAGTCTGCTTTGGCGCTGCTACAAAAAAGGACAAACTCCGACTGCGACGGAGAATCAAAACTGCTGAAAGGATTGTCGGTACCCCCCTGCCCGCCCTTGAGGACTTTCACGCTGCCAGAACTAAGACAAGAGCGTGCAAAATCCTCTCGGACCCGCCGCATCCCGGTCACCGGCTCTTCCGGCTCCTTCCCTCAGGTCGGCGCTACCGATCAATGCAAACTAGAACTAGCAGACATTCCGACAGCTTCTTAAACAGCTAAGCTACAATTCCATTGCAACATGCTGGCATTTTTTTGACTTGAGTTGCTTGTCACATAGTCTCGCCACGCTGCGCAATTTGCATATCTGTCGTTGACCAATACTGGCCACTCATGCCAGAGTAGCATCTGCTCCCTTTGCACACCGACTGAGGAGTATCTGCAACATTTGCACAATCGACATTGTCCCAGATGATCGCACTACTCGTCACTTTAAACCGCATCCGCTCCTTGAATTCTCGGCGCCCTTTGCACAAAGGTCATTGCGCCGGACTATTGCAATATTAGTCATTCGAACTGCTCTAAGTGCGAGAGGACTCTGCATCATTTTGCACAATCGTCCAAAAAAAAAAAGTACCGGCATTAGCAGATAACTATTAGCCCTTTATTGCTCAGTGACTGTTTTTTTTGTCAATGTCTTTCTGTCTCCAGAGTGTTCTCTGTCGGTTGACCGACCGTCTGTTGTCGTACTCGAGCGGCTCCGACTACCGGAGACAAATTCCTTGTGTGTTTTTTGGACATGCTTGGCAAATAAAGATGATCCTGATTCTGATTAGTAACATGAATACACGCACACAAACACAACCTTTTTGTAGGTTCAGTAAAAGGTTATTTAATGTGGTTATGAGTGCAGTTGAAAGTTGTTAGAAACAGTAACAGTGTGAAGGACCACCAAGAAGTTAGTCACGTTTGTTTATTTCCACGATCTTGGGTTAAAAAGCAAAGCTAATGCTAACAAAAAAGCTAGACAGCACGGAGTTAGGAGCAGAAAGATGAAGTGTTAAAAACATTTTTGTGTGCACAACACTCTGTAGGCTTTCCTGATTAACTCTGTGATCGGGAATGATTTGAAATCAAAATTCATAAATGCCCAGCTGCTTTTATGTTAAATATTGAATTCTAACTGTGAATCCAACAGCTTCCTGAGGAGACTTGACATTTAAACACAGTACACACTGGATGTGGATATTTATGTGTCATCACAATAGAATAGAGGTGTGTGTGTGTGTGTGTGTGGTCAGGAAAATAAAATGTAAACAAAACTATATCTAAAAAAATTGCATCTCTATTGTTCAACCGAACATCCTGCAAAAGAGCACATTGCTCACTACTACTACGAGATTGTTAAGAATGATGTTGGTTGATTGATTGATGAAATAAATAGGACACAGCACAGAAAATTGTGCTCGCTCATGTCATGCATCACACCGCTCCGTGAATTGACGAGCGTAATTCGGCTGCAGCCACTAGCGAACATTCATGCACTGGAATCTCGAGAACGCAGCGGCGTGGCGCATGACACGGGCCCGACGCAAACAGCCCCCGGCCCCGCGTCGACAACCTCGTCGAACGTTAGAACGCTATTTTCAGAAGCTAACGCTGGCGATGCTTTTAGCTAATGCTAATCTGTGCTAACACCGCTTACATTTGGACTTTGACGCCTCCCCAGAAAACTATTTTCCATAAAATGTCAACTTTAAGATGACTCGGAGCGCTTAAATTGTGAAAATCACAATGTCAAAGCTAGGCTAGGCTAGGCTAAGTGAAGCTACATCCGTGTAAACAGGAGTTCAGAACGCTCCGATTTTTCTAACGATGTTGTCAAACCACTCAACACCGCGGAGCCCGACATGATATTTATGTGAATGCGTCGCTTGCACTGCCGCTCACTGCCTTGACCTGCTTGGGCGAAGCCTCCTTCCGACGCGCGCATCTCCTCGTTCATCCTGGCCAGTCGCAACCTAAGCGGCGACAACACAGCAGAGTGAATGTGCCGGACATCACAACTCTAACAACTGTTGTGCTCGAGGGCTCTGTTTGATTATTATTATTATTATTAGCATCATTTATTTTTTTTTTTTTAAATAAATCAGGCCTCGTCATTCATAGACAACATTGGGAAGAATGATGAAACGGATTATCTATCTATTACAAGTGACCCTGTTGAACATGTAATAGTATTGTAACTATTCATTCACAAGTCATATCACTAGTTACATTTGATTACATTTGGATTATTTGAATTTTGAATGAATGCATCAACAGGACCCTTGGATGTTTCCTCTAAAAATGTGAACTAAAACCGTTGATTATTATTTTGGAATGAACCACACGTTTGTCGTTTACACAATGAATACAATATGATCGAATGTAAAAATGTAAAAAAATGTGGCTATTTTTTGAATGCAACTAAAATTGTAATCATGATGTTTTCCAAAAGCAACAATAATGTCGTAACACATTTCATCCCAGTAATGTAATGGAATACAATTATACACATTTTGGAACCAAATTAAAATGTGCTTGTTAAACAGTTAACTTATATTTTGAATTGTATGAATTATAATGACTTACATTTTAATTAATGAAGCAATTATCAAATGCAATAAACGGAGAGGTTCAGAGCTGCTTGCAGCTTTCATTCTTCTTTTAGCCATGACGTCTCATCCGAATCCGGTGAGAAAGGTTGCTTTTAAAAGCTCAAACGTACAGTGTGACGATGTCGGCGTTGGCTTGCTGCACCGCGATGCTCAACGGGTCACGGCCGTCCTCGTCACCGTTGCCCTGGGCGGCGCCCCTTTTTAGGAATAAACACACCTGCCTGAAAGCACACGGGAGTGTCGCGTTTAATCAGGGGGCCTTCACGGCTAACCCCTCACATTTAGACTGGAGCAACCTACCATGGGTAGAGAACAAAAGCCCATAACTGTCTTCTAAAAGTACACTGGCTTAATGCTAAGACATCATACGAGAGACCATAGACGGGCGAGCGAAACTAGCGTTGTATCATGATAGTTCTAAAAAACCTTGAAACACAAGCAGACAGGCATATATTCTTGATGCTCTCAAAAACAATTGCTTGGTTACGACTTAGCTTGGTTTTTCGGTGTTCCGTCATCAAATCTAAGTGGCGTATGTCTGGATGCTCCCCCTGGTGGCCAAGGCGTACACACCAGAATGAGCAGCACAATGGCACATTGAATTATTCTGATGCGCAAACTATTACAGTCTATTGAATTGTCATGACTCTGTTTTCGTGACGCATAACACTGTAGGGCAAGCGGTGTTTCTCAAAGAGTGGTAGGAGGAGTATCATTAGGGGTACGCGGATTCCCTCGGGTGGGATGCAAAAGAATCACTGAAGTAAATACGACGTTTACAAACACGAAATACAGTCAAACATATTAGAATAAAGCTTGTTTAATCCAACAATACATTTTTAATTGTCATATAACTTTTAAAGTACAGTTCGGCTGCATCAAACTTCGAAGGACAATACATTTGCATTTAATCTTGAATCATTTGTTTTCCAACATTGAAGTACATTTCCTTTGACTTGAGTTGAAATCATGAAGTATCGTTTTTTTTCTTCTCCTATATTGTTGCTGTCAAACCAGCATAATGGCACATAATGGCTTACATCATAAATACAGGTCGAATTTTCATTTCGGAATAATACCGTCCTCGTTTTTTATGAACACTTGGGCGTACTACGTTATGGTGGTACTTGATGGAAAGGTTTATAATAATAATAATAATACTTTCAAATAAGAATGTATTCATATATTATTCTTGCTATAAGACTTACTATTTTCGGCTAACGTGCGAGCATCCGCTGCGGACTCACCCCGTGTGGCCCAGCTGGGTGGCATGATGCAGGGGACCCCGCCCTCTCGCGTCTCTTTGATTGACGTCAGCGGCGTTTTGGAGCAGGAACTCGCAGGCTAGCAAGGAACCCTTCAATCAACACAGGACACATTTTTTACAAAGAATTATCGAAACAATACTAAATACACTGAACCCCTGCCTTTTCATAGTTTGCTATTCACATTTTTTTAGCGTAACCTCCCCTCAGGTGTTCGCTGAAAATGTCAACTTTTAGCATTTTTATCTTATTTTTTTTACTCTTGCTGTAATGCCCTAAGATGCCACCAAAGCCCTGCTAATAGGAAAGCAGTAATTGCTTACAAGTATGTTAAAGTGATACATCTCACCTGAGAGGCTAGAATTTGTATGTATGTATGGGAGGAGCCAAGTTTAGCCAGGGTTGTTAGCGGAAGTTATAGAGATCTTTTTGCCCTGCTACATTTTTAATCAAATCATAAGCAAGTCATTTATTTTTAAGAGGAGTTTGAAAATACAGTATATCAGTATATGTTATTAGATCGTAGTTTGTGTTATGAAAATGTTTTTTTTGGGGGGGGGGGCATCAATTCCTCGCTATTCGTGGGAGAGCTCATTCACTATCCTCCGCCAATAGCGGTGGCTTACTATGATACTAAAACTACATTCAAAATTTCCAAGTTTACTGCCAAATTATGGAATTAAATAATTGTGTAAAATTATTAATACAGTGTTCCCTCGCCACTTCGCGCTTCACGTTTTGCGGCTTCAGTGCTTCTCGGGTTTTTTCACCCCCCAAAAAAAAGAACGAAAAAATACAGCCCTATCGGCAGCCATATTGCAGAAAGAGGCATTGTTTCCCTGCATCCCACACAAAGAGATGAGTTGACTCAGAGGCTTTGCACACGCCTGTACTGTCCGGGCACTCATACAAGGCGCGTGATTGGTTCCCGGTGCCACATCGACCAATGAGAGCACGAGTGGATTGATCCCGTGAGCTTATTGGCTGCGCATCATCGCGGCCTAACTCAGCATCTTCCCTCGCTGTGTCTCGCCAGTCTCGTCCACGCTGTTGTGTTCGCAATCACTTTTTTTGTTTAAGTCATCATTTTTTTGATGCGTTAAGCAAGCCCTTACGATGCCGCCTAAGAGCTGTGCCCCTGCGAAAGCTTCCTCCGGGGCGCCCAAGAGGAAGATGATGATGATTGGAGCAAAGGGGGCAGATGCAGTTATGCATCTGTGGCACGCCATTACGGCGTGAATGAATCTACAGTGCGCTACATCAAGAAAGAAGAAGCAAACATCACCTTCAACAAGGAAGCGAAGCGTGTGGTAACTCCGCGTAAGAGAATTGTGAAAATGGAAGCTGCATTGGCATTGTGGATTGCAGGGAAAAGACAGTGAGTCATTCATGACTGTATAAGGTTGTATAATTCAAGATTTCAGTAAATACGTATACTGTTGTAATCTTTGTCTCAAATATGTAAAGTATAAATACTGTTGACATATTTTAAACATTCTGGTACCCACATACACATCCACGAATACGGGGGGGTTCCGGTCGCCAATAACCGCGAAAAACGAGGGAACGCTGGAATTGGATTTTTTTTGATATTGCAAAGCAAATAAAAACTCGGAAAAATACAAAAAACAAATTCAATTGTGTCCGTAGTTTGAGAAAAAGTATTTGAAATGCAAACAACCCCCCCCCCCAAAAAAAAAAAAAAAAAAAAAATCAGCATTAAAAAGTTGCATTTAGTACGCACCCCAATCACAGCCTGTATGAGGGGCGTCTTCTCCTCGTCGTCCTTGTTTACCATATTGACGTCGGCGCCGTGAGCCAGCGCTTCGGCCATGACGGGCAGGCTGCGAGCTTTGGCGGCTCTGTACAGGAGCGCCCCGGGGTGGAGGTACCTGGCGTCCTCCGGGTCCGACGTGTCCGGCTCGGCCTCGCCGCTCGAGTCCTCGGACGCCTCGCACTCTGACGACCGAGAGTAGCGACACACGTGAATAGTGATAATGATAAAATGACCAACAAACCAGTCATCATGTCTCAAGTTAGGTCATGTCCAAGTCTTTTACTCACCAAGTCCAAGTCAATAGCACGCTAGCCAACGACTTGAATACCTTCTACTGCAGATTTGAAAAGGACACTTGTGTTCTTCCATCACAGTCTGCTTTGGCGCTGCTACAAAAAAGGACAAACTCCGACTGCGACGGACAATCAAAACTGCTGAAAGGATTGTCGTACCCCCCTACCCGCCCTTGAGGACTTGCACGCTGCCAGAACTAAGACAAGAGCGTGCAAAATCCTCTCGGACGCTCCGCATCCCGGTCACCGGCTCTTCCGGCTCCTTCCCTCAGGTAGGCGCTACCGATCAATGCAAACTAGAACTAGCAGATATTGCAACAGCTTCTTCCCTCTTGCCATCAACTTCTTAAACAGCTAAGCTACAATTCCATTGCAACATGCTGGCAATTTTTGGTCTTTTTGTCTTGAGTTCGTTGTAATGTAATGATATATTACTCGTGCACTCACTGTAGTAGTCTCGCCACGCTGCACTATTTGCATATACTGGCCACTCAAGCCAGAGTAGCATCTGCTCCATTTGCACACTGACTGAGGAGTATCTGCAACATTTGCACAATCAACATTGTCCCAGACTATCGTGCTACTCGCTTGAAGTCTCGGCGCCCTTTGCACCGGATTGTTGCACCGGATTAGTCATTCGTACTGCTCTAAGTCCTAGAGGACTCTGCATCTTTTTGCACAATTGTAAAAAAATAATAATAATTATGTACCGGCATTACCAGATAACTAGCAATCCTTTACTGCTCAGTGACTGTTTTTTTTTTGTCAATGTCTTTCTGTCTCCAAAGTGTTCTCTGTCGGTTGACCGTCTGTTGTCGTACTAGAGCGGCTCCAACTGCCGGAGACAAATTCCTTGTGCGATTCTGATGATTCTGACTTTTGTCAAGTCAAGTCACAGGTATCAGAGCGCAAGTTCAAGCTGCAGTGATTCTTGTCCCCTCACCTTCCTCCGTCACGCTGTCCACTGCTGGTCCCGTGACCAAAAAGTCGGTGCTACCGTCGGTGCTGCCCAAACCGCTATCGCTGCTGAGGCCTGCACGCGGACAAAGAAATGCCACAACGCGGCACAATGTTAGGGCACAGTGGACACGTTCCATGCATGTGCGCATCCAAACGTAATACGGAAATACTTTTATAGAATGTAAAAGGGACTTTTGAATAGCTTATATACAAATAGTTGTAGGCGAAGATCTGCCACTTCAATTCAAGGCACAGACAAAAGAGTCTCAAAGGGCTTCAGAGGCCTGCAGTCGGCAATGATTGCAGACATCCGCTCATGTAAACCCTGACTACAAACAAACACGAATATGAGAAAGCCAAGAGGTAGGCAGAGATGGAGAGTTGTTCGATGCACAATATGGGACTTTTTTTTGTTTCTAAAAAAAAAAAATGTAAAAATAAAATTACTGGAATATGACTTTTTTTGGCAACCATTTTCTTGAAAACTTAGGATTCCTTTAAAAAAAAAAAAAAAAGTTTTTTCCTAAAACCCCCACACCCAGTTTCGTTTGTGAAGATCCACTATTGTCAAACCGCGGACGGATTCCACCGTCTTAAAGGCTATCATGTCACAAAGCCAAAAGGTAGGCAGAGATGCAGTGTTGTTCGATGCACAATATGGGAATTGGCTAAAACACACGAGGGTTCTGATATAACAGGCACATACTGAAATGTTTGGCAAAACTGTCAACGTGGAGGTGTCTGGTATTTGTGGTTGGCAATGTTTCTGCTATATGCACCACATGCACAGATCTACAAACTAATTGACAAGTGCAATATGGCAGCACGGTGATGAAGTACTCCATAAGTGAGATTACAATTGAACCTTGATGGGTGTTTGCTTTTTTTTTTTTTTTCCTTCCACACTGCAGGGAAGTAGTAGTAGTCTGTGTCGCAACGCCCTTGCTCCGCGCTTGCTTGTCATGCTAAGCACCTTTGACTTACTTCGAGGTCCAGAGCCTGTGTGGAAGTAGGAGAAAAGGGAGTCCAGCTCATCGGGACAAAACAAGGACTCTCTTCGAGACTTGGCAGCAACTAAAAAACAAGGAGGTGAGATGTCATTGGTCAAACAAGAATGATTTGTAGGTACGGGTAGGCTCCATTCTACTGTATTTCTTTATTCACTGAAAAAAATAAGATTTCCAATTTATGTCTATTTTCCCATTCGCTGATAGAAAAATCGAATGACAATGACAAATGTTCATTAAGAATTCAGTTGATCCCCCTGTTCGACACCCCTGGAGAGAACTAAGAAATATTTTAATAAGTCAAAAAGTATTAATGTATTCATATTGTACCAATACTAATACTACTAAGGAATACTTTGAAAAGTGTGTAAATGTTTAACGCGTGTGGGAGGAGTAAACCTCGTTGTGACAAATCAACTCAGATTGAACAATAAGAATCCATTCATCAGCCCGCCCAACGGAAACCACTAATCGGCATAAACAAGGCTGATGACGGGCAGGAACCTGAGAAGAGGCTGGACGGAGAAGTGCTCCGTGGCTCCTGTCGGTACCTCCGCCATGTCTTCGGTACCGTGGTGGCGCTGTTGTGCCTGCGACACTTCTGAACGTTCCAGCGCCGTGTCGTCTTCCTGTCGCCGTTGACTAAACTCGGCGTGGCGGTCAGCTTCTTCACAAACTTTTTCTCCACATACTTGCCCTTAATCCAGGCCTCCTTCTCCTGCCTGGAGGACCATCATCAACGGCTTTGGTGGGCTTCGAGCATTGCCGAGAAAAAGTCACTCTTGCTAGGGTGTTAAATCCAGGCCGTAGGTTATTAATCAACATTATTCTTTTTTTGATTAGATTAGCAATGTCTAACACTAAAATGTTAAAATGAGAAAGTGAAAAGTGAAAAAAAATGTGTACATTTATTTTGAAACAAAATCCAAAAGACCTGTCCACAGAAAAGTCTAATGTGAAAACCTGGTGTGTCAGGTCAGGTGCACAATTTGTTGTGGCCTGGATTTAGCAGCATCCTCTCCTACCTGCAACTGGTCGCCGTCGGTTTCCTAGCACCTTGTCCTTCGTGATACGAGCCCTCGTAGATGTGCTTGATGACGCCGTTGCCCAGCTCGCACATCAGCTGCGATACAAAAAGAGCCGCCATCAACCATCGCCGTGACGGCCGCCTTTTTTCCGCTTCTCCGCCATTTTCTTTTCGCTCAATTTTAAAACTCAAGCAAAAATATTGAAAAAATCCAATATTTGATTTTTTACATATACTGTATAGTGTATACAGACTGACTAATAAACTAAAACCTGTTCCGAAGTGTAGACTGACCAATTACTGAAATGTGTTAATAATTGCATTACACCAACATTATCAACATTATTGTTTATTTCTCCCAAAAATAGTGATTTCTTTCTTTTTATTTATTTATTTATTTTTTTCCATTGAGTTGTTCAGGTTATATAGGTCACAATAATGGTGGAAAAAGATTTTTTCATGGTCCGATCGCAACTTTTGATATCCATTGTTTATGTGCGTGTACAACGTTGGCTGAGTGAGTTTCTCGTCAGTGTGGGGCTTGTTCTTCACAGTCATGGTAGTTGCTCAGTGTTTCACCTTTAATAACTCCGGTTCCCACGAGTCCAGCGTGAGTGAGCGCACTTTGGAGCAATGAACACCGAGACTTCTGGAACCAAAAAACAACGCGACAATTCAGTGAGACAGGCGGATTGTGGCGGAACCAACGAGGTATTAGTTAATCACTTTGAGGAAATACACTCAGCAGGACACTGACGCTAATGTCATGCTAATCCTTTCAAGTTCCACACACACAGCGGGCAGTATCCCGGCAACGGCTGATGCCGCGTTGTCTACTGCGTGACACGGAGGACGCAACATGAATATGCAACAGTGCGTGGGGCGAGAGGAGGGCTGGCACACGGCACAAAACAGATCCGCCCCTAAAACACAAATTCTTGACCCTTGGGGTATTTGGACTAGCAACATGGCCGCCATCTTTGTGGAATTTGGAAAAAACCAAACAAAACCAAAAAAATCATGGAATGAGCACTTTGAGAGCCTCTAAAATCCTCCATAGCAAATACAGTCAGAAAACAAAATGTTGATGATCACAGTGCAGTGCTATTCTACTGCCCAGTGTTCTTCTCTTCTTCTCGCCAGTTTCATTTGCACCATTTAAGTGGAGTATTTACGGCAAGTGACACTGTTTGAAACGTCACGGAATTTCAGTCAGTACAAGCTTATTGATTGATATTTTTTAATTTTTGAAGTTGTGAGCCAATCAAATAAGGGGTCCCGAGTAGCAGACGAAACCAAAGTGTGCAGAGATATGTTCAGAAATAATCAAGTATGCCAACCGGACTCACAGATTTGTCAGACTGGTTGCCGTTTTGTCAAAAGCGTACCACGGACATGTTATTAAGACACCCAGGAACTGCTTTACATTGTGAAAGTAACATGCAGAATATTTATTAAAAAGACCTGTGGATGCCGGAGCACTCGATACACAGCAGAATCCCCAAATTGATAGACGCCCAACGAGGATCTGCTTGGCCACAGTCGCAGCACTGCTGGTTGCCCGGCAGGCGCAGGATCCTCTGCAGGATGCTCTCGTCACGGCCGCCGGCCGAGTCGATGCTGCTGGAGGACGGTGAGGCCGCTCTGTCCAGGTGCTATACAACACACAATACACACAGTCAAAACTAGCAGTCCACAAAACATCTGTAACGAGATGTGTATCGGATACTGGTGGGTCGCAGACAGCTGGTAAAAAATTCCATGTACACGTATTTTGATTTTTCCACTACAGTCCAGAGCTGTACTAAATTCCCACACGGAATATATTAGGTAAGCGACAGGAAGTGTAACTCCCTAACACTCTAGCCACTAGTTTACTCTGTAAACAAATACAGCGCAGCTGAGCCTCCGGCTAGCAATATGCTTTTGACGGCATTTAACAACATAACATACCATAAATGTGTTTTCAGAAGCTATTTTCAAACAAAAGAGCTTCTTTTGAGTTTGGAACTTCTATTAATCACTGCCAGCCCTTGAAGTTACCATGGATATTTGACTTCTAAAGCCGTCAATGGCAGTAAATGTGTTAAAGCGGTTCACGACTTAAGATAAGAATAAGAAAATGTGGGTCCAAAGGTCACAACGGTTGAGAACCACAGGTCTCGTGTACATTACTAAGAAAGTAAAGCGTGTGACTGGGTGGATGTAAAACATGTCACTGGATGAATGTAAAGCGTGTGACTACAGATTTGGGATTTATTGGATGAAAACATGTGATTGGACTATGTCCCCAAAAAAAAAAATTATGTGACTGGATGAATGTAAAGCGTGTGACTGAATGGATGGATGGATGGATGTAAGCATGTTCTAGGATGGATTTAAAGTGTGACTGAACGGATGTAAAGCGTGTGACTGGCCTCGCTGCGGAAGCCGTCAGGACTCTCCCTGTAGGCCGAGGCGATGCTGGCTCGGACCGCCTGAATCCAAGCTCGTCTGAGCCTCTCCGATTCAGCCTGCAGCATGCAGCTCCTGCCAGGAAAAAGGAAACACCAACTAGAGGAAGCGTGACGTGACAAAATCGGATTACTTCTCCTAGTTCTACTCAGTACTCATAGCCCACTGAATAAAAAGTCCTACTTGGTCGGGGAGACCACCTCGAAGCAGAACCTCCTCTCGATGTCCTCGCAGGGTTTGACGGAACACAGACGTAGGTCATCCACCACCACCGTCAGAGAGTCCTGTCCACAGACACAATGGCTCGTGAGACTCGGCCACGTTTGTGAGGATTGAACATTTACAGATGCGCTTGCCTTGAGCTTCTTTTGATAAACCAGCTGGCTCCTCTGGATGGAGAACCAGCGTCTGAAAGACATGAAGGAAACATTAGGCCACCTCCAGAGGGGGAATCTGGAGTCTTTTGTCTCACCTGTTCCATGTCTTGAAGGCGTTGCTGGCCCTCTTGAACAAGTATCCTTCCATCACCACGCCATTGGGCGAGTCCACGTTGAACTCGGCTTTGGAGTCTTCATAGGCGAAGTCCTGAGAGAGCCGGTGAGCAAACATTTCCATGAAACAAGCGGGAACCTCAACGATTTGTGCGTGTCATCAAACATTCCCTCCGAGCCAATCACCAGGAATTGGAAGTAGGATTCGTCCTCCTCGTGTACAGATTATATGTGGAGTTTTGGGGTAGAAAAGAAACATTGGATGCACTCACCTGCATGAGCGTCTGAGAGCAGCAGCAGAAGAGGAATAAGGAGAAGAAGAAAGAACATGAGAAGCACATTGACGAGAAAATTCAAATCAACATCGATCCATCCATTTTCTCGCTAGGGCCTCGGGCGCGCCGGAGCCTATGGCGGCCGACCGACTCGGGTCGAGAGGCGGGCGGGGTACACCCTCAACTGGTCGCCAGCCAATCGCAGGGCAATTAATCAACATTCACTTTGGAATTTTACAGGGAGCCAGAGCAGTGACGCTTGCACTCGAGAAATAGGACTTCTCCTCCTAGTTCTACTCAGTACTCGGGCAGCAGCATTTTGGGCCAGGTGGAGAGTAAATTCCGAATCGGGCGGGGAGCCAGCACAGTGACGCCTGCACTCGAGAAATAGGACTCCCCGAGCACTTTCTTGCTTTACATCTAACTGTATCTCTCAGGAAGAACACACCGTGTAATCCATGATCATGTGACCTCTGAGCATTGCACTGAGTTGCAGGATTTGGGAGTCCCACAGGGATCGGTGGTCATCATTTGCTCAGCATTGATAGGCTGCCGCACGGCGGTATCATACGCACATATAAAATGAGCTCTCGCTGTTATGCAGATGACACCCAACTATACATACAGGTATGCTATACATATGCCTTTCAAACTAACTAACTGTAACGTTGAGATGTCCCGTAACATTTTGTTTCTTAACACGGAGAAAACCGAGTTGTTGATTATTAGCCCTGCTAGACACAGGCATGTGTTTATGGACACCACTCTTGCCTTTTGACAAAAGTACCATTACCCAAAGAATATTGCCATTATATTTGACTCAACTCTCTCCTTTCAAACGCACATTAAGAATATTACCCAAACTGTTTTTTTCACCTCAGTGATGCAGAGATCCTAGTCAATGCATTCGTTACCTCTCAGCTCCACTGCTGTAACGTACTGCATTCTGGTCTTCCCATGTCTAATGTTAAATGTTAAATGCCTGCAGTGAGTACAAAACACTGCAGCAAGCCTTTTGAAAAAGGTATTACTTCAATACCGGCTCCCGGTCGGTCCACTTTTGTTACGTACTCATCAAATATTACATGGCTTAGTACCCTCCCATTTTGCCAACTTAGTCGTTTCGTATGTTCCAGCTCAAAAGCTATGTGCGCAACACGATCTCTTTCACTCTGAGAGGCAAAAAGAAGCCCCCAGATTCCAGCGCCTTCTCTATTCTGCATTGACTGACCGGAACAGGTTCTGAGAAAGAACCACTTTCCATTGTACGGCGCTATAGTGTGTGATGAATGTTGCCCGCTCAACAGCCATCGCAGCCTGCTCATCCCGGAAGGGGGATCTCTCCATCTCTTCTTTGGAGTTTTTCCTTCAACTGTGCGTCTGTGAAGCTGCAGCACGGTGATAGACCGGTTAGCATCCCTAATTCAACAGTTCTGAGGAGCCGGGTTCAAATCCCATGTAGAGTTTGCATTTTCTCCCCGTGCCTGCGTGGGTTTTATCCGGGTACTCTGGTTTTCTCCCACATTCCCCAAAATTGTCCGTAGGTGTGAATGTTGTTTTTTTTGTCTCCATGTGCCCCGCGATTGGCTGGCGACCCGTTCAGGGTGTAACCCGCCTCTCGCCCGGAGTCGGTTGGGATAGGCTCCAGCACGCCCGTGACCGTATGAAAGCCCTTTGAGTCTTTTGTGATTAAGGGCTAGAAAAATAAACTTGACTCGAGTTCAGCATTTTGGACCACATCGAGAGTCAATTCTGAATCTCACAGGTAGCCAACGTAATGACGCATGCACTGGAGAAATATGAGCTCTTCTTCCGGTTCTATTCAGTAATCGGAGAGCAGCTTTTCAAATCACTTGGAAAGTCAGTTCTGAATTGTATTCTGGTCAGAATTCAGGCAGGAGCCTTCGTGGCCAGCTGGAGAGTCACTTACGGAATTTACAGGTCACCACTCCAGTGACAGTACACTGAAGAATATCGATCTCTTCTTATAGTCCTAGTCACTACTCAGATAGCAGTAGATGTTGCAATTTTGCACCAGCTCGAGAGTCTTAAGAGACTTGCCGGAGCAGAAATATATCATGGAAGTCATTCTAAGTTGTCTCGTTCACTCTGTCATGTCACAGCATCACTACATATCAGTCAAGGACTGGCAGTCAAACCGGCACCCTTCCAGTAGGTCAATGGCACCCCCGGTGTCGAGCATCAATTCACGACTCTGCAAAGCCATACAAAAGACAGCACATTGCTTCCCGGCATTACACCCACTCACCCTCTGCTGGATGGTCGCGTGTTTGTGCTCCAACTCTCTCTTCTCCATGGCCGAGTCGATCACCAGCTGATCCACCTGAAAGGAAGGTAAAGAAAGCTGCTTTATTAGTCACGAACCAAATGTGCTTGTTCGTTCTACTCGCGCTGAAATTAGCCTGTTGCCAATGAGCCGCTGCTCACGCCGTCCAGAAAATGGATCGATGGTATGGGTACGGTAGCATTTATTGCCAATCCTCACTAGCTTAAAAGCTTATCGCTCTTGTTTTGATCCAAACAATCAGGATGCTTTCCTCACATCGGCCGCCAGCTTCTTCATGTAGGGATCCACCTCTTCCAGGCGCTTGTAGCCCTGCTGGAACAAGGAGTACTGGGCATGCATGAAGGACAGCATCTGGAGAGGGGAGACATATGTTACTGTATACAACATATGTATATTTATACAATGTTATGTCTGTGTGGAATTTAAACAAGGCTCACTGCATCCAGGATCTCAAATTTCTTCTTGGCCTGGAGAACATTGATCTGCAGGGAGAAGACAGACACAGGACACATGATCCTTTTCAGAGACCCGGGCGTGTTAGCGTTGACGTATAACTTTGTTTGTAACACTGCTTCACTGCTAAACGTCAAGGAAAGAGACAAGGGCACCGATAGACATCCAACTCCTTTCTTACCAGCTTTTAACCAAGGAAATAGGCACGGAAAGGCAACTCATTTCAAGGATTTCCAAAAAATCAACGAAAGACAAAGGCGCATATAGATACTTAAAACCCCCTTCGTAACACGACTTTAAACATGAAAGAAAGAGACACGGACGCATAAAGACGCTCAACTTCCCACCTGTAGAACGTAGTCCAAGGCCAGATGACGGAAGCACTTTCGCGAGACGCTGAGCGCGCAAGTCGCTTCCTCTACCTCGTGAGCCTTGTTTCTGGGCGCCTGCGCGTTCTTCACCTGTGCGATCTCCATGTCCTCACGCACACGCTCAAAGTGCTTCTTGGTCTCCTTGAACTTGCGCACGTCCCTAAAGAAGAAATAAGCCACACCTGTCTTGTACCGTGGAAATAGGACTTTTGAATGCATTGTAAACATGTTAGTTATACTGTATGTCTGCAATGCCCGTCTACCCATCAAATGTGAAAGCCAACAACCAAGTCAATTTTCTGTTATCTGACTATTTCTGCCCCTTTTTCAGGGGGGGGGGGGGGAAGAAAAAAAAAAAAAAAAAAAAAGACTGCTGACGGCTGGCATGAGCATTTAAACTGCTCGTCATGTGCCGTTAGCCTTTTCAGACGTGTGCGCATAGCACTTGCGCTTGTTATACAGCAGTTCGGGATCGACTTGCATACTCATTTTGAATCATATATTTACACATTGATGGGGCCCCGCTGCTCGCTTACGACAGCAACCCGCTACCGAGGTGTCCGTGTCCGAAACATGTGAGTGGCAATTCGGTCAACCTCAAGCTACAACCGTCATTGCGGAGTGCCAAAGTCGACACGTCGATTAGTCGGTTCAACCCCTAGTTGACACGAATATAATAATACTGGCTTGTGCATAATGATGAAGACCACTCACTCTTTGACAAAGTGCTGCAACTGTTGCTTGACTGAATGCTGAGCTTGATCGAACAGCATCTGTGACAGAAACGATCAGAACTGTAAAAACATTTTATCCTGTTTATTTCAGAACTTTAAACTGTGACATTTATGCGTGCGTTCATTTTCTATTGCGCTGGTTTTCATTTGGGTCGTGGGTGAGCTGGAGCCTTTCCCAGTTGAATTTGGAGGAGAGGTGGCGTACACCCTGGACTGGTCGCCAGCCAAAGGCAGAGCACATGAAAGGCAAATGACACCCTGTGCCATTTAATATAGTATACTTATTTTCACATGATCTGTAATGAAAACAATTTGTATATTTCTATTATTTACATGGAAGTTGTTGCCAGTTAATACTTGGGGGCGGGGGGAGAACAAAAAAAACCTCCAAAGGTTGTTTGATATCAGGGGAAATAAAACAAAACCTTGTAAAGGAAAAATAAGCTAAAATAGTTTGAAATAACATCATGTACTTCATCTATTAGGGATGGTGAAAATGAGATTTTTCCAGAAAAAAATTCGCTTTAATTTCAAAGCCAGCCGCGCACGCAGGCTTATTTATTATTATGTTGAATGAAACTGTATTCAATCTCTCGTTGACTGCTTCCAAGCCAAATCCTACGTAATGTACCGATGTACCAAAAGAGAGCGATGAAGTGCACTTTCACATGCCGATGAAAGACAATTGGTGAGAATGAATGGAGGAGGAATGGGGCCTTTTTTTTCCTGCTTTGGACACAATAAGGCCGCCTTTTCTTGGATGCTTTCAATCCAAGAGCCTTCCACATCACGCTTGGAGATTCCAGCAGAATTCTTGCTAAATAGGTCATCCGTGCGGGTAGGGTGGAGGAGTGGAGGACATGCAGGGGGAGGCCGGACGTTTGGTGAAATGTGAGCCTCCGTCCCAAACTGTGTGAAGATTTCATATGATATTCTGATCCACCGACCAAGACCGCATTGAAAAATAGGTGGAGGTGACTTCAAATTGACCTGAGCTTGAAATAATCATCTTAAGTGCATGTTTGTCCCTCGGAAGTAACTACAGCGGGGCAGCGGAAATAAACCTGCGGCTGCGATGGCGTCCCGACGCAACCGCAAGCCGCCAAACCGCTAGTGATTCAGGCCTGGGGGAAAAAAATAAAAAATATGGCCTTAAAATATCATCTCCAAATTTGTTTCCATTAAACCCAATTTCCCATTTTAACAAATGTTACTCGAAACAAGTTTTGCTGTTTGTTTTATTCCTCTTGTGGGATTGCCTTTATTTGTCCTGATATCAAACAATCTTTGAAACTTTTTTTCCCCACCAGCATCAACTTACACAGAAAGTAACAGGGAGCTGAAGAGCAAAATTCGGAACAGGTTTTGGATTTGAATTTCCAAGGACGTCCACTTCTATGCGTCTCTCTCTCTCTCTGTCTGTTGCAACCTGCTGATACTCTGTGCACTCTAAGCTCAGTGGCAACTTCCTGTTTGAAGTCTTGCAATGGCGAGGTACTGTTGATCAGTTGCAGGCGTCGTCTTGGTCTTATGATGTCAAAATGTCAACACATTGATAGAAGACTTTTCCAATACAAAGTATGAGATAGATCAGCCCCTAAAACAAGTCCATTTCACCATGGAAAGAAATATGCCAGAAAAATATGTCTAGAATTTTTGTTCCTTGAGGTAGATTCATGAAAGTATGCCACAGAGGAATTCTCTTTTAAATTATGAAGGAAATTCACAACATGGCTCCTCAAGAGCCCTTGTTGAGGTTGCTACTTCTACTGGAATTAGCATTGTATAAAAAGCCAAAGAACAAGTTGACAGATTGAGTTTCAGGTTCGTGGCACTTACGATGTGGTAGTTGATGATTTCCTGAAGACTTTCACCACACTTTTCCAGGCACTCCTGCCAAGAAATGAAAAGAAACAGGAAGTCAGAAAAATGTGCGCGATTTGTTTGAAAATAAACACTGCTGCTAAAGTCAAACGCGACCTCAACAGGCTGAGGAAATGGACTTCTTTTTCTTTTTTGGGGGGGAGGGTCAAGAACTTAGGATTCTTCTCTTCTTTTTTTTATTTGGGGAAAGTACAATCATTCATGAGAAACGTACTCTAGTTGTCAGGCCCAAGAGAGCTTTTAACACAACAGCTAAAACCGACAACTGAGTTTACACGCACATGCACACGCACACACTACACTGTTTCAGGATCTTTGTGTCGTATTGCGATTAGCACTACTCTTGCTTGTTTTTTCTTTCACTTTGATGACATTCTGTCAAATCACAGACAGGTTGAAGAACACTTTAAAGGGGACGTATGATGTCAAACTGACTGAATGTTTGTATTCAAATAGTTGTGTGTCTGGAGTGCCAGCCCACCCATCAAGTGAAAGTCAAGAAAATATTTTATCTGTGTACTTCTGAAAACATGTCTGTTAGCAAGCCCTTCTCAATTTGGACATCATAATTCGGCTCATTTACAGAGTCCCGCCCCCACACCGCATGACTTGTCAGCTCGGCTGGGTGCCGTTTTCGAGTCCGCTAATAAGTTGCACGACATTTTGTTTGAGCATCTTCATTGCGATGCATGTGTGTGCACAATAGTCACATCGCAGGGTCTGCTGCGATGTTGGTGTACTGTAATATACAGTGACTCAACTGTAAAATTAAAGGTGACCAGCAGAGGGACCCGTTTGGACATGATTAAAAGATTACACACCCACTGCATTTCCTATTTTGCTCTTCAGAATGAAACTAGGCAGCGGCATGAGTGTGCAAGGTGTGTTCAGAGGCACTCCATAAATGGGAGCGACTGTGCTTTCTAATACAGTACATAACTGTAAAAAATGGATTACGAGGAAAATGATTTGTATCAGTTTAGTTAAAACACTGTACAATTACACTGTGATAATATGGAATTTATTTTGTAATCTAAGAATAGATCAATTATTTTATTACTATAGTCAGCCAGCGCTGCGAGGAATGCAAAGTTATCCATGTCATTTCACAATCTGTTTTGCTTGCACATTAAGGACAAAAGTCCTGTTTTTGTTTGAATTCCTCATTTAAAAAAAAAAAAAAAAAGTTTTTCCTCATGTTTTTGAGATCGCGTGAAAGCTGCAGCTGGCTACTGAATGGGTGGCAACAGCGGAGAGTTGAAATGCCAGTATTTTGAGGGTCGTAGCCAGTCAGCAACATACTGGGGGGGGGGGGGAACCTTAGTTCAAACTAGTTCTATAGCTAGTTCATTTTTGGAACGAAGAACTGAACTTTCAACTTGTTCGTGTAGAAAATGATCCACTACAGTGATCCTGTATTATTTCACATTGCAATATACAGTGCCGTGACAAAGTATTGGCCCCCTTCTCAAATTCTTATATTTGTCCATAGTGTCCCCACTTTAATGTTTAAGATAATCAAACAAATGTAAAGTGAAGTTAAAATGCTGTTTTTAAATAGTGATTTCATTTATTAAGGGACTATTCAAAGTTACCTGGCCCTGTGTGGGAAAAGTAATTACACCCCTTGTTAAATAATGAATTCATTGTGGGTTAATTTTCACTGATCACACTCAAACCTGATCGTCTCCAGACCTGTTCAAATCAAGAAATTACGAATGACAAAATCAAGTCGTCCCCATAATATGTCCCCGTTATTGCCATCATCTGAGGATATAAATAAAATATGAAAAAAATGTAATATGAGGTGTGAGTCCAAGTGGTTTAACCTGTAGCCAGATGGCTCACACGATAATCAAACAGAACTAAATATGTCACTTCACTTCCACGGAACCTCACCGAGATCATTTCATCCTTCTTGCACTGCTGGGACAGATCCCGGATGCCGTTAATGAAAAGTTTGTTGGCGCTGACGTACGCCTTCCCTGCGTCTATCATGCCGCCACAAAGCTTCACCAACTGTGTGGACAAAAAAGGGCACAAGTCGAAAGACACAATGTCAGTAAGTCAACTCCCAATGCTTTGAATTTGGTAAGAATGGCAAAAACAATCTCCAGTAGTCTTTGAAAGAGCCTCTGAAATGACCCTAAAATTGACACACAACCTTCCTGTGTCTTCTCAGACTTGGCTTCTTGAAATGTTTTTGTGGGTCTCCTCACGACAGACATGGCTACCAAACTTTATATTTGCTAATTAAAAACTGGGTTCAGAGGCTGAATTTCCAAGGCATTTGGTTCATCTGAACTTGTAGAGTTGACTTCAAAGTTTTGTGTTTTAAGGCCAGTCATCAAACTTTACCGCCATGCTGTGCACACAGGCAATGATGAAAACACACTTACTTTTTGCAATATATGGTGACCCACCAGTCAAGTACTTCATAGACGCTTCAAATTTGGTAGCTATCGAGACAAAATCTCAAGTAGTCTTTGGACAAACCTCGGAAATGGTTCAAATGAACCTGAAAGAGGCGCTTCAAACCAAAATGTCAGAGATTTAATCTTTAGGTAGAGCATGTTGTGCAGTGTGACCGAAGGGTCACTGGGTCCGAATCACAGCTACGACTGTCCGCATGTTGTAGTGTCCTTGGGCAAGACAGTGAACCCTAAAATTTGCTCCCAGTGGGCCTGGCAGGAGTCACCCATTGGTGTATGAATGTGTGAGTGAGTGAGTGGGTGAATGTGAGGCTTTGTCAGAATCAGAATCCTCTTTATTTGCCAAGTATGTCCAAAAAACACACAAGGAATTTGTCTCCGGTAGTTGGAGCCGCTCGAGTACGACAACAGACAGTCAATTGACAGAGAACACTTTGGAGACATAAAGACATTGACGACAAAAAAAAAAAAAAAAAAAAAAAAAAAACAGTCACTGAGCAATAAAGGGCTTATAGTTATCTGGTAATGCCGGTACATAATTTTTTTTTTTTTTGACAATTGTGCAAAAAGATGCAGAGTCCTCTAGCACTTCGAGCAGTTCCAATGACTAATATTGCAAGAGTCCGGTGCAATGACCTTTGTGCAAAGGGCGCCGAGACTTCAAGCGAGTAGCGCGATAGTCTGGGACAATGTCGATTGTGCAAATGTTACAGATACTCCTCAGTCATTGTGCAAATGGAGCAGATGCTACTCTGGCATGAGTGGCCAGTATATGCAAATAGTGCAGCGTGGCAAGACTACTACAGTGAGTGCACGAGTAATATATCATTGGCCCCACAGAAATGTGACAACAAACTCAAGACAAAAAGACAAAAAATTGGAATTGAAGAAGAAGAATCACCTTTTATTGTCATGAACATGCATGCATGCACACAAAATTTGGTCTCTGCATTTAACCCATCACAGTGAACACATACACGTTAGTGGCACACACTGGAGCAGGGGGTAGCTGAAGCGCCCGGGGAGCATTTTGGTCTTGCTCAAGGACACCACAGCCGTGAGTCCTGGGGATGTTGGCGGATGGTCCAGTCGGGGTCTTGAACTTAGGTCCCCCACGGTGGCAGGTGATGATCTTAACCATTGGGCCACGGCTGCCTCCTTGTAGGTTAGGTGTTTAAGAAGTTGATGGCAAAAGGGAAGAAGCTGTCGGAATGTCTGCTAGTTCTAGTTTGCATTGATCGGTAGCGCCTACCTGAGGGAAGGAGCCGGAAGAGCCGGTGACCGGGATGCGGCGGGTCCGAGAGGATTTTGCACGCTCTTGTCTTAGTTCTGGCAGCGTTCAAGTCCTCAAGGGCGGGTAGGGGGTACTGACAATCCTTTCAGCAGTTTTGATTGTCCGTCGCAGTCTGAGTTTGTCCTTTTTTGTAGCAGCGCCAAACCAGACTGTGATGGAAGAACACAGGACCGATTCGATGACCGCTGTGTCGAACCGCCTCAGCAGCTCCCGTGGCAGGCCGTGTTTGCTCAGAAGCCACAGGAAGTACATCCTCTGCTGGGCGGAGTCGATGTCGGTCGCCCACTTCAGGTCCCGAGAGACTGTAATTCCCAGGAACTCGAAGGTCTCGGCGGTTGACGCAAGGCAGCTGGACAGCGTGAGGGGCAGCTGTGGCGAAGGATGCCTCCTGAAGTCCACGATCATTTTCTACAGTCTCGAGCGCGTTCAGCTCCGGGTTGCGTCGGCCGCACCGCAGCTCCGGCCGCTCCGCTTCCTGTCGATACGCAGACTCGTCACCGTCCTCGATGAGGCCGATGACAGCGGTGTCATCTGCAAACTTCAGGAGTTTGACAGTCGGGTGCGCTGAGGTGCAGTCGTTCGTGTAGAGAGAGAAGAGCAGCGGAGAGAGGACACGACCTTGGGGCGCCCCAGTGCTGATGCTGCGTGTGGATGAGGATTTGTTTACCAAATTTCACGTTGGTCAATGAAATTGGCTTTGGCGGCTGATTATTCAAAAGGTTGACATTAGTTTGACTTTATGTGTGTTAAGGCTGGTCATGAAACATTCCTGCCATGCTCCACCGACGATCATTGACAAAAGCTCAACATTTTCGCATGTGCGCGTCAGCCAGCTGTCTGGCATGGATGCTTCAAACTTGGTAGGAATCGGACTGTTTTGGGCCCTAAAACGCCTTATGCAGAAAACAGGTTAGCAGACTTCTTTACCTCTGTCTTTGCATTTGCGCTGATTCCCAGTCAGCTATAAGAGTAGACAAAGTTCTCTTCTTGGTCTATAAATCCAAAAATTATTGAGGTTCTGAATACTAATGGAATATAAACCCAGTAGGGCTACGAGATCTGCAGACTCAGGTCAGATAGTGGAGCCCAGAGCTCAAACCAAACATGGTAAAGCAGCATTCAGCTGTCATGCTGCACACAAATGGAAGTGTGAATCTTTTTAAGTCCAGTTTAAAAACTCTTCTTTTTTTTTTTTTTCCCCCTCATGCTTACAATTAAACTCTTATAAAATAATGTATTAAAGTATTGTATTTGCCTTGTAAGTTCTTTTAGTAAGATGCCTTTTATTTCTGGCCTTTGTTTTTAATTGTCTTTAGCTCTTCTTTCTAAATGATTTGACGCACACGGACTTACCTTGAGAATGAAGCTGCCTTGCCTCGCCTTCCTGTGTGCACAACGATAACTATGTGCTAGTGACAAGATGGTTCGAACCCGAACTAGAATACGGTTTTCTTTATCACCGGTATCACTGGTCAGTTCAATAATTTCTCTCTACATGATATGATATGATATACTGTATATGATATGATATATGTAAACACAAACGAAGCCTAAAGATCGGGTACGGTCATCTTTGCTAGCTCTTGAAACCATCTTGTGTAAAAGAAAAGACGCTGTAGGCGTTTAATATTCAGCGCGTGCTTTGTCCACGTCTCCTGCCATAGGGTTACGCCAGTTACCTGGACCGGATGAAAGTGATCGTCCTGTTTTGCTGAATTTGGAAGTTGGTAGCGAACGTTTGGGTCCGAACCTTTGTCACACCCATCAGGGATCGTGTCCGACAAGCTAAGGCATTGGCTTCATGTTGCACAGACGGAAACAACAGCGATGCCCTTACCTTGTCGAGTTTTGCCTCAATCTCCACAACCTCTGTCTCCACTTCCTCGATATTTGCCCTAAAAACAAAAGCAAGACAAGTCGTCCATAAATGGCGATGATGATATCAAGGAGATTGCCTGAGTTCAAAGTTCACCAATAACAAGGTCGATAATTATATTGCAACACGCCATATCAAGTCATACATCAAATTAAAGGTCTGGATGAGGACTTTCCACATCTGTAATTATGTTGTCATTAAAATACACATGACTCAATCTGGAACAGTGTTTTCAGTCAATAGTGATAGTTGTTGATCCAGATGTACAACATTGCGGGACAGCTGGTAACAGTATCCACCAACCCGAAGCTATAAACCCCCCGCTCGTCGCACCCGGCCCCAGCCTCCCTTCTCCGCAACGATGGACGCGCGTGGTTCCCCTGGGGTCCGTTGTCACGGCCATTGTGGCTATGTGGGCCACAGAGGTCCTTGTTGGGATCACGAGTTGACCAAGAGGAGAGTCCGACCGCAGTGAGTGTGTCACGCAGTACGCACACACACATGCACACAGCATGGGAGCTAGGTAGGTAGGTAGGTAAACGTATGGTTGTTGCTTTGGGAATAATATACAGTATGTACTTGCCTCAACCAGTCCTTGGCAGAAAAAACGGAAGGGGACTACCGAGTTCGATAGGTGGGTTAGGTATGTGGGTAGATGAGGTACGTAGGTAAACATTTGAGTCAAATTCCAGCTTTTGGTGAGCAATAATGTCATTATTATTAGCAATTTAGCCTGCACATATTTTCCTTCCATGTTGGGATCGAACGGTTCCTCGTGCTGGCCAGGCACATAGCATCGAATACGTCTAATAGGAGCTGATGATTGCAGGCTTGTAAAATTCTTACATGGGAAAACCACCTTCTTCCACTGTCAGGAATCCAAAGTGTACAGAAAGAGTGGACTCTTGGCTACGACCAAGGAAAAGCAATAAGGTTTTTCTTTCTTTTTTTTCCATAAAGCAATGAAAAGAGATTGAAAGAGTTCCCGGGCGTCCTCATCACATATCTACAGTATGGCATGCCTTGGTCAAAATACCCCAATCATTAATCATTGTATACATATTTTGAAAGAATATATCTCGTCATGATAAAATCCTCCTCATGTTCGCAACGGCATGCTGTTTGGTTCTACTCGCTGAAGCATAGCCCAGAGTGTGGAAAACAAGCAGATGCCCAAGACAATGGCAAACATTTTGATGGCACATGGAAAAATTGCCAAACAGATCCCCGCTCTTCACCCGTCGACCCACCCCCTTCCACCGAGTGCTGCTCGTCAGTAGTGAATGGTGTCCTAACGCTAATCAAAACTCAGAGGAGCTCTGGCCATTGGCGGGATTACACAATGTAAGCGTTATGCCAAGTTCGTCAGATCGCTCCCATACACATGTAGAGATTCCGTGACATTAACACACACCGAGCCTCCGAAATACACTTGGAAATTGATGTCACGGTGTGGCGTATGGCATCGCAAAACACAGATACCCCTCCGCCCCCACATAGACAAGAAAGGGACAGAGAAAGGAGGAGGAGAGAAAGAAAAAGGAAGCGAAAAAAGAGCATGAGAAGGGTGGAAGAAAAAAAGAAGAGAAGAGAGGAGCGAGAATGGAAGAAAGATACATAAAAGAAGGAGAGAATACGGAGACAAAAGAAAAGAAGAATGAGAGTGAAAAGAGAAAGACAGAAGAGAATAAAGACAAAGAATGTAAAGAATTAAGAGCCAAACGAGAGAATGGAGAAAATGATGAGAGAATAATGACACACAAAAGAAAAGAGGAGAATGAAGGCAGAATGAGAGTGAAAACAATTAGGGAGAAAAGAAAGCGACGACGACAGGAGAAACAATTAGAGAAAGAATGAAAAAGAAATGGGAGAAAGAAAGAGAAAAAGGGAGAGAGAAATGAATGAAATGAAAGAATGAGAAATATAGATGATTGGAGGAGAAAAGAAAGAAGGCAAAATAAATCAATAAAAGAGAGGAGAAAGAAAGTGAGGAGAAAATGGGATGAGAGGAGACAAAAGAAAGACAAGACAGTGATGAAGAGTGAGAGAAAGAGAAAAAGAGCAAGCTAGAGAAAAGAAAAGTAGAAAGGAACGTAATGAAGCTACTGGTGATAACACCGACAGCTAATGCTAATGCTAATGCTAACCCTAACACTGCAGTTCTGCTTCCCTTCCGGATTTGACATAAGAGTGCTTGAAAGTGGCTCTTTTGCTCTGGAACTTTGCCCAGCCTCGCTGCCAAGTCGTTGGCTGGGTAACTCAACGTGGGGGGTGCTTATAATTATTCATAATTATTATTATGAAGATAATAACCGCTGAAGATTGACTGGGTTGTTTAGTTTCCGGCACTCCGGACACAAAACTATTTGGATACGACACGTTGTATATACATCCCCTGTAAATAGAGCATTCCCCTTTCAGAGCAGCACTGAAAACTTCATGCTCTTGAATCTGTTCTTCTTCAATCTCATCATGTCAACACAGCGTTCCGTTGAGAAGACATACAAAACCCTCAACCGTGGAGCGGCTTTATTTCCTGCGACCGACCGGCGGGACATTTTAGACAAATAGCTGAATTCCCCCAGTGATCGTCACTCACGAGGTTCCGGCGAACTGGGAGTCTTCCCGGCATTTTGCTGGCTAAGCACGCAGCTTGGCTCGCAGCAGAGCGACATAGCAGACGTGTGAAGCATGCAAGCAGCACTTTCCTGTCTGCGAGCTGCTGCTGAGGTGGAACGGCCAAGCAACATCTCGGTCTGAAAGTGCAAACGTCTCATGTTAACATGAGCGGTACGGCTTTCAAATCTATTGATTTTATTTTTTTTACAAAAAACCCATTTACGATTTCAATCGATTTTTGCCCTTCAGTTATAGAAAAAGCAAACGACAATGACATTTTTCTAAACAAATTTGCTCCCCCCCCAATTCTAGGATTGTCTTTATTTCTCCTGATTAGGGGTTAAACGAGCAAAGATTTTTTGGGAGTTGACTATAATGTGATCAAAGTCAAATCCAAGTCGATGAATTGATGAAGTCATTGATATTTTTTCAGGACAGTACAGAGGTCCATAAACCTTTCTGCACCATGGACCGGTTTCACGTAAATACCTATTTCAACAGCCCAGCGTAGAAAGAAAAATACAACTCACCAGATTTTCGCGATTTGTGGCAGGGCTCGGTCCACATTGTACTTAAGTTGCCTATTAAGAGTCAACCTTCAGCTCGGTACATTCCTGGTTCATCCCTATTTATTCTCATCAAGTCCCATTCATTTTATAATGACAAGTTTCTAACTTGGAAAGTTCCCAGAATGTAGTGATTAGTCGACTCAAGCATCAAACGTCAATGCAGATAGTCAAGTCGACTTGTGGATTAGTCAACTAATCGGTTCAACCTAACCCTCCTCAAGGTAAGTTGATGAGCCGCCAGGCCGAGAGCAGGCGGAAGGTGACGTGCTCAAAGATGAGCGCTCACTTCCTTCTACGTTTCCTCCGGGTGCTTCCTCGACTTGGTCTGCAATCGACCCCTGACCTGACACTCTTCCATGAGCCTCCACCACTCCCATCCAAATACTGTATACGTGCTTCCATCCATCAGTCTACGCACGGTCCTGACGACTGGCAAAAAGACCGCCACAGGCCCCGACGCCGTCCGTCCTCCGGAAACTCAACCAGACGGATTCTTGCGTCCGCATGACGGTAGTGGTAAATTCAAGAGGAAATGGAAGAGCAATGACTGCTGTGAACACAGCAAACACAACAAATAAGGCTGGATTTACACTGCATGCCTTACAATGCATACACAGTATGTCCCATGTTCATTTTGATTTGGGCGGGAGGGAGCCGCACACGACTCCGACACAGGTGAGCTCTGTACCAACGAGTGGTGAGGCGGTACTCTTTCGGGGTCGCAAAGTGCTTAGATCGAGCAAGCAGTCTCTAACAAATGGGTTTAAAGCCCAGCATTCATGTGAGGCACTCTTTCATAAATTGATCAAAGTAGGTACAAAATAGCGGAGGAGGCGCAGCAGCTTGCCAGCGGTCCCCTACGACGTTATGTTCTACTACAGTATATTACATATGTGCAAAGTCAAAAGCGTAGGCTTGTTATCATAATCACATCGGAATACAATTAGTCTTTATCTTTGTTCCTTGTGCGGTTCATTGCAAAGAAGTTTGCTACACACTTTGTATTTTGTAATAATTCTGCTCATTGTAAACTTTGGAGGTTGTTTTATAATATTTGTCTAAGTGTACACAGTTATATTGAAAAATAAATGTTCAATTGAATAATGTTGAGATTTTATTATGAAATTAACTCTAAATAATACAACTCAAACAACTGAATGAAATTAAATTCTCATCTCAAAATGCCCTTGAGCACTAAAGTTTGCCGAGCCCTTCTTTAGAACATAGAGTCATTCATTTTGGTGCAGATTCCGAAATGTACTGTACAAGGCTGGTGGAGTGGAAAGCAGCATACAGGATGCAGCATTGGTGCTTTTAGCTCGTGAGTCAGGATGAGCGCTCGAAACAAGGGAGTCGGCGTACTCGACGTCCTCCCCTCACATTGACCTCGACTTTGAAAAGTCCAGCACATTGACGCATTTCCCGGCTCGGTCCCGGTTCTGGCCTGAGCCGTGACCGGAGGTCTTCTCCCGCACAGGCGAGGATGGACAAGAAGTGGGCGAGAGAGAGAAAAGTGGAGCAAATGGAAAGCAGATGCTTGGACACGTGCAATACGGCCTTCCGCAGAACACTCCGATCATTTTCATTTTCCCACCTCTGTCTTCACACTACAGCTGGGCGATATGGCCTATGGACTTTTGCTAAATAAATGATTACATAAATAAATACAATAATCCCACTTCCAATGTTAAGATTTGTTTACCGATTTGAATTATTCAAAACACATTTTGCTATAAATCCCCCCTTCTGGGATTTTGTTTATGCTTCCTGATACCAGACAAGCTTCGAAACAGTTTGGGTTGGGGTTTTTTTTTAGACCGAGAATACCCAAAGTTTGGGATCATTTCACACCAATCAAAGAAGGTAAGCGCAATGTGTACCACACCAACACCTCTACAATCGCCAACTCAAGGTAACATATCGATGTTAGCTCATTTAGTGTAGCATCGCTAGTTAGAACATATTGTAAGTGGTCATGGATAGACACAGGCAAGTTTCAATCGCTTCATTGAACAAACAGTAGGAAAACAAACACATAATAAGCTTGAAGATAACTTGATTAAGCAATGGGACACTCTGTAGAACACTCAATTCTAAAAATATGTAATGGCTGCAGCCCGGGTCAACTAGCATTCAAAACTATGGCCCATTTTGAGGCTCAAATGAAGTTAACATGCGAACATGTTTTGGGGATGCGGCAGAAAAAAAAAATAGGCAAATTCCACAAGCGCAAAGATTCAAACCCAAAACCTCTCGACTGTGGGGCATATGTGCTAACCGCTACGACACCGTGATGCCGCAGAATAATCAAGAAAAATGATAACTTTTATGATATTATTAATAATAATGACCAATGAATACTCTTCAAAGAGTTGCCAAATGTGAAACCTTGGTGTGAAATGGCTTTTGTTCAAGAGTAAACACAAAACACGCCAGCATCCAATCAGCAGCGACTGTTTCTTCAAACATGCTCGGATGGTGGGAAAAAAGGCAACATTTTACAACAACCCATCTGGAAGTTTGCTTTCTTCCTAATGAAAGGAGACCCAGTATGCATTTTTTGTTTTCACAACTCAAAACAGATCCCGGGTGTCTTAATAAAAACTCGCTGACATTCTTCAGTCAAAATTTAAAAAGGATGGAGAATTAGAGCACACTTAGCCTCCATCTTGAACATCCGTCCATCCATTTTCTACCACTTATCCGAGGTCGGGTCGCGGGGCCAGTAGCTTTAGCGGGGACGCCCAGACTTCCCTCTCCCCAGCCGCTTCATCCAGCTCTTCCGGGGGGATCCCGAGGCGTTCCCGGGCCAGCCGAAGGATGTAGTCTTTCCTCCCGGTGGGACGTGCCCAGAACACCTCACCGGGGAGGCGTCCGGGAGGCATCCGAATCAGATGCCCCGGCCACCTCATCTGGCTCCTCTCGATGCGGAGGAGCAGCGGCTCTACTCTGAGATCCTCCCGGATGACCGAGCTTCTCGCCCTATTCTCTAAGGGAGAGCCCGGACACCCTGCGGAGGAAACTCATTTCGGCCGCTTGTATCCGGGATCTCATTCTGTTAGGTGAGGATAGGAACGTAGATCCACCGGTAAATCGAGAGCTTCGCCTTTCGCCTTAGCTCCTTCTTTACCACAACGGACCGATACGCTGCAGCGATCCGCCTGTCGAGTTCCCGTTCCATTCTTCCCTCACTCGTGAACAAGACCCCAAGATACTTGAACTCCTCCACTTGGGGCAGGATCTCACGCCACCCTTTTCCGACTGAGGACCACGGTCTCAGATTTGGAGGTGCTGATTCTCATCCCGGCCGCTTCACACTCGACTGCGAACCGCTCCAGTGAGAGTTGGAGGTCACGGCTTGATGAAGCCAACAGAACCACATCATCCGCAAAAAGCAGAGATGCGATACTCAGGCCACCAAACCGGACCCCCTCTACGCCTCGGCTGCGCTTAGAAATTCTGTCCATAAAAGTTATGAACAGAATCGGTGACAAAGGGCAGCCTTGGCGGAGTCCAACCCTCACCGGGAACGAGTCCGACTTACTGCCAGTTATGCGGACTAAACTCTGACTCCGGTCGTACAGGAATCGAACAGCCCGTATCAGGGGGGTTCGGTACCCCATACTCCCGAAGCACCCCCCACAGGACCCCCCGAGGGACAGGGTCGAACGCCTTCTCCAAGTCCACAAAACACATGGAGACTGGTTGGGCGAACTCCCACGCACCCTCGAGAACCCTGCCAAGGATGTAGAGCTGGTCCACTGTTCCACGGCCAGGACGAAAACCACACTGCTCCTCCTGCATCTGGGATTCGACTTCCCGACGGACCCTCCTCTCCAGCACCCCTGAATAGACCTTACCAGGGAGGCTGAGGAGTGTGATCCCCCTGTAGTTGGAACACACCCTCCGGTCCCCCTTCTTACAAAGGGGGACCACCACCCCAGTCTGCCAATCCAGAGGCACTGTCCCCGATGTCCACGCGATGTTGCAGAGGTGTGTCAACCAGGACAGCCCTACAACATCCAGAGCCTTAAGGAACTCCGGGCGAATCTCATCCACCCCCGGGGCCTTTCCACCGAGGAGCTTTTTAACCACCTCGGTGACCTCAAACCCAGAGATAGGAGAGCCCGCCTCAGAGAACCCAGACACTGCTCCCTCATGGGAAGGCGTATCGGTGGAATTGAGGAGGTCTTCGAAGTATTCTCCCCACCGGCATCCACAATCCACAAAGGTTGAACCGAGGCAACTGGACTTTATTGAATTTGTTGTGTTTTGTCTTGTTTTCCGAAAACATTAGAAAATGACTCAGGCAATTATGCAATGAGGCTAACGATATTCAGGTGCAGAGTTATAATGTCCAAACTGTGCATCATGTTACAGTGGCTTACGATAATATTAAATATACTTTTTAGGTGTAAAACGTTTGTGATACAATGGTGTAGAAGATCCGTGCAAATGACGCATACAGTGGACACATAGATTGTGGAATAAATGCATAATGTGTCTCCTTTAAAGGGTTAACTTCACTCAAAATCAGCCCATCATCAACAGTCGTTTTCGATAAAAGTTCCAAAAATGTTTACAAATGCTAACAATTAGCACTGTGTCTAACTCAGTGATTCCCAAACAGTGTGTCATGTGCCACGGGAAATTATCCAATTTCACTTAACTTGTCAGAAAATTTTTTATTTACCACAAATCATTTATATTTGTTCATCTGTCCATGACGCTGACGTATAGTGACAGGCAGGGCAATTAAATGTTTTTCCACCAGATGGCAGAAGGTACGTAAAGAACGTCAATTGGATTAAATTGAGATGAGATCATCATTATTTCAGTGTTTGAATCATTGCATTTATTAATTTTGATTTCAGCCTTGCAATTGTTAAAACTTGGTTTTATCACAGAGATCATTTAAATAGTAGGAATTCAGCTCTGAAGTAATGTCTCTCAACATTCTAAAACCATTTTAGCAATGTAGAGGAAGAGGAAAAAAAGGGAGCTTCATGACTCGAAAGAAATGACACCATCAAACTAATTGCTCTGACCACGGCTAGACCTAAGGTACCGTAAATCTTCTCTTCTATATTTTATATTTTTTTCAATGTTTTCAGTGGAGTGTGTCACTCAAACGAACACAACTCTGTTTCTAATTGTATCAGAAAATGACTTACTAATAGCAGTTTTTCTTTTTTTAATTCTATACTAACTTACATTTCTTCTTGACCAGTTAGCATAGCAGCTAACACAGTTAGCATGTACTCAGCAAAAAAATAACATTACAATTGATTTGAAAACCCTGTTACTATTACTATTGGAGTCATACTAAAACTAAGTTAGTATTAAAAAGGGCATTAAAGTTTCTGTAATTGTAAAGGATTTATTTTACAAAATATTTCAAATGTACAGTAATTATATTTTTTGGGGTACCTGAGTTTTTGTCACTGGGTTGCGCCAAACACAGCAAACTATATATAACATAAAATGGCTCATAAGATGTGCATCGTTGATAGCTGAGCTGGACGAATCCAATTATATGGTTGATGACCTGGTTTGTTGTTGCTGCTGCTGCTGTTGTTTTTCTTCTTCTTGCAAACAACAACAAAAATGAAAAACTATTGGTGTCTAAATTGTCCCCTAATTTTGGAATGACCACTTTTTGTGACATTTTTTAGAGGCGTGCTCGCGAATTTCTTCGAATGTAAAATATGCGCTCAGTGAACGTTGGGAAACGCTGAACTAAGTTCACAGAGCTCTCAACTCGGGACTCGCCTTGAAACATGTTTCAAGGCGACCCCCATTTCGCTGCCAATCGATCAGCTTTAAACGTTCGACTCAGCGGCCAAACACGTAAACGCATCACTCACCTGAAGCGGGGCGAATCTTTGACACACTCCTCAAACTCCACCGTCATCTTGGCGTCCCGGTGGGCTGTTATTCGTCCTCACAAGTCGCGGAGCATGTCCTGGTTGTCCGTTAGGCTCTGTTCAGCTCGTTGACGTCTTTCAGCGGCCGTCTTTTCGAGCCGCCTCGCTCCCGCCGACTGAAGCTTGAGGAGCCGAGCCCACACGCCCCGGCACCACGGGACGTTCAAGGTCCTCTCGCCGAGCTCTGACGTTCTAACTTTCTAAAGCAACTGAAGATACACACAAAAGAAGGTTTCCCCAAAATGATGAATACAACTTTAGCGAGTCTTTATGGACATAAGCGTTGGGCCATCTATACACTGTGTGTTATCTCGTTAGCATCCAGTGTTAGTGTGCATAACGCCGTGGCCGTGAGAATACCGATATTCCCAAATTCTACATGAACGCAGCACACTTTCCGCCCCTCCGCGTTGGCATGAATGAATGAAGGATGACGTCACGCTGAAGCTTGTTCATTTTGGGGGAGGATAGATAGATAGATAGATAGATAGATAGATAGATAGATAGATAGATAGATGATAGATAGATAGATAGATAGATGATAGATAGATAGATAGATAGATAGATAGATAGATAGATAGATGATAGATAGATAGATAGATAGATAGATAGATAGATAGATAGGTGGATGGATGATGGATAGATGCAGACAGAGGGATTGCGTTAGGAAAAAGTTATACATTGTACGTTTCACAGGCTTTACTGCAACCATGTTGCCACCTGGTGGCCAATACCAGGCATTGACAGTGAGACCGCTCATATACATCCACCTTGCACAATAGAAATACACTGAACGAAAAGAAATTATCGATGGATGGATAGATGGAATAATAGATGATGGATGCATGGACGATGGATGGAAGGTTTGGATGATGATGGATGGCACGAATGAAGAATGGGTGGGTGGATGGATGGATGGATGGATGGATGGATGGATGAATGGATGGATGGACGGATGGATGAATGGATGGACGGATGGAAGGAAGAATAGATGATATATGCATGGACAATGGATGGACGGTTTGGATGGCAGGAATGAAGAATGGGTGGGTGGATGGATAGATGGATGGATGGATGGATGGATGGATGGAAGGAAGGAATGAAGGATGAATGGAAGATAGATAGATAGGTAGGTAGGTAGGTGGATAGATAGATAGATAGATAGATAGATAGATAGATAGATAGATAGATAGATAGATAGATAGATAGATAGATGGACGGAGGAAGGAAGGAAGGAAGGAAGGATGCACCACCTTGCATAATAAACATAAACAGAATCAATACCAATAATCCGCAGTAGAAAATCCAACCCATATGCGTAAACCCAGTGGTCCCTCCAACAGTGACCGCCAAATGTGACCCTGCAGAGCAGACTGCTTCTGATGGAGGCCGACCAGGAAAAAAAAAAAAAAAAAAAAAAAACTCCAGGAATTCTTCCCTCAGTTTTCCTTTGCTTCAAGTTTCAGGAAGTGAGAAAGGAGGGAAAATGAAATCCAGACCACAGAGGCTTTGGGAGGCTGGGGGGCGGGGGGGCAGCTCTCGGATCAGATGTCCAGACAGAGGCGGAGTTGCAACATTCAACTTCACTTCAGCTCCCATTTTCACACAAAAGCTCAGAACTTGACCAGCTGGGAGACCGATGTCCATCTGGAAGAGTGTGTGTGTGTAGGTCTGTTAACAGTGTGTGTGTGTGTGTGTGTGTGTGCGGAATGAGAGAATGAAGCGGGAGCGTCGCTGAGTCGGCAGAAGCTGCTGAGTCTGCGCTTTGGTGGCGTGGCGAACATGTGGAAGAGGTGGACGCCAGGAGAAGATGAGAGCGAGCGGGAGGACAACGAGGGCGGGACAAGCGGCGGGACGCTCCCGGCCCACCATTGAGCCTTGAACCCATGAACCGGACTCGTAGCGCCGTGCTCGGCCTCCCCCCTCCTCCCTCTCCCCCTCCTCCTCCTCCTCCTCCTCCTCCTCCGTCGTCTTTCTCCAGTCACTTCAGCACCATGAGGTTCTCCTACCACCTCGACAACAACGCCGCCGGGAGGACAGGTGAGTAACTACAACAACAGCAGGGCTGGGTAAACTTTTTAGCCCAAGGGTCACATTTGATTTTGAAAATGGATGAAAGGGCCAGGTCATTCGTAGCTGAGGTGAAATATAGGGATATATACTGTCAAGAAAAAAGTTGGGTGAGCTCAAAATTTCAAAGGAACAAACTTCGATAACATTTGAAGTTTGGCTAACTAACTAAATGTTTTCCCACATTTCCCAACAAAGAAATACAAGCTTACAGAACTGTTGTCCCTGTAGTGAAGCCCAATTTCAAGATATGAGTCAAAACAATAATAAAAATGAAATCATTTAATTTTGGCAGCATGGTGTAGAAGGGGTTTCGCACGTCTGCCTCACAGTTGAGTGTGCGCTAGGCTCTCTCTGACAGCAGTGACATGTTCTCGGGGTACTGATGTCACGGTGATGTTGTGGTCCCCCAGCACCCTCTCCCCATCCCCCAATCCACTTAGGTCCACTTCCCCTGATTCCTAACGTGCAGCGAGCCACATGTGAAAGCTAAAAATAGATTCAGCTGCTGGATACACACGCACACACACTAAAAAGTGTCAGTGAGTGAGTGACCCAGTGACCTAAAGAGAGAGAGAGAGACACACACACACCCTCATTAGTGTGTGTGTTCATGAGGTGGGGTGTGGTGTGAGGTCAAATGTCAAGCCAGCAGATGTTGATGGCAGGGTGTGTTTGTTTTTCCTCAGATGTTGTAGTTGTTTTTCAGATCTGGACAGAGGTGGGGGGTTGGGGGGGGGGGGGGCACGGAGAGGTGCTGTTGATTTAATGACTGTCCTCTCTTTATCACTTCCTGTTCCATGTTTGCTACCGTGTGAGTGTGAGCATGTGTGTGTGTTAGGTGCTGGGTTGTTATTGAAGGTTTTGACACTGAACATCTGGGGTATGTTTGTTTTGATCACCCAGGCCTTGCTACAGGGAAGTAGACCAGTGGAACTGCTAGATTGTTTTAGTAGCCACGTTCACAATCGGGAAGTGGAATACAAGAACCTCCTTGATCACCACCAGAACCTTCTGTAGACAGGTAGAACCAAAGAACCTCTAGAAGTTTTTTTAATGGCCACAATCACAACCTTGTAGTGGACTACAGGAACCTTCTCAATCACCTCTACAACCTACCGTAGTGAGACCTAGTGAGACCTAGAAACATGGAATCTCTAGAATCTTCTTAATTCATTCCTGTAGTGGACTACATGAACCTCCTCGATCATCACTAGTTCCTACTGTAGAACATCTAGACCGTATAACCACGAGAACCTTCTTAATAGCTAAATTCAAGAACATTGAAAATCTTTCTAACAGCCAGGTTCACAACCTTGTAGTGGACTACTTGAACCACCTTGATCACTACTAGAACCTTCTGTAGAAGATCTAGACCTGTACAACCATTAGAACTGTCCTTATAGCCACAATCCCAACCTTGTAGTGGACTACCAGATCCTCCTTGAGTAAAACTACAACCTTCTGTAGAACAAGTAGACCTGTAGAACCTCTAGAACTTTCTTAACAGCCAGAATCTCAACCTTGTGGTGGATGACTGGAACCTCCATGATCACCGCTACAATCTTCTGTAACTCAGCTAGACCCGCGGAACCTCTAGGACCTTTCTAATTGCCACATTCACAACCTTGTAGTGGACGGCTGGAAGCACTTTGGTCGCCACTATAACCTTCTATACAAGCTCTAGAACCCTACTAATCAGAATCAGAATCATCTTTATTTGCCAAGTATGTCCAAAAAACCCACAAGGAATTTGTCTCCGGTAATTGAAGCCGCTCTAGTACGACAACAGACAGTCAATTGACAGAGAACACTTTTGATACATAAAGACATTTGAGAAA
Source organism: Phyllopteryx taeniolatus (assembly GCF_024500385.1). Taxonomy (NCBI): domain Eukaryota; kingdom Metazoa; phylum Chordata; class Actinopteri; order Syngnathiformes; family Syngnathidae; genus Phyllopteryx; species Phyllopteryx taeniolatus. The sequence goes on from NC_084502.1 coordinate 5,511,987, forward strand.
AAACAGTCACTGAGCAGTAAAGGGTTGCTAGTTATCTGGTAATGCCGGTACATTTTTGATTTTGATTTTTTTTTTACAATTGTGCAAAAAGATGCAGAGTCCTCTAGCACTTAGAGCAGTTCGAATGACTAATATTGCAATAGTCCGGTGCAATGACCATTGTGCAAAGAGTGCCGAGACTTCAAGCGAGTAGTTCTGGCGTGAGTGGCCGGTATTGGTCAACAACAGATATGCAAATAGCCACAATCACAACCTAGCAGAAACTCCTTAAGTACGACTACAGCTTTCTGTAGAACATCTAGACCTGTAAAAACGCTACAGTCCGTTAACAACCTTGTAGTGGACTACTGCAACTATCTTGATTACTACTAAAATCTTTTGTAGAACATCTAGACCTGTACAACTTCTAGAAGCTTCCTAATAGCCACAATCACAAACTTGTTTTAGACTACCAGAAAGTATGATTGCCATTACAATCTTCTAAAAAACATCTAGACCCATATAGCCTCTAGAACCCTTCTTAACCCTGCATTTACAACCTTGTCGTGGAGTACTAGAATATCCTTGATCGCCAGTACAACTGTCTGTAGAACTGCTAGATATGTAGAACCTCTCGTACTTTTTCAATAATCATGTTCACAACCGGCGGCACGGTGGATGACTGGTTAGACCGTCTCCCTCACAGTTCTGAGGACTGGGGTTCAATCCAGCGTGGCCCCTCCTGTGTGGAGTTTGCATGTTCTCCCCGTGCCTGCGTGGGTTTTCTCCGGGCACTCCGGTTTCCTCCCACATCCCAAAAACATGCTTGGTAGGTTAATTGACAACTCTAAATTGCCCATAGGTGTGAATGTGAGTGGGAATGGTAGTTTGTTTGTATGTGCCCTGCGATTGGCCGGCGACCGGTTCAGGGTGTACCCCGCCTCCTGCCCGACGAGAGCTGGGATAGGCTCCGGCACTCCCGCGACCCTAGTGAGGAGAAGCGGCTCAGAAAATGGATGGATGGATGGATGGATGTTCACAACCTTGTAGTAGACTTACAGAACCTCTTTGATTACCACCAGAATGTATAACATCAAGATCTCTAGAACCTTCTCAATTCCCACAGTATTGTCAATCACATAACATGTAACCACTCACTAAAAACAAAAAACGACATCATGTCCCATCATGCAACCACATTTCCCACAATGCCCTCTGAAGCACTCCTTGAAAGCACTCCAACTAGTTGTCAAGGTTACAGCCAGTCAGGTTTGGAAGTTATCATTATTTTGCGAAAATTGCGACGACCAATCGATGTCGACGCCGATTTGCTTCACCACCCAAAGTTGTCCCTAATGTTTTGGCTTACAGGCTGCTCCGGAGCAGTCATGTGATGTGACTCGCACATGTCTCGTTGAATTTGATCTCGTTGTCAAGGAGACCAAAAGTGAAGGGAGAAGAGGAGGAGGACAAGACACACCCCCTCCCCAGCCCTGTGAGGCTGTCTCTGCTGCACCGCCTGTCCGCCTGCCGGCCAGTCCGCTGGATTAGAATCAAGCGCTTCTAACCTACATCTCCGTCCAGATAGGAGCAGCAGTCTGCCTCCCTAACTCTCTCTCTCTCTCTCTCTCTCTCTCTCTCTCTCGCTCTCCCTCCCTCTGCGGCTTGCGCGCGCGCGGACCCGACCGAGCAGCCGGTTTCTCCGTCTTCTGCTTCTTTTTCTTCTTCTTTTGCTTCTTTTTTTCTTTCTTCTTATTCTTTTTCTCCGTGCATGTGGACCGGGCGAGCCGCGGTCTGCCATCGTCAACATCGTCGTTCATGAGCGGCCTGGTGCTGTGTTGTGCGATGTACATGGACAGAAGCAGCCTGAGCAGAGGTGAGCGCGCACACACGCACGCACTGCGCTGCATTGGCGCGCGCGTGCATGTCGACTGTCACATTTGCACGGAGGGGGAAAAAAAAAACACCCGCATGGGCACGCGGTGACCGACATCTCGCCGCAGTGAATGTAGGCTAGTGTGGCGCGTACACATCACTGCGTCCGATGCCAGCAGATGTGTGATGCTCCTCGTCGCGTGCACGCGCTGTCGCGGATCGATTCCTTTGCCATATCGTAGTCGGTGTAGCAAGCGTGAGCGCGTGCCTGCGTTCACTTGTCCTTCGAGGATGATGATGATGGTGAAACCATCTTCTGTGTGCAGACACACCCCCTCTCTCGTTCGCGCGTGCACTCGTCCGTGTGTGCACATTCGGCCCAGGCTAGGCAACATCAGAACCCCCAATGACCTCTAGAACCGGCACATTGGACACAACAACGCCACGCAAATCCAGAACCTGTACAGCCCTGATTGGTTCCTTCAACATCACCTTGAGAATATGCTTATGCCTGTAAAACCATCAGTAGGAACATCAGTAGAACCTTCTTTAGATCAGAACACGCTTAATCACGATCAAAGCCTGCTGTAAAACCTCTATACCGGTAAAACCGTCTTTTGAACCTTCTTAATTCCCACGTTCACAACCGTGTATTGGCCTACCAGAACCACTGTGATCATCACTACAACCTACTGGAATATCTAGACGCATAGAACCTCTAGAACATTCTTAATGCACGATTTAAGACTCTTCTAGTGGACGACCAGAATTACGACTTTATTCCGAGAAGACGTTCGTTCAAGGATTGCTTGAGGTATGTATTTAAGGTATTTAATACGATAAGCCAACAAAACCTTATGTAGTCTAGCAAGCTAGTGCAAGCACTAACGGTTGTACGTAAACATGCCGTTGTCGTTCTAAAGTTTTGGTGTGTTAAGTAATTTAATTACAATAAAGTAACTTTAGGCGGCACGAATCTGCTATAGAATATCTACACCCATAGAAAGTCTAACACCGTCTACATACACATGTCGTGACCTAACAGAACCTCCTGGAAAAACGCTACTATAGACCTGTAGAACGTCTAGATCCTTTTTAGCAAGCATGTTCACAACATTGTAGTGGCATACCAGAACCTCAATGATCACAACTACAACCTAGAGTAGAACATCTAGACGTAGAAACCTCTAGAACCTTCTTAATGGCCATGTTCACAGCCTCGTAGTGGCCTAGTAGAACCTATTTGATCATCACTAGAACATACTGTGGAACATCTAGACCCGTATAACCTCTAGAACCTTCTTAATGGCCATGTTCATAACCTTGTAGTGGTCTACCGGAACCTCATTGGTCACCATCCGCAGTAGAACATCTAGAAATATATAAACCTCCAGAATAGTCTTAATGCCCAAATTCACAACCTTGTATTTGACTACCAGAACCTCATTGATCACCACTAGAACTTGCTTTAGAACATCTTGACCTGTAGAAACACTGGGACCTTCTACATTCACATGTGGTGGCCTACAAGAACCATTTTGATCGCCACTTGAACCTGTTATAGAACTACTACACTACTCTAGTAGTGGACCACTAGAACCTCTTTGATCATCCTATGATTAAACATCTAGACCTGTAGGACCTTTAGACCGTTCTTAATGTGCACATTGACAACCGTGTAGTGGACTACTAGAACCCCCTTGACCACCACTAGAACCTTCTGTAGACCATCTAAACCGTACAACGTCTAACGCCTCTACACCTGTGAACTGTCAGTAGAAACATCAGTAGAACTTTCTTGATATCAGAACCCACTTGATCACGACCAGAGTCTGCTGTAAAACCTCTATACCTGTAAAACCATCTTGAGAAATGCCCCCATTCACAACCTTGTAATGGCCTACCAGAACCACTGTGATCATCACTACAACCTACTGGAACATCTAGACCAGTGATTTCCAACCTTTATGGGGCCACAGCACACCAACAAACAAAAATGTCACAAAAAGTGGGTACATTAATTACTGTATGTACTTCCTACCATCTAACAGAATAGCATTTTTGTGTTCTGTCTGTCACTATGCCTCACTGGCATAAATAGATGAACAAAGATACATTATTTCTTGTAAATAAATATTTTTTTCAGCAATTACGTAAAATTGTATAATTTCCCACGGCACACCTGAAGAGCGCTCACGGCACACTAATGTGCCCCAGCACGCTGGTTGAGAATCACTGATCTAGAACCATAGAACCTCGAGAACCTTCTTAATGCACACATTCACAACTGTGTAGTGGACTACTAGAACCTCTTTGATCACCACCAGAAACGACTTGTAGAACATCTAAACCGTACTACCTCTAAAACCTTCTCAATTGCCACATTCACAATGGCATTTCTGGAACTTCCTTGATGTTCACTTTACCAAATGCAGAGTGGTTAGACCTGTAGAATTTCTAGACAATTACAAATGTACAACCATGTTATGGTGTACCAAAACCTCATTGAAGAAGCTACTGTAGAACATCAATCCCCGTAGAACCTCTATAATGTTCTTAATGCCCACATTCATAACCTTCTAGTGGACTACAGAACCTCATTGATCACTACTAAAACCTGCAGTAGAACATCTTGATCCAAAAAAACCTTGGAAATCCCCTTAATGTTAATATTAACAACCTTGTAGCGGACTACTAAAACCTCCATGAACATCACTAGAACCTGCTGTGGAACATCTTGACCCAAACAAACACTAGAACCTTCTACATTCAAAACCATATAGTGATTCATTCCAAAATGATGATTGTTTAATCCACTTTTTTAGGGGAAACATCCAAGGGTCCTGTTGATGCATTCATTCAAAATTCTAAAAAGTTATTAAATGGAATGAGTTTTATTACTTTGAGAAAGTAATTGAAATAGTTATGCTACTATTACATTTCAACAGCGTAACTTGTATTTGTAATCAACTATATTTCCAAAGTAATCTTCCCAAAACTTGACTTGAATTGAAGGTCATTTGAGCAGTTTTGTTATTTCAGAAGTGAGTATCAAACTGGTAGCCTTTCGCATTAATCAGTGGCCTACCCAAGAAGTAGCTTTCAGTTTAAAAAAAGTTGGTGAGGCCTGCTCTAGAACCTTCATAGTGCCCACATTTACAACCTTGTACCAGAACCTCATTGACCATCAAACAGAATCTACTGTGGAACCTGTATCTACTCTAGACCTGTAGCTAACACAGCTAACATTTCTATACTGAAATGCTGTTGTATGTTTCTGGAGCTAGGAAGATTATGTTCCACCTAGCATACTAACTGATGCTAGCTGTGAGTACTCAATGACAAGTCATGATCTTTCAACCCTGACCCCCCCCCCCCCACCCCCCTCCCACCCCCTGCATGCCAGGTCCCCCATCCTCCTTGAGTCCTAGCTTGCTGGCAAAGAGTCTCTCTCTGGAGCCTCCTTGTGGCTCCCAGGAGCCCTCCTCCTCCTCCTCAAGTTCTGCCGGGCTCCAGGAGGAGGAGGTGAATGACACGGGACCACCACAGCTTAGTAAGAGCCGACTTCCTCTTCTCGGACCCAAGCCTCAAGGTAAGCACCACCTACTGTCGACAGCAGCAACTACACATGAATGACATCACTGAGTGACCTTGACTCGCCCCTTCTGCAGTCCCCCCCAAGCCGCCCCACCTGCAGCATCAGGTGGGAGCGTTGAGGACCCGACCCCGGGCACCAGACAAGCCGCTGCCCCCTCCGCCACCCTGCAAGCCCCACCGTCCTGAGGACCATGCTTCACCGACCTGCGTCCTGTCACTTATCGAAAAGTTTGAGCGGTGAGAGATGTGTTATGGTGTTGTTGCCGTCATGGTAATGTCCACGTCATGGGGGTGTCACCATCATGAAGATGTCAATGTCATGGGAATGTCACCATTATGGGGGTGTCACCGTCATGGTGATATCATCATTTTGGTGATGTCATTGTCATGGGGATGTCACCTTCATGGTGGCGTCACCACAAGTATGAATAGAAGACGAGATACGCCAGGACTCTGTAGCAGCCCGTCTCAGCAACATGCCATGTTGGTGGGGGCAACATTCTGATCAAAGGCAATACATGTACATTGAAAATAAATCATAACTTGTTCATTTCTCAACCGATTTTCACGAAGTTGACCTTTTTATCAACGTAAAAGCCTGTGCTATTATTAGTTCATTCCCAGTTCCCTTGTTGTGATTATACGGCGTTGTGATTATACGCCGTTGTGTGCACAATGTGTTATTTTGGTTTTTGTGCCGTCCACAAACAAGGAATGCGCTGACACTTTGCCCCCACTAGCTTAGCGTCGCCGTAGGCACGCAGCTCAAAAGGGCGAGTCGCATCGACCCGTTGTTCATATCTCTGAGTGTCATCGTTATGTTCACTGTCACGAAGATGTCACCGTCATGGTCACTGTCACAAGGATGCAAACGTCTTGAGGATGACAACATCATGGTGGTGTTACCGTCGAGGTCACCGTCATGGTGATGTCACCGTCATGCTTTCTGCGACAAGATTCAAAGCGATGATGTCATCTGACATGTGACGTATTGTTTTTTGTTTACATTGTTATACAATACACTTTTTAGTATATTTTTACTTGTATTGTTATTGTGCTTGTTGATCCATTAGTTATTGTACTTATCAATGTTGCATTGCTACATTTGTGATTGTATTTATGGATTCACTAACATGTTTTTATAGATGCATATACAGTAGATACATTATCATGTTTAATGATGCGGTATGTTAATAGTTTAATTATCATGCTTATTGAAACTTTATTTTTATTGATATGTTATCATATAGATAAATTATCATGTTTATAGATATGTCAGGTTTATTGATGCGGTATGTTTATTTTGACGTTATCATGGTTATCGATGGATTATATTTATTGATACATTCTCGTTTATTGATGCATTATCATGTTTGTTGATACATTCTTATGTTTAGTGATGTAATAGTTGTTGATAAGTTATGTTTATTGATACATTATCATGTTGTCTTGTTTTTTGGCATGTTATTAAGTTTATTGATACAATATGTTTATCATGTTAACTAATGTGTTGCAGTGAGCAGATCATCATGGTTCCTGACATCACCGGTGGGGCTCTGTGTCCCCGCCTCCTCGACACCCCCTTATCTCGACCTTCATCTCCACCATCATCATCGTCAGCCCCCACCGTCCCCGAGGAGGAGGAGGGGCTCCCCGAGCTCAAACATCACGATGACGTTGTGGAAGAAGGGGAGGGGCCAGAGGAGCTGGCATCTGTGGAGACGAGCAAGCACCCGCCGCCCGATCAATCGGGTCTGCCGCCCGAGCGTTTGTCCCTCCCCTCCTCCTCGCAGACCGACGGCAAGCTGGCTAATCGCGACAGTGGCATCGACAGCATCAGCTCACCGTCACACAGCGAGGAGCTCTGCTTTGTGGGCGTGGACGACAGTGGCGGCGGCGGCGGCGGCGTTTACTCCTGCGGCTTCCCCCGACTTTCCAGCTCATCCTCGTACGCCGGCGAGGGAGAGGACGGTGAGGCAAGGGGCGTGGCCAGGAGGAGGGACTTCTCGGAGGATGCAGACAGCGACCTGGATGAGGAGGAGGAGGAGAGTGAGCTTACCTTGGTGCTTCCAGCCCCCAGACAAGACTTGGCTGAGGTAAGACAGGAAGTTGTCATCTGTCGTGCGATGACCAACTTCCTACTCATTGTAATGACAATGACGCATACAGTGGTTCATTTGAATGAGAAAGTACAGCACCCTGAAACCGGTTGCTGTGACCAGTGAACAGAACCTCCTTAATCACCACTAGATCATCTATACCAAAGAAACTCTAGAATATTCTTACAGGTGCCATATTTATTGATTTATATTCAAACCTACTTTTTCTTTTATTTGGGATGTAATATTGTCTCTATGGTGCCTCAGTAAGCGTGTGAAATATGAATTCAAATCTGGGTCAAACAGAAGTAGCTGTCAGAGGTGCCCTTTCTGGACACTCATATGACAAAACCAGGGTGTTTTTTTTTTTTTTTTTTATCAAATTGACACTTTTATACTAAGTCCATGTTAGAGGGTCATTCTATGGAGGTCTAAATAGTCAAAATCGGGACCTTTAATACCCACGTTCTCAACCTTGTAGTGTACTTCCAGAACCTGTCGAGCACCACTGGAACCTGCTGTGGAACATCGAGACTGTAGAACCTATAGAACCTTCTCAATGCACACATTTACAAACTTGTAGTGGACTACCAGAACATCTTTGATTACCAATAGAAACTTCTGTTCAACATCTAGATTTATAGAACCTACAGTATAACCTTCTCAATAGACTTTACACCGGTCTGATCGGCGTTATCAGTATCGGTAACAATAATTACATATTATAACAAAATAATAGTCATTAGCATTTTATGCTGATCGGCTGATCGGCTTTCCTGTCATAAGTCGCCGATCCGTTCAATGACGTCATCGATCGGCTCCGCACAAGTCATTTAACTCCGCGTCTTCGTCGCGTATGAATCCAAAACCAAGTTTGTTTTTAGCCTTGCCACGTGTCTTGTTGCGCAGTACTGTAACCATCTGACGGCCAATAAAGTTTTTTCAATCTCGTTGGTGAAAAAACACATCGTTGGTGTGGGACTATTTTGCGGTGTCTCAAACGAACAACACCTAAGTTATTTGCAGTCTGTGCACAACTGAAGTACGTCGTGGGGAACGTCATCTAAATGCTTCAACACAACAAATTTGCTCGAGCACCTGAAGAATGTACACGAGGAGCATGCCGCGTTCAAGCAATGAATTGTGGGTGGGGGGGGTTGTTCAAAAGAGAAAAGTGTCGAACGGACTCAAACTCTGGACAACAACCGTCCAAATAGCTGGGACAGTGAGAAAGTTAGAATAAGCATGTCATTAACAGTATTCATTCAAATAATGTAATTGAAAGAAAGTAATTTCATTACAGTAAGTTAGCACCCATTATTTGTGTCAGTTGTTATGTTGATTTGATCTAAACTAAATCGGCCCCAAAAATCCTGATCGTGTAAAGCCTACTTCTCAATACCCGTATTTCCCAATTTATAGTGGATTCCCGGAACCTCTTTGCTCACCACTGGAACCTCCTGTTGAGAACTAGAAGCTCTAGAACTTATTGAATTCCAGGACTGGGTGATCATTCTTTATCCTCGATATATTTTGACCAATGCCTGTCACAGAGCAATATTACTGAGAATCATCTCATCGTGTTTGACAGTTGTCCGTCCAGCAGAGAGTGTTCAACATCGCCAACGAGCTCCTTCACACAGAGATCTCCTACGTTTCCAAACTCCACCTCCTGGACCAGGTCGGTCACCACGGCAACACACCCCTCACACAGGGTCCAGACTAGTCGACCGATGAACTGCTGTGCCCCGCAGGTCTTCTGCGCACGACTGTTGGAGGAAGCGCGCTCTCGCTCCTCCTTCCCATGCGACGTCATTCACGGAATCTTCTCCAACATATGCTCCATCTACTGCTTCCACCAGCAGTTTCTCCTGCCGGCCCTGCAGAAGCGCATGGAGGAGTGGTGAGCCGGTCTCAAACTACATGACTTGACAAGAGGTTTTGCGTAGTGTGCGCAAACCTGGCAACCCACCAGTCTGCTATGGTACAGAGTGCGGAGGCCACCCACCACATGAAGAAAGTATCAGACAAAGAAAACAAATAACATTGAAAGAATTTCCACATAATTAAGTGGTTTTAAGCATTAGGCAATTCATTATGTTTAACTAAATGACTAGGATTGGGTTCAAGTTACCTTGAATAAACTTTATTCAGAGTCGTACAGTTTGCTTCTGTAGGTTTGGTCTAGTATAGCTAAACTAGGTAGAATTCACATCTGCGGACAATGTAGTTTTCAGTGTTTTGGGATGTGGAAGGAAACCAGTGTTGGCTGGAGAAAACCCCCACAGTTAGGGGGAAAACATGCAAACTCCACACAGATTTGAACCCACAACTTCAGAAGTGTGAGGCAGATGTGCTAACCAGTCAGCTCCTGTGCTGTGCTACGGCTGTTTTTTCAGCCTTTTGGAATTATTATCCATGACCGAGTTCAGCCACTGTGTTAAGTGAAAAAGAAAATGTCTCCAGCCCGGTTTGGTGTCAAGGATGGAAAATAACACAAAACAAACAGGAGATATTGGAATGAAATAGTATTCCAGGCAATATTCAAACTAGCAGTCACAAATATTGCTGTAAAAAAACATATGACAATGAAAAAAACATTGTGAGATGATTCTCACTTATAGTTTGAGACCTTTTGTTGATGGTTCGTTCCCATCTCATCTCTGTGAGTTTCTTCTGCAGGGCTCCGCCGAAGCTGTATTTGAGTTCTGGAGGTTAGCTCAGGTTTGCCACTGCAAATGGCACATTTGTCACGTTTTCCGGCACTGTTACTCGCCCGCACTTGTGTTGACCTCTCAACACAAGTGAGAAACGCGACTGCCTTGTGTTATTTCAACATGAAAGCTTCTTGCAAATTCTACCCGATTTAATCATTTTCCACACACAAACCTGAATTGGTTACCAATTACATTTTAGACTTAAGTCAACGAAACAGCCAGCCAATATCCTTTTTGGAGTGTAGCGGGAACTCTGAATTAGATTCACGGATTATGCTTTTGACAAAATTCTTAGGGACTCGAACCCACGCATCGGAGACATCCTGCAAAAGCTGGCGCCCTTCCTGAAGATGTACGGAGAGTACGTGAAGAACTTCGACCGCGCCATGGAGCTCGTCAACACGTGGATGGAGAGGTCGGCTCTGTTTAAGAGCATCATACACGACATCCAGGTGACCGTCGCCTATCGCCACCATAGATAGCGTACTGTATACGCATCGACACCTCAATGAGCAGGTTGGCCTGTTGCGGTGATATGGCAGTGTGTGCGCCATATTGGATGTGGCAGATCTGCCCTGTAAATGGACTCAACTTCATTAAGCGGCAGCCTACATTGTGAAAAGATTCATGCATCTCATTCATTCATTTTAGTAAATCAGGAACAATGTATGTCACTTTTAATCGGATTATTGTAAATGTTTACTCCTCGTGTGTTTAGGATAAAGATAAGTACCAAACCAAGCAGAGAACGTTGTAGTCCCATGTGAAGGGTCCAATCCCGAGGTTTTAGTCCCGACTGTGTACTAGCCCCAACAGTAGGTGTTCGTCCCAAGAGAAGGTCATAGTCCAGAGAGATGTTTGTAGTCCTAAGCAAACGGTCTATAGAATGTTCTAGTCCTGATTCTAGTTTCAAGAAAAAAATTCTAATATGAGAGGAAGTTGAAGTCCAGAGAGGAGGTTCTGGGCACGAAAGAAGATATTTGTTCCAAGATAGTGTTCTAGTTCCTAGATACTGTAATAATCTCATCCCAAGAGGTTTTAGTCGACAGTCTACTAACGTGTTCGTGTGTATGTGTGTGTGTCAGAGGGATGAGCGCTGCGCTAACCTAACGCTCCAACATCACATGTTGGAGCCGGTCCAAAGGATTCCTCGATATGAACTCCTGCTCAAAGATTATCTACACCGCCTACCGGAGGACGCGCCGGACTGCAAGGATGCTCATAGTACGCACGCACACATGCACACACAGACATGAACACACACATGCACATACACAACACAGAGGTCCCTTGGCAGTTTAGCAACCTGAGTAGAGAAAGCACCAAAGCAGATTGATAGGGATTTGATATCAGAATCAGAATCATCTTTAATGAGAATTGATCAAATGCTAACATACTATCAGCTAGTATGCTAATATATTGCAAAGTAGCAACCTGAGTACAGAAAGCCCCAAGGCAGATTGAGAAGGATTTTACATCATGCTCTTTTCTAAAATACTTTTTCCAAGAGGAATTGCTCAGTTGCTAGCATGCTAACAACTAGTATGCTAACATGCAGCCAGATAGCAACCTGAGTACAGAGAGCCTGAGGGTACTGTTGATGTAGAAAAAGTTGACATTTTGCCCTTTTGCCAGTTACTATATGAATAACAACTGTTCAAATGCTCACATGCTAGCAGCTGGTATACTAACATACATAGGCCTATAGCAAGATAGCCGCCTGCGTACAGAAAGCCCCAAGGCAGATTGATATTGATTTGACATATTGTCCTCTTACCAATTACTGTATAAATGTCAATTGTTCACATTCTAGCAGGTGGTAAGCTAACATAAAGCAAGATAACATGTTATCTTGTTCTGCCTTTCGAGAACAGGTAATAGAAAATGGAAGGACATGTTAGCGTGTTGGTTGACGTCTTGTGACACGTCTTCTCTGTCTGCAGAGTCTCTGGAGCTCATCGCCACGGCAGCTGAACACTCCAACGCCGCCATCAAGAAGATGGTGAGAACTTTTAGTACCGTTTCCCAGAATGGGCGGCGGCAGTTGGGACTGACGGTTTTGTGACTTTCAGGAGCGAATGCGGAAGCTGCTGAAGGTCTACGAGCTCCTGGGCGGCGAAGAGGACATTGTGAACCCGACCAACGAGCTCATCAAGGAGGGGCACATCCTCAAATTGTCCAACAAGAACGGCACATCGCAGGATCGATACCTCATCCTGGTGCGGGCTCCTCTGTCTTCTACGTCTTTGTTATCAACACTCGCGGGAAGTCTAACCCAATGGTTCTCGAACCGGGGTCCCACACTTGGTCAAACATTTCTAACTTGTCAATGAATGACTGGATCCCAAGGTATAAAAGAGAATAAGGGGCTTTTGGGGTTTCTCATTTTTGATCAAGAACTTGAATTCTTGAAATGCTTCGGAAAGATGGATGCAACTTTCAAGCCAGGTTACTCCTGACCAACCTTTACCAAAGGAAAAGAGATGTTTTACTCACAATCCTAAACAGCAACAATATTAACAATAAAGCAAAAGACCACCAACGAAGTTTACAGAGTATGCGAAGAAGCTCGAGTTCCACGCTAGAGACTTAGGCCCACTGTCTTTGCCAATTTTCAGCGCCAAAGACTCCATGATTGCCTTCCACTGGGCTCCCTTCTTGTCATATGTGAAACTTTTTTTTTTTTTTTTTTTTTATGATTCCGTTCATGTTGTCTCTTTCTTAACAGAAATTAAAGTCGCTTTTCTTTTAAAAAAAAAAAAAAAAAAAAAAGGGTCCGGTTTATGAGGCGGTCCTTAGGAAAACGTGCTACCCTGGCCCCCCAAATTTTGAGAACCCGTGGTCTAACCCTCCTCGTGCTTCTCCAGTTCAACGACAGGCTGCTCTACTGCGTTCCCAAGCTGCGTCTAATTGCACAGAAGTATGGCGTCCGCGCTCGCATCGACGTGGACGGTATGGAGGTGAGTCATTCGAAATCCTAACCTGACACCATGGCATGATTATTACTGACGAGCCGTACGTTTTTTTTCTATTCGGGTTGCTGTCTTACCAACTGCTAGCATGTTAGCATTTTAGAAATTCTCGTTTGAAATAAAATCCTTGTCTTCCTAAGGTTTTTGTACACAGGTGGCTATCTTGCACAAAATGTTAGCATTCCAACTGTTAGCATTGTATCAATGCTCATCATGTTTTTCTTTTTTTACTGCGCAGCTGAAGGAGACGAGCAGTGCAGCAGTTCCTCGGACCTTCTTGGTGTCGGGCAAGCAGCGTTCGCTCGAGCTGCAGGCCAGGTAATGCTAATGCTAATGATCTCAGCACGCACAACTGCGCGACCTCTGGTGTTTCTTCTGCTCACCTTTCTTGACTCGCAATGTCTTTGCAGGACAGAAGAGGAGAAGAAGGACTGGATCCAGGTAGAGACAAAACACTCTGACAGGCAGGAAATCAAAGAACATCACTGAGCCTACCAGCCAATCAGAAGGCATGCATGTGTGTGTGTGTCTGCGTGTGTGTCTTGCAGGCCATCCAAGCCACCATCCAGAGACACGAGCACAGCATGGAGACATTCCGTCACCTGACTTGTTCGCTACGAGATGACGAGTCCACACCCCCTCACTCCCCGGTAACACACACAGGCGCGCGCGCACACACACAAACACACACAAAATCACACATTCTTGACAATGACATGAGTCGAAAAAGTTTTTCTTTGTCTTTTTTTTCCTCCATCTGGGATTTGCTTGATTTCTCCTGATATCAAACAAGCGTTTCCCCTCCGGCATTAATGAAAATGCGTGCAGATAATGTGAGTGCAAGGGCATCTCTTGGGGAAAACATGTGCCAATAAATGGACATTTTACATTTGCAACAAGTTAACATAAAATGAATGGTGTAAATTGCACTGCTCAGGGGAATAAACAACAATAAATAAATATAACTAATATGATAAAAATGTCAAATCATAATCATGATACATCAAAAGTTGAAATTCAATTAAGATTTTCATTGAAATGAAATATGCGATTGGCTGGCGACCGGTTCAGGGCGTACCCCGCCTCCCGCCCGAAGATAGCTGGGATAGGCTCCGGCAGCCCGCGACCCTAGTGAAGATAAGCGGGAAAGAAAATGGATGGATGAAATTAAATCATATTTTCATTGAAATGTAATTACATTCAATAGACGTAATAAAAGAAATGGCTACTTTTGCTTGCGTCCATCAGAGCTGTGCCGAGCTGGGCAAGCGAGCGCCGACGCCCATCCGTGAGAAGGAAGTGACGTTGTGCATGAAATGCCAGGAGGCATTCAACGCCCTCACCAGGAGGCGCCACCACTGCAAGGCCTGCGGTCACGTGCGTCCAATCGCAGCTCGCTTGCTCCGTCATCAAGCCGACCGACCGTAGCCCTCTAAGACTCCTTGTCTCACCTTCAGGTGGTTTGTGGGAAATGCTCCGAGTTCCGTGCCCGCCTCTCGTACGACAACAACCGCACGAACCGTGTATGCGTGGACTGCTACGCCATGCTGGTCGGCGTGTCCCCGCCGCCTTCCGTTGTGGCCGGCGGCAGCCAGAGGAGGCGCTCCATCCTGGAGGTGAGAGTGATGTCAAGGTCACAGTTACGATGAAAGGCGGCAAAATGAGTTGCTCATTTTCAAGCGTCGTTGTGACGTAGTTATGGTACTCCTTATTCAAAGACCTGCCCACTCAACTCAAGTTCGCGTGACGCGGCATCGCGACAGCCAATCGAGGTCGAGAATATTCACGTCTTGGATTTCTTGAGCATAACAATGGAGAATAAAATGAGCCAGTCCAAATTATCTTGCAAACCTGATAAAAGGAATACTGAAATATATACTGTATGTAGGTATCATCACAGTGGCGTGAGACCTTTAACACTTGGGATTTACTCATGACTTACCACCTCTGGCTGTCACCATAGAAACAAGCTTCGTTGGCGGCCGAGAACAGCGTCATGTGCAGCTTCTTGCATCACATGGAGAAAGGGGGCGGCCGGGGCTGGCAGAAGGCCTGGTTCGTCATCCCCGAAAACGAACCCCTGGTGCTCTACATCTACGGAGCTCCTCAGGTGGGCCCTGAACGCAACATGAAGACACATTGGGTGGATATATACATCAACAAGACAAGCATTCACAATCAAATTCACACCTACGATGAACCTAACATGCATGTTTTTTGTTTTAATATGGGAGGAAAACCCAATGCAAGCACAGGGAAAACATGCAAACTCCACACAGGTAGACCCAAGCCCAGAACTGTCAGGCAGATGTGCTCACCACCACCGTCGACCATGCTGCACAGACCTGAAAAAGCATATGCCTAATGATGTAGAACATGGGCTATTTTGTCCTCATTGCGCGCACACACAATTACCCATTACCCAATTACCCGTGTGTTTTCAGGATGTGAAGGCGCAGCGCAGCATTCCTCTGATTGGCTTTGAAGTTTCCCTCCCGGAGTCATGTGACCGCCTGGAGCGTCGTCACACCTTTAAGATTTCCCAGAGTCACCTGACGCTCTACTTCAGTGCAGACGGCGAGGAGCTCCAGCGCCGATGGATGGATGTCCTGTCCAGGGCCGGGAAAGGGGAGGAGCCCCAGCTTCACCAGCCAATTGTGGAGAGCGTGGAAGAAGAGGGGGAGGAGACGGACGGGGCGGAGGTCGACAACACGTGATTTGATTGAATGAGTGATGACGTCGGGGGGTGGTGCCGACCATTGGAGCTTATTTAACCTGCATGGACACAGGGTGGGACATTACCCATAAGCCTCTGCACAGCTGTGATGTCACATGCTGACTGAAAGCACAATCCTATGCCTCCTGACGCCGCCATTTTGTTTTGATAACATCATCCACTACACATAATGCTCTGCAAAAGGCAAGTCATGACGCCCCACCCCAAATGGAAGAATTGTGACTTCATAATGGCCATTATTCATTTTATTTTTTTTATTTCAGGTTTTTATTATATTATTTCATTCCATCTCGTGTTATTGAAGATGTAATGTAAGAAAACAAATCAAGAAACTAAACAAATGCGGTGGACACACAGAGGAGAAACCAGGATTTAGACGGAGCCCGTTTGCCAGTCATTCTCTTCTTCTTCTTCTTCTTCTTCTTCTTCTTCTTGTCATTCTGATGATTTGCTGTTGGATGTTTTGTGCGTGTGTTTGTGTGTGAGCGCGGGTGCATGTGTGTGTGGTTTACTTGATACCAAACCAACTTTTGTAAATATAATTTATTCACCTGCAGTCACATGACCATGTCAGCAGGAGGGAAGAAGTCGGGAGCACCAAGCCTCGCGTAGCAACTGACTAGCTTCCTGGGATGGAGCAGGCTCTTTTTGCTAAAATAGGCAAATCTTATTCTGGAACTTGGATGGTTTTTGTTCATTAGGATCACTGCATTTGTGGGAATGTTTTTTTTCCATACTTGGCTTTCATTATGTGTTTTTACTATGTTGTTTTTAGGGTTAAGCCTAGAGTAGCGATTCGGGGGGCATGCTCTTTGTGCTAAGCTAGGCTAATCTTATTCCGGAACATTGATGACGGTTGTTTATTAAGATAACCACATTTGTGTAAAAACTCTTTTTTTTTTAAGACTTAACTTTGAAAGCGCGGTTTTACCGCTAAGCCTAGCGTAGCCGCTGGCTAGCTTTCTGGAAGGGATAAGGCTCTTTGTGCTTAGCTAGGCTGATATGTTCCTGGAACGTAATGTTTATTCATTGAGATCACCACATTTGTGTGAATGTCTTCTTGTTTTGTTGCCAACTTAGGTTTCAGTGCGTGTTTTTAGCATTAAGCCTAGCGTAGCAACTGACTAGCACCCTGGGAAGGAGAAGACTCTTTGTGCTAAGCTAGGCTCATCTTATTCTGTAAATTTTATGAGCTTTGTTCATTAAGATCACTGCATTTGTGGGAAAATCTGTTTTTGTTTGTTTCCAACTTGGCTTTCACAGTTTGTTTTTACCATGTTGTTTTTAAGGCTAAGCCTTGCCCTTTTTGCTCAAATAGGCTAATCTTATTCCGGAACTTTGGTGGCGTTTGTTCATTAAAATCATAGCGTTTGTGTGAAAGTCTTTGTTGTTGTTCTTTCCAACTTGACTTTCATGCTGTGTTTTTAGCGCCAAGCCTAGCGTAGCAACTTAGTAGCTTCCTAGGAGGGACCAGGCTCTTTGTGCTAAAATAGGGTAATCTTAGTCTAGGACTTTGATTACTTTCATTAAGATCACTGTGTTTGTGTGAAAGCCTTTTTTCAACTTTCTTTTGGCTTTCACTGCGCGTTTGTTGCCTGTTGGTTTTAACGTGTGGCGCTCCTCTTCCCTCAGTGATGTTAGAAGGAAATGGCCTTACAGTTGATCATTTTTTTAATGTACTCTGAAGCTTCTGACTATGTGTCTTTGTGCTTTAGTCGACATGGTGCTGAATGCTAGATGACGTCTATTGCTGGATGATGACAATTCCTTCCCTTTTGCGAGCTAGCGGACAAGCTAGACTCCGATCCTTCCAGTCGCGTGACTCGTTCCAAGTGACAGCAGACGAGCGGGGCTGATGTTTACACGTGGTCACAATGTGGCGCTGTGAGTTCTGAGTGAACTTGTGCCAAATGCAGTGTTCTATTGTAATAATGTTATCGTTGTTGGGCTTCTTGCCTCTGGTGAGTGTGTTTCTATTTTTACAGTTCACACGTAGGGTATCGTGGACTGTAAATGGCTGCTGTTACCATGGAGACCAACACATCTTCAAATTAAAGTCACGTGAATGGACTTTCTGTTACAGCTTATCCCTAATAAAAGATCTCTCGTTCTAGTAAGCCCTGAATTTTTGGGAGCCCCATGTTGCCATAGCAACCGCGAGGCTCCTAAACCTGCTCTTTGGTGTTGTCGTGGTAAACACTAACATCCACACCGTATAGTGTCTTGTTGCTATGGTGGGTGCCAAGTTCCTGTGCTGCTTGGTTGCTGTGGCAACAGCAGTGAGAGAGATTGACGATTCATGAGTGTGATTGGTTAGTGGCCGGCCACTGCCTTCCTTGAACCTTGTCTGTCACTTTGCCTTGTGAATGACATCACGTGTTAAAGAAATTAAAATAAAGCATTAACAAAAGGATCGGCCGACTACTGTCTTATCTCCCCCCAAAAAATACTCTATACAAGTGGTCAGGTCATTCTTGGGTGCGGTTCAACAAAAAGTTAAAAAGCATATGTAAAATATACAAACTGGTTTAGTTTTTATTCATAAATTATGTAAATATGAATGCATATTTATATACATTTATTTTGTTTATTTAATTAATGAAATAGTTCTCGTTTAGTCGTAGTATTCATAATTTATTTGATGTTTTTTTTAAATAAACTATACATACCATTGTTTACTATTTATCTGTTATATTTTTTTATTTATATCCATCCATCCATTTTTGGTACTGCTTATCCTCAGTAGGGTCGTGGGGTGTGATGGAGCTTATCCCAGCTGACTCTGGGCGAGAGGCAGGGTAAACCCTGAACTGGTCGCCTGTTTTTTCCCAATGTATATGTAAAGCTAGTGCCCCCGCGACCCGACCTCGGATAAGCGGTAGAAAATGGATGAATGGATGGAATTTATATGTACTATTTTTGTTTTCATGTATTCATTTCGGGAAAAAAGGCTAAATTTCTACTACATATATTACAGGATTCTTGATCATGTCCAACCTTGATTTAGCTTCAAAAAGTCGACAAGGAAACCTAATAAAGTGGTTTTGTTGATAAACGCTCATCGTTTTAATTTTAGTAAAAAACAAATGATAAACATGATGAACATAAGTCAAACCCAGACATTGAACTCTGGGGCGTCACTTCCTTCTGCCACTGTTTTTTATTATTATTATTTTTTTAAAGACTGAGTCATTTTAAGGTATTTATTGAATCCAGTTGAAAGAAACACAACACACATAGCCCCGCCTCCTGAGAGCTGCCCGGCCTGTTAATAGGTCACGTGAGCTGTCCATGTATGTCCACCGATTGATACGACGTCACCTCGGATTTTCCCCTAAACGCCCACTCGCTGCTCACAGAAGGACGAAAACAAACAAGAGGGGCGGCAGACCGGAAGACACGAGCAGAAAGCGGCAGCTGATTGGCTGTTAAGGTTCAAAACTGCGATACTATTGGTTAGAAGGCGATCGGCCTTTCTTGGAGTCCAACCCCTTGAGTGTAGACCTAGAACAGGTAGAATCCGCGATAAACTTCTAAATTCAAAATATTTCGCTCGCAAATATGTCACATGAGTCATCTTTTCAATAATCATTTTTAGCACTTGCTCTCACGAGCACTGCTACTCCTGTTTGTGTTTTTTGAACAGTGTAGTCAAAGCGACCAAGCTGTGTGTTTCATGTCTACGCTCGCAGCTGCGTATGTATGTGTGTGCGGTGTGGGTGCGGTGGCTGCTGGGTAATCGGGCGCATTTCCTCCGTGTTCATCTCGGTCGGCCTGGCAGCTCCGTATCTTCGGTACCGCTGGAGAAATGTCCTCCGTTAGTCCGGACCGGGAAACGAGCGCAGGCCAGGGCCGGAGTGGGCTCGAGCCGCACACCGTTTTTGTCATCCTGGACTCGGCTGAAAGTCTTAACGTGATTCGGTGAGTCACCGTTATTTGGTCTTCTGGCTTTACTTTGTTTTCCATTGGCTACTCAGGCGCACCCGGAAGTCGTATTGATTAGCATATAATGTTTCGTGTTTAGAGGGTGCAGATGGCCCCCAAAATGTTGAACGTCGTTATTGTTTTGTTGCCGAAGTAAAGTGTTGAAGATGAACTTTCAGGCGACTCGAAACTGCCCTTCTTTTCGTCACTCTGAACTATCTTAGGAGGAAGTGAACTTGGAAACGTTATAGCTGTGAACGGAGTTGAAGTTACCTTAAAGGAGAAGGGATTTAAGTGGGTGATGTAACAGTTTATGTGCTCAGAAATTTGGCGCCGAAGTAAAGTGTTAAGTGTTAAATATCAGCCAACTCGGAACTGCTCTTTTATATGTCACTCTGAACTGGCTCAGCATTAAATGAACTTTAATATTCTTTCACTTATGGACGAAATTCAGGTTCCCCCCAAAGAAACGGAAGTGAGGGATTTAATCTAATCATTGCAATTAAAGCTTGCAATTTAAAACCCGCTAGCAAGATTTGAATGTAGCCCCACTAACCCACCCCCACCCCCCCTCCTCCTCTCACTAATCCCCCCCCCCCCCCCTTTTCCACAATAATTCTGCTAAATAAGGCCATGGATGGGGAATATCTTGCTTCTCCAAATCTGTTGGTGTCATTGTTCTTGCCCCTGTTTTTGCCACTTTATAAGACCCTAAGCTCTCAATCAGTCGAGATCTCACCTGTGGTTGGTTGACTTTACCTCCTTATATTGACTTCTTCG
Source organism: Phyllopteryx taeniolatus (assembly GCF_024500385.1). Taxonomy (NCBI): domain Eukaryota; kingdom Metazoa; phylum Chordata; class Actinopteri; order Syngnathiformes; family Syngnathidae; genus Phyllopteryx; species Phyllopteryx taeniolatus. Next base: position 5,532,667 of record NC_084502.1, read on the forward strand.
TTTTACGACGGCGGCACGGTGGACGACCGGTTAGACCGTCTGCCTCCCAGTTCTGAGGTACCGGGGTTCAAATCCCCGGCCCCGCCCGTGTGGAGTTTGCATGTTCTCCCCGTGCCTGCGTGGGTTTTCTCCGGGCACTCGGGTTTCCTCCCACATCCCCAAAACATGCATGGTAGGTTGATTGACAACTCTAAATTGCCCGCAGGTGTGAATGTGAGTGCGAATGGTTGTTTGTTTGTATGTGCCCTGCTATTGGCTGATTAAATTACTTTAATTGGATTTATTCCGTACTGAATGAAAAAAACACATTCTCTTTTTACTTCCGTGTTATGCGGCGCGGTTCCGTCTCGCTGGCGAAGATGTATGCTCGCTACAGAAGTTAATTTCAGATTTGAAGAGAGCTATATTTTCCAAATGGATTTTAATGGCATCCACAAATCTCAGGAAACTCCATGCTCCATGATTTACAGCCAGTCTCAGACTTAATTAATCTCTCCTCATTGGCGGTTGCGCAGACGTTCGGCAGAAGTAAATACCGTAGAATCCGCATACCTTTAAAGTCCGCGAGCCAGGCATGCAAAAAAAACAACAACAAACTGAGAATATGGCCCTAAATAATTAAGCACCTTCTGTAGAACAATACATTCATAACACTCTGATTTCCACTGAATTTACCGAACCATTCTCATAAAGAGAGAATGCATTAGTGAAAATTGCACAGCCTCCGTTGAGCTAGAATAAAATGACTGTAAAAAAGCGTAAAGTGGCCTGATATTGAAATGCACAATGGCAACACTGAACACAACAAAAATCTGTCAAATATTATTCTTGCCAGAGAGCTTTTTTGTTGCACACAAAATGGAAAGGGAGTCAAAGGGATTTGGAGAAAAAGTCCAAATCCTCTGATAATCAGTCAGATGTGAATACTTTCGGATTTTGTTAGTCCTCCATGAAATCCAACAAATTATCTTTGTGTTTTAAGCAAAACAAGGCATTCGTGGAAATTAGATTACGGACAAGTGATGAACATTTTGTCCTGTTTTCAGTCATTCCCAAACTTAAGAAAGTGCCGGGGCCCGATTTACAATCCTCTGAAGCCCAACAAAACCTTGAATCGCAACTCTGATCAACACACGAGGCTTCTTATTGCTGTTACTGTTGAATTTCACCCTCTTTTAACATTAAAAGCGCCCATGATTATGCCTTTGACTTTTTTGATCAATTCATAACTTTTGATTTGAAACGGCTATTCCACGGAGTCAAGACGGTTGATGGAATTTTCACAATAATGACCAACTCACTCCACATTATCGTTTAATTTGTCATACATTGTCAAGATGTAACAGTTTGACTCAACTTACTTGACTTGCTGAACATGTGATGAGCTCTGCGATGCATTCTAGAGTAGCTCTGAAATGCGTAAAATGACATGATCGAAAGGAATGTCATTGTTTTAATGGCTGTAAAATTGTGTGTGTTTGGGTGAGGGGGAGCTGGGGGCGACGTAATCGGGGGTGCAGCGGCCCGGTTTCCCTTCCCGCGTGTCCAGTTGCAATAAGTCAAAGTAAGCCGCCCCACAACAACACTCCGACCCCAGTGACGATAATTGAGGTATTTTTTTCAAATGTCTTTATGTCGTGCCTTTGTTTCTGCGCTGACTGATTTGATGTGTGTGCAGGTTTCGAGTCACGTTCGGAGTTTGTTATTACTTTGAACGAAAAACGCTGATTGCCCGATGCTTCTTTGTCTGCTGGGCACTGCCCGCTGCCCATTGGAGGTTCTGTTTGCAAGGGGTGTCGGCGCCGTTTTATTTATTCGAGCGATAGAGCGATAGACCGTCTTTTTCAGGGCCGATATTTGGAGCCAATATTTATTTGCTGTCATAATTTTGAATAATGCAAACGCCTTTGAAGAAGAATCATCTTTTATTGTCATGAACGTGCATGCGTGCGCACGAAATGTGTTCTCTGCATTTAACCCATCACAGCGAACACATACACATGTTAGTGGAACACACCGGAGCAGGGGGCAGCCGAAGCGCCCGGGGAGCATTTCTCGCTCAAGGACACCACAGCCGTGAGTCCGGGGGATGTTGGCGGATGGTCCAGTCGGGGTTTTGAACCGAGGTGCCCCACGGTGGCAGGCGATGATCTTAACCATTGGGCCACGGCTGCCCAAGCCTTTAAGCGTATGTTTATTGAACAGCTTGAAAGATTTGCAACATGTTAGGTTTTTCATTTGTATTTTTAATCTTAGACAATAGACACCTTTGTTTCAAAATTCGAACATCATATGCAGGGAGTTCCCAGGCTCGTAAATCAAGTTTTCCAAAATGTTCAATGTTCAAATGTTCATCTTTCACTTATCTTTTGTTTTAAGTTGAAACAAAAACAAAAAGTGCAGGGTTTTTCCCCAGGATCAGCGGCATCTCTTATAAAGTTAACTGAAAACGTAAATAAATAGTTTCCAGACGTTTACCCAGTTTTAAATTGATTTATTTGTGATTCAAAATAAAAGGCTGATTATTATTAGTATTATTATTATTATTATTATTATGTGTTTGCATACTGAATATAGTTTTCAAGCATTTTGTGAGTATGCGACAGCGATGATATCGTTGCATTTTCTTGTCCAGAAGGGTTTCCGACCACTGGGCCCTGACTGCACAGAAATGGTCAAACATTTATTGATTTATTTATTTTTTAAATGTCAGTAGAGTTACACAACACAACACAACAACAAAAAAGGACCAAAACATTTTCTTTCAAAGGACTTACACACACACACACAAATGCAGTGTATCAAAGGAAAGTGACAGGAATGATGATTTCCTGCTCTCAAGAATGCAGTGGTGTCAATTCTCATGGAAACTTTGTGGTGGGGGGCGGGGGGGGGGGTTGGTTGGTTGTGGCGACGACGACGACATGTGTGAAGTGACTCAGCAGAAATGCACACATTCGTTGGATTTTTGTTTTGTTTTGGGGGATTTAGACGGGGGGCAGGATTTAGGAAGAGGATGAAAACAGTCATGCAAGAGCAGGCATTATTGCGCATACGTCGGACCGTTGGGTCAACCAGGGGTGGGCAAAGGATGGACTGAGGGCCACATACGGCCCACTCAGTTCTTTAATCCGGCCCACCTGTTATTGACATGATCAAGATTCCCTTTATTATGTCACTGTTTTCTTTTCCCCTAAAATTGGTCAATGATTGAAAATGTATTTATTCATTTTTGTTTTTACATGTTATTCATTATGTCAACAGATTATTAGTTAGTGGATTTATTGCGAGTCATTCATTTATGCATTTTGATCCATTTTTATTTATACTATCAAATAATTGGGTAATAATTTTGAATAATATAATGAAAAATGTGATTGTTTTATTTCACAATTTACATTTTTGAAATATTTGATTCATTAATCTCATGAAATAATCGGTTCATTTAGTTATTGTCAATACCATTTTTAAAAGTAAGATGAACAATGTTACATAAGTGAAATGTTTGTATTTGATTCAATTCTTGAATAATAGGGATGTAACGATACACAAGATTAAGAGATCAATTCGTATCTTGATATCTGACCTATTATGTGACCCCGATCCCATGATATTCAATATATATTCAATATACTCTTTGCCTGCAGACCCCTGACGGGCCGTATGTTTGACACCCCTGTCTTTGGGTATCGCCATTTCCGGTTTCGATAGGCAATTTTAAGAGGAGTCTCAATCCCGGTCGGGTTCCTTCGGCGTGAAATAGGAGGCTTCTGATTGGTTGTGTTTGTGGTGTGCACTCAGGGTGGAGTCTGGCATCGTCGCCGACATCGAGGTGGACACCCTGCTGCCGTCAGATTGCGACACCTTCTACGAGATCAAGAGTCAGCCCATCCGCAGCAGGTGACGCCGTAGCCGACGTGGTGTCCTACTCATGGCCCTGGGGCCAGATCCGGCCCGCCGCATCATTTCATGTGGCCCGCGAAAGCAAACCATATGCTAAAATACCAGAACTGCAGATTGAGATATTGCAAGCATTGTTTGTCTTTTTTACCAATCCCCCTTTAAAATACATTGAAAAAAGTATGACTGAATCAGTGGATCAAATATTTTTTACTGACTTCTAATTTCAAAACTAGCTGTATGTTCATTTGTTGTAACTACGCAATAATATTTGGGGATCATACATTTCTATGGGTTCATAGTAAGGATGTTCAATACCACTTGCTTTGGGAATGAAGTATTCACTCCTAAGCTCCTATCGGTACCGATACGACGAGTACTTTTGATATATCAAATTTCAGTTCACACAATGACAGATCATTGTGAAAACAGATCTTTCTTTCTGACCCACGTCGTGATTCACCGATGTGTCAAAGGTCACAGTGTCGTGCCAACTACTGCCGAGTAGGACTTTATGTCAGATTATTATTGTTGTGCTCCAAGTATCTGGGGCTGGTATCGGCAGCCTTCGCAACTACCCTCTACCCCCGATGCCGACACGCTGTGTCGGTGCTCGCCCGTCCGTCCCTCGTTCAGTCATCACGCCCCTCAAAGGTAAACCATACCTACGATGTGGCCCTTTTCATCTTTAAATGGCATGCTTATTCAGTATATTTATCTGTCCATCCGTTCTGTCCTATAGCGCATGAGCTGGAGTGAGCCTATTTATTCCTTCCAAAAAATCTGTAAATTGATATATGATTTTAAACCGTAGCATTATGCAGAGTTTGAACAGTAACCATGCACTTGAATATAGAAAAAATACAAATGACTTCAATAACGAGTCAATGTAATGTATTGCACCTAAGTTAAATAAAAAAGGTTACCTCATAAAAAAGATTTCTTAAAGATGGCACGTAAATGTCTTCAAGCTTAAAAGTGAAATACAACCGAACGGTACTTTGGCTGTAACCCTGCCGTTTGACATCTGCCGGGGGCGCCTCCGTCACGGCCGAGGACGAGATCATCATCGGAGGGCGAGTTCGCCAACGACATCGTTGACGTCGTTCACGTCGCGTATGGTCGTCGCAAAGATGAAGCCGTGCAAATCTACGTAGACGCGTGAAACTGCGGATGGCTCATGAAGTCAGTTAGGGTTCCTTTGTTGATTTGAACAACTGCAATGAATGAACCTTTATGCAATATTCTAATCTGTTGAGATGAACCTTTAAGGGCAACTGCATGCAAGAGAAGTGCTAGGGTCCCCCATTGGTTGCTGTCGCACTAAGCGGAATGTTGCAAAAAGAAGACATTGGAGTACGGTGATGTCTCTCTCCTCAGTGCTTCTGCGTGCGACTCCTCTTCCTCCTCCTTGTCGTCGTCTTCCTCCGTGCCGGTGACCATGTCCTCCAGGTAAGCGTCTGGCTTCCCTCCCGGCCCGGCCGCGGCCGCTGACGCCGCTCTGCCCCGCAGGGTCCTGATGCGTCAGGATCTGATGCGTCAGCAGGCTCTGGAGGAGGAGCAGAAGGAGGCGCAGCAACAGCTCCTGCGTCCGCCCGCCGCCTCGTCGTCCTCCCCCGTCTGCGTCAGCGCGTCCCCCTGCGGACCTCCCGCTCAGGTCCCTGTAGAGGTGTTGAAGGTACGAGGCAGAGGTGGGGAACTTAAGACTACCAGCCAAATGTTTGGACACCGTTTCCCATTCAATCGCGTTTGAAAGTGTGTCCGAATGTTCGACTGGTACCGTAGGTGGCCAGCTTTAAGACGTGGTCTGAACTCCACTTGCTTGTTTACATTTTCCATGTGTTTTTTTTTAGCAAATTATTTTTTGTGCAGTGGCTCATGGAGGGTGGAGCGGTCCCTCAGCTCAATGAACAGGAGACTTTTTAGATTGGCGCTTCACTTGATTTGGAAGGTTAAAACTTGTTCTGATTGCTAAGATTCAAGATCGTAGCTTTTTTATCATCTTTCTGTAGCTCACGGACATTGTCTTGAGACTCAGGACTTAAGTTTCCTTGCTTTGTGTCCTAAGGTTTTTCGATGGGTGCTTCACTTTTCTCGCAAGAAGCTCTCGTCTTTGTTTCTTCTTTCTGTATGTTTGGTTTGTGAGTGACATTGTCTTGAGATTCGGAAATTGTTTCTTCCTTTTGTGTCCTGAAGCTTCTTTCTCCATGGGACCTTGTAACCCAATTCTATGTGACATCGCCTTAAAAGACGTTTGCTAATAAAGCTCAGAAATGTAACACTTTTGGATTCAAGAATTGTTGTAGATAAAATCTTGATCAAAGTTTGCAACGCAAAAGATGAGAGACACGACGACTATGACATCTGACTTCATCTGTCACTATAAGACCCACAAAGACGAGTACCGTAATGTTTCGTGTATAATGTGCATTCCCCCCCAAAAACAAATGTCAAAAGTCAATAGTACACGTTATATATAAATAGGTATAGGGGAAAAATGAAAAAGACTTTCCCATTTTATAAATGTATGCCGCCATCTAGAGGTTATGAAAAAGCTTTACACTTGAATTCCAATGTCACCGCCACCTAGAGGTTATGAGAAAGGTGTACACTTTCATTCTAATATGCCGCCACCGAGAGCTTCTGAAAACGGTGTAGCCCATTCCAATATGACAGGGGTACGTAGGACTGCATATCATTTAGTAAGTAAGTAAGTAAGCAAATATACCCTAGCAGAATTTGTGAAATATTGTTTTTTTTTTTAAATATGACTGAACAACAACCATCATTCATTTCTTTATGGTTATGCTTTGTTTAATGATAATGCTTTTCTGAAATGTTTGACAGTTTAATTTGAATCCCATTAAAATCCAATTAAATGTGTTTTGCCTAGCCCTTCATGTTTTCTTACAAGAATTGTACCCATCTTATAAATTCAAACATATGAGCACAACTGTGTTTTTTCGCATTGACTAAATAAAAGTAAGGGTGTCAATTTCAAAATAAGAGCAAGTAAATCAAAAAATGTTCAAATAAAGTGCTTAACTTCAGAATAGTTCTTTGAAAAAATACTTGGTTTTGATCATATGGGTAGGAGCAAAATCACGCATTGGAAAAATGCATTATACATGGGTAGAAGGGTTTTTTTGCTCAACTTTGGAGGTGCGCATTATACATGGTTGTGCATTATACCCGAGAAATTACAGTAAACCACGTTAACTTCACAGATTAGCTTTCGAGGTTGTAGGTTATGCATTAACTAAGTTTCATTTGTCTTAATTGAGAAGAAAATAAAGTAATAGAAAAGACTTTATTGTGACCATAAAAGAACTATGTGCTTGTGAATGTGTTACTTACTACAGCCAACTAACGCAAATACAGATGCTGAGTGCGACTACGTTGTGTGTGAGCAAGATTGTATGACTTGACCTTTGTCTTGTTTAACCTAAGAAATGACTTGACTTGACTTGCTTGAAATTTAGTGGGTCTCGAGTTGACTTGCTTGTTTTTTCTTGAAACACGAGACTTGCACCCCTGGTATGAGGCGCGTCCTTGCTGTCGTTGTCTTTCCCACACCACATATGCACAGCATGCTGACCTCTCGCCACCCATCAGGTGCAAACCCACCTGGAAAACCCAACCAGGTACCACATCCAGCAGGCTCAGAAGCAGCAGGTCCGACAGTACCTCTCCTCCGCCGTGAGACCCGCCGGTCGTGACGCTTCCGGGCCGTCATCGGGTTCCTCCCCCGGCAGGCAGCATGCGCTCAGTAGCCCCAAAGCGGAGGTAATACCGAGCGGACGGAGCGTGTGCATTTGTTCGTGCTCAAATGTCATCACAATTTACAAAATGTTCCAAAAAAAGAATGCAAAAGACACAGGCTTGGTCTTTGAAAGACACTCGTCCCTGCAAACTCACCTACGAGTGCATGCATGTCAGCACGAGTGTATTTCGACATGTATATGCGGACTACGAACAGGTTGAGTATGATCGTGAGGCCTTGCTGCTAAACTGTATTTGGAGCTACGATTGACTAAAAAAAAAAAAGAACGTGTGTGTGTGTGTTTCATATCCAACTTGATGAGTCTTCTGTCTGAAAAAGTTCACGGTCCACACTCTGCATAATTTAACAACAAAGGATTCAAATCCCCTCTGATTGGTTCTTTTAGATGGAGGAGACGGTCATTGACGACATCATCAGCCTGGAGTCCAGCCTAAATGACGACTTCCTGACGCTGCTCGACTCGCGGAATCAGCTCGCCGCCACGGTAACGCCCGGCACCCTCATCGCGTATGCTTCATGTGATTGTGAGTGAGTGTGTGTGTGTGTTTGACAGTTTGTGTGTGTCTGTGTATAACAGAGAGAGAGAGAAAATGTAAGTGTGTGTGTGTGTGTGAATGAGTGTGAAAGTGTGAGAAGTGTGATACAGTGAAAGTGTGAGTATGTGTGTGAGAGAACAGTCTGTTTTTGACAGTGTGTATGTACAGTGTGTGTGTAAGTGTATGTCTGTGAGAATGTGTTTTAAAGTGCATTTGTGAGTGTCTGTGTGAGAAGAGTGTGTTCGACAGTGTAGGTGTTTGTGGAAGTGTGTGTGTGTGTGTGAGTGAGTGCATGTGTGAGACTGTTTATGAGAGTGTGTTTAAGAGCGTGTGTGTGTGTTTGTGAGAGAGAAGTGTTTATGAGTGTATTTGAGAGTGAGAGTGTGTGTTTATGAATGCGTGTTTGAGAGTGTGTTTGTGAGTCTGGGTGATAGTGTGTGTGTGTGCGAAAGCAATTCTGAGGGTGAGGCAGAAAAAAATCGATGAGGCAGCTTTTTTTTGTTTTTTTTTGTTTTTGCCACTATTCTTCTTTTGTGTTGCTTCCGCAGACCTCGCTCCTTCCCCTTCCTGGGCATATGTGCCTTTTTTGTGCGCGTGTGTGTGCTAATGAAATGTGTGGGTTTTCTTCTCAAGGGACATTTCCTTATTTTTTCACAGTGGCTAAAGAGCAACCGATTGAAGCAGTACAGCTGCTGCCGATGCATGTGTGTGATTGTGTGTGGGCGCGTGTGTGCTAGCACGGTGAATGCGCGTGTGTGTGTTGGTGCTACACGATGAGGATTTTAGTTTTCCTGCAGGAACATGACAAGGAGAGACTTAAAGCGGAGGTAAAAAAACAAAGTTTCTCTTTTTTTTTTTTAAACTTAGACGCAGCAGCCAAGGAAGCAGAAGTTTATCCTTTCAAACACGAAGTGAAATTGCTCTTACTTTAATTGGAAGTTAATGACGTTTGCTGTTGATTCTCTGAAGTTAGCATTTAGCGTTGTCATACGCTAGCTCGGGTCCAAGAAAGTTGTTACTGAAATGTGATTTGAACGGGACGTACAATGGAAAACTGGCTTTTGACAGTGCCCCCGTCTCAAATGCGTATCTTTTTGCACAGTTTCCCCACTTCAATATTTCATATTTAAGATCAGCTTCTCCTCACTAGGATCGCGGGCTGCTGGAGCCTATCCCCGCTATCTTCGGGCGGGAATTCAGCAAAAATGGAGGGTTTTAGAGCGTGAACTGCCTTTTTAAGGTCACGCCACTGCATTTCAATCGGATTCAAGTCCGGACTTTGACGAGTCCACTCCAAAACCTTCATTTAGTTTTTTTAAGCCATTCAGAAGTTGACTTGCTGGTCTGCATTTTCAAAAAGCATTTTAAGTTCACTTGGGTTATTGTTTGATGATCTTTAACATTAAAGTGGGGAAGCTGCCAAAATATACGAATTTGAGAATGGGGCCAATATGTTTTCACGGCCGTGTGTGTGTGTACCTGTACGTGTACGTACACAATAGAAGAGACCCCGATCTAATGGGTATTGGATAAAACTGACCTGAAAGTCTGTTAGTTCCTGAATTGGCCGCTGTTGTTTACTGGCGCAGGAAGAGAATGGGACTGAAGCATTTCCGGGTCACAGAAATACAATATGACTAGATCCAATTCCAAAGGACGTGCCTACGTGGCGGCCATGTTGAATGTGGGGCATTGACGTGGCGCCCGTGCCATGATCTATTGTCTATTGTGCGTAGACTTGCAGCGCAGAAAGAGAGCGAGAGCGGCACGGCGGCAGTGTTGACTCTGAGGAATACAAAACACCAGGCTCTGGAGTCTGGAACATACTGTGTTTGGTGTAGTAAAAAAAAAAAAAAAAATGGTCAAGCCGTTCGCCTTTGGAAAAGGATTTGGAACGAGGAAGCACACTAATTCCTCGCGGTTCATGAAAGCAACTCGCCTGCAATGAGTACTGTATATCAACATTGTCACCATAACCGAGCACCCCGGCATGGTAAGTTTGGATCCATTGTGGCCATGAAAAACAAGAATTTAGTACTGCACAGTAATACGGGTGCATCAATGTAACGGACAATTAGCTATATCAGCTATATATCTGCGGCGGCGAAAGTTTCCTTGGAGTCGGGTGTTCAATGCCTTAGGTGATTTGGGAATGGGGCTGTGTTGACAGTACGATGGCAGTATAAGGTGGGATACCAACTTGGAACGATGCCGAATGATGAAAAGAGCCGTTGCAAGCCAGCCGGGATTGTGCTATTAACTGGCTAGATAAATGGATCTGACCCATGTGTAGCTTTTCGTGACTGAACGTTTAGCAACTCTGTCTGGTTTTGCAGGCGGCACGAGAGCGAAATGACGTAAAAGCGGCGGCCCCCAAACCTCAGCAGATACAGTGTTTGATCAACATATTTTTTCGGGAAATGCTTTGTCGATTTAAGTAAAAGACGTGCACGTTGAAAATATGACAGACATTTTTGACATCTTGGGTTTAGTTATCTTTTCAAGTGAGATGACAACATTAGCTTCTGAAAATATACCTATGATTCTGGATCCTTGGGGTATTTTGATGAAAACATTTCACGGTGTTATTAAGGCACCTGGGAATTGTTTTACATGTATGCAATATCTAATATGACTCCTTTTTGAAATATGTCCGAAAAAGTCGGAGGGCTGAATGAATGTGTTTTGTCATCTTGTCTTGCTGTTGGCTCAGCAGATCCCTGAAGTTCACTGTTTCGCGGAGCTCGTTAGTAGGGCTGCACAATAATCGCATTTTAATGATGATCGGGATTTTGGCTGCCACAATGAAATGAACCTGCCTTGACTTCAACTTTTCAGCTGGCCTGACCTTCATGAAAAAATACATAGAGCGGGAAATCACAGCTGTCGACTTCTTTGCAGTTTGTGACCGACCGATAGTCAAGCAGAGCAACGAAGACGTACCGTCCTCGACAATTCACAATGTCGACGACGGGGATTTTGAAATGAAAAGTCATTGCTTGCAGCCTAATGTGATTGCGTTTTAGGCATGACCTGTATTTGCTTGCATTAAGTTGCAATTTGTGATTGCACATTTATTCAGTTAGCCCTCGCGTAAGTAGAATTTTTTTGGGTACATTTATTTTTTTACATTATTACAGTACATATCATTTCTTTTTTTATTTAAAGATTCAATTTGAACTGGAAACTGTTACATATTGTTTGTTAAACATTAGTGCAATAAAAATAAAGATTTTTCCCTAACATGAAGAATAATCGTGATCACAATATTGATCCAAATAATTATGCAGCCCTCCTCGTTAGGGTTAGCATGTTAGCTAAGCACACTGTTGGAGTTGATTATTTCTGATAGTTGACGCTCACGCGGTGGTGGCTCATTGCTTGTTGCAGCTGCCGGCGGCAGCGGGAAACATGCTGGATCTCTACGGGGAGAGCGGGGACAAGGCCACGCCCGCCATTGCCGTTAGCAACAGCTGTCCGGCCGACCTGCTCGCCGTCAAACGAGGGCTGAATAGTGAGTTGCTGCGCTTTGGCGTTTCCATGTTTACCAGAGAGTGATGATGTAAAACAGGGGGGGCCAGAATAAAAAAAAAAAAAAAAAGTTGTATATTTCAATAGTAAAATAATAATTCATGCTCATTTCAATTGTATTCTTACAATTCATTTACCAGTTATTTAATACATAATTTTTTAATGTAAATAAATAATTATTTTTATTTACAATAAGTAAGAAATGTATCTAAATACATACATTTTGATTAATAATATATGATACATAATTGCTTACTAAATGAGACAAATGAAATATATTCTTTGAATAGTAAAACATCCACATTTTTCACTTTAAAGAAACTCTGGATAATTCTTGCTCCTTTTCAATTATATTTAATGAACCAATTATTTTTAAATCTATGCATAAAATAATCAATTTTAGATGTATTGGATTAAACTGTGTTATTTAATTATAATTAATAAATGAAAACGTAAAATGTTTATTTTCTGTTTTTAAATGTTATTATTGATAATAAATAAGTTGGTAAATGAATAAGTAACCAATTTTAGGGGGGAAAATGGTTTGGTCAATTTCATATTTTTTTCCCACAAATCGATACTATTGGTCAGTCTCCACGTGTGTTATTTTATTTATTTTTTTTTTACAAATGATTGACCAATATAAAGTGTTGAAAATGGCTTTCCCTCCCTGATGATGCGATGTCAATGGCACAACAAGCGTGGCAGTTTTTTGGTTTCTTGAAAAGTGATAGTTTTGGGGGTGCAAGGTTTGTGCCCGACGCCGGCAACATGTTACAGGACTCGCGATGATGTACGGGCTCTTGTGGACTGCGTTAAAGAACTGAGTGGGCCATTTTGCGACCACGGGAGTCGGAAATTTGCCCAACCCCGATGTGAGGTGAGAGGGTGTCAAATAGTCGACTCGGAACACAGCCTGCAGCCGATTGGCTGCTGACAGCGAGTTAAGACCCTCCCCATCCCCCAACGTGTACAGAGACTGTTCACTTCCTTCACTTTGATAAGTCAGCACAACTGCATCCTCAGGCCCGAATTGGACATTGTCATCACTTCTTACTTCCTGATCAGTGAGTCTCAAAATAACCGCAAAACTTCAAAAGTCCAAGAAATCTCTTCTCATAAGGGACTCTTGGAAGTATAAATGTATGTCTACTCTTTTTTTCAGGAATGACTCATTGTAACATCTGTAAAGATTTTTATGTTCTATTTCTGTGGAATGTGACAATATCTTGTTTTTAATGCTTGGTACAACTAAAGGTATATTCCCTCAAGAGTACGATGAACATGACAAAAATGCAGCCGATTCCATAATATTTGATATCCTATTGTACATGCTCACGCTGATTTTTGTTATCAGGAAAATGGCAGGATAGCAGCTATTAAATTAAACCCTCATGAGCTATTTTTGTTGTCATCATGATATTTTTCCAAACAAATGTACATTTAGTTGTAGCCCAGGCATTAAATCGTCCCCCCCCCCCCCCGGCTGTAAGTTAATGCTGGGGGTGAACTTGCTTGAAAAAAACTGTTTAAAACTTGGTATCAAGAGAAATAAAGCAAATTCCAGAAGGGTAAAAAAATTATTTCACTTTTATTTGCTTTTTCCGTGAGTGGGAAAAATCCATTTAAAAACAGATTTTGTTTAAAAGAAAAACAATTCAAGGTTTTATTTTAAAGCCATATCGCCCAGCCCTAGTTTAAAGCAGGATGTGTACACACCGATAATGATGATGATGATCTCGCTGTTGCAGATGTGGAGACGAAGACGCTGATGAAGGAGCGACAGAAGAAGGACAATCACAACTTGAGTGAGTTCTTCACCAACAATCCAACTGACAACCTCAACCAAGTGAAGCGCGTTGTTAACGAGTTGCTTTTCGTTTTTCAGTCGAGAGGCGGCGACGCTTCAACATCAACGACCGCATCAAAGAACTCGGCGCGCTCGTCCCCAAGACGCCCGACCCGTCAGTGCACACGTCCGCGCGCTCATCATGTTGTCCGTTGCTCGTTGTGCCGCGTGCGCTAACGAGGCCTTGTGATTAAACAGGGACGCCAGGTGGAACAAAGGAAGCATCCTGAAGGCGTCGGTGGATTACATCCGAAGACTTCAGAAGGAACAACAACGAGCTCGTGACATGGAAGAAAGACACAAAAGACTGGAACACACCAACAGAACCCTGATGCTGCGCATACAGGTCAGTGATGCTCACTTGTCAATCTCACATCGGTCCAGCCCATCTCCCGCAACACACCTGTCAGTCATTCACATCGCCACCTCGCCTGCCTATCAAAACACGCCGTCATCCCCGCCCACATTTTGGAGCCGCCATGTAAGCGCACATGATCACCGGTTTGTCATTTTCAGGAGTTGGAGCTTCAGGCAAGCCTCCACGGCGTTCCTTATTCTTGTGTTGACGGCGCCCCGACCGACCCGCGGGTCTTCCTCTCCCCGCCGACGACGGCGTCGGACTCGCTCGGCTTGGCGGAGCTGAACGAGCTTCGCTGCGGGGCCGACGACGACTTCTCTTCGGAACTGATGAACGAAGCGGGGCTGGCGGCGCTGGACCACTTCGGAGACATCCTGATGGACGATGATGGCGGCCTGATGTCGCCCGCGGGCGGCGCCGACCCCCTGTTGTCATGTGGGGCGTCACGTTGCAGCAGCAGAGGGAGTAGCATGGATGACGACCTCTGATCAACCAATCAACAATAAACCACTGCCATCCCCTCTGTCACTATGGTAACCAGGCCACAGCACCCCTGTCACCATGGTAACCTCCCTATTCCCATGACATTGTAACCATGCCATTGTCTGTCGCCAAGGTGACCACATAGTCACCTCTCTCTTTCTCCATGGTAACCAAGCCAACACACACACACACACACACTTCTCTGTCACCATGGTAACAGTGCCCCTCTGTCACCATGGTATTCACGACATTCCCTCTGTGGCCATGGTAACCACACCCTTCCCCTTTGTCACTATAGTGGCTATGCCATTCCTCGCTGTCACCATGGTAACCTTTTGATTAGGGTTGGGCATCGAGAATCAAGAACCGATTGGAACCGTGACTAAAGTTCCGGATCTCCCGGAATCGTTCAAATTAAAAAATTTGGATTGCCGGTTTCGATGCCTAGTCCGCCAACCGCGAAGAAGATTGTGGCGAAACCAATGAAGAAGAAGGCGTCCAAAGAGGTGCTCGTGCTCAACTGCGGCGAACAAAAGTGTGTCTTATGTTTGTTACAATTAATGGCCAGTCGCCTCAGTGCAACACTTGGAATAAGATTATATTGTGCAAAGGAGGCTTTCACGGCGTGTCACGTCTGACGCGCTCCGAGCCTCAGCCCGCACTGCGTGGCGCTTCAGTGAAATCAAGTCTTCGGCAGTTGGGTGAGTGAAACAATAAAATACGTCTATGCCAACATTGAGACAGCTAACAAGATAAACGGCTACTTGCACTTTTGCACTGATGGTTTTTTTAGCGTTTATTTTAGTCTTCAAACCAACGTAAGACCCGATGACAAAAAAAAAACTTCAATTGGGCTAAAACTTCACCGGAGCAACTTTACATCACAATGAATTGGGAGAAAATTCCCATAAACGTTGTCTCACAGTATCACAAACACCAACCGGTGGGTATGGAAAGGAATCAACGTTTTATAGCATTTGGTTCCATCCATTAAAAAAATGCTGAGTTCCAGTGCGTACCTTTCAAAATAAAAGGCTACAAGCTTAAAACAGGAAGTCGAGTTGAAAAAAAAGAAGCAGCAGCAGAATCACCTTTACTGTCAAGTGCATGCACATAAAAAATGTTCTCTGCATTTTACCCATCACAGTGAACACAAACACTTGTTAGCGGAACACACTGAAGCGCCCGGGGAGCAGTTCAGAGTATCAGTGTCTTGCTCAAGGACACCACAGCCGTGAGTCCGGGGGATGTTGGCGGATGGTCCGGTCGGGGTCTTGAACCTAGCTCCCCCACGGTGGCAGGCGATGATCTTAACCATTGGTCCGCGGCTGCCAAAACGTGCACTTATAAACCATTTGATGTGATAAAACAGTCCCAAATAACTATGAAGTCAATTGCGTTAGTTCCACACACATTTGCCTTTTAGTCCATAGGTTTGATATTGATACTGGTTATAAAGAACCCTGAGTCAAACGTTCCTTTTATTTTATGCTGCAAGCTGCTAAGAAAATGGATGTTCATAATTTGGACACCCTTGAAACCATGCAAACTTTTCTGACCCAACCCCCTAAAAGAATTGTAATCGAGAATCGTTCTGAGTTGAAATAAGGAACCGGAATCACTCCAATTCAAATGATCCCCAACCCTTTATGTAATCACCCCTCTATACATTTCAAACGATGAATATCATCCTTCATAGCTACAGCTTCTGTAGCTACATTAGCAACAAAATACTATGCTATGCAGCTACGCTACCATTGTTGTTTTTGTTAGCTTGGGTTTTAGCTGAACTTGGGCGTCAGTGTGAAAATTGAAAAAATGTTTTTATAATATATATATAATTGGATGTATAATTTTTTTGGAACAATAATTTTCTAATTGGTGGACTTCCACGGCCAGCGCATGAGTGTGAATGTTGTACGTGTGTCAGTTGTCTGATTGACAGGCACTCAGTCCCAGACGAAGGTGGCCAATCGGAGCCATCCGTCACTTGCAAGCTGTGTCCTGACTGGTTGTGAGAATGGAACTCCAAATAGTACTTGTCATTTCAGTTGATTTTTTTTTTTTTTTTCTTTGACATTCTGTTGCTGGTACAAACGTTTTGGGGACCAAACGCCCGTGTCTGTTGTCCCATTTGTGGTTACACTGCTCGTTATGAGTTAGCTGCCTGACGGAAACGCGTGTTAGCTTGTGCTAATGCTATCTAGCTAGTTGCTAACAAACATGTCCGTTAGCGCTGTCCTGTTGAGCGGTCAGAGCCTTTCACAAATATTGTTTGTTTTATTTTTTTTATAATGAAAATAACGGTTACTTTTGCAACAGACGCTTTGCTGTCAGAATCATAAAGGGAGTCGTGTTTATTGTTGTTTACAACCATGTAACATTGTATCATATCTATATATTGAAACTTTATATGGAAATAAAGTGAGAAAACACAAAAGGTCTTGTTTGAATGACCGGTTTCATCATAAAACGTGTGAATAGACATATATTTTCTATAATATTAGCAAAGAAAGAAATAAGACATTTATGCCTCCCTTTTAGTCCCTTGCATCATTGGCATATGCCATCCATCCATTTTCTGAGCTGCTTCTCCTCACTAGGGTCGCGGGCGTGCAGGAGCCTATCCCAGCTGTCATCGCAGGGCACATACAAACAAACAACCATTCACACCTACGGGCAATTTAGAGTCTTCAATTAATCTAGCATGCATGTTTTTTGGGGATGTGGGAGGAAACCGGAGTGCCCGGAGAAAACCCACGGGGATTGAACCCCAGTCCTCAGAACTGTGAGGCAGACGCTCTAACTGGTCGTCCACCGTGTCTGGCATATGCCAAGTATTGCAAAAAAAGAAAATTACTCAAACGAGGCCCACAGGTTGCGTTATTAAAAAATATACCACCGAGAGGCCGGTAATGAGTCACTTGAGGTACTCCCGCGTGTGTGTGTGTGTGTGCGCGTGTGTATTTGGATTTATGTATGTATCTGTTTTATGCGTGCACGAGTATGTGCGTGTGTCTTTGAGGTGGACGGCCCGGGCACAAAGGTTGTCATTTCGGTGACTTCTTGTGTCCTGTTTGAATGTTCCGTAAAGTGAAACCCGCGTGCACACTTCCTCTCCGGAGCTGTCAATCACACCGAGTATCTTTGAGATGCCACAAAACTTGCACAAATGGGCACGTTTAGACAAACAACGAAGCCAGCATCAGGGCACGCACAAAAAATAAAAAAGCCAAGAATGGTTGCCAGTCAATGTTTGGAACCCACAACCTCTGGACTGTGGGGCAAACATGCTAACCACGTGTCACGTTTGGAGCGGCGTCATCTCGTAGTCGTCCTCCGAATGGCCCGTTTTAAGAAGGGAAGCATATGGCGCAACACTCCAGACAAATCTCCAAGCAGTCGGTCGAGCTGCAGCACTCCTCCAGTATCCCACAATCCAACGGGGCCTCACACGCCTCGTCCCGACAGCAGCAGCGGCAGCAGCACGAGCAGCAAGTGTCCACCAACCCGCAGCAGCTGGACACGGGCCCTCCGCGCGTCACGCACCTCTCCGCCGCCCAGCACATGGCCCGAAGCTCGCAGAACAGACACGCCAGCAGGCAGTGAACGCAACAGTCTGTGGAGGACACGAGCTAGTGAACGCCACACAAGGCGGTTTGCAGGGTCGGTGAACGCAACAGTCGGAATAGAGACCGAGTTGATCATTTAAGCCAGGGTTTTCTCTACCGTTTTGCACCAAGTAACACGTAAAAAAAATATAATAATAATAAAAAAGACAGTAGTAGTAGTAGTGTAGTAGGGCGACGTGTTCATCAAATATGCGGCGGAGGTCTCAATATTTACAACACAATAATATGTTGCTAAATGTTGAAAGACGAACAGCTGTGAAAGATGCCAATTGTTTAGAACACATAGATGAACATTGTTGAACATATAAGAACCAGGATGTGCCTGGCATATCCTATGTTGCATTCAGGGTCAGGGTCAGTGTCAGCGTGTGCGTGCATCTTTTTGTGAGTGCCTATGTTCCACAGAGATAAGGTTCGCGTTGAAGGTGTCCCGCTGATAAATGGGTGTGTGTCGATCTTTCCACTTCCTGTCCCTAAATGCAGAAAACACAATAATGTCGAGCAGTCACCATCGAAGGGGAACGACCCTGCAAAGTGAATTCAGAGATTAGTTTCTACATATATGTTTCAATTGCTGAAAACGTGCAAAAACCCACGTTAGACGTTAGAACGACACTGAATTGTTGAGCTGTAAGCATGAAAGACTTTGCTTTCCCACCATTTCAGTCGTTTGCATTGTTTGGGCGCGGCTAAAACAAAGCCCGGGTACGCACTTGGGCTTTTTTGCACGAGTCGGCAATATATACAAGTACTGAGCGCCCGCCTTCATTATTTTTAGACCCGTTTCTACCACGACAGCATGCAGTTAGCTAGCAAGCGACGTGCATCTTCCTTGCATGCTCGATTTCAATTGGTGTTACTCGGGTTACCGTCGAATGTTTTGTAACTATCAGGAAGTACACGCTCAAATGTCCGTCACCTAGCGTGAGCTAAAGGCTTAATAACGTGCGAGTGTGTTTTAAAAATGGGTAACCTTCTCTGAAGTGTCACGTGGACCCACACATGACACAAAACCGATCGCCTGCTTCCGGCCAGCGCCCCTCGTCACGACATGGAAAAGCCGAATCGGATTGCAGCACCAACTGTGGAATTCTTGAAATTCCTTTGAATTATGTTATTACTCTATGTTTATAGAAAGTAGATTATTGAGTGCTATTTCCGCTTATTGCAAAACAGAAAAAAGATTGGGGGGGGGGGGGGGGATCGGCTGCAACGGATGAATGACATTTCCATTCATTTCATTGGGGAGCGATGATTTGATATGTGCAACGACTCACCGTCTCCCGCCACTTCTTCAATGAGGGTGTGGCTTTCGCTGGAGGAGAGACGCTTCTTATTGGTGCACGGCGGAGGAGGGGGAGGAGCCGCTGACAAACTGTCCGTGCCTGGGGCGACATTGGCGATGACATGACAGTGCGACGTGTTTCTTTGGACGTCCACTTGGCTCTGAGTTTCGGGAGTGGCGTGCTGGCCTGCAGGTGAAATCGGCAAATATGCTAAGCTAACGTTCGATACGATTGAGATATTCTTCCCCACAGTAACCTTACCTGCACACTGAAGTAGGCGCGGTCTGCCGGTGGTCGGCTGGCTGGAGATGCACTCTGATTGGTCGGAGTACTCACTAGCTCCGCCTCCGGGGTGTGATGTCACCGCGTCCATCTAGGCCAATCAGAGAGAGAAATTGTTTGGTGAAGAATAACAATGACTCTATGATTATTTTCAACTTCATTCACATTACTCAACTAAACAAGATGTTCAGTCATGAGGAAATGAATGCATGTTAAAACTCTTTAGCGCCCCCTGTTGAACACTGCGACTGCAGACCTGCAGGCTACGTCCGCCTTTTTCTTCTTTATTATCAGCAGCTAATGCTGGGGAGAAACTAATTACATGTAATGAGATGATGTCATTTCATTATAAAAAGTATGTCATTGTAGTCCATTGCATTCCTGGGGAGAAAATGTGCAATGAAAGGAGAGTTGCTTTTGGCAATTTCCATGGTTACAATTTTAGTTACATTTGAAAACTAGCCACAAAAGCTCAGATTTTGTGTGTGCCTATCACTTCCTCCTTCTCAAGCCGACGCATCTGATTGGCTGTTTCTGGTCATGTGCCATCCTGCTGTCATCTCAAACATGACATACTTTTTCAAATATGACCTCGAAGGGCCACCTCGCGGTGCAATCTTGTAGTTTGTCCGAGGTTTTGATAAGGTTGGACTCATAGTTTTAAATACACAAGGAAATGGGCTTTTAAGCAGGTTCATCTTTGTAATAATCTTTTTTTTTTTTTAATGCAACATCCACTTATCTGGGTTGTCACATGAAGCGATATTGTCTAAAGTGTGCGCATTTTTCCTTAGGTCAGCATGGTATCATGTTTTCCACATGCTGTAGACAACAAACATTATGTATTTACATTTCATCATGTTTCGTTCTCACCTTATTGTCTTTGTAAAGAACACGTGGTTAATTTCTAAATAATGATGTATGTTTTAATCCAAATGTTTCGACTCCCGTTGATGCATTCATTCCAATGAAAAGTCACCAAAATGTAAACAAAATGAAATAGGTCTATTACTTTGAGAAAGTACATTTCATTTTCAACGGCGAAACTTGAAATGATTAACTTTGTGACTACATTTCCAAAGTAATCTTCCCAACACTGCTGGCAACATAGTTCTGTGGTAATACGGCAGCTCTGCTTACCGTTGGGCTTTCACATGAGAGCGCGCGGGGACTGTTTATTTTGTTAAGTGATGGCAAAATGGAGAAGCGCGCACTCCCAGTCGCCTTTTCCGAAAAAGGCAGATAAGATCATTCATTTCACACTTGACGGGAACATACACAACTATTTGTATTTAAAACATTGAAAGTCACTTTCACATAATATCTCCTCTTTAACTAAGGTTAACGCTTCGTTATTTCTACATTGGGATTATTTTGGAATGTTTAAGCAACATCCCGTTATTATACAGAGCCATCGTAAAGACAAGTTAGTGCAGTTGCCCATTGAATGATGTTAGTAATATTTGCCCATAAACTAACCTGCTTTGCATTCCTTCCAAGCGTGTGTGCGTGTGCGTGTTCGAGCCTGTGGCTCTATTTCCAGCCGGGTTGGTGGTCGCGTGTGCGCGTGTATCCGTGTGAACGCCCAGCCTCCTCCCACTCCCACTCCCACTCCCACTCTCTTGTCACGCAGGAAGCCCATTTTCAACACTTGGTTTCACTTTTGGTCAATAATTTGTAAAAAAAAAAATAAATAAAATAAAATAGCAGACCCACGTGGGGACTGACCTCTATTATTGAGTCGTGAAAAAAAAAAAGTGAAATTGACCAAATAATGTGGACAAAGCCACAGACGCAGTTCCCGTAAGCGGAGTTGAGTTGTAGTTCTCCCTGCGACCTGCGGATGTCGCTGCCACTCCACTGGAGCACCCGCGGAAAAGAAGAAGAAGAAGAAGAAAAGCGGGCGAAGATGCTGCTGCTGCTGCTGCTGTGAGGAAGAGCAGGAGGATGAAGCGAACAAAGAGAAGGCTGTGGATACATTTTGGGGCCTAAAAAGCGTCTTCTGGCTTCCCAGCAAGTGATGGTGAGTCTCGGAAGGAAAACGACAAGGTCAATGAGGCAGGGCGTCTTTGGTCTTCATTCTTCTACGCGCAGTTGTCAGCGTTCGTTCTTCTCAACATCAGGCAGGCAGCAAAATGACTCCTTGGCTGTGCTCAAGGATACATGAGGGAACAAAACTGGTACTGATTGCACTTGCTTAATGAAGTAAAAGGAAAAGTAGGGACTCTTGACAGTTACTTCAAAGTCAAAATGTGGGGGTCTTTTTTTTGTTTTGCTTTCGATCGTTGTCATAATGTTTGTAAACAATAGGTGCCAGGGTACTTCCGGGCGGCAGAAAAGTCATTTGAACTGAAAGCGATGATTGTGCCTCCAGATGTAGCCCCAAAGGTTTTTCTCGTTTTCGATTTCCCTAAATCAATTCAAATGATTTCAGCGGAACCGGTGGGCGAGGAGGATCCATTGATTGGGATTTTCCAACAACATTTGAAGTTGAGGCGTTGTATGTCGGTTTGTCTCGAAGGCCGATGCGGCGTCACATCTTCATCCTGACGAGGATGAGGAAGGAGGACACGTTACCATGGAAAGACCGAGGGGGCCTGTCTACTGTGTCTGCAGGAGACCTGACAGCAACTGCTTTATGATGTAATCCACTCCGCTAATAACACGCATGTAGCACACATGGAACACCCGAAGCACCTGCAGCATGCGTAACACCTGTAGCACATATGTTCACAACCGTAGCACATGTCACACATGTAACATACGTAGCGTGCACGTAACTGCTCGTTCCAGTTCAAAATGCTCACAGGGATGGAAAGAGTGTGTATTCAAAGCGACACACGATGCCAGCTGCTGGAGCTTGAATACATTGTTACGCGCCGTACAACATGTTGACCTATACGCCGCACGCGTTCTCCTCCAATCAGAGGCTGCGACGGCTGCACCGAGTGGTTCCACGGCAGCTGCGTGGGCGTGTCCGAGAAGGTGGCCGATGCCGTCCGAGAGTGGTTCTGTCCGTCCTGTCGAGGTGACCGCTCACAAACACGTCTTCTCGCATCCAATATCAGTCGGCAGGCGCGCGTGTCGCATGTTAACGCTCGTCCGTCTCAGAAGGCGACCCGTCTCTGGAGATTAAGTATCGTCACAGGAAGACAAAGGCGGCGGAGCCGGAGGAAGACGGGAGCTCGCCTCCTGAGTCCAAGAGCGACAGCAGGCGTGGCTCACAGGTGGTTTGCCGAGTGGGAACAAAGCGCATCATGCCGTTGACAAAAGTTCATTGTCTTTTTCTGTCTCGCCTGCCCGTGCCGCTTAGCAAATCAAACGGTCCGCTCGCATGTGCGGTGAGTGCGAGGCCTGTTTGAGGACGCAAGACTGCGCCACCTGTGATTTTTGCAAAGACATGAAGAAGTTTGGGGGACCCAACAAAATACGCCAGAAGTGTCGACTGAGGCAGTGTCAGTTCCGCGCACGGGTGAGTCGACCCGCCCGATTGCATTCTTTTGCGCCTATCGACACCGAGATAGCACGCCTAGCAAGCGACCTGTGGCAGATAAGTCAATCCTTTGGCGCACGTGGAACGCCTGCGGAACACCTGTAGCACACACGTAACACGTATGTCACATGGAACACACGGCGCTCATATAGCACCTGTAGCACACGTATATCCTGTTCGTGTATATATACATCCCGCGGTCTTATTTTTTTGCATAGTTCTAGTTTCCCCGATTTTAATGTTTAAGATCATCAGGCCAAGATAAGTACACAGAAAATGCAGTTTTTAAATTGGGATTTTATTTCTTAAGGGGAAAAACATCCATGCATCCATTTTCAACAGCGCTTATCCGGTTAGGGTCGCGGCACGCCGGAGCCTATCCCGGCTGACTTCGGGCGAAAGGCGGACTACACCCCGAACTGGGGTACACACGGACACGGACGACCGCTCGCACTCACGTTCGCACCGTCACTGAGTGGGAAGTGAACCCACGCCGCTCGCACCAAAGTCCGGCGAGTGGACCGCTACACCGTCGTTCAAAGCTTTTCAGTCATTGGCTGGCTGGAGCTGCTCACATTTTTGGGGCAGCTGAGTTCATTTTCACAGACAAGAAATCACTTTAGAACTAAATAGACTACTACTTACTAAATCGAACCTGCCCAGCCCAAAGATCGAAAAAAGCGGCAAACAAATTCCACGATTCAAAGAAATTCAAGAACCGATGAGAAATTGCGTACTTAATTAACATCGATCGAGGGTTACAAAGACATTTCTAATGCTTTAGGACTCCAGCGAACCATGGCGAGAGCCATTATCCACACGTGGAAAAAACACGGAGCAGTCACGAACCTTCCCAGGAGTGGCCGGCCTCCCGATATTCATTACGCCAAGAGCACAGCGGCAACGTATCCAGCAGCGCACGATGGAATCCAGGACAACATCGGATATTCACATTTGTTTGATGATCTTAAACATTCAAGTTGCAAAAAATTAAGAGCGAAGGGGGTGCATCCTTTTTGACCGCACTGCGTGGAACACTTTTAGTACACATGTAACGTAACAGCTGGAGCACAGCTGCGTGTGTTTTGAGTGAAAATAAGCAGCGTTGCATTGGATGAGACGTGTTCCTGGTCTGATGCAGAGGATGCTTCGCGTGAAAGAAGAGGAGATGAGTCGACGCTCTGCGAAGGGACGGCGGGACCTCTACAGGAACGATGGCGGCCATTTTACAGAGGAGGAAGATGAGGAAGAGGTGTTCAGTGAAAGTGAGCTGGAGCTCTACCAGCAGTACAAAGCCGCCGGATTCAGCGACCTGGTCGGTGGATAGTCGGGGGGCCCATCGCTCGCCGCTGGCGCCGCTTCCTCTGATGAGCCTCTCTGTTGCAGCTGTGGCACAGTGAGGAGGAGGAGGAGGAGGAGGAGGAAGAAGAGGAGTCGTCGCTGAGAAAGAAGGCGGTGAAGGTGAAACACGTGAAAAGACGAGAGAAGAAGCCAGAGAAGAAGGTGAGTATAATTTAACACCTGTAACACACGTGACACTATTAGCGCACACACACGACACATGCAGCGTACAGGATCAGCACACACGACACCTGTAGCACACATGTAACGCCTGTAGCAAGCGTGAAACACCTGGAGCGCACACGTTGACACGTGTGACACACGTAACACCTGGGCCACACATTCACCCGCGTCACACAAATTAACACCTGTAGCACACATGACCCCCCGTGTCATGCATGAAACACCTGTGGCGCACAAGTTGACACGTGTGACATCCACAGAAATCACTCTCCGCCCCCAAAGCGGAGGTGCGACGTCACAAGGTGAAGGAGCGACACAGGGGACGCGTGCGGCACAGCGAAAGAGGAGGAGGAGGAGGAGGAGGAGGAGGAGGAGGAGGAGGAGGGGGAGGAGGTGGAGGTGGAGGAGAGGGCGAGGCTAAGGAGCTCGGCAGTACTCTGCGCCAGTGTCTCGGCCCAGGCTGCATCCAAGCGGCCAGGACCTCCTCCAAGTACTGTTCCGACGACTGCGGCATGAAGCTTGCAGCCAAGTGAGTCTCGCCCCGCCTGCGCCTGTGTATTACACACACACTTATTTGCACACACGCGTACCACCTATAAAGCTTTGATCACAACTACGAAACAGACCTAGGATGACACCAAAGTACTGCAGAACTTAGAATTGATAACAACGGAGGGCTACAATTCCGATGGAACCTAGACGTCGGGACCCGTTCTCGATTCCCACTCCTACCGGTGCGACATACGTGCGCGTGGTTCCATCCAAACACGTTTGGCGTTCGCAGCCGCATCTACGAGATCGTCCCTCAGAGGATCCAGCAGTGGCAGCAGAGCCCCTGCGTCGCCGAGGAGATGGGGCGGAGACAGCTGGAGCGGATCAGGAAGGAGCAGCAGGCCGCTAGGCTGCGCCTCACCCTGATGGAGAAGCGCTTCCACGAGTTGGAAGGCATCATCGCCAACTCGAAACTTCACCAGGTGCAACACGACGAGGAGGTACGCCGCATTCCAAATAACGACAGAATGCAATATGTGGAGAAATTGCGTGCGAAGAGCTGACGTTGGGGAATTCATCCAAGTGTTCAAATGTAGTAAGTGAGACTTACTGGCGAGAAATGTGGAAAAAGAGGAACAGTAGACGTGTGACATAGCTTTTAAATGTTTGCAATTTCCGTGTGAAAAGGTGGGAATTTGGGGAATGCGATCAAACCTTCGGCAGTGTCTCGATTGAGCTGAAAATGATCATGCTGGAATTGGTTTGAATCGCTCAAGAAACGTAGAAGGAAGGGGGTCGGTACGGATGGAAGGTACTCGTCGTAAGTAAGCCTTCCGTCCGGAATGTCATGATAAAACTGCGCGAATATTGGGAACGGGACGGGGCTGAACATTATGATGTTGGAATGCTTTGAATCGCTCAAGAAAGGTAGAAGGTAGAAATATTTCCTGAAGTGGGACTCTCTTCTTGTGTCAATTTGGAGAATGGGAATAATAGTTCCCAAGATGTCTTGAACAGTTTGCAGTTGGAATGGTGGAAAGCAGTCGAGGAAGGTGCAAGGAATATGTCAGTCTGTCTCCATTGCTTGGGGAATTGAGTCCCGGAAAATGTGAAATATTTGCGCATTGACGCGGGTTAGGGTTAGGTGTGTCGTCGTGAAAAGGCCTGAAGGCATTTCCAAAATAAAACAATCTGTCATGCTTGCGTGTTTGCCCACAGGCCAACGAGGGTGACGGCGACGACACGGACCTTCAAATCTTCTGCGTGTCCTGCAGCCATCCGGTCAACCCCAAGGTGGCGCTGAGACACATGGAGAGGTGCTACGCCAAGGTCAGTGTGATCCGCTACCCGTCTCCGACTCGGGTCAATTTCGCTGCCTGTGACCGCGGTTCGCCTTTGCCCTAACAGTACGAAAGTCAGACTTCCTTTGGATCCATGTACCCCACGCGGATCGAAGGGTGAGCGCACCCGTCCGTCCGTCCGCCTGTCTGTCGAAGTAGCACGCGTGTAACGACATACTTGACACCTGCAGCACGCATAGCACCTGTAGGACACGCGCGACACATGTAACACCTGTAATATACAGATTCCCGGCTGTAGCGCATATGTGGCGCACATGTGACACGTAGAGCACACACACGTGTTTGTTGAGTTTGCGGTATCGCGCGGCGTGCGCTCCGTCTCATACATTTTGCTTTCTGTTTGTCTCGTACGCCGCAGAGCGACGCGCCTCTTCTGCGACGTCTACAACCCTCACAGCAAAACCTACTGCAAGCGGCTACAGGTGTTGTGTCCGGAACATTCCAGAGATCCAAAGGTTTGACTCTCTTCTTTGCGTGTTCTTAGGCCGCCTGCCAGGTTAGCGCTAAGGCTGCGTGCGGGCGATATTGCCTTCAAATAAAATCGCGGAATTCTTTTCCCGCAAAAATCGGATTACCCATTTGTAATAACTTGGTCGCACATACCTCGGGTCAAAAGTTTCCACGTTGGAAACAGATGACTGCTTTTGTACCGTATAATCGTCACCAACACTGACCGTGCTTTTGTAAACCAGCTCCTCTCTGTTCGCGGCCGTGCCGCTCGTGTAAGACGTGCACGTCAGCAGGGACGACTTCCGGGAGCCGCCTATCAAACATGGTACCGACTAACCAAACTGGAGAGCGCAAGGGTAGCGGTGATGTTGTTTGCGCGCATGTCGTCCAGGTGGCAGCCGACGAGGTGTGCGGCTGCCCTCTGGTCAAAGACGTGTTCGAGCCCACCGGCGAGTTCTGTCGGGTCTCCAAGAGGAAGTGCAACAAACACTACTGCTGGGAGAAGCTCCGCCGCGCCGAGGTGGACCTGGAGAGAGTCCGAGTGGTAGGTGAAGTCCTCTTCGCGCGCATGGAAAATGACGCTAAGAAAGGCGAAAGGAGTTGAATCGGGACATCTGCGTTTCTTCTTAAGTACCGAGCGTGTGTACTTTTGCCGTCTGTGTCGCCAGTGGTACAAACTGGACGAGCTGTTTGAGCAGGAGAGGAACCTGCGGGCCGCCATGACCAACCGGGCGGGTTTGCTGGCTCTCATGCTGCACCAAACCATCCAGCACGATCCGGTAACCACCGACCTGCGCTCCGCCAAAGACCGCTAGACGCGCGCGCAGCTTTTGTCTTCAGCAGCACACTACGAAGAACGCCTCGGAACGCGGTTCCGTTTCAAGTGATGCACTACGATTGGGACGATTTGAAAGTGTCATTTGGTAGCAGTGTGACAATGCGTTCTTTTTCTATTTTTGTATTTTCATCGTCTTGTTGTTTCTTTCCATGTTGTTTTTAATAAGGCCGCGAAAGGGGTGGAAAATTGCCGGTCAATTCCAATGGGAATTTGGAACGGCAATTTTGGAAATGATAAGCATCAAAATAAACAAGCAGGCATAATACAATCGAGAAGCATGACATTTCAACAGACGATTTTGCTCAGGTTTTCAATCAGAATCCTCTTTATTTGCCAAGCATGTCCAAAAAACACACAAGGCGTACGACAACAGACGGTCGATCGACACTTTGGCGGGAGACATGACAGCAACGCGTTGGTTTTGTTTCACAATAGGCAACCTTCAATTTGGTAAAGTCCTGGTTTATTTCTGTTTCTTCCCATAATGTGTAACAATTCCAGCTTTGAAAAAGCTTCGATTTTACATCCCTACTTGTAATCCAAGTGTGACATTAAAAGCTTCTCTTGTATTAAAAAAAAAAACAGCCCATCATTTTCTGAGGAGGAGCTTGATGACGCACTCGCTGAAATCTTGTCAGGTTCAACAACACGGTTCGGAAAGTGTAACGAAAATATTCCCTGTGGTTCATAAAAAGCTTACTTCCTCTTTGTCATTATTGGAGCGTGATGGCCTGCAACAATCCGAACGAATAATCGCTTGTCTACAATATATGATCGAGATCAGTGGTTTTCAAACTTTGTACACCTAAAAATAGGAAGCCCGAGTGTTCAGCATTGAGTATACCGAGCCCGATGACCCGTGTCGGGGCAAGGGAAACCTACAACCAGATATTTTGTTCTTCATAGGGATTTTTGGAGCCGTGCTTTGTCTGGTCCCTCACCTAGGACCTGTTTGCTATGGGCGTGCAGCCCCAGACAACGTAGCTCCTAGGATCATTGGGACACACCAACCCCTCCACCACGATAAGGTGACGGCTCAAGGAGAGGCAAAATCAGAGTCACTGATCCTTTTACTTTTTAAATTATATGTATATGAATGATATCATTTGTCATCAATTTTCCAGAGCTGTATATTACAGGTTTCTTAATAATGCAGAAAAGGGGCCTGTGTGGGCCTGATGAAAAAAAAAAAAGCGACCCGTATTGCCCCCATCCACTAGGCGGCGAAATAACAATATTCTCGTTGGGCATGTCATAAACTAAACGAAGAAGAACCAGCGTATACTGTAAACGCGTCGATAAACAACTCGGTTCGAGGTCATAATTCCATTT
Source organism: Phyllopteryx taeniolatus (assembly GCF_024500385.1). NCBI lineage: Eukaryota > Metazoa > Chordata > Actinopteri > Syngnathiformes > Syngnathidae > Phyllopteryx > Phyllopteryx taeniolatus. The sequence goes on from NC_084502.1 coordinate 5,561,798, forward strand.
ATTTCAAGCCTTTCCGACTGGTTAAGATGTTGAACACCAAACAAACGCGAGCTGCTCGAATGTTTGCAATAGTTAAATATGAGTAATTGCTTCACAATGTTTGGAACGACCATGTTTTGCTGAGCGAGCTTGGCAAGCTAACAGGTTACCGAGGCAACGGGAGTCCACCGTGACGCGACGCCTGGAGCTTTTCTGCCCTCTAAAGGTATTTCGTTTTCAGTTTTCTGAATCTTTCACTCATTCCCCAAAGACTATACAGTGATTTTTTTATAGCGTAGACTTTATAAATCACAATGCAGCCCTATGGGGGGCCAGCCAGTGCGGTGGAAAGGAGGAGCTTCCGGAAGACAGGACCACTGCAGCCAAGGCGATCAGAGAGGCAGGCAGGAGAGTACTTGCTGTATCTGCTGGCAAGAAAGGAGAGAAGGAGACTTGGAAAAAGGAAAAAGGTTAGCTAAGAAGAAGTGGGACACTGAGAGGACCGAGGAGAGGCGGAAGGAATACATTGAGATGCGACACAGGGCAAAGGCCAAACGAGAGGCATATGAGGACATGTACGGCAGGTTGGACACTAAAGAAGGAGAAAAGGATCTCTACAGGCTGGCCAGACAGAGGGATAGAAATGGGAAGGATGTGCAGCAGGTTAGGGTGAGTAAGGATAGAGATGGAAATATGTTGACTGGTGCCAGTAGCGTGCTGGATAGATGGAAAGAATACTTTGAGGAGGAGGAAAATGAGATAGAAGAGGCAAGTGTGGTGGACCAGGAAGTGGCAATGATTAGTAAGGGGGAAGTTAGAAAGGCATTAAAGAGGATGAAAAATGGAATGGCTGTTGTTCCTGATGACATTCCTGTGGAGGTATGGAAGCATCTAGGAGAGGTGGCTGTGGACTTTTTGACCAGCTTGTTCAATAGAATTTTGTGTGCTGGTGCCCATTTTTAAGAACAAGGGTGATGTGCAGAGCTGTGGGAACTATAGAGAAATTAAGTTGATGAGCCACACAATGAAGTTATGGGAAGGAGTAGCGGAGGCTAGACTCAGGACAGAAGTGAGTATTTGCGAGCAACAGTATGCTTTCATGCCGAGAAAGCGTACCACAGATGCATTATTTGCCTTGGGGATGTTGATGGAAAAGTACAGAGAAGGTCAGAAGGAGCAACATGGTGTCTTTGTAGATCTAGAGAAAGTACCCAGAGAGGAACTGTGGTACTGCATGCGGAAGTCCGGAGTGGCAGAGAAGTATGTTCGAATAATACAGGACATGTACGAGGGCAGCAGAACAGCGGTGAGGTGTGCTGTAGGTGGGACGGACGAATTTAAGGTGGACGTGGGTCTGCATCAGGGATCAGCCCTGAGCCCCTTCCTTTTTTCAGTGGTGGTGGATAGGCTGACAGATGAGGTTAGACTGGAATCCCCGTGGACCATGATGTTCTGCAGTGAAAGCAGGGAGCAGGTGAGGAACAGTTAGAAAGATGGAGGCATGCACTGGAAAGCAGAGGAATGAAGATTAGCCCAAGTAAGACAGAATATATGTGCATGAATGAGAAGGGTGGTGGGGGAAGAGTGAGGCTACAGGGAGAAGAGAGAACGAGGGTGGAGGACTTGAAATACTTGGGGTCAACCGTCCAGAGCAACGGTGAGTGTGGTCAGGAAGTGAGGAAACGGGTCCAAGCGGGAAGGTGTCAGGTGTGTTATGTGACAGAAGAGTCTCTGCTAGGATGAAGAAAACAGTGGTGAGGCCCGCCATGATGGACGGATGAGAGACAGTGGCACCGAAGAGACAACGGGAAGCAGAGCAAATGAAGATGTTGAGGTTTGCTGGAGGAGTGACCGACCAGGTTGGATAAGATTAGAAATGAGCTCATCAGAGTGACGGCCGAGGTTCGATGTTTTGGAGACAAAAGATTTCGATGGTTTGGACACGTCCACAGGAGAAATAGTGAGTATTTTGGTAGAAGCGGGACGAGGATGGAGCTGCCAGGCGAGAGAGCGAGAGGAAGAGCAAAGAGAAGGTCGATGGATGTCGTGAGGGCACTTGGTGTTGGAGGAGACGGGCTGACATGGAAAAGGACGAGGCGCTGTGGCGACAAGCCCAAAGGAAAAGAAGAAGAAGATCGTTGTTCCCATCCTTTTCAGATACATTGAGGGCACTAATAATAAGGGATCCCTTATGCTCACTACACATTGCAACAGCACTACAAACGGACAAACTAACTAAATAGCGCACTACGTAGTCGGCAGGGAGTGATTTTTAACATAGCCTTCCTCTTCTTCTGCTTCTTCAAACACAAATATATTTGTGAATATTTAAATGAGCGTGAGAAATTCCCCGATGATGCCGCATTGTTAATGTCTGTTCATTTTTATTTCTACAGTGACAGAAGTTATCTGAGCACACTGTCCATATGGAGGAGGTCTAGAAGCTAGACGATCCTCAACAATGAATTGAACTCCTCCAGTCTCGTGAAGCGGCTCCATAAAATGACGGCAGGTGACTAAATGGAGCAGTACAGCATTCTGGGTCGCATCGGGGAAGGAGCGCACGGCATCGTGTTCGAGGCCAAACACGTGGAGGTGATGTGAACAGGAGACTCGGCTTACTCACGAAAACCTTACCATAACGAAACAATGTCAAGCAGACGGGAGAAACGGTGGCGCTGAAGAAGGTGGCTCTCAGGCGTTTGGAGGACGCCATTCCCAACCAGGCCCTGCGGGAGATCAAGGCCCTGCAGGAGATTGAGGACAACCAGCATGTGAGTCGAACTCACTCATACAAGGTTCTCTTGGCTATTTGCAAACTGAGCAAAGCAAACTCTTTTTGGGTACGGAAAGTATTCGGAGCCCCTTAGATCTTTCCAGAGCCATTTGCTCAAATCGTTGAAGTTATTTTCCCCCCACGTTAACAATGTACACACAGCACCCCATATTGACAGGGGGAAACAAACCGCCCCGCAGTTCAAGATGACACCCGACTGGTTCCGATAACAGTTTTGCTGATGTCGGAGCGGCCGCCTCCAAATGTTCTACGCTCACAATCCAACTCCTCAGGTGGTGAGGCTGAAGGACGTCTTCCCGCACGGCACCGGCTTTGTCCTGGTCTTTGACTTCATGCTGTCCGACCTCTCCGAGGTCATCCGCGACGCCCGGCGACCTCTGACCCCGGTGCAGGTCAAAGGTTACATGCTGATGCTTCTGAAGGGTGTGGCCTTCCTGCATCAGAACAACATCATGCACCGAGTGAGCGCCGTCTGCGGTCAAGTAGGACTTCAAATTTGTGTCGATAAAATCCCGTCTCCAAATTGAAGTTAGTTTTTAGCGTAAGCCACAACTAGATCAGATCGATTGATCGTCCAGTCCTCCTCTCAATTGACGGTCTGCCCTCAGGACCTGAAGCCCGCCAACCTTCTCATCAGCTCATCGGGACACTTGAAGATTGCCGATTTTGGTCTGGCTCGCCTCCTCAGCCAGCAAGAGGAGCGACTCTACAGCCACCAAGTGGCCACGAGGTGGCGCCCTCTGCGACCCGGCGCCTTCAAACGTCGCGCCTTTCTTTTTTTCTACATAATCATATCGTTCGCGTGCGTGTCCAGGTGGTATCGTGCTCCTGAGTTGCTGTACGGGGCCAGGAAGTATGACGAGGGCGTCGACCTGTGGTAAGGAAACCATCCACGGTTGGATCGGAAGAGACGCGTTGGTTTTTTGAAGATTTTCAGTTTGAAGTGTCCCGATTGGAACGTGGGAAAAAATCGTTGACATTTTGCAGGGCAGTCGGTTGCATTTTCGGGGAGCTGCTGAACTCGTCCCCTCTGTTTCCCGGTGAGAACGACATCGAGCAGCTGTGTTGTGTCCTCCGGGTGCTCGGGACGCCCACGTGTGACACCTGGCCTGTGAGACACACACGCGCACACGCACACACGAAGCAAGGTAAATGTCATAAGGCTCCTCCATGTCATTTCAGGAGATGGCAGAGTTGCCCGATTACAATAAAATCACCTTCAAGGAGAACCCCGCCATCCCATTAGAGGAGATGGTTCCCGACTCCTGCCCCCACGCCATCAGCCTGCTCTACAACTTCCTGGTTTACCCATCCAAGCGGCGATGCCCCGCCCAGCAGGTGAGAGAGGAGCGAGCTATTGTCCGTCAGACCGCAGACGGATTAACTGGCCGGCGGCCTCGCAGGCTCTCCTCCATCCGTACTTCTTCCGCTCGCCTCTTCCCGCCCACCGCTCGGAGCTGCCCATCCCTCAGAGGGGCGGCGGGCGCCACCCCCACCCGCGGCCGCAGGCGGCGCCTGCCGACTTCTCGGCGGACCTGCCCCTGAGCGACAGCCTGGTACAGCCCGCGCTGCTGCGGGGACACGCCTCTTGCCTGTGATTGGTCCAACCACGTGGATGACGTAAGCTCAGTTCATCTTAAAATACACTGTACGATTTAAAAAATAAATGTTAGTTTTAAATGTGACATATTATGGAAAAATGACTTCTTAATGTATTGTATCCAAATAATTGTGTTTCTGGGGTGTGAAAGTCAACAACCAATGAAATGTTTAGTTCTCTGCCCATTTGCGAAAACGTGTCCGTGAGCGGGCCCTTCTCAACAGTGGGACCGATTAACATAATGACCACGCCCGCTGCGAGTTTCTTAGCCAATCACCCGATAGCTATGCCGGAAGACGATCCAGAGCGAAAGCAGCCAAAGCACTCGAAGAACCGTGAGGTCGACTGGCTCACCGGACGGCCGACGGGTTGCATTGCTTTTGTCACTGATCCTATGTAAACTACTGTATGTATTTGTCAAGCACTCAGTTGAATTACGTTGGAATTTCACCTTTGTGTCACTTACGGTGTGTTGTTTAAAAAAAAATAAATAAAAAAAGGGGGCAAAAAGAAGAAACAACATTATTTTATTGATATTCCTCAAAAAAAACCATTTTACAGATCGTTAATATGACAGACTACAAGTGAGCATGTTGTCAGTTCATTTATTCTCTATTTCTCGACTCAATCGGGTAACTTCTTTGTACAGTGAAGTGGTGTTCAATGGGTTAGGGTTGCTTTTCTACATCTAGAGTAGAGCTTGAAGGAAACCAGGTGGTCGGGGGGGGGGGGGGGTCTTACTGGGCTGTGGTCCGTGAAAGGGAACAGCCGCCGTCGTCCTTTTCAGACTTCATGTCGATACGGCGTCCGTGAGCTGTCTGGATGCGCTAAAGAGTTGAGCCCGTCCGACCGAGAAAGACCCCCATCCTCCTCTTCTCTTCAGGGTGCAAAATCTTTCGGTTTCGGGCGACTGAGGATGGGCACTGAATTGACCGATCCTGGGTGAACAGCGTGAGGGGCTCAGATAAATTCGACCGCGGGGGGGGTTCACAGGGGTGAAGGAGGAACGTCCGCGAGTATGGCTGCTTTTACTGCACGTTCTCCATCATCTTGAGGAATTCTGGTGAGCACAAGACAAACCACGGAAGTCAATAAGTGCCAGAAATCCTCGGTAGCGCTAACGGCTGCGAACGGCGCGTCTCTGTCGTCGTTGCGCGCGCGCGTACCGTCAAAGTCCAGCATGCCGTCGCCGTTCTTGTCGCCGTCCTTCATCAGCTCATCAATCTCGTCCTCCGTGACGGGCTCACCGGTGCTGCGGATGATCAGGGAGAATTCCTCTTTGTCGATGTAGCCGTCAGCGTTCCTGTGCAAAGACGCGTTATTTGTTCAGAAATGCACACCTGCGAATACCAGTGTTGGGAAGTAATGAAGTACAAAATGGTCGACACAAAGTTCTGCCTCAAAGCTCCGCCGGGACCAAGAAACAATAAAAAGTTGTGTCCGGAACCGTGTTTGACCTGGACATTTATTGCAGACGGACTCCTAAACTTTGCCGAAAACCAAAGAGGAGCCTTTGTAAGTGATTTTGAAGACACTGTTAGATGCGTAATGTACATCTAACATGCTAAGTCGGAGTGAGCTGAATGGCGACCCAAAACGGTCATCGTTTAGCATCTCAAATGACGTAGAGCAAAATGAGGCTGTACACTCAGTGCCGACGTTTGCGGTTTCGGATTGGAGTCCATCCCTCATAAATGAGAATCCAATGCACCCGACGCATCGACGGTGCACTCCTACTTGTCAAAAACACGGAAGCACTCCGCCAACTCTTCCTCGCTCTTGCCGGCCTGGTCCTCCTTGAGCAGCCTCACCATCATGACCAAGAACTCCTCGAAGTCGATGGTCCCGCTGCCTGCGAGAAAGGGACATCCTCCATTATTGGACCGGCGAGGTTGAGTCAAAGCGAAGGCTCGCTCGTTGACCTCGATATCGGTCGGAAAGCCGAGCGAAAGGCTGCGTCGAGGTCATTATTTGACAGCGGAGTATTTTCTTTGTTCAGTAGCAAATGAAGGGCGCGGGTTCTTGTTTGATTCCAGCGCTTCTCTTCGCTCACCGTCCTCGTCCACCTCCTCGATGATCTCATCCAGCTCCTCCCTCGTCGGGTTTTGGCCCAGCATCCTCATCACGGTGCCCAGCTCCTTGGTGCTGATGTCGCCGCCGCCGTCGGTGTCGAACATGTCGAAGGCGGCCTTGAACTCTAGAGAGCGAGCGAGACGGTTTGCAACTTGCAATCGTTTCAGTCGTTCAATTCAAAAAGCCCGACTTTTACGTGATCTAGATTCATTCAATATTTCTTGAGATGGTGACTTGTGGGTTTTCGGAAGCTGTCAGTCACAAGCGTCAACGTTTTACACACCCACATAAATCGAGACATTGTGAAATATTTCACTCTTCATCAAGAAAGCTAAACGATATATTCGTTTTGCTTTTGAGCTGCACCTCGAATGTCTAAAATGGGCAAAAACGAAGATTTAGATTTTGAAAAGCCCCTTCAGCCATGCGCTATCGACTGCTAACTGATTTAAATATGCATCTAAAATTGTCATTGAATAATGATCATCATACTTGATCAACTTCCTGGTGCGGTGCACACACTTCCTGACAGTCTTGACACTCTTATTCGCCTTTTTCGAGCCCATCCTCCGCGTATTCGCGGGGAAAAACTAATTGGGAATTTGAAACATTTTTTCATGCCAATTATAATCAGTGTCAATTATTCGCGTGTTTCCACTATTCGCTGTCAAATGGCGGGCGTCCGCTCCGCTATATATATAGATATATATATATATATAGATATTTACAAATATTTGGAGTGATTTCCTTAAAATAAGAAAATCATCTTTCTGGTGCAGCACGGTGGCAAATCCTGTGTGGAGTTTGCATGTTCTCCCCGTGCCCGCTTGGGTGGGTTTTCTCCGGGCACTCCGCTTTCCTCCCGCATTCCCAAAACACGCATGCTAGTTTAATTGACGACTCTAAATTGTCCGTAGGTGTGACTGTGAGCGCGAACGGTTGTTTGTTTGTACGTGCCGTGCGATTGGCTGGCGACCGGTTCAACCCGCCCGATGATAGCCGGGATGGGCTCCGGCACGCCCGCGACCCGCGTGAGGAGAAGCGGCTCCCAAAATGATCTTTCTGGTGCTGTTTTAGGAGTCGGATCCGGCGCTCTGACTGTCCTTCCTGTTATATGCGTGCGTCAAAGGCTTAGGAAACTTATTTGCGCCTAACGACAAGCGGTGGCATTAACTCGTGAGGTGCCCGACAACTCAATATGAAGAGTTTGAAGTGTGATGATGCTTACCAGCCAGCATTTCATCGCTCAGGTAGGAGCGGGCCTCTTGCTGCGCGTCAGTCTGCAAGCAAACATTGTCACTTTTTCTTTTGTCACGGATTCTGCATGTCGACTGTTTCAATTGGATGAAATTTGATGCAAAATGCCGACATGGTCACGTATCCAGTTATGCTCGCGTGTGTACAGTCTTTCGAGAAAATGCGCTTTTTCTTTCTCGACGGCCGTGCGCTTCAGGGAGCGGCGGCAGCGTCTCAAAAAGGCTCGCTGTTGAGCCGGCTGTAAATCAGCTGCGCTATTTCAGGCTCAACACATTAGGCTCGGCCGGATATGGCTTGCAGACATCCAATCCTTGGGAATTTGTCACTTAAGCGGAATCCGTACCTGAGCAGCTGCAGCCCCCCCCCCCCACCTCCAAACCCGGAGGTTCAACATGCGTCAACAAGTTTGCTCAAACGTGACAAGCTGAGGATGTCATGAGTTAGTGGAGTTTGTCCTAATTAGCTCAAACATTCAAACGAGGCAAGACAGTTTTCGAAGCAAAGGAACAGTGATTGGTCAATTAAGCTTGAGTCAAATTTGGTAGAACAATGTGAAAAGTCACGTGATGCGATCATTTTATGGGCTTTCAAATTTTGCATTTTGAAGTAGGAAGTATTTTTTCTCTCCTGTATTTCAGACACGCCTGTTTAATTTAAGCCAAAAGTTATGGCTGCTCGACGGGTCCGTTTTGGAACTGTGTCTCTTACCATGATTGCGGATGAGCTTCCCCCCCCTCGATATCCAAGGAAAAAAAAGCCCCAAAGGAGTGGTCAATCCGCGTGCACCCCGACCGAGAGACTAGACGGCAAGTCAGGCTTCAGACGCACTTTAAGCCGAATGGCCGGGTCCCGCCCCCCAGCTCTTACGGGGCTCCAGATATAGTCTCCTGAACTTTTAGGGTTCTCGGTTGAACCAAGGCAAGCCAATCGCACTTCGGAGGGGAATGCGTCTCGAGGTGGAAGGGCTTGCAAACAGGAACGTTTGAGCTGCGGGTGAAGGGTTAGTGAGCGGAAAATGCAAAGTGACGTGATGAGGCGAAGCGCGAGAGGCAAAAATCGGACGATTTGACTGAAATATGAATAAGTCGAACGTTGGTTCCTCCGGGGATCCTTACCCAAAGCACATATCATGCATGCGTTGCCATCACCAGAGATGCCGTAACAGGACGGGCAACCCAGGCAATTAGCTGGCGCCCTAGGGGACGGCTGACATTTGCTCATATCAATGACAAAACAGTAGACACCGCAACAACGGCATGTGAGCGGTCTGGCGCATATAGGGCCACGTCAGATCTTTTGAGGACAGAGAGATGGCTGATATTGGTCCATATCAAGGACACAACTGGAAACCGCGTAGACCCTGCAATGGCCCGTCAGGATTCGGGAATCTCCCTAATGGGGCCCTCTGCTCGCGGGCTCGTTCATTTTAAGCGGCCTTTGTTTATGTCAATTCCTATATTGAAGAGGTTTCTGGGTCGGCCTCCGCGGCGCCCGGTGGGTCAATAACATTCACATGATAAACAACAAAGCGACAAATGAGGTGTCATTTGCGCATTATCATCATTTTACAGTGACCCTGTTTTGGATCCAGACCTTTAGTTTGGAAAACCGCTTCGGAAACAGTTTGACGCGGGCACGAAGAAGGTTTAAGGTAGCTTATGGGTTTGGTGATGATTATGTTTCAATCGGGGGATGAAACCTGAGACCAGTAGAAGAATGCATCGGGGGTAGCGGTCCCAACCTCACAAAACGCATTAGTCATCTTCAACTGCGCCCTGAATAGTAAGGAGGGAAGGGGGTAGAAAGGCTCGCAGACCAAGTCTGGCGGTCCTTATATGGCGGGCAGGATCTGACGGGTGGCTGAACGGGACGAGATACTCCCAAGGGAGACTTGTGGTTTCAAAAGGGAGGGCGAATCATCATCTCATTTGTGATGTGTCACAAGTGAAGTGTCAGACTGAATGGCTAGCTCGGTTGATGCGCTGTTTAATTCTAGTTTGGCTAACGATCGTGAGCCAGAGGGTGTGCAGGTGTGTACGGGTTAAGGTCTGCTGCCTTCGGAAAAACAGTCACAAATGAATTCACCGGGGGCTATTATGCCTGGAGCGAACACTTGGCAGCATAGAGCGATCCCGAAATGCCCACAGTGGCTGTGAGCAGTAGAGTGATGACATTGGATGACATTGCAACGTTCTGAGCAGGGGCTGCAGTGGCTGCGGGAAGTATTCAGACCCCCTTACATCTTTCTTTATCTTTGTTATATTGCAGCCATTTGCTACAATCATTGAAGTTATTGGTTTCCCTCATTAACGTACACACAGCACCCCATATTGACAGAAACAAATGGAAAGAATTGTTGTCATTGGCCGAGCTCCAGAGATGCAGTCGGGAGATGGGAGAAAGTTCTAGAACGTCAAGCATCACCGCAGCCCTGCACCAGTCGGGGCTTTATGGCAGAGTGGCCCGACGGAAGCAAGACACATGAAAGCCCGCATGGAGTTTGCCCAAAAAACAAACACCTGAAGGACTCCAAGATGGTGAGAAATAAGATTCTGTGGTCTGAGGAGACCAAGATAGAAATTGTTGGCCTTAATTCGAAGCGCTATGTGTGGAGAAAACCAGGCACTGCTCACCACCTGTCCAATCCAGTCCCAACAGTGAAGCACGGTGGTGGCAGCATCAGCTGCAGGGACAGGGAGACCGGTTGCAATCGAAGGAAAGATGAACGCGGCCAAGTACAGGGATATCCTGGACGAAAACCTTCTCCAGAGTGCTCAGGACCTCAGACTGGGCCGAAGGTTCACCTTCCGACAAGACAATGACCCGAAGCGCACAGCTAAAATACCGAAGGAGTGGCTTCGGAACAACTCCGTGACTGTTCTTGAATGGCCCAGCCGGAGCCCTGACTTAAACCCGATGGAGCATCTCCGGAAAGACCTGAAAATGGCTGTCCACCAACGTTCACCATCCAACCTGACAGACGTGGAGAGGATCTGAAAGGAGGAATGGCAGAGGATCCCCGAATCCAGTGGTGTGAAAAACCTGTTGCATCATCCCCCAAAAGACTCGTGGCTGTAGTAGCGCAATTAGCGCTTCTACTCAATACTGAGCAAAGGGCCCGAATACTTCTGGCTGTGTGATAGTTCAGTTTTTCTTTTTTAATAAATATGCAAACATGTCAACAATTCAGTATTGTCAATATGGGGTGCGCTGTGTACATTAATGAGGAGGAAAAAAAGAACGAATGATTTTAGCAAATGGCTGCAATATAACAAAGAGGGGAAAATGTAAGGGGGTCTGAATACTTTGCGTACCCACTGTAAGTATTGAAATGAATGAGACTAGCACGCCACGATAGTTCACAGCACATCACAGCAATGCCTAGATGTGCACTTCTCAAAATGGGGTCCCCGGGAAACCGCAAGACGCAGCTTAGCACTTTTCAAAAGTGCGCGGGGTGGGGACTGGCCTGCCGACAAAAGCCATTATGCTGACGCCACTAATGAAGAAGTGCTTTTTTTCCCTTTCGAGTAAAAAGTGTATCATTACAGGAATAAAGTCGTATTTTCTTCAAGCCCAAAAGGCATACTTTCTTTTGAGAATAGGGTCACTTTTTGAGAGAGTAAAGGTGTCTTTTCCATAATAAATCAAAAAGTTTTCTTTTTCAAAGTCACTTACAATAGTGTTGTTAAACTTGGACTTTAATATTGTAATATTACAATTTAACACTTAGAAAAACAGAACTTAATTATTGTAAGATTATGACTTTGTTCTTGTATATAGAAAATGCTTTGTTTAAAAAAAAAAAAAATTTGTTATTGTAATTTGATGGCTTTTTTATTCCTATGACATTTAGTGGTACACATGATGCTTAAATTTGATTGGTGTTAGTATTATGAGGGGGTCCTTCAAAAAAGGACTCCACAGACAATCCTGAGTCTCTGCCCGAAAACCAGGTGTCTGTTGTAGTATCAAGACTGACCTGTGAGAGGCAGCATGGTGCCACAGGGCACCCAGAAGAATTCTGAAAAATCCCATGAAGGGTAGTAGTAGTAAAAGAAGAAGAAGAAATAGAGGAAGCTAGGTTAACTGTTAGCTTATCTGCATTGCAAAAGTTGCAAATGACACGCTTTCTAAACAGTCAACACGACCGGTTTCTCCTCGATTTGTGTCCGGCAACAGCACCGACTACAGGTCGCCTCCTAATTGCCGATCGTTCCCTTTCGTGTCCCGATCGCCCGAGTTCGTGGCGCGGCCGTACTCTGCGTTGACGCCGCCAGAGGATTTGCGAGCTTAAAAGCAGGTTCGACATTTGCGATTGTTGGCCCAACTGTGGAGTCATTCAGTGGAGGTTGTAAAAGGGGTTCTTTGCAAAATTAATATTTACAGTACAAATGTTTTGTAATTGTCATCATGTGTATACTTTGATCTTGTCAAGCGTTATTAACATGTCCACTCTGTTACCGTGAAATATCAATTGATATAATCACCTTTAAAACCCATTCACTGCCATTGACGGGTTTTGAAGTCAAATATCCATGTTAACTGGGAGGGCTGACAATAGAGGAGTTTTCATAAGAAATTTGAAACATTTGTTGAACACTTAACAGTCAGCTTGCTAACTGAATCATGTTGCGAAGTGACGCTGTGCTCATAAAACATTAGCCGAAAGTGTCCACGTCACCGTTGTCCACCCTGTCAGCGAGCTCGCATACTTTGCCGAATGCATGCACATTGTCTGCTGCAGTGAATTTATTAAAATAAAAGTGTAGTAGATTGATCATAGATTGATGCATTTTTACCAGTAAAACGTTGACTTCATAACAATGGTCACAAAGTTGAATGGAAAATCTCAACTTTTGGGGTCTGAAATGGGGAAGTTTCGAAGGCACCTTACAGGGAAATTGACAACCAAAATTCACAGTTCCCTTCAAAATTGGGACTGCTGATGAGAAAGGAAATCGCATACATGAATACATGAAAGCATATCATAGCCACCCGCTGATACGGTGAAAAAATGCCCCGTAGTGACTGAGAGCAGCATCGGAGCAGTCGGAGTCGATGACTGGTATCATTTTTATCATTTCCAAAAAAATTTTTACATTTACATGAATGCCTATTTGTTGATTTCTTTATTTTTGTTTTTGCGAGGAAGGTAAAACATTTGAAGTATTTAGTATAGGGGAAGCATCTACATCTACAGGAGCCCTGGAATATTTCTTTTCGTTAGAATGTATACTTTATTTTGTTATTGTTAAAAAATATATATATATATTGAAATAACCAGTTAGTAACAGAATACAAAAATAGGCGTCAAATAAGCAATTCACATATAGATATAACAATTGTATGTATTTCAATAAACAAATGGTTGATGAATTAATTATCTTGAAATTGATCATCGCAAAATGAATGGCTTTATTATTCGAATGAAGTATTGTTCCCAACCTTTTTAAAAATACATTGAACTTGTTTTTTTTCCAAATTGTAGCCTGGCCCGTCTGCTGTTTTGAAGAACTAAATGTGGCCCTTGAGCCCAAAAGTGCCGGTTGAGAGTGTTCGCCCAGGGGACGCGTGTTGTGCGATTGCCGTTAAGCACAATACGAACAACATTTCGCAACCGAGGAGTCAAAGTTGGCTTTATTTCAGAGGACAGCACAGGATAGGCTCGTTGTGGAGGAGGAGGAGGAGGAGTTCGGGGCTTTGCAGGGAATCCACGGTGTCGCGTGTCAGGAGGGTCAGCTGCCAACGAAGGGACAGCTGACGACCGGCCGGGGGAAAGTGTCCTCGTCTTAAAAGGCTTGGACGGATATTTTTAGACATTCTCGCCAGGCTTGAGGGCTTCCTATGAGACAAGCGTGGTTGAAGGCATTGAACCCCGAAACCAAATGTTGCCAATCAAAAACAAACAAAGTGAGCAAACTTTTAGGGGCTTCGGGAGGATCTCCAGGGAATTGTGGTCTTTACTGAACGTTCTCCATCATCTTCAAAAACTCTGGGGAGAAACAAAAAGCAGTTGGAGGCGGACCAACTCAAGCGTTCCCTCCTTCTATCGCGGTTCGCCTATTGCGGATGATCAAATAAACGCTTCCGAGCCGAAAACATTCAAACTGTAAAAGAAAAACAAAAAACACCACAAATGACAAGGAATGTACAGTAGCACGGTATGTTTTAAGAGTTGAAAAGGTGTTTCAGGTGTTTATAAGAGGTTAATAGGGGTCGTGGGAAGATAAGAGCCTGCTGAGGTTCATACAGCTTTAGAATATGCAATCAAAATCCAAAAGATATCGCTAGTTTGCGGGGTTGGTCCGGAATTTAACGAGGGATTAGTGTACCTCAAAGACGGCAAAATGACAAATGTGTCAACAAGCCTACAAACGGCAGACGTTTGCCCAATGGCAACGGACTATGGGCAAACTCCACCTTGGAAAATTGCTCATATCGCCAATATATATGGTATCGCACACTCCATCTATTTTCGCTGTATTGACTTTACCATCAAAATCAATCTTTCCGTCCTTGTTGTTGTCCGACTCGCCGAACATCTCATCGATGTCTTCCTCTGTGATGGCTTCTCCGGTCATGTGCAGAATGTCTCCAAACTCCTCTCGGTCGATGAACCCGTCTGCGTTCCTGAGGATGGAAACCGTCGCACAAGTCCGGACATCGCCGCGTGAAGGTCATTCGAAGGTTACCAGAAAGCGCCGCTTTGATTTTGAATGGTCTCTTCTCTTCATTTTGGGCTGCATGTTAGATTATTTTCCCAATCAGATTTCATCTTCTAGGTGCTTCCATGTCAATCTAATCTATGTCATTGAAACGATATTAGCAATGCGACCGCGGTAACATCAGCGTTTTTCTGTCCTCTGATTTGTTGGTTAGCGCGAGCAAAACGCGTCTGCGTCTGCAGCGATCCGGACACGTGAATACATTTAATCATCAGCCTCCCTGGTGAGTATGATGTATTTGATTGATGTGATTAGAAAGCTATTTGATAAAAATGGATCCCGAAGTGCTCCGGACGACGCACCGAACGTGGCAAAGTTGCGTACTGCTACATTTTGCATCGTGGCGATAGTTTCTACCATCGGGACGTGATGGCGGCTGGCCGTACCGCTCGGCTGAGTCACCTTCAATTAGACAAAGATGAAATCATGCAATATGATGGGGAAACAAATGTGCAGATGACAAGGATACATCGTATACAGTGAACGAGGCATCAAATGGATGTATTGATTTATCTTGTCTCATTTTATGGCAGAGCGCCAGTCTCTTTGTTTGACGTGCGCAGTTGGTCCTCTCGCAATGCAAAAGATAAAGCCAAGGGAGGGGGGCCAATTCTTGCGCCCACCAAGGAATGCACACTCCTACCTACTGTTGAACATTTGAAATATGGCGAAAACATTTTGTCTATCTAGTGACGGGTTTCCATTTTCGCAGTTCAGCAACGTTAGCGTTCGCACACGTACACGCGAGGGTTCGCCGCTGAGTCCATTTGACTTCTGTTGCTAACCAAAACAGCGGGCAGGGTAGTAGCGACGAATTCAATTGTGAGGAACGCGCTCGCTGTCGTACTTGTCGAAAATACGGAAGCATTCGGAAAGCTCCTCTTCGCTCTTCCCGGCCTGGTCCTCCTTCAACTGTTGCACCATCATGACCAAGAACTCCTCGAAGTCGATGGTACCGCTGCCTGGAAACGGGCGAGGGGAAGTTCACAGGTGAGTTGCGCGCCATCTCCAAACATTACAACGAATCGGAAGAACCTGGAATGCTCCATTTATTGCGAGCGCGATGCCGATTGGCGACACGCAGTGAAATAGTTCAAGGTTTTTAGTTTGGATCATTTTCATGGTGGCGGGACAAGCCGGAAGGAAAAGAAGAGGAAAAGCCCCAAATGGAATTTGGCAGCAAATGATTTTTGCTACAAAAATGCCTTTTGAAAAGTATTCGTGTTAAATGAAACTATCTTTCATTTTTTGAATTGAGCAACCGAAATCAATTCCAATTTATTGAGATGCACCTGACGTACTTGGCGTCCGATCGGATCGCTCTCGTGTCGTTCCGTGGAGATCAGCGTTTCACAAGCGTACTGTATTTCTCACACGCACAGCATTCCCCACAAATGTCCCAACGGGAGGACATTTGTACTGAAATAAGGATGCCGGCGGTGTCTCAATTTCCACTTTGATTTCCGGGCCCGTTCAGTTGAACTTTTATTAGCTTTTATTCTTTCCCAGTGTATGAACGCCCACAGTACATCGCTCGCATCGATGGATGACGAAAAATACCTGCTGCTCTTTGGGGCACATTTGCAATTCTTAGCATTAGCTTTAGACAGATAATAGTGCTCAGCTTTGTCGCCAGAGAGTATTCGTTTAACAATACGGTATACGTTATTTTTGCATCGCAATAGCTGACAGCTGTTTCCGTACCTGTCGGGGATCAAAAGGACTGTGTTGGGTTTGTCTGGAAAGCAATTTCAATTCCTCACCGTCCTCGTCCACTTCCTCAATGATGGCGTCCAGCTCCTCCCTCGACGGGTTTTGGCCCAGCATCCTCATCACGGTGCCCAGCTCCTTGGTGCTGATGTCGCCGCCGCCGTCGGTGTCGAACATGTCGAAGGCGGCCTTGAACTCTAGACGCACGCAAAATGGAAATCTTCGAAAAATGGTGTCGATACAGAGTCAACGATGCGCCTGGAAAGACCGACCTGCGATCATCTCCTCAGTGAGGAAGGAGCGGGCGTCGCTTTGAGCGTCGGTGGGCTTTGGGAGGCAAAGCGACAGAAAAACAGATTGACTGCAAGCGTAATAAGACGAACACAATTCTGCCGACGACTCTCGCCGCTGTGCACGTTCACTTTGTATACCGTATAGAGTAGGAGCATTTATTCATTTACGGTCGCTACTCACAGTCACGCTCTAGGAAATAGGGACGTGGATTTTGGGGGATTTTGATGCACGTTTAAAAATCAATAAGAAAATTCCAAAAACAAACGGACCAAAAACAAGTCACCATAGCAACAACTTAGCACTCCCTCAGCGGGGGTCTATAACAGCATAGGGCAGTTATGCAGACAATGTGTGCTAAGTCGAGCGGCCCGGAGGGGGCTAGATGCTTGAAGCTGCTCTCGTAACTGCTCTCATTGATTTATTAGGTGCATTTGAAGTCCGTTTTGGCGGAAACCCTTTTGGGGAGTCGTGCCGCTTATACGGCTACCGTGTTTGCATAGAGCCGTGGCCATGTTGCATTCTCAGAATGATCCGCATTTAAAATATAGCGAAGGAATATTCTTCGAGAGAAAAGTGTCATGAGATTTACATATCTCCAATTGTTTGAGAAATCTAATTCATTCAAGTTTTTGTGATGTTTATTTTAGTAGAAAGTGTTTTCGTGGTGCTCTGAGATATGCTGATTAAAATTCCATTGAATACGTGGTTTATTCTGACAACAATGCAGCAAAGTCTTCAGTATACGATTTGCAACGTTGGCATCTTTTGCCTCCATCATATCTCCCATATGCTGTCTCATACCCACTGAAATGCACATGATCAAATGTACGCTTCTCATTTGTATTTCCTACTGATCAGAGATATACAAAGCGGGCGACGCCGGCAATTGGGACACAATGTGTAAATTACTCAGCGCAAAATGTGGTCTATGAAGCGCACTAGTATCCAAATCAAATGAGAAAATTGGGACTTTCACACACGAGCTGCCCGCCTTCGCTCACTATTGCCAGTGGCAACAGTGCGACACAATGAACGCGCTGATTAACGACGGCGAGAAGAAGTAGCAGGTGGGCAAACTCAACTCCTGCCCACGCTAACTCCTGTTTTCCCACAGAGCAGATAGAAAACACGCCTGTGACTATTGTTGGTTGCTCGTCAAACAAAGTAACGCTTGTTTGAGGGTTTCAAATGATGCCGGTTTGTCTTAGCACTATGCTAGCATTAAGCTAGTGCTCCTATGTTAGGCTAATGACAATGGCAGAATAGCTGAATCTGAATACCGATCAGAATATTTCAGTGTGTGCCATTTGAATTACAACTGTGAACAGTTAACGCTTGAAAATGGAGTTCTTTTTTTTTTAACACGATTTTGCTACGGGTCGACGACAACGTGACGTTCCCGGGATTGTCCGAATCTGTAAATTAGCTGCGTCTTTGTTTAGGTTGCAGCGGTTAAAGGTTGTTAAAAAGGTCGCAACTTCCTCGCATCCTGAAGTTTTGGATTCTGATCAGAGATAAATCAAATCATCATGCCCATTTCAATCCAATCTGATCACTGTTCTGGTAATATTATTGGAACACTTGACATCAAGTGTTGTGCTAAGACAAAACACTTTCAAGCGTTTGCCCACGACTGGAAAGTTTTTACAAAACAAAAAAGCCATGTTTATTCAGAAGACAATGAACTGGTGGTGTGCGTTTGCGTTTCCTCTCGCTTTTGACGCATCGTCATCGCCACGCGTACGAATCCCTGAGGCTCAGCTATTTTCTTAAATTGAGACTCGAAGGAGGATTTGAGGGGGATTTTTGTCAAGGTGAACGTCCTAAATTAGGACACTCGGTCTGTCTCAATTTACCCGGCTGCGTACGTGGCGCTATCTTTAGTGCGGCTGGCCGAATCTAAATATCCATCATATCGGGTTGAGCTGCGATATAGATCACGAAGCAAAAGCAAATGAAAACCTGACAGTGCAAAGTTGCGGTAACGGAGCTTTGCTTTTCCGAAGCAGGTGTGCCATCATGGAATTATCCCCCCCCCTACACTTGAGGGTAAATCCAGGTATTCGCCTTCTGTGTGAGTCTGATGGCTCAGAAGGTTATCTCCATCTTCAGACATCTTTCCTGTAGCGTCTCCAGGCGAAAGCCAAAATCCTCAACCACAACAGCCAAAAAGTCCCAAGCTCTCCGTTTCTTACCATGGCGACCAGCTGTTGAGCACGACAAACTCCCCACTAGAATACTGACGACTGTCTTGAGAAAGGATGCCTCCGTGCTACACGCTCGGGATAGAAGAGTCGCTCTGTTCCCCTCGCTTCCATAAGTACCCTCGCATCCTGCCGATCTTTCCCCCAAAATGAGCGGGATTGGGCCAGAGGCAGCCAATCAAATTGGTGGGTGCCCGCTTACATTCTTTTGATAGACGTCCCCATGTGTCCAATCCAACGTCCCATATTTAGACAACAGATGATCATCTCTGTGACATTGATTAAAAAAAAAAAAAAAAAAAAGCAAAGCTGGTGCAAGCATCAGTCAACTGGAGGTTATTTTGGCGGGGGATCAACTGGCCACTTCACTGGCGATGGAACCCTGACATCACACTTGGATTAACGCCTCCCGCCCTACGTGCTCAGATTCTCGAAACCCTTCCCCTCCCTCGACCCGCTGGGCCATCTCCCCGACCGTCCTCCCGTCTTCCGCTTTGACCTCGCACTTGGTGACATCTGTAACTCAAGATGGAGCGCAAGTGGATCGCTGTTCATTGAGCAGCTGTACAACATCTCCGGCCATCTTGCCGTTTCGCCGCCTGCGCTTTCAACAAGTAGACAAATAGAACAGCAGGCATGCACCCTATAGTGAGCGTGTCAATCAATCACAAGGCTTAAAGTGTATGCTGCCTGCAGTGGGCCGTCCTATTGTCTACATCTGACTGCTGGGTTTTTCATTTTTTTGGGGGGGGGGGGGGGGGGGGAGGGAAATATGAAAAAAGTTTGACTTTTGAATGGCTTGTAATACTTGATTACTTGGATGTAATCAAGTATCCGGAGTGCCTGCCCACCCATCCAAAAAATCTTTAGTGCGTCTGTAATTGTGACTCGACTGTCATGCCGAAGCGCCGTCATTCAGAAACACCCACATCCACCACAGGTGGGACAAAAGCCAAAAGGTAAGCAGAGCTGCGTTGAGTCTTGTTGGATGCGCGGATGAGCTAACAGTAGGGGGCCTTCTATTCCAATTCTAATCTGTTTCGAACCCTCCCAACTCCCTTTGCGTGCCACCAACCCACAGACTTACAAGTTCCTTGTATAAGAGAACTGTTGTGACATCAAATCAGGGTTTCAATGTGTTCATGTGTAGCTGATCAATAAAGTTGGTTTTGCTCGAAATAACATTTTTTTTACAAAAAAAAAGGATGTCTTTATCATGCATATTTTGTGGATTTATTTGTCATACCAACACACATTTTCACATGATATGGCACAAAATACAATACACCTGAGTCCCAGATTAGCCTAAATCAATCCAGAGATTTGTCAAGTATGAATACAATACGAAAATGAAGATACAAAGGATAAAAATGTGTATCTACAGTTATGGGTGTGTGCAAGAATGCAATTGCAGTAAGGATGTGGCTGTAGCAGAATACAAACGCTCTAGGCTTGAATTGCTCGTGATATTTACATGGTCGAAAAGAATCAAGTGTTCATCGTGCAGGGATGAAAGGGAATGGGGCACTGCTTGAGTTGAAAAGAAGCTGGTGGTCCTGCACCGGATGCTCCGTAGCCTCCTGCCTGAGGGGAGAGGATAGACGAGAGGCTGTGCGATGCTGATGCTGATGCTGATGCTGATGCAGCGAGCCGATTTCTGCACCTCCTGGTGAATACGTCTGTGGCGGTGGGAACGTTTTGTTCCCCGCAATTTTCGGAGCAGCCTTCACCGTCGTTTGTAGTGCCACGGCTTATGCGGTGCATTGACTTTGATACACGTGTAGTTTTTGTGCCGAACACAATTCTGCCGACGACTCTTGCTCCTGTGCACGTTCACTTTGTATACCGTAGGAGCATTTATTCATTTACAGTTGCTACTCACAGTCACGCTCTAGGAAATAGGTACATAGATTTTGGATAATTTGATGATATTATTTTTGTATACTGCTCTCCCCTTTGCTGAAGTAAAACAGACAATTCCCAATTCACGGGAGAAATAGAGGCTTATTGTACAGTGGGTACGGAAAGTATTCAGACCCCCTTCAAATTTTCACTCTTTTTTTATATTGCAGCCATTTGCTAAAATCATTCGTTCTTTTTTTCCTCCTCATTAATGTACACAGCGCACCCCATATTGACAATACTGAATTGTTGACATGTTTGCATATTTATTAAAAAAGAAAAACTGAACTATCACACAGCCAGAAGTATTCGGGCCCTTTGCTCAGTATTGAGTAGAAGCGCTAATTGCGCTACTACAGCCACGAGTCTTTTGGGGGATGATGCAACAGGTTTTTCACACCACTGGATTTGGGGATCCTCTGCCATTCCTCCTTTCAGATCCTCTCCACTTCTGTCAGGTTGGATGGTGAACATTGGTGGGCAGCCATTTTCAGATCTTTCCGGAGATGCTCCATTGGGTTTAAGTCAGGGCTCCGGCTGGGCCGTTCAAGAACAGTCACGGAGTTGTTCCGAAGCCACTCCTTCGGTATTTTAGCTGTGCGCTTCGGGTCATTGTCTTGTCGGAAGGTGAACCTTCGGCCCAGTCTGAGGTCCTGAGGACTCTGGAGAAGGTTTTCGTCCAGGATATCCCTGTACTTGGCCGCGTTCATCTTTCCTTCGATTGCAACCGGTCTCCCTGTCCCTGCAGCTGATGCTGCCACCACCGTGCTTCACTGTTGGGACTGGATTGGACAGGTGATGAGCTGTGGCCAACAATTTCTATCTTGGTCTCATCAGCCCAATCTCAGAGAATCTTATTTCTCACCATCTTGGAGTCCTTCAGGTGTTTGTTTTTTGAGCAAACTCCAGGCAGGCTCGCACCGAGGAGAGGCTTCCTTCCGTCGGGCCGCTCCGCCATCAAGCCCCGACTGGCGGAGGGGCTGCGGTGATGCTTGACTTTCGACAACTTTCTCCCACATTCCCAAAACGCGGATGGTAGATTCAGTAGAGACTCTAAATTGTCCGTCCGTGTGAATTGTTGTTGGTCCATGCGGTATGTGCCCTGCGATTGGCTCGCAACCAATACAGGGTGTACCCCGCCTCTTGCCCAAAGTCAGCTGCAATAGGCTCCAGCACACCCGCACCCCTCGTGAGGATAAGCGGTACAGAGAATGGATGGATCGATGCACGGTTGGTTATGTGCTATAGTTTCAATCAAGGACACATCAGTTGATTTATTGTTCATGGACATTTCGTTCATATATTGCATGGAACTGCTTGACTTCATAAACATCTGAAGTCCATCCAAATATGGAAATTCAACAAATATAAATGTGTTTTTCAAGGTGAAATGGATGTTGAATGACCGAAATATTTCTGTTCAAATAACACAGTACAACTGGATGGAACAAGTTGACCGGTTCATTGAATACAAAACCGCTATGAAGACAAAATGTACCTGTCGAGCACCCTCCCTCGGAAGTGGCTTTTTTTTGCCCCTTGTTTCTCTCTCTTGATGACCAACTTGCATATCAAATACAGTCCCCTCCCCTCCAAAAGTATTGGAACAGCATGCTCAATTCCTTGGTTCTTGTTGTATACTGAGGACTTTACTGAGGCTTTCAGATCAAAAGATGAATGTGAGACAAAAGTTCCGAATTGCAGCATTTAGATCATGGTGTTAAACAACTCAGGGCACAGCACCTTTTGTTTCAAGCCACCCACTTTTCACTGGTATTGGAACAGACATTCTTAAAAGAACGGAAAAGTGAATGACATTTCATATTTGGTGGTGTAACCCTTCACTTGCGATAACTGCACCGCCTGTGCCTGCGACACATTGACTTGACCAGACTGTTGCGCTCCTCGTTTGAAATGCTTTTCCAGGCCTTTACTGCAGCCTCTTTCAGTTCTTGTTTGTTTCTGCTGGTTTCTCCCTTCAGTCTCCTCTTCAGGAGGTCAAATGCATGCTCTATTGGGTTAAGGTCCGGTGATTGATGTGGCCAGTCTCAGACCTCCCGCTTTCCCCCCCTGATGAAGTCCTTTGTTGTGTTGGCAACAATTAGTTTTTCTGTTAATGGCCTGACAAAATGGTTTTGTAGACTTGAGAATTCATTCATTCCTGTTGCTCACATCATCAATAAAGACGAGTGAGCCCGTTACAGAAGCATTTCGGACACAGCATAACTTTGGGATTGATTTGCAACCCTGTTACTTTAATAAGACGAGAGTAATACTAGAATGATTGAATTAGGATTCAAATAAAATGGAACTTTCAGTCTTGAATTGTAAAGCCATTTATTCAGCAATATTTTGGAAATATGGAAATATGTATTTGTAGCCGGGTCATGCCCAAATTATGGAAAAGATTTGTGCCTAAATTGGATGTACAGTGCTTGATACTTGGGCTAGGCTTTTTAGATGCTTTTTAAACGCCATGCGTCAATCGAGCTGGTTCGACAAACATCGCGTCTACGTCCACGTCCACGTCCCTCGGCAGCCGTACTTCTCTTCCCTCTTCAATGTGAAAAGAGCGCATCTTGTTTCATGACCCTCTCTCTGCAATGTGCATTTTGATCCACTCGCTCTCCTCTTTCCATCGGCCTTGAGTCTCATCTTGTCAGTCATCACCCCCGAGAACCTTCCGATGGGCCCTCCCCTCGCGGATTGGCTGAGTGACAGCAACAGCTGACTTGCAAGACTCTCCTCCTTCCTCTTCACGTCCTGCTGACAAGAAACTTGTTGTTAAAAAGTAATTGAGAACGTGAATGTTTCGCAGAGAAAAACAAATACGTGAAGTCAGACGTATATTTCATCACAATTTTGGAAATCTTTCACCTTCTCGTGAAACCTTCCACTTGTCCTTTCTATTCTTGGACATTGCCCCCTCCCCGTATTGGGCAGCAGCTGAGGCCTCTGCACAAACACTCTAAATAAGGTGGGAGGTATGCCTGCCGCGCCGTGCGCCTGTGAGTTCATCAGAGAGCTGTTTCCGAAGCCTGGTACGAGCACCCATTTGAATGTTTAAAACGTGAGACAAGGAAAGGAAAGAAACAATGACCAAGTGTGTTTTTACTGCTCTCGCGTAACGATGTCTTGTAGTGCACACACTGACCTGTGAGTGGCAACATAGTGCCACAGGGCTTTCAGACTAACAGATAATACAAAGAAGAAGAAGAAGAAGAAGAACCACAACTTGAATCCCAAAACACTTCAATATAATTTCAAACTCATTTTACAGCTTTCAATCGCTTACAAATGGTTTGATTTTGAAAAAGTCCCCTTCGAAGACCAGAACTTACGCTAATAACTTGGGCTAAAGTTAGTTCCTGGCATACAAAGATCTCAAGGTTGAGCTGTATCACTTTCATTGACTATTTTCCTAATAGCCAGGGCTTGGCCCCCATCTTGTGGCATTTTAGGGTCTTAAAATAAAGATCCCAAAATTACGGCCGGATTCCCCAAATAGCAGAAGTTTTCAGTGAATAGCTGAGGATAGGTTCTGCAGAAAAACAATGTGAATAGGCAAATTTGTGAAACGCGAACCACGACGAGGCAGGGATTCACCAAATCGCCAAATGTTGTGAGTTTTGGTAGTTTTTGGCTGTTATTTAATACTCTCCAAAAAAGAGGGTTCTGTTTAAAAATAATTCAAGATCTCTATACTTCAATCTCGATTAAGATCCATATTCCATTACCAGAAACAGATCTCAGTATGATGCAGGGGAGTTTTACACGACTGCCAACTAAAACCCCAGCAACTCTTGTATTGTCAAACAAATATCTATTTCAGAATCAGAATGAGAATCCTCTTTATTTGCCAAGTCTGTCCAAAAAACACACAAGGAATTTGTCTCCGGTAGTCGGAGCCGCTCGAGTACGACCACAGACGGTCGATTGGCAGAGAACGCTTCGGAGACAGAAAGACATTGACAACAAAAAAAAGACTAATATTGCAATAGTCCGGCGCAATGACCTTTGTGCGAAGGGCGCCGAGACTTCAAGGAGCCGATGCGGTTGAAAGTGCCGAGAAGTGCGATCATCTGGGACAGTGTCCATTGTGCAAATGTTGCAGATACTCCTCCGTCAGTGTGCAAATGGAGCAGATGCTACTCTGGCACGAGTGGCCAGTATATGCCAATAGCGCAGCGTGGCGAGACGACTACAGCGAGTGCACGAGTGACACATCATTGGCCCCACAGTGACAGTGTTTAGAAAAAAAAAGGACTTTTTTAATCCATCTCTTGTACTGGAGAATTGACATCACCAGATATATCATAAATTGAATCTGTGGCACCTGAGTTTGAATTTGAATTTCAGGCATAGTTAATTGTAGAAGTGGGCACCGCTTGGCTGAGCCTAATTACCGAACGATGCGCACCTCCACATGGGGATGCTAAAGAGCTCCTGATAGTTTGCTCTTCCTTTGCTCAGTTGAAGAAATCATGTTTGCGCACAGAGGAATGATCATATAGGAGCGAGAGGGAGAAAACCCATCCTGGCACAGGGAGAACATGCCAACTCCACACAGGAAGACCACGCTGATTCAACTCATAAACAGTTTGTGGACCAATTGGTCCAATATCAGCATGCAATGTTAGCACGGTGCAAAAAGGGAAATGCTGTCTATTCCTGTATTCCTTCTCTTCTACAGCATACTGTACATGAATGTGGAAGTGACAATGAAACAAAACAAAGGTACAGTCATTCTGACTTCACCTTTTAAAGCACCTGCCTCAAGATTGGAGTTGAATTCGACCCGTTTTAATCAACAGACGAGTCAAACGTCTGCAGGTCGCAATTGTGTTCTCATAAACGTTTGTGTTTTTGTCCTCAATTCAGTGTGCTGTTGGCCTAGCAATCTCAATGGATCTCGCACGGACGCAAAACTTTCCAGGGGACAGGTTGAAGCTCATCTGCCAGTTCGGGTCCGGCACGAGCCTCCCCAACAGGGACCGTACAGAAGGTGAGCGGGTGTCCGTGATCCTTCCCGCTCGGTGCACCGTCCACCGGTTGAGGATGTACGTCTCCGTGCAGGTACGTCTCCTAAACATCTGCTAATGTCACTATGTGGCTTTTAGAAGTAGTTCTGTTTTATAATTGCGTACAGACTGTATGCACGGGAGGTCGGACGCGACTCTTAGCTTTCAGTTTATTATCTATTGTGTTCATTTTCATGCTGCTTTTTCTGTTGTTTATGAGGTTTTTGGGTTAGGATCGTCTATCGAGTTTTAGCCGTTGCAGACATGTTCACTTAACTCATGTTTTAAGTCACATTTGAACGTTCTAAACAAGTCTGTTTCCAGTGGTAATATTAAAATGTTAAAACATCCTGAAACACACGATTCATTCTTTTTTTCGACATTCTTCATGTGTAAAAATGGCGACAATGACAGAGACATGACAAGACAAAGGTTCTTTACACCTGGGAGGCATGGCGCCCTAGTGGTTAGCAAGTCTGCCTCACAGGTCCTGGGTTTGAATATTTTGGGAATGGGGGCAAAAGTCAGAATACCGGGGCAAACTCACACAAGCGATGGGAAAACATGCAAACTCCATACAGGAAGGCCGCGGATGACATTTGAACCTCCGACCTTAAAAGGTGTTTTTTTTGTTTTCCTGAGGAGAAGGGTGCTGCTTTGTGTTAAGCGAATGGTACCACCTACTATCAATGAACTGAGCAATAGCAGATATGAAAGTGGCACGGCATCGATACGAGTCTCGGCTCGCAATAAATGAGCCATTTTGGATAAATTCATCGACGTATGACAAGCTTGCTACAAAGTCACCAATACAATGTTTAATGTGACTTACATACATTTAGGTGCAGAACCGCCATCCAGATCCATCTGCGATACTGGATCCCGAAAGGTACATTGTGCTTTATTCCAAGGGAGAAGACTGGTATGAGGCCTATGACAACTCTCAGATTCTCAGGACACTTGATATGGCGTGGTGGTATGACGACGTTGGCTTTCTGACAGCCCACGTTGTGCTGAAGGAGATGGCGGAGGTCCATTGTGAGTCGAAACAGAAAGTGCACCGGTTCCTGGCCTTCCTGATTGGACACGATCTGGAGAAAGAGGTGGCAGACAAACATTGCGAGCTCGCGTACACCCGCAGGAAACTAGCGTCTTCCAGAAGCCAAGAGCTAAGGAATCGGGATGACACTTTGTACACCACAGAACCTTGGGTAGCAAACACCCCAGTCCCAATTGACTTCAAGCCCTTGCTCAATAGAAAACTCCCCGTCACCCTTCATTACATGAACCAGATCAGTTTCAGTATAGAAGTCGATTTCAGTGCAACACCCGATATCCTTCTTAAAGTTTTTCAAAGGCTGATGACGCAAGAGAAGCATGAAATCTCTGACACCTTGGTGTTAAAAGTCACAGGAAGGGAAGAGTTTTTGTCTGGTGAATACCCTCTAAAAGATTTCCACTGGGTACGACAGTGCTTGAAAGACAATCAAGGTCTCCACTTGACTGTGATCCCCATCTCACAGCTTGTTAAGGAGACGGTCCACTTCGAGGACTTGCCCCTTGTTGATGCTTTCAGTGGCTCATTCCGTTCCCACGAAGAACTCTGCCTTGAAGGGAAGGCCGTGGAAGACATTTTCATGATATCCTTGTGGGACTGCAACAGAAAGTTGCGTGTCAAACTTCTCGGCATTGATATTCCGACGTTCCCTAGCAAATCCCCTCGATCCGTCTATGTGGAAGCAGCTATAATTTATGGTAATACAGTTCTCTCATCAGTGACTTCATCCCCCAGACTCTTCACAGATGAAGTGCTGTGGAACGAGTGGCTGGACTTCGACCTGATCATTAAGGATCTACCGCGTGGAGCCAAGCTGGGCTTCACCATTAATGCCAGCAGTAGCGACACGTCCTCGGGGACTGAGGACTCAACGATGTCCCCAAATAAAGATTTAAAGTCGCCCGCGTCTTCAGTCTCCAAAACAGTAGACCCGCAGAAAGGGAAGGCAAAGGTGCTCTACTTTGTCAATCTTCTCCTGATTAATTACAGGTGAGAAGCATTTGCCAACTATCACCGATGGCTTGGTTACTTTTATATTTGTTGGCTTTTTAGCAGACCACCAGAAACATTTTGGAAGAAATGTGTTCATTGGTCTCATTGGTATACTGTAGGTCAGTCGTTCAAAAAACAACAACTGCAATGCAGACACTATTAATATACTGTATCCATACAGTGAGTTATTCACGGGAAATAGGGCCCTGCCACGAATAGCGAAAAATAGTATAATAATAATTGATGTTTTTATTCATAGGTTAAACTGTCTATCTACCCAATGATCCTAAAACACTTAAAGGTCCCATGCCATCCAAATCCAATTGTTTTCTACTGTTTTATGCATAAGCTATCTTTTTTTGACTTCCTTTGTTCCTTTGGTTCTTTGAGGTCGGTCCTCAGTCAGGGATACTTCGCATTGCATATGTGGTTCCACCATGACCAGGAGGATGAGGTCATCACTTGCCAAGCTGATAGACTTTCCTGTGCTACTAATCCAGATATATCCAATTCCATGGCTATCACCTTCCTTCTTGACCATTACACCTTCCCCGTGGTTCTGCCAAGGAGCTTCAGCTCCACAGAAAATTCTGATAGTTCCAACACTGGCATCTCCCAAATCAAATCTTCTCCTACCTCTGTACCCAACACTGACCGCTACAAACAGGTCCAAGACAAAGGGGATGAGCCTGAGACCTCAGTAGCTGTACCTGAGGGCATCTGTCCAAACAAGGCTCCCCTAAATAGAGTCCGGGAAAAAAGTGTTTGCTGCGGTCCTGACCTACCGCAGTTCCTTCGTACTGTGGATTGGACGAACAGCAGAGTTGTTGAAGATATCCACTGGTCGGTGGCAAGCTGGGACCTGACAGAGCTGGACGTGACCGTGGCCCTGGAGTTGTTGAGCATGGACTTTGCTGACGAGATGGTCAGGAGATTAGCGGTGCAGAGACTCGAGAGCCTCTCCAACGATGACGTTCTGAAGTATTTACTCCAGTTGGTGCAGGTTGGTGTATTTGTATACTTAGTATGTCAGATCAATCTCGCAAACACGACACTTACCCAACCTTCTTTGGAATCTTTCGAGATAGAGATGTCCACAAATGTATGGCGATATTTTTGATTTCTGTAGACCATCAAAGTGGAACCTTACAATGACAGTTTCCTCGCTCGGTACCTCATCCAGAGAGCCCTGAGGGTGAGTAACGCAATTGGCTCATATTTTGTGTTTCTAATAGATACAGATGTGGACACAATTGTTGGTATTGTTTCACAAATTGAAAAAAAAGAAATGACAAAAGCAATAATTGATTCAAAAAATTCGGAACATAAAAATAAGGGTGACCATAATAATGTAATATTTGTTGCACAACCCTGCTGCCATTGCCTGCTTCTGAGCACGTGCTTGCTCTGTGACACTCCTCCTATAGTTGTTGAAAGTTGTTCTATCAGGGTTCTTCAGAATAGGTCCATTTTTTTTGGGGCCATTATCCTTTCAGGGGGGCCTAACCCTAACCCTGTTAAAACCGAGCTTTCTGACATTGGGCAGATTTTTTGGGTCGCCCGAATACAAGCCACCCCGTGCTGGCTGCAGCAAATTAGCCCAAAACGGGTTTTGTTCTGACTGTCCTGGTGGCCAATCTACTTGTTTAAAATATGATGTTATTAAAATGGACTTTGCAGTTCCATGTGACTCGCTCATAAAACTGAATGAATATCCCACTGCAGAGCAAGCGGATCGGCCACTTCTTCTTCTGGTACGTGCGCGGCGAGGTAACAGCCAGCCCATATTTCCGGCAGCGTATGGCGGTAGTTCTGGAGGCCTACTTGCTGGGCTGCGGTCAGGCCATGCTGGACGGCTTCGTTCAACAGGTGCAGGCTGCGGACGCTCTTCGGGAGGTCGCGGTCACGATTAAGAAGGTCTACTCTGACAAAAGGGACCTCGCTCCATCAGGTGGGGAGTTAGAATGATTAGCCTCTGAAGTCACGTGAAAAAAAACACCTGCTGATAGAACATTTGAAATGCTCCACTTTCCAACGTGCTAGCTTTGACTCAAGAACCGATGCATTGTGATGCATTAAGCCTAAAGTGTCAGTGCACATGAGATACTTCTCAAATTTGATTGATGACTGATGATTGATTCCAGCTTCACTAAGGCTTCAGGAAATTCTTAAGGACTGCCCGCTGCCCAATGAATTCCTGCTGCCTTTGGACCCCCGTGTCAAAGTAGGACAGATTCTGGTAAGATACTTGCATGTTTGCAAATTAGCACTGACACTTAAGAAGCCATGGTGAGTCATGAGTGTCATTGAGTCGATACAAGTCTAATGTAAATTGGAGCCTCATAGCAAGCTCCGAAGCCGCCAAGGTCCGGAAACAGTAACACCCCCCATAGTCATTCGTGGTTCATATAAGTACAGTACATTAGAGGTATAATTATCCATCCATTCATTTTCCGTACCGCATGTCCTCACTAGACACCTATTCCAGCTATCTTCAGGCGAGAGGCGGGGTACACCCTGAATTGGTCGCCAGCCAATCGCAGGGCACATAGAAACAAACAACTATTCGCACTCACATTCACACCTACGGTCAATTTAGATTCTTTAATCGACCTACCACACATATTTTTGGGAGGAAACCGGAAAAAACCCACAGAGGCACGGGGACAACATGCAAGATGTGCTAACCAGTCATCTACCGTGCCGCCACACACACACACACACACACACACACACACAGTTTATTGTGCTTAAAGCACTACGCAGAGAGAGAGAGAGAGAGAGAGCACATGTGCCTCCCAGTTCCGAGGACCGGGGTTCAATCCCCGGCCTCGCCTTTGTGGAGTTTGCATGTTCTCCCCGTGCCTGCGTGGCTTTTCCCCTGGTACTCCGCTTTCCTCCCACATCCCAAAAAGGTAGGTGGACTGAAGACTGTAAATTGCCCATAGGTGTGAATGGTTGTTTGTTTGTACGTGCCCCGCGATTGGATGGCGAGCAGTTCAGAGTGTACCCCGCCGCTCGCCCCGAAGATAGCCGGGATAGGCTCCAGCACCCCCGCGACTCTGGTCCGCAAAATGGATGGATGGATAATTATACCTCGAATGTACTGTATTTAGACCCTACTTAATGGTCTGCGCTTTATCTGTCGTTTAGCAATGTTTTTTATTTGGAAGTGTCTGGGTACTCGGGGTATTTTGACAGCTCCTAATAAAACAATTCTCTTCGTTTGTCTTTAAATGCAGCTGGAGAAATGCAAGGTGATGGCCTCAAAGAAGAAACCTCTGTGGTTGGAGTTCTCGCCCATGGCGTCCCCCGCCTCTGCTTCACCTGTTGGTATCATCTTCAAACAGGGAGATGACCTCAGACAGGACATGCTGGTGATTCAGGTGACGTACAGTGGTCGAAATTAAAAAGAAAAAAAAAAAAAAAAAAACAACCTTTTGACTTCAAATTGGAGCCGATACTGCCGGCTCAATTTGCCTCAGTTGCAAATGAGTACACCACTGTTTGAGTTTGTGTCTATGCCACGCAAAGCATTTATTTCCCCTCTGGATAAATCTGTCTTTCTTCAGACTTTGGCGGTGATGGACTCCATCTGGCAAGAGCAATCTCTGCACCTAAACCTCGTCCCATACGGCTGTATCTCCACAGGACACAACATAGGTGATCGTAGTCAACAACTTAAGAATCAGGCATGTCCGAAGTCCGGTCCGCATTAGTTTTTCTTCTAAAAATGTAATATGGCCAGTATTAAAAGGGACGCATTTGTGGGAAATGTCCTTGTTATTATTTGGATACAAAGAGTTGGCCACTCGTAAAGTGTGAAATGAAACAGCCACACCCGCCCGCCGGCCGAGAGGATCCCGGGTGTTAGCTTATGAGCTAGCTGTTGCCTAGCGTCTCTCGTGCTAGCGAGGAAACGGATTCAGCGGGATATTTCAGCCACCGGAGGCTTTAAGCGGATACATTCTTCCTCATGTCCTTTCCTTTGCGTCTTTTTGACGTAATATTTGACATCATTTGTTTTCCTAAATATGGATTTTTAAATATATTCAAAATATAAAGGCAGTGTATAACATATACATATGAATGAAATATAAATAGGATCTATATTCAAATCAATTTTTATTTTGCTGGTAAAATGACTGGAAACTCAAAGTGTTGGACTTGCGACTTGACTCGGGACTTGAGGGCAAAAGACTCGAGACTTACTTGTGACTCGCAAAGCAATGACTCGGTCCCGCCTCCGATTATCAGGCATGATCGAGATTGTTCGGGACGCAGCGACCATCGCTGCAGTCCAAAGGAGCCGCGGAGGAACACGTGGACTCTTCAGAAATGACGCACTCTTTGATTGGCTCAAATCCAAGTGCTCTCTTCAGGAAATTGTAAGTCATTTATTAAAACATCTCCGGCTCTCCCATATTCGTCAAAATGCCACACGGATTTCGGGCAGATTATTCTTTCCACAAGTGTATGCGTAAGTCATACAACATATGACTTTTCTGTCGTACAGCACTTCAGGACCGTGGAGCGCTTTGTAAAGTCCTGCGCCGGCTATTGCGCGGCCACTTATGTGCTCGGCGTCGGGGATCGTCACAATGACAACATTATGATCACAGATGGAGGTATGATGTGCATGATAACGCCGTATATCGGCTGGCCTGTTGGTTTTTCGCGTTTCAAGTACGGGTAATAGCAAATTGAAGGTTAGCCTTTGATGTGAGGAATCTTTGGACGATCTCAACCAAAAGCGCCTTTGCGCCATTTAGGCAATTTGTTCCACATCGACTTTGGCCACATCCTGGGCAACAGGAAGCACTTCCTCGGAGTGAGCAGGGAGCGCGTGCCATTTGTCCTGACGCCCGACTTCCTGTACGTCATGGGAAGGGTCAAAGGTGGCGATAGCCTCTACTTTCAATGTTTCCGGGTAAGGACACTGTTTTGCATCCGAGATCTTGCGGGCCGACGACTTGTTTACACGTCGTATCGCATGACCGCAAAACAGCTTCACAGGCGGATGAACCGGATTTTTCAAACGGAACCTCTCTTTCAGACTCTGATGGTCGGTAAAATACTTTTGTTCGGTATCTCTTTGCGGCCCCGTACCGAATGGCCCCTGGACCGGTTGGGGACCACCGCTCTGAATTGACTTGATTACTTTTGTCAATGTGGGTTTACAATTACAGTATATGTCAACCCTTGCTGAAATCAAGGAATCCTATGCTGCCACGCAAACAGTAATTCAAGTCAAACGTAATTTGAACATTGTGTGATGAACGACTGGTCCAAATGTCGATGGCAACTCATGTGATCATTGTTTATTTCATGAACAGAACGTGTGCACTCAGGCGTATCTCGCTCTTCGCGCACACTCTCGCCTGCTGGTCACCCTCTTCTCCCTCATGCTCCATTCGGGCATGCCGGAGCTGAGCGCCGCAGGGGACATGCGCTACCTGCGGGAGGCGCTGCAAGAGGACAAGAGTGAGGCGGAGGCCGAGGCCCATTTCCTCCAGCAGATTGAGAAGTGTGAGCAACTGGGCTGGACCGTGCAGGCCAACTGGTGGATCCACCGGATGGCACACAGATAAAAGGTGAAGCACGGGTGTCAAAACACCCAATGACCATTTGGGAGACTTTAACGTTCCCTAGAACTCAGCAAAATGTCCAAACTCGGGTATAGTTAACCTTCCCCAGTGTTATTCACTGCTGATCTTGTGAGTGTTAAAACAACGCAAAGAAAATAGAGCGTTGTGTGCACTGGAGATGTCCTGGGTTGGACTTTGTATCTTCTCCTCATGGGGCTTATTTCCAGGTACTCCATCCATAACATCCATGTTCTTTCTATTCAACCAAGATGCTAAAATCACATGTCAAACCTAAGGCCCCGGGGCCAGATCTGGCCCACTACATGACTTTATATGCCCCACTAAAACAAATAAAAGAGAGTTTACTTCATGTTTTCTGGCTAAATTGATTTGGGGTGTTTTTTGATTTTGGCAGCAAAGCTGTCCCGAAATTGCAATTTTTCTTCACTTTCAACAGATATCGTGAGCATTTTGAAACAATAAATGAAACAACGGTTGTACACGGCACTTTTGGAAAATCCTAATGGCGTGCAAATACGCATAATTTTCCACAAATTATTTTGATACGGTCACCATAAAGTACATTTATATGATAATGGCCCTCTGAGGGAAATACGCATTGAATTGATTTGTTTCTTTTTTTCAACTCCTCTCACAAAGCAAAAAGTCATTTGAAATGTTTTTTTTTTTTTTTTGCCAAGATCTCTGGCTGCTTGTATATAATGCATATACAGTGTGGGGCTTCCCTTCCCTCTCAGCCAAACATTTCCGAAACAGGGAAATGTATGTGAGTAATCTTTACCTGAAGCAGTGGGCGGGGCCTCGTCGCACTGGGTGGGGTCCGGCACTTGCAAGAGGGGGCAACCTGCGTCTCTCTCCTCGCGGACGGCACAGGACTGCTTGCTCCCCGCCGGCGTCGGGCACCACCCCCGGCCCCCACCTCCGCCGCAACCCGCCGGAGCACCCGGGACACCGAACTCGCGTGGGAGCGGACGAGACAGGAGGCAGAGACCGGTAAGTGCTCAAATGAGCGCTTCAGCACAAAATTCGCACATTTTCAACTTCCATACTTTGCAGTGCTGAGCATGATTAAGGGGGACTTCATATCTCCGGTTGTACGCCGAACATATTTGATATTTATGCCGCAAAACCGAACGTGGTCATGTTTTTTTTTTTTTTAACAGCTTTATGTATGTATGTATGTATGCATGTGTGTGTTGACGTCCCGTACGTTGTTGTTGTTGTTGTTGTCGTCGTCGTACTGGGCTAATTTATCCGCTGTTAGCTTACTTGGCGCGGTTGCAACGGCTCGAAATGTTATATGAAAAATACAGTAAAAGTGTTTGGATAACATTAATTCAGTTAGTTTAATGTTGGCACTCGAGAGGTTAAAAAACTAAGTATGTTCATTCATTGGAGGAAAAAAACCCCCAAAACGTCCGGTCATATTATTAGGTACACCTGTCGTGGTTAATTACCTTTTTTTTTTTTTGCAAGTTCATGTGTCGTACGTGTTGCATCCTCTTGAACAAAATGTATTGTACATTATGTATTATTCGAAATACATTTGTCCTTATTCATTTATTTTGGAAGTACAAACTCTAATGAGGGCAAGACAGCGATGAGCGGTTCGCACATCTGCCTCGCAGTTCCAAGGCTTGGGGTTCAATCTTTTCCCGGGTCGTCCCGTGTGGAGTTTGCATGTTCTCCCAGGTGGGAATATGAATGGGAATAACTGTCGATATGCGCAGTGCAATTGACTGGTGACCAGCCCAAAGTGATTGGCTCCAGCTCACCCTTGACCCTGAAGTCAAGCGCGTTAGAAAACGGATGGACACTCGAACGAGATCCAGTGCAACGCAAGAGCTTTTGCAAAGATAATATTGCTGACTTGTGATTGACACTGTCAGGGAGGTATTCATTTCATGTTATTATAATTATTGTGATTGTAGTTTGCATTCTTGGGGGATGCGCGTCATACCGAGACCTGTCCCTTGAATTTAGGAACAAAAATGAGAGGGCCCATAAAACACCTCTCATGTCCTATGATGCAGTCCATTCATTAACCAATCAAGGGCAAGTGTGAGGTGGGAGAGTGAGATTTCCCAAGATTTATGTGAGCAGAATAGCTGCTTGGTGGCTGCAAGGGAGGGTTTTTTTTTTGGACACACATTCCTGCCAGATTACTAGCGGCACAGATTAATGGATAGAAGGGCTCAGATTTTCTCCTTGAACTGAAAAGAATGAGTCGAATACACACTAGTGCATTTCTTATACTTGTTGTTGCAAGATGTCATTTAATATCTTCCCCTAAATTCAACCCATACATTTTCTCAGGTTTTCTGCAAACGGTACATTGATATCATCGAAAAAATATTCATGAAGTCCAAAAAATAGTCCAAGTCCAAGAAAAAAGTCATGTTTTGGAAATGTTCTTTAATGAAGATCTATTTGTATTTTTTACAGCGTGAGGGTCAAACTTCTCACACAAATGTAAACAGTCTGAGACCAGCAACTGAAATGTATTTCATATAAATGCTTTTCCTCGTAATATTCTGACTGTATTTTCTTAAAATGTGTGATTTGTTTTTCTTTTATTACGACTTTAACTTTAAATTGTCTTTTTCTCATAATATTTTGACCAATTTTTGGAAAATGGGGACTTTTTTTTGGAATGTTTGGACTTTATTCTCAAAATCCCATGCCTTTATTCTCCTTGTATTCTCTTTTTTTTTTTTTTTTACCTTTTCCGTGTGTCCATAATGCTCCCTTTGTGTGTGTGAGTGTGTATTTGAAGGTGCATGTTCCCAGCGGCCTTGGAGGCTTAGTCCAGCTTTAATCAGCTCAAGGACCTGGCCCTGCACCCTGCTGCTGAGATCAACTCTAACCTGCAGGGTTAAGAGGATCCACGAGTAGCTCACAACTTCAAATTGGCGAGTAGGAGAGAGCGATTTGTGACTTATTTGTACTTGAATCTAGACAACACAGGTGTCATTTGGTTTCCAACTTTTAGTTTGTTGTGTAAAGGCAAGTGGTGTCATAACCTGTCTCGTCAAATGTAGTTTTCAAAAAAACATTTCTGTAAGGAAAAAAATAGTCGGGATTACATTGTCCCGATCATAATGCGTTTATTAACTCTACAATCAAGTTTTGTAACCTCTTTAATTGTCATACAAGTGTAAAAATGAGTTAATATTGTACGTTAAAAGAATTGAATGAGTTATGTAGGCTTGGTGTGTCTATTTTTAAAACAAATTTAACATCAAGGTTCACTCAAGTGTAAAAAAAGGACTCCTGTCCATTGTGTGTAATGATTTGTTGCTGAAGCAAGTGAGGCAACATGGAGCGCAGTACTTGGGGGCAACCAGCAGAGGCGCTGTTGACTCTGTTTCCGAAGTAGAACAACGTGGGGTCGGGGAATTGAAGCTGCATCCACACTATGTCGAGTCCTCCGGGCAACTGTGTGTGTGTGTGTGTGTGCGCGTGCAGGCTGAGACGCTCATAATCATACCTCCCGATGTAAATCAGCGTCACTGATGACAGTTTTGAGTCTGTCTGCTCTTGCATTTTTGTCTCCTTTCATCCTGTCTGCAAATTGTGTATCCAGACAACTGACAGCTTTATGAGTGCAAACTAATTACAGTGTCTGCGTTATTCTCAGGAACCTGAACATAGATATACTTGATTTGTTTATGTTATGTCTCTAACATTTCAATTCGCTCATTTATTGATTTGTTAGATTTTTACGAAGGCGTTTTTTAAAAGGTGTCTGTGTGGGGATCTAATGACATACAGTACACTGAAGTAGAACCACCGGACAAACTGAGATCTTGCTAACATTATAAAATACTGCAAATGTAACAAATGTATTTAGTGGGAAAAAATACAGTATTATTTGTCTGACTTGTCGTGTAAAATAGGCGACTTAGTGTACAAATTACCTTCCGGTAACATGACTAACGCGTAAGAGTTTACCGAGGTTAGTATTAGGTTTTCCACGATCAGGATTTTTGGAGTTTAAAAAAACGATAACTGATCACCGATCCGATCACAAGATGGAGGAACGTGTCTATTTTAATGACCTGTTCATTTACTGTATATACTTGTGTACTTAATTGCTCAAAAAATAATATTTATAATAAATAATATATCTTTGTTCCTCTATTTATGCCAGTGAGGCATAGTGGCCGCTTTTCTATTAGACGGCAGGAAGTATCCACTTTTTGTGGCATTTTTGTTTGTTGGTGTGCCGTGAGATTTTTCAATTGTAAAATATGCTCCTCGGCTCCATAAAGGTTGGAAATCACTGCTCTCGTCACATGGTGTATTCGAATCAGTCAGGTCGAACCAACATTACATGACAGAAATAACTTACTGTAATGAAATGACTTGAGCATGATTCGACAGAACGGCAACATGTTTACATCCAACCGTTCGTGCTAGCAGTAGCTTGCTAGGCTACATAACATTGAATTGCCCGCTTGTGAGCCGTATCGTATGAAAGGTACGTGAACATACCTCAAGCAAGACTTCAACCAACGTCCTCTCCTGGCCTGACCACCAACACACGTTTTCCCCCATTTTGTCCTTATAATACCGTCGGCTCGCTCCGCTCTTGTTATCGTCGCCACGGTAACGAGGGTATCCGGTCTCCTTTGAGTTGACAAGATACAGCCCAATGATGGTAAAAAAAAAAACGGGATGCGGTGGTATCGGAATACGAGACATGTGAAAGAGCAAATTTGTCTTATAGTTTGATCCGGGCGTTACGTCTTGTCTGTCCCACACCGCCGACATGTGTTTATTTTTATTATTATTATTTTTTTAATAACTTCATTGGCCGTCAGATATTTACAGTACTTGGTCAAAAGACACGGGACAAGGCTAAACATAAACTAGCTTTTGGATTCAAATTCTACTGTGCACGCGGCGACGCGGAGTAAATGTCTTTTGCGGAGCCCATCAATGACGTCATTGATCGGATCGGTGAATTATGACATTAAAGGCGATCGGCATAAAATGCTAAATATCGGCCGATACCGGTCAGCCCGATAAAATCGGTGTCAACTCCAGTTAGTACGTCTCTCCCCGTGGTCGGTGGTGGCGTTCTTCTTTTGTTGCTGTTAAGTTGTTTGTCGTTCATTTTGGTCAAATTCTTCTTCATTTGTTTCTGGCAGGCCACACGCAGCTGTTAACTTGATTACTCGAGTACCTTTTGGGGAAATAAAATTCCCATTATGGTGACGGAAATCTGTAACACGCTGTCCATACGTAGCCCGGCAGGAGATTAGATTTGATTCGATTCTGCAGAGTGACAGTGCGGTCGTGCGTCTCTTCGTATCAAAGAGAGAATTGCATAGAGCTCGTATCTCGACAGTATTAGGAGATTTCCTCCTACATCAGTGAGGATTGACTGATCAATCTGGAAGAATGGGATGAGATTGTTGGAGGAAAGTTTGCCTTTCCCAGCAAGACTCAGTATAGCAACTCTCTGTTTTGCCTTACTAGACTTTTCTAACAAGAGTAAAGTGTTCAATATGTACTTTTGGAGGATATACAGTAGATGTGGACACCTTAAAAAGCATTGACGAAACTGACATCAGCCCTTGTTAAAAGCCAAGTTTTGAATAGGGACTCCTTTGCGTGGCGTCGTAATGTCATCGGCCTCGAAACGCAGCCAGGCTGTAACCGCTGAATGGAGTTAGCCAGCAGGCTACTTGTTCATTGTTCATTAAGGAAGCGTGTGCCACCCCCTTGTTTTGATTTGAGTGAAAATCATCTCTGGAATTTTTGCCGAATGCCTGCTGATTAACGAGCAATCTACCAACCATCACGGAGTACTATCCTACGTACGGTAAAAAAACAAAACTCACAGCATTCCTAACGTAATTGACTGACGAACCAACAGGTCGATTTGAACATAACGTTTCGCCTCGCGTGTCACATTGGGCAGAGGTAACAATATAGTAACCATCGAAGGTGCAACAGAAAGAAAATAGACTTTTGTATTTCCTCTGCATGTTGCGACATACTAGCCCGTCCGCCCTTTGTGTTTTGTGCGGTATTCAGAGTTTCACAGTGATATCACTTTACGGTTCTACGCTCTTTGTCTGGGTCACCTGCTCAGCTCTAGATATGACCTGACACACCCTGCAGTGGGTTATTTTTTAACTTGAACACTTGGAGCCACCCCGGGTCCTCATTTGCTTCATATTGTCGGCAGAATTAAGAGGAAATCGCTTGTTCCTGTGTGCTTGTGTTGATTCAGTTGTTTCTTGGTCACAAGCAATTGGACGACTGTATATTTGTGTTATATTCCTTATGTTTGAAAGCCTTACATTATTTCTAACTGCCACGTACAGAGAATTCAGCTGACATTCCTTGGTAAGTGACTTCCTCCGTGCGGTGATCACAGAGATCTGGTCCCATTTCGAGCCGTGCCTCTTTTTACTGCACCTTTACCATTGTGGATTCTTTGACAACATCTTTGACTTGACATCGCTGCAATCTGCGGTGCTTTGGAACAGCGTTCAGTCTCGGGCTCAAGCCATTGATTTGATGTGTACACAAGTTCGTACAGGCACAAGCGCACAGAGGGGAAGGCTTATCGTGTTTTTATTCAGCGATACGGGAACCCAGGATTGT
Source organism: Phyllopteryx taeniolatus (assembly GCF_024500385.1). NCBI lineage: Eukaryota > Metazoa > Chordata > Actinopteri > Syngnathiformes > Syngnathidae > Phyllopteryx > Phyllopteryx taeniolatus. The sequence continues at coordinate 5,601,646 of NC_084502.1, forward strand.
TTGGGCTGGAGTTCCGAGATTCCTCGGCTTTGTCTCAGACTCCGCGGAGGCGGCGTGAACTTTCTGCGGGTCTTTCCTTCTCTCCTCTTGAACCACCCGTTGGGTGTCGCAGGTTCAGTTTTTAGGTTAGGCAGGTGCAGTTGTTCCCTTGTGCTGCTGATGGTATTGTTGCAATCCAAAGTCGGGCTGCGATTAACGATTATGGAAATGATCGATTTCATATGTCCGTTTTTTTTTCAGATGAATCATTCATACATATATATCATTTCAATGTATTAAAAAAAGGAGATTTTTTCAAATTGACAGTGCAAAAAATGGATAAACATAAAATGATGATTCAGTTACTGGTTTGGAAAATCGGCACAAATGTTTTAAGTTAAACGAGGTCACTAAACGATTAATCGATGATCAAAATAGTTGTCGATTCATTCGATAATCGATGAATCGACTAATTGTTGCACCTCTATTACCACTGTATGTAATGAATCGAAGTGGAAAATGCCCCCCACCTATATTCCCACAAAATGTGAATTGTACCCGAGAAGCAGTTTTACCCGTATACTGCACATTAGTGAAACAAACTCGTTATATTCGAACACAGATGTAAGAATCCAACGTCGTCTAACGTTCTCCGATAACTGTCGAGGTTGAATCTCGGAGTATTTGACTGATTGAGAAGTATTTGCAGTGACCTGCCTTGAACTCGTTCCAGTTTCTACTCTCGCGGCCCGGCCAGCTCCTCCTTTAACGGAGGCCGAAGGTCACATCGGCGGAGCGCTGTGAATGTGAAAGCTGCTTTGTTTCTCTCATGCACTTGTTGTTTTGTCGGCTGGCCCCAATCACACACATGCATGCGCATGACCCATACATGCACGCAGACGCCATTACGCTTTCCTCCTACGCCCGTCCGTCTCTCTGTGTTGTCTCTTCTGGTCCGCCCCACCGAAGTCTTTTGACCTTCGACGTTCCCGGATACGCTCCGAGGTGTGTTAGCTCCAGTTCTTCTTGACGTGGTATTGAAGAGATTATGGCTATGGTTTGCACTTGCACAAAGCCACGAACCCCCACAAACAGGTGTGCGTCTATATACTGTGCATGTACTGTACTCTATTTATCCGTGTTATTACTGTGCCTCTTTCCGGAAATGACTTAGTGCCATTGCAGTTAGCACCACTTCTTGCTTTGGCATCCTCTATACAGTCTGGAAATTCATTTTCATATGGACAGTTAGGGTTGGGGGTGAAGAAAAATACTGTACTGTATACTTGGACAAATTCCCCCGTATGTTTGGATGTTGGCTAAATTGCCCCTTTGTGCCTGACCATACCACTCCTTGCTAGTCATTCTCTCTCTCTCTCTCTCTCTCTGGCCTCTGCGGCCTCCTCTTTACCCCTTGCCTCTTCACGCTCCTTGCGAGTCCATGGTGGCACATTCCAACAGCCTGGAGACCGTTCCCCTCTTTCAACCAGTGGCCCGCAGAGTGACAGTGCAATTAGAATAATAATAGCTGTCCATTCACCTCAGTGCCCCAGTGACGAGGCAGCCGGCCGGAGAAAAGCAGGGCGGGCGGGCGAGCCGGAGGGTGGAGAGAAACCATCACTCGGCTTCTGCCGATTGGCTCGGGGCTTTCCCTCTGTTTTTACACCGGCGCCGGCGCCGGTAGCACCCTCGAGTTTGTTTTACACTTTCTGCTGCGTCACATGTGCATCCACGCGTAAACACACACACTGGGTCGTACATGGCAGAGACTGGCGTTCAAAGACACTTGGCGTGAACGGTTCTAAATAGCGAGGAGACCAAACGTGAGTATGAATACTTGGAAGCTCTCGTGACGACTTGTTGGATTGTTTCAGTGCTTCTTTTGTAATGTTCTTGTGTTGTCAGTGAAGGTTTGAGGGAGGCACACCGCCGCTGTAGCTCCACTTTGGCTAAACTGTAACTACAACTGTTGCCGGCACAGTGGTTTAAATTGTAACGAGTTCAGTTCAGTCGTGCAGATGGCATTTGTGTAACTTCACTGTGTGACCTGATTTGCTGAGAGACAAACCTTCACATGAATGCGATTCAGCCGTATGCGTTACAGTATTTGATTTGTTGTATAATTGATGCCATTGGCCCTCTATCATTATAATAGTCATCAATCCAATCTGGACAAAAGTGGAAAAAGTGGAAAAGCAAATGTGTTTGTTTGTCCAACTGTTTGCTAGTTAGCTGGCTCTTTCCGGGTTCAAAACACCAACGTTGGTATGATGATTTGGATGTTTCATTGATGCCATAGTGACTCCAAGACTGAAAATAAGTTCTGGTATCTGAATCTTTGATCAAGAGCCCCACCAAAATCAGCTGGCTTATACAAAGTATACCTAATTTTGGCATGAAAACGTATGACATCATAACACCAATGCTAGTGTTGGGCTGTATTGTGTAACACATGCGACCACACATTGGACAGAAAATGAGTCACCTCCTGTCACCGGCCAAAGCATCGACGAAGCATCCAATCAGACTGCGCTACTGCCATGACTTCTTTTTGATCACAGCCACTAGGGGGCATATTTCCGCGATATCTAAGTAGTGGAATGGTATATGTTGCAATCGTGTGTATGACTATTCCAAGCCGTTAGTGATGAGAGAATTTGAAAATAAACGAGACTGTGGAGGCATTGAGAGTCATTCATCTGACAACAATGCTCTTTCAAATCCAAGCAAACTCTCGTAGTGTCATTTATTCTTTCCTGTGGCATTCCTGTCGCCGCAATGAATTGTCTGAGAGGTCACGTTGGCGTGTGACGTGAAACGTGCTTGTTCTCGCCTGTCATTTTGTGTTTCCACACATGCACACACATCTTCTGTCCCTTTCAGCGTGGACGCCCCTGTGTTTGCAGAGCCTGTGCATACAAGAGGCCCTTTGCTCACAACGCAGCCAAGATGCGCTACACTTCAATTGAATGCGTGACAGCGATGAGCATAGTTGCCTATTCTCACAATTTTACCGATAGTGAGGAAAAGAAAAATCCTTTGTATTAATGTATTAATTAATCCTGAACCATAGATTTAAAAAAAAAAAAAAAAGATCTTATTTGACCCATGCCCCACGCTGCAACAAAATGTTTGGGGAAAGTTATTTCTGTGCAACCTTTTTTTGTGTGATCAAAACATGTTTTTAGCTATTGGCCACCTCCGAGGTTTCCATTTCTCAAGGCCCAACTGTAAGAAATGTAACAATTTGACTGTCCACTGTGCACATCATTAATTACAATGTGAAAATAGCTTTCACAACAGTCAGGCACATTACAAAACCAGAGAGAGAGAGAGAGAAATTGAGGCATCCCCACAGTGATATCTTGCACCAGTTGGCCAAAGTGAGTGTGTTTCCTTTTTTGCCATCCAGCAATTTCAAAAACAACTAACTAATCTTCGACACTTCTTCAAGGCCTTGACAGATATCTGACCTATATCTGACGGCAACAATAAGGCTTTGGCAGACTGTATCTCCAGTGGTGGTCTCAATCTAAGGTTGAAATTGAAGCATTGCACCTGTTAGGGAGTAGTACAGTAACTCAACAACACCCGTCAACTTTAGCTCTGACCTGCCGAATTGGAAATAAAATAAAAAGTCAATCAAGGATACCTCTCTAGTATTATAGTAATAGCACTGCACAAAGTATTCCAAAACATTTTAGGCTTTTAAGCATGGGGGAGGTGGAGTTCAGTCTGTAAGAACTTAACTTTGGTCGCAGGTTCAAGACTACCTGGAGGTCAAAGTGCCTTTGTTCAGGGTACTGCACCTGAACCGAACTAAGGAATTCAAAAATTAACACCTACAAGTTTTGCATTTATGACGACCGTAGCCAAATTACAAAAAAGCAAAAACAATTAAGCTGCCGATCCCGACAACAGTTTTGTATTTCTCCCATTTTTAAAAACATTGCTGTAGAGGTCATTGTTCAGTCTATTTCAGTGAATAATTAATAAATCATCAACGGTGTCTCATTAAGGTGTTTATCCAAATGAGATGGTTTGGCCTTGGCAGGAAGTTGCATTGATATAATTATCACATAGTTAAAAAGTATTTGTATCTGTTTGTTGTCAGATCCGCATCGATTGTCTGGCCTTTGCATGTCCAATGGTGCCGAAGACCACCATGGCCTTGTATCTGAAGCTCCTCACGCTGGGTGAGTACAAGTCCCTCTTCTTTCATTGCATTGGTTTATTTATTCAAAGTTGAACTCGGTATATCCTAAAACTCGTTCAGCTACTTTTCAAAGTTGCGGTCAAGGGACCGCGAGACGTAAGGTTGTGCTATCGGTATTCCAGGGGGAACTACTTGTAGAGCAGCCACAAGCACCCCCCCCCCGTTATGTAATATCATAACATCCCGCATCGTATCATGCATGACAGATAATCTTTAATTGAACAACATCAGGGGCACTGAACTTCAGAGGTTCCAGTGTAAATAGATTTAATAAGCACACAGGTTTTTTTATTTTGATTGTTTATGATAATAAACAATATAGAGTACGGATGAATGAGGTGCAATACTTTTGTCTCATATTGCTTTTCAGCTTTTCTGTACTTGTAATATATCGAGGTAACTGACCCTTTATGCTCCAAAATCCATTTTTTCTGAATGGATGCGTTCCCTGGAAAGACCGACTGCCAGTGTGGAAGTGGCCTTCATCTTAGTAGCTACTGAGTCATTTATGATTGATTACCTTTACAAAGAAAGAGTAATTACAGAGTGTTATAAGGATTGCGTGAATTGAAGGACCGCTTCACGAGTGTCCATATGGTTTGTTTACATTCCTGCAAACTTACTTGCTCTGCTTAAGCTACAAAGAAAGTGTTGCAAACCTTCTCTTCAAGGTGCATTGGCATTCATTCACGGCCACACTGACACCTGGAATGTTTCCTTTAATGAATAACATTTTCCATCCTGTCTCCACATTCCTGCCATAGTGCTGTATACCGGATGGGAAATTGGATGCCTAGGGGTGCGTTTTACTTGTCATTCTTCTTTTTTGTATATGTGTGTGTGCATTTCGCTGCCTTATGCTACACTCTAATAACACACTTCTAAACCAGCTGGTGCAAGTGATCTTGTTGCTCTGACAGGCATGCCGTGGTCCTTCTCCCGATTCCTTTCGGAAACTCAGTGATAAGGCTGCACGATATTTAGTTTGAGCATCGTGATCGCCATATGTACATGTGCGCAATAGTCACATCGTCGGCTCTGCTGCGATGTTGGTGTGCTGTAATATACAGCGAATCAACTGTAATATTAAAAGTGATCAGCAGAGGGACCTGTTCGGACATGCTCAAAAGATGAAAAGATGATACACTATTTGGTTTTCTCATTTATTCATTCATTCATCTTCCGTTCCGCTTCTCCTCACGAGGGTGGCGGGCGTGCCGGAGCCTATCCCAGCTATCTTCGGGCAACCCTGAACCGGTTGCCAGCCAATCGCAGGGCACATACAAACAAACAACCATTCGCACCTAGGGGCAATTTAGAGAGTTTTCAATTAACCTTACCCTGCATGTTTTTGGGATGTGGGAGGAAACATTTCGAATATCAAAAACATGATTGGTTCTAAATTAATTTTGAAGGAACATACAGTGTACGGGCCAGTCTAACTAAAAAGCACAACTCGATTTGAATTTGAATTCCGTAACAAAGTGGAACACAAATGGTCTGAAATTAGAAATGAGGTTTTTGTGAAGAAAAAACAAAAAATTACAAAAAATGGACATTTTATTTTAAGGCCATATCGCACAGCCCAACGTCATAACGTTTCTCTACTTAGGGTACTGCACGATTTGACTTGCAGCAAGGTGCCAATGGATGGGGCCATACAGAGAAGCAAAGAGCAGTTAGTTGTCAGTGGGTCTTTCAGCATGACAATGACCAAAATCATACGAGCAGTGCAACAAAGGAATGGGTCAAGAAGAAACACATTAAGGTCACGGGGTGGCTAGCCATCCCCAGACCTTAATCCTATTGAAAATGTGGGGAGGAAGCTGAAGCTTGGAGTTGCTAAATGATTCTCTTAGTGATTCTCATTGGGTGAGGGAATTATTATATTTTAGATAAGAAATGTGTTTGATTTAGGCATGCGACTTGATAAGATTTGATCAATATCAATGCCGTTGTTGTCGGGGTTTTAATGCGCTTGTCATCTCCTTCAAATCAGTTTTAGAAAAGAAACACTACAGTGGTTAGGGCAGAATCAACATGAAACACGTACTACGACGCTACCTTTAAAAGCTCTCTGTAGAAAGCCATATGGGCTTCAATGGGATGTAAAAAGCAATTTCAAATATCATACTACATACTGATGTACAGCTGCTTAGCGCTGGAGCCTTCTTAGACTGACTTCTATGAATGGCTTTACCATCTACTGAAAATTGGGATGTTCTATGAGGAAGAATGAACTTGGTCACTGATTCAATTAATGGACAGAATAATCATTCAATAATCAATAATCATTCGTTCAAATTGTTTTGGGTTTTCGGCATTGACTTCCTCATTTCGTCCAAGAATTTTCATTTCAGTGGATCCCTGGAATTCTTTTTGTCCAACTAAATACCTGCCGCTGTATTGTGTGTATTTCCTTTTCAAAAACGATTTGTCACTTTTTGTCCGGTGGCGCGTTGGCACCTCCTTTGATTTGAAAACAAAGCATGACGGGCTCTAGATTCGTGGCGTGTCTTCAAAACAAAATGAGTTGGGGAGCTTTGGTGTTTTGATGATAGTGTTTGCTTTCAATAGAGATACTTTTAATAAAATGTTACAAAATGCTAACAAACAGTTCTGAAATATGTTTGGTCGATGATTGAATCTGTTATGACAATGCTTCTTGCCCACAAGTACACTGTTGGAAAGTGTAGCAAAATACCTTTTTATTTCACTTTTATATTATGCTTTAACAAAACAGAATGAGTGTGCGTGTTGGCAAATCTTCACTTTGCTGGGCCAAGCTTGCAGCTTGCAAAATGGTTTGTATACAACACAGTGTGTAAACAGTACAATCAGGAGAATGCAGAAAATCTTATTTTGTTAAAAATTCATAATGGACACGAAGTGGAGATTTACATCAGACAACGATGCGATGCTCTGTTGTCGAGGAGACGTTTAGCAGTGCCCTTTGAACTGTCCCAGTCTTCCCTATCAAGCCTCAAGTTGTTCTGTAGATCCCATAAGTCACTGTCAACCTCACTCATGTCTCTTCTTATTTGCGCTTCATACAGTCCTTCCGCAAGGCGGCCTCCTCACCGTTTTGTTTTTCCATTAGCGAGCCAAGGGACTGTGTTGCTCCCTCTTGCTGATGAGACCTGCGATTCGGCGGTGCAGAGAGAGTGTTTACATGGGTCAAGTAAGGGGGACGAAGAGCTGTTTCACACCCAAGTCCATTAAAGCAATTACTTTCTGGACTGTCAGCCCGTGTTCAAAATTATAGCCATTGTCCACTCGTTTTCAAAATGTAAAGTCCTGGTTAGAGGCTGCACCAAAACAAAGAATGCCTTTCATAGATCATTTTTCCCTTGAGACTACGTTAGTGGCGGGATGCACATGTCATGAAAACAATGAGACCCAACCCGGGAACAATGAGTCCTTGCAATTTAGCATCACGGAATACAGATACAGTAATCCTTCGCTATATCACGGTTCTTGCTTCGCGGTCCCGCTATACTGCGGATTTTTAGTAGTTATTGCTCAATTTTTTGATACTGTTTGTACAATATTTTTGTGTTATCCATTGCTCTTGCTCTCTCTCAATATATTAATGTGTAAATATTTTAGGACAATATATTTTCCCAAAAGCTATCATGACAAATGATATTGATGTTTTTTAGGATACTGATATAATGATCTTAGAGCATAATAATGCAAGTACATCCTTTTTAAGAACAATTCACTTTTAATTCCAATTCTACGAATAATTAACATCGACGTTGTAATATCGAACAATAAATACAAATGAAAAAAACCGAACAAGGCTCTGTTAACAAAAATTGCACTGAAGTCACGAGAGTCCTTATTTTTGCAGCTTCCAGCTCGGCGTCAGAAAAAACTAACTGCCCGCATTTCAAAAGCGCAAACGGACGCAGCCAATCAGATGGCGGGTCCCCGCCCTTCACTATCTCTGTTTGGTTTAGAGACCACGTTGGGTTTCATGTTTCTGCTTTCATGTTGCGGAAATGTTTTTTTCTTCCTCAAATGACTGGGCCCCTGTACGCACCTTGTTTTTTTTGCTGCACCATTCAGAAATGAGGGCGCATGTGCAACCGAATTAGTCGCACTCTAGAGTCCTGTCTCACCCCAAAAAATCAAATGAATACATTGGACTTCCTGCACCCACACCGGCGTCCTATAGGACGCAGATTGATCTTACTTGATGCGTACCTGCTAATTTTTGTGCGTCTCAGACGCCGGACGCACATCAAACGAGATCTGTGCCTTTTTAATACCTGGCCTGAAAGACCATTGAAAGCCACTTTTCTATATGTCAGTGGATCACTTTGTTACTTTGTTACTTTGTTACTTTGTTTCCTTTTCTTTGACCGGTGCGTCGCATTTGCGTGGACGCCTTTGAATGCACCTCGGTCTGCCGCGAGCCTGCCGACGGCCCGCTGGAAGTGGCCGCCTCGCTCGGCCGGTTTGGGTGATAAGCAATATAGAAAAGGGATGTATGAATTGACATATACAGCAACTTGTAGGAATATTGAAACAATGCAAGTAGTCCAATGAAGTGTCTTGGGCAAGTTTCCATGCCATGCTTTGACTTGAGTCATCATCCTCCAGCTCTAGCCTCCAGTGTGTCTGGACAAGACCTGCCATCAAGTCCGCACGGCTGCACGGACGGGAGCTGCTACCCTGCCACTGGAAACCTTTTGATTGGACGGGCTGTGAACCTAAGCGCCACCTCGACTTGTGGGCTGGACGGTCCAGAGCACTACTGCATTGTCAGCCATCTCCAGGTCACTTATTCTATTCCATTGTTTTTTTTTTGGGTTTTTTTTTACATTCATCCTTCTCACCCTTTTACATTACAGCTATTCACATTTTACTTTCCAATTTTAAGTGCACTTGGGGAATATTTGTCCACCTTACTGCTCTTTTATCACCTGTTATAAATGCAAAGCAAAATTGTTTGTTCTCTCTTACGTGGCTTTGTCCGTCTGTCATCTCCACTCGTCCATCTCCATTCGTCTTTAATGCTTGTTTGTTTGTTTTCTTTTTGTTGAATGTTTTCCATGAGCAGGGCGTCGAGCTACCTGCTCTATCTTTCAGTATGTGTTACACATACAGTATACATACTGTAAACCACATTCAGCCTCGTTGTCATCCTTCATTTTTTGGTACACACTTTTCTTTTCAACCAGTGTATTTTTTGCCATCTCTGCAAAAAAAAAAACGTCATAGGGGGAAGAAGGCAATTGCCGCATTTCCCCCCCTGTGTGGCTCCCTTTGGATATACAGTAAGTCACGGAACTAGAAAGCCTTCAATCTGAATCCGGCCTCGATCATGTATGGATGAAAAAGTGATAGTGTAAATGGCATATCTGCCAGTGTTTACTGTTGTGTAAGGGCAGAGCGGATAAACCTGCTTGCCTCAAGACACAATCAATTGTATATCCATGCATCCATTTTCTGGGCCGCGGGCGTGCCGGAGCCTATCCCAGCTGCCATCGGGCAGGAGGCGGGGTACACCCTGAACCGGTTGCCAGTCAATCGCAGGGCACATACAAACAAACAAACAAACAAACAAGCAAGCATTCGCACTCACAGTCAGTCACAGGTTTAGAGTCTCCAATGAATGCACGTTTTTGGGATGTGGGAGGAAAGCGGAGTGCCCGGAGAAAAGCCACGCGGGCACGGGCAGAACGTGCCAACTCCACACGGGCGGGGCCGGGGATTGAACCCGGGTCCTCACAACTGTGAGGCCGACGCTCTAACCAATCGTCCACCGTGCCGCCTCAATTGTGTGTATATATATATATATATATAAAACAAATTTTAGTAATCAATTATTATTCCCATCCTCAGTAAACAGACATCTACCCATACGACATACCTGCGGTAAATCACAATAACAGCAAAAGCTCATGGTTGCATTGAACATGAAATCAAGTAAACAGTGTGAAGTGATGCCTTTGTAATATGTGTTTGTGAGTACAGCTCGAGTCATGACTAGTAGGATGTTCTGTCAATGTCAGCTGTAGGTCCATTGAAAGAAAATGGAAACAGGACAAAAAAATGGACATTCATTCATTCATAGTTAGCCTCTCTCACAGCGTTAAATGTAAAACAAACCCATCCAGTGTGCAGCTATAGTTTTGTTGTTTCTCCTTCTAAATGACGCTTGACGTGTTCCGCGACGTGTGCGCTGTATACGTACATGGCTTTGCGCTACAAGTACGTGCATGTACCTCACTGCCTCCAGGGGAACAAGATTGATTGATGCGAGACCTCGATTCAAGAGGCCCTCTGCAACTGTAGGGGGCAGGAAATGGTTGACACCAGGTGTGGACCTTTGTTCGCAACCGTCTTACACGTCAGTGTTAAAATGTCAAGTTCATCAATCGTGTAGTTGACAAAAACTGGTCATGAACGTTTTTCTTTTCCCGGTGAGGCTGCTGTTAATCCTATTGTGTCGAGGAGCGAGATGATCGGGGGGCAAAAAGTAACCTGACAGGGCCGTTGGCTCAGGAAGCAACCAGTGCAGTGCAGTGAAACTACGGAGGGCAAACGCAATCTGTTCCCTGATATTACGCAGTTTGTGGCGCACGCGTTTGCTTTGAATATAAGGCCGCTTACGTCACATTACTTGGAACGTATATTTCCCGTTGGGTGAGGTCAGGGAGAGGGCGGCACGCTGGACTATTGGTTAGCATGTCTGCTTCACAGGTCCGGGATTCCAATCTCGGCTTCCTCCCATATTGCAAAAACATGCGTGTTAGGTTCATTGAAGACTCTGAATTGTCCATAGGTGTGAATGTGAGTGTAAATGGTCGCTTGTCTATATTTGCTTGCCCTGTGATTTGCTGGTGAGCAATCCAGTGCGTTCCCGCAGGGTCTGCCGCCGCCCCAGAATAGCAATAAAGGGAACGTCGCTAGAGTGGGAATGAGCTGATAACATGAGGAAACTTAATGGGGGTTGTTGGTGCGCTTTTTCTGTAAAGCTCTTCTTTGTGCTTTTCAAATGAACATTGGACTTACATCAGTGTTTTGTTTCAACAGAAAGCCGACCGGCCTCGACTAATTGTGCACGAATAAGGGCGAGAGTATGAGAGAGATTTCAAGCCCCACACAATATAAGCACCTTATCTACTGTGATTCAACATCAATCACTTCCTCAACCCTCCCGAAGATAAAACATCGACTTTACTGAAAGATGGATAGGCCACTCAACACTGAGGAATGTTTTTTTTCTCCACACTATACCCCCCCCCCCCCCCCCCCCCATGTTATTGCACCACATTACGTGGGTTTTTTTTTTGTTTTTGAACTTTTGAAATAGTTTCGAACGTTTTACATTATTATATTATAGAAATAATGTATCACTCTTCTTCCATTGTATTTGGTGTCCATTGTGACTTAAGTTTAAGAAACCAAATATGGTTCCGTTTCCTTTTAAGGAATACTCAGCTGGTCCATTTACACAAGACAATGACAGCAAAAGACGAAATTGCATTTTTTTTGGATGCTGCGTTTTGGGGACGAGGTCTCGGATAGCAATAAATCTATGAGCAGAGGTTTAGTTCGCCCTCTTTTATTTAAATGAACGTAACGTTCACATTATTCCACTGGCTACCATCTGCAATTATGTTCTTTATTTTATGATCGACACACTTGTATGCATGTCGCATATTTAGACCATACAGTGGAACCTCAATATCACGGACTTTTATTTTTTAGGCTGTATGCGCCCATATTACTGTACAGTACAAAATGATTATCTTTCTTGGCCTAAAACAACAAACAGCAACAACAGCGCAAAGCTATTGTAAAGAAATATAAAAAAAGCTTGAAAACGTTTGGAAGTTTCACATTTTATCCCCCAAAAAAACCACGCTGGTGTGCTTTGTCATGGTGACATTGTTGATGTACAGTACTCATCACAGGCGAGTTGCTTTCATGAGCCGCGAGGAATTAGTGTGCTTCCTAGTTCCGAATCGGCAACGGGCTTGGCAGAAAGAAACAACAACAAAAAACTGTTACTGTTCCAGACCCCAGAGACTTTTGTTTTGTATTTCTCAGAGTTAACATCACAGCCATGCTGCTCTCTCTCTCTCTCTCTCTCTCTCTCTCTCGCTCTCTGCGTAGTGCTCTAAGCACAATAAACAATAGATAGAATCATCACAGGGCTGCCATGTCAATGCCCCACATTCAACGTGGCCACCGCATAGGCACGGGAGGCATGTCTTTTGCAACTTGATTTAGGCATATTGTATATCTGTGACCCGGAAATACATCAGTCCTATTCTCTCCCTGCATTGCGCCACAGCGCCAGTAAACAACAGCAGCCAATTCTGGAACTTTGGACTCTGTCGGCGGCAGTTTCAGTGATAAATGGAAACTATTTTTGGACACATTGTTCAGTCCCAACGGTCCGTTTTATCTGATATCGCTTATATCGTTTTATCGAGTTTCCTGTATTTAATAGTCTATGCATTCACTGCAGTTTAGATTTAGAGCGGGTGTTTTTTTTAAATGCGTTTATTTATTTAGTTTGGACAAATGTATGACACGGATTAGCATATTTCAATGTCAGGCTTGCATTGATGATGCATATGGTTTTTAAACTGCAGTTATACACTCGACACTGCATTCTCATCAATTGACAGATTTCTGAAACATCAGATTTGTATCCACATTCAGATGTGAGGGCATCCAATTTTCTTAGTTTTTTTTTTCCTCTTTACGCTGCCATGACGCGTATCCCAATTTTTGGGGAAAATGTCCCGTGGACCATGTCGCGCGAATCCAGCATTGTCGGACACAAGCCACCGTCGTCGCACATGCAAGGAAATGAATTCCATTAAAGTGGAGCATCTTTTGCTAGTCCTGTTATCAGCTTAATCACTCCTGACAACAACCTAATGAAGAAACTCTAGGCTGGATTCCAATGCTTCTGTGTGCCAGCCTCATCTACTCTGCTCCCCTTTTCGTGGCCCCCCTCTCCAAACCCCTTTGCTGCCTACCTCGTTCTCTGCAGGTCCGTTCTGTGTCCCCAACTGTTGAGAAGCCTTTCCGCTTGCATGCCCACTTCATTCACCTGTGCCCTTCCGTCTTGCACATTATTTTACTCATTTCCCAGTTGCCGCACGCACACACACACACATCCTTCATTCATGCGCCACACCCTTCTGCCTTTCCCATGGCCCCTTTACTCCTCTATTGAGTCATACCAGCAATGGAATGTTTATTAGGAGCTAATTACGGCGCTTTGTCATTCCTAGCGGTTACATTGGCGAATCCATGTGGCGGTGTGTATTTGTAGTACACGCTAGAAGTGTTCCAGTTACGGGGTCGTTTCTTTTGAAAGCGGTTATTTCATCCTCCCAATTCAAAGCGACCTACATGCGGCAATCGTTCTTTGATTTTCTCTTTCTCTTTTTTCTCCTTTCCCAGCAGGAGTCAGACAAATGTTTCGATTGCAACTCCCGGCATCCGTACGAGCCGTACCGACACAGGAACAGCCACCGCATCGACAACGTGATCTACCTCATGGACAGTCACGGAGACACCACGTGGTGGCAGTCTGCTAACGGTGTGCGCACATTTCTAAGTTTCACTGTTTCGAATTTGTCAGTTGTAGTGTGTTTGAAACCATGATCTCAAATGGTGTCCAAAGCATGACGTGGAAGTATGATCAATTGTCTGAGAGAATGAGTACAAGTTTGACCCACAGTGATGTCCTTCTGACAGGAGAAGAGAATGTCAGCATTCGATTAAACCTGGAGGCAGAATTCCACTTCACACATCTCATTCTGAAGTTCAAGGTGCACACTCTTGCATGCACGAGTTCGTTTGATGGTCTTGTGATTGACAGTCGAATGACTCCAAGTTACTCCGTTAACCTGAAGGGTGTTTATTTCTTCTTGTGTTGAGGATTACGTTGTACATTATACATTGTCGTTGTAATATATGGCAGTAACGCCACTCAATTTGCCCTCATTGTTCGCTTTGTGCCAAGACTGACTTGTTTGGGCTTCTGATTGGCTAACATTGCATTATGGGCAGGAGTCATAGTAATAACTGTTGCTACATTTGCAATAGTAATTTTTGAATGGGAACTATAGATAATAGCCTCATAAAATCCTCGAATGATCACTTTTGTTTTGTCTTTTTTGTTGACTGAAAGTTTGTGAAAGGTGGTTAAGAGTGGCCCCAAATCAAATTTCAGATTCTGGGTTTTCTGAAATAAAAACGATTTGGACTAAGCTCAATTTTAACTTTGTACAGGACACAAATGGAAATTTCACATTGCAACCCCAGATGAGAAAATTATATATCATGTGTGTGTTTCTTTTTAGTCAAATCAAACGATCGCTATCATAATGACTCTTGTTTTAGTTACCAAATAAGGTATATAAAGGCCTATAAAGTGACTGTATGCAGTGATCACGTTGGGTGCGTTGGGTTCCCTTTGCATATGAGGTAACTAAAGGAATGGGATCTTCAGTTGAAATATGAGCAATCATCAGAGTTTTCCCCCCGCAGACTTTCCGCCCAGCAGCTATGATCATTGAGCGTTCAGCTGATTTTGGACGTACGTGGCGTCCGTACCGCTACTTCGCTTCGAACTGCACCAAGACCTTTCACGGTATCCCCTCGAACGGCCTGCACCATATCAACGACGTCATCTGTGAGGAACGCTACTCCGACATCGAGCCCTCCACCGACGGGGAGGTAAGCTGCGGAGGGTCTCCCTGTCTAAGCGGCGCGCTACGACAGATTCTGGACTGTAGCATCTTGGCTATTTTGCAGAAATATATACGTGCGGAACCAAAATAAAGCTGTGGATGAGAAAGAAGCTGGAGCACATTTTCAATTGAGTTGAATGCCGAAGCCTTGAATATGTGTCGCGGCTCAAGGTGGACGTGTGATAGGCGACAGAAGCAGGAAAGCTTCAGGGAAGTTGACATAGCTGAGAGGTTTTTCCACCAACATGCCCCCGAAACACAAAAATACCTGGCAAAAGAAGGACCACCTTGATTGGGGTTAACAGGATCTTTGAATCTATTTTTTGGACATGCATGTTATCCCGGTGGCAGCGTTGACGTCAGTAAATTGAATAGGAGGTTCTCTTACCTCACAAATTCATTGAATTCTCTCTTGTCCCTTTTTTTTTGTTCCCATCTAAGGTCATTTACAAAGTGCTGGATCCTGCCATTCACGTGAAAGACCCTTACAGCTTGGACATTCAAGGTAAGGTAAACATCGAATAATGCAGGTGAACATAGGAACCAAGCTCTCTTGGTGGCCACTGTATTCTGGTTTTCTTCTAATATTAACAGTTGTTGACCAATTTTTACAGTTGGACAAAAGTTAAAAATGTCTTTTCAGTGAAGAAAAGGTTTAGCATGATGACAGTGTGACCTTGAAATGGAATCTTTCTTTCTTCATTTCCTAAAGTAAAAGTGATTTCAAAATCTCAACAATTGGAGGTTTACCAGTGTAACGAAATGTGCTCGATGAATGGGTTAAAAAAAAAAAAAAAAGAATCATTTAACACAACAAATGTTGCTTCATCTTGTCATTTATGTGCGCATCATAACTCCACACTTAAAAATGTAATACATTTATGAAGACGTCGGAATTATTACCACTCCAATTCACACATTAGCGTAATCATTCTCAAAATGATCAGTAGTCCCCATAGCCACAATGTCATGTCATATTTTTTCACTTTCAAATTCATTCTGAGGGCCCGATTGTACCCCCTAGCAGGCCAGTTTGAGCTCACGGGCCGTACGTTTGACATTCCTTTTCTCAGCCAGGAAGTTGATTATTTGATTCGATTGAATTGCTTCTACGTTAATAATAGGCGTCATCGAGAAACAAGGCCTTATTGTGATTTCGCGTCCTTGATTTTATGTTCCACAACCCCAAATCTATAATATACAATATCGTCAAACATTCCTTGTACCAAACTTTGTTTTGACAAAATAGTTTTACCTTAACGCATTGTAATTTTTGCTCATAAACAATTATTGGATTATTTGTCTTTACTAGAGCTCCTGCGTATCACCAACCTGCGCATTAACTTCACCAAATTGAACACTCTGGGAGACGACCTTCTAGACAGACGCTCTGACGTCCTCCAAAAATATTACTACGCCATCTACGAGCTGGTGGTCAGAGGAAGCTGCTTTTGTTACGGACACGCCTCGGAGTGCGCCCCAGTGCCGGGAGTTGAGACGCGAGAGAACGGCATGGTGGGATGACAATGGTTTTTGGTTTTTACCTCTGCCGAGATTGGTTTTTGTCCCCGCAGTTAATTTGAATTGGATCCAAATTTGGTATCTCTGTAACAATACTTAAGATCTCAACATGGCCCCAAAATAAGACAAGATTGTCACGCCACGTTTGGCGTGTTGCGATCATTTTATGTGCTTGTGAAATTGACCCATTCTTTAATTTGGCCAGATCCACGGTCGGTGTGTTTGCAAACACAATACAGAGGGCCTGAACTGTGAGCGTTGCCAAGACTTCCACCACGACCTGCCGTGGAGACCGGCTGAGGCAGAAAACCCGCACACCTGCAGAGGTAGAGACACAAAACAACTCGGACATGGCTGACTTTTTTTGCGGAAAGGAAGGCGTTTTGCGGAGTAACTCCGTGTCAAAGACAGATTTACGTATGTTGTTGTGTCCGTGTTGTTTCAAGATCCTGAAAGTTTTAGCAATGACTTGACCTCTTTCACTTCTGACGGTGTCAATTTTGTTGAAATCTTCGTATACATCTATCAGAGACAACTGAGTTAGGACACAGTGGAGGGTTGACTAGATTGCAGTGTATATTTCTTTATTTGTCATCCGAATGTATATTGAGACATAAAGGATTGGAGCAAACCGTGTGTACCACTTGTGTCGCTATGTTACTTATTCCTGGCCCTTATCATATTTCTCCTCTTTGCCATCGCTGGTACACTTGTACGGCGGCATCACCGTCATCAAGACACGGCAAAACACATGTGTTGACTTCATTGCTTTCAAAGATGACAATGATGAGATATGCTTCTTTTTTGAATTTTGCTCCTGGTTTTCCTTCAACGATTTGTGTGACTTTTTAGTCTTTTTTTTTTTGTGGTCTGTGTACCAATTTTACAATTGAGAGGAATTCTACATTTGACTGTAATTGCAATTCCAATATATTATTTGCGTGGTTAGGCTGCTGCATAATCCCGTCTAAGGCTTTTATGAAGCACCTTTTGCGTCATTTGCTCGATTCTACAGTGTGTAACTGCAACGGCCACTCGAACCGGTGTCACTTTGACATGGCCGTGTATTTGGCCACCGGCAACTTCAGCGGAGGAGTGTGCGATGACTGTCTGCACAACTCCATGGGACGCAACTGTGAGATGTGCAAACCTTTCTACTATCAAGACTCGAATAGGGATATCAGAGACCCGCAGGTTTGTGTTGGTGAGTCAAGCATTGAATTGATCATTTTTCCTGTACACACTTAAAAGTAAAAGCAACATGAATGCTCAAAGGTACGTATTTCAGAAGTGTATAATGTGCGGACACCCGTGACCGGTTCTTCCGTATTGATCTTTTTAATATTGGGTATAATTGCTCATTTTGGGTGTAAACCTCCACCAAATTGAACCAATTTCTAAAAGCTCTTCGTCAGTGATAATAACGCACTGTATGCACGCGTGCATCGAAATACCAATGTGAGTGATGAAGGGATGTGAACGTTTGTGTGTTTGGCAGCCTGCGACTGCGACCCTGTGGGCTCAATGGAGGGAGGAATGTGCGACAGCCACACCGACCCAGACGCGGGCATGATCACTGGACAGTGTCGCTGCAAAGCCAACGTCAAAGGCTTGCGCTGCGACGACTGCAAGGAGGGCTACTTTGGACTCAGCCAGAACGACCCGCTGGGTTGTCAGCGTGCGTATGCATATTTTTTCTTTTCCTTTATTATCAGTTTAAATATTGCAATTGTACTGAATTGAAAACTAGTGGTAAAGTAATGTTTGACAGTGTTCGTAGCCTGTTTCTAGCTCCGAGGAGCTACCCTCTTGCATTTGGGGTCGATGAGGGGGGGGGGGTGTTCCCAGAGCAGCATCGAGTCAAAGGTCGATTCAAGGTTGCTTGAACTTCAAATGGGGAAAGTGAAGCGCAAGAGAAGGAATACACTTGGGTTATTGCTTCGAAGACAGTTAGAGTATTCAATGACCGTTTGGACTGCGGAAGGTAGCTCAAGTACGTCAAAGAGAATCCATATTTGCCATTTCGGCTTTTTTAAAAATGGGAACAGGCAATAAACGATCCATTTAAAACTGGGTTATTTTGACTGTCTGTCTGCTGTAACGACTCTGTCCAGCAACCCTGTGACCCTATGTGGCCGCAGCAGAGTATTTACCTCCCATATCGATCATTACACACAGTACAACAACGTCAATGGTCTCGATGAGTGAACACTTGGTGCGTCGTGTCACTATTTCAGACCTTTTTGTGATTGCATATTTGTGTGTGTGTGCGTGCGCTGGCCACCAGCTTGCAACTGTGATCCTCGTGGCATCATCACGATGGGAGCCCCATGCGACCAGATCAGCGGCGACTGCTCCTGTAAAAGATACGTCACCGGTCGCTACTGCGGCCAGTGTCTGGTTGGTACACACGGAGTTCAATGCTGCTCATTGACATGCCTGTTAGTTAGCATTCATTTTACATCAGATTCTATGATGTAGTTGCACATTGCAACTGTCCTCTTTCTTTCCAGCCTGAATACTGGGGTCTCAGTAATGACCTAGCTGGTTGTAGACAATGTGACTGTGACTTCGGAGGAGCCATCAACAAGAGGTAAACTTCCTACAAATCGGTACTCCCATGTTGAGATTGTATACGTTTGGTGTGTGTTTTGGCGTTGTCATCTGTTTTTTATCAAAGGTGCATGATGGAGAACGGACAGTGTGACTGCAGGAGCCATCTGATTGGTCGACGGTGCTCCGAGGTGCAGCCTGGCTATTTCTGCGCCCCGCTGGACTTCTACAAATACGAGGCCGAAGAGGCCACCGGACGCTCGCCGATTGACTCCGCTCTACCTGTGAGCGAACCGCTTTTTTACGTTGACGCTCGCTCGAGCACGTGGCGTGTCCTTATGACCGCCCAAAGGGTTTTCTTCCGACTGCCGTGAGGAGAGTACGGACCGCCGTCCTCCTTGAAACATTCAACTATGGCAGTCTAAATATGGTCCGACCTTGTGATAGCATCACCGTGCAGCTAGGAGGAAACGTTAAGTCCTGCAAGATGTTATGACTACAACAGATGAACGTTTGTTTTGACTCCACCGATGTTGTTTCTGGACTGCAGGTCCAAGTGCCCAATTGCAATTGAATACCCTTTCTTTACATTTCCAGCCATTTTGCTTATTTCATTATCAACACATCGCGAATGGAGCACAATCAGACCATATTCAGTTTTCAATGTTTTTATTGTAGATCAGCAGTTTTTTTGATGCGTCTGTTTGTGTCGTTTGGGCAGACGTGTGTGTATAACCAGTGGGTACGGAAGGTATTCATCCATCCATCCATTTTGCGGGTCGCGGGCGTGCCGGAGCCCATCCCAGCTGTCGTCGGGCAGGAGGCGGGGTACGCCCCGAACCGGTCGCCGGCCAATCGCAGGGCACATACAAACAAACAACCATTCGCACCTACGGGCAATTTAGAGTCGTCAATTAACCTAGCATGCATAAAATCATTGAAGTTATTGGTTTCCCTCATTAATGTACACACAGCACCCCATATTGACAGAAAAAAATGGAAAGAATTGTTGACATTTTTGCAGATTTATTAAAAAAGAAAAATTGAAATATCACACAGCCATAAGTATTCAGAGCCTTATCTGTGAGAACTCATATATTGAACTCGAGTGCTGTCCATTTCTTCTGATCATCCATGAGACGGTTCTCCACCTTCATTGGAGTCCAGCTGTGTTTGATGATACTGATTGGACTTGATGAGGAAAGCCACACCCCTGTCCATATAAGACCTTACTGCTCACAGTGCATGTCAGAGCAAATGAGAATCACGAGGTCAAAGGAACTGCCTGAAGAGCTCAGAGACAGAATTGTGGCAAGGCACAGATCTGGCCAAGGTTACAAAAAAATGTCTGCTGCACTTAAGGTTCCTAAGAGCACAGTGGCCTCCATAATCCTGAAATGGAAGAGGTTTGGGACGATCAGAACCCTTTCTAGAGCTGGCCATCTGGTCAAACTGACCAATCGGGAGAAGAGCCTCGGTGAGAGAGGTAAAGCAGAACCCAAAGATCTCTGTGGCTGAGCTCCAGAGATGCAGTCGGGAGATGGGAGAAAGTTCTAGAAAGTCAAGCATCACCGCAGCCCTGCACCAGTCGGGGCTTTATGGCAGAGTGGCCCGACGGAAGCAAGACACATGAAAGCCCGCATGGAGTTTGCCCAAAAAACAAACACCTGAAGGACTCCAAGATGGTGAGAAATAAGATTCTCTGGGCTGATGAGACCAAGATAGAAACTGTTGGCCTTAATTCTAAGTGGCATGTGTGGAGAAAACCTGTCACCTGTCCAATCCAGTCCCAACAGTGAAGCACGGTGGTGGCAGCATCATGCTGTGGGGGTGTTGTTCAGCTGCAGGGACAGGGAGACCGGTTGCAATCGAAGGAAAGATGAATGCGGCCAAGAACAGGGATATCCTGGATAAAAACCTCCTCCAGAGTGCTCAGGACCTCAGACTGGGCCGAAGGTTCACCTTCCGACAAGACAATGACCCTGTTCTTGAATGGCCCAGCCAGAGCCCTGACTTAAACCCAATGGAGCATCTCTGGAAAGACCCGAAAATGGCTGTCCCCCAATGTTCACCATCCAACCTGACAGAACTGGAGAGGATCTGCAAGGAGGAATGGCAGAGGACCCCCAAATCCAGTGGTGTGAAAAACCTGTTGCATCATTCCCCAAAAGACTCCCGGCTGTAGGAGCTCAAAAGGGTGCGTCGACTCAATACCGAGCAAAGGCTCTAAATACTTCTGGCTGTTTTTCTTTTTTAATAAATCTGCAAAAATGTCAACAATTCTTTCAATTTTTTTCTGTCAATGTGGGGTGCTGTGTGTACATGAATGAGGAAAACACATTTTACTGAAATGATTTTAGCAAATGGCTGCAATATAACCAAGAGTGACAAATGTAAGGGGGTCTGAATACTTACCCGCTGTACATTACCAATCGATGTATTTCGATGACTTCAAGCTCGCACCGACGGGGTAAAGCCGATCTGTGCGTTTCTGGTGCGCTCACATTGATAGTTATCCGATATAGATCAGAGTTGCACCGACATCAGGAAGAGGCCTGATTACAATCTGAATGTATTCCCTATTAACACTGCCGGGGCGCATATTTGAATTGGGCCACTGGAAAGCAAAACAATCTGCATTGCGTCACCGGAACCCTGCATCCATCCATCCATCCATCCATCCATTTTTTATGAGCGGCTTCTCCTCACGAGGGCTGCGGGAGTGCCGGAGCCCATCCCAGCTGTCGTCGGGCAGGAGGCGGGGTACGCCCCGAACCGGTCGCCAGCCGATCGCAGGGCACACACAAACAAACAACCATTCGCACTCACATTCGCACCTACGGGCAAATTTAGAGTTGTCAATGAACCGACCATGCATGTTTTGGGGATGTGGGAGGAAACACGCAGGCACGGGGAGAACATGCAAACTCCACACAGGCGGGAGCGGGGATTGAACCCCGGTCCTCAGAACTGCGAGGCAGATGCTCTAACCGGCCGCCGTCACCTGAACCATGTAAATCCAGCCTTTGTGTCCCAAAGGTTTTGAGCAGCGTGTGTGCTATTGTGAAAAAGCCAAAGTCACTTTGGCCATTTGTTTGACTTCATAGATTCCATTTTATTGAATAATTCTAACCATCACCGCTCAACCCACTTTTACGTTCCAGCTTCTTCTATTTCCACCCACCTGTAATCTGAAGCCAGTCTGTTTCCTCTCCCCTCATCCATCCCCCCCACGCCACTCTTTCCACTTCCAAGTTCATCCCTGTGGGCAAGCTCAGACAGACCCTTTTCATCCACACTCTCACAACATTGCCCGGAATGTGACAAACGGCAAGTGCTGACTTCAAATTGCCAATGAGGCAGCGGTGCAGGACACGAACTCTGAGGGGAAGTGCCTTCCGGGCCTTATCTTCTGGCGGATGCTCATGGGTAATGATGGCATGCTCTGAGCATAGGGAGAGCGAAGCTTCTCACTCTTCCTACAGTTGTGGACTAAGTGAGGTAATGCAGATAATGAGTAGTTTTCTGCACTGAACCGTGTCATGCCGCTTTATGAATGACGGCTCTCCCTGCACCTTTTCAGACATCGGGTTGTTGGACAAGACACTCGTCTTCCTTGTCAGAAATTTGCACACCGTTCTAAAGTGTATAAGGCCTTCTTCGAACAGATATTATAAAAATGTGGTGGCCAAATTCACATTTGCATGACTTTTGGGCATAGAGCTTCCACTGTTTGTTTGGCATTTTAAGAAAATAGATTTTGAATTCACTTGCCTTCTCCCCTTCTCTCCAAGGGCAAAGTTCGACCTCAGGCAGAAACCGACTGCGTTCAGCACCTCAATAATCAGCTGAGAAGACACAGGCGCCACCGCCGTATGGCCGACCCACAACAACACCGCGCAGCGCTGAGGCGGATCCGCCAGCTCCAACAGACAGTATGATAGAATCTTTCATTCATGCCCGAGGATCAGAAATCCACCGGTCGTTCCTTGATGCCTCTGTTGAATGAGAGAGCCCTTAGTTCCCAAAACGGCTCCATTTCAAATTGTTATGACTTTCAACTTAACTTGTCGTTAGTTCACAAAGAGCCCCCATGAACTGTAGAGTGTAATGTACCCAAACACACGCATAGGTCAAATTCCAGCTTTTTGCGATATCAAACGTTTGGACCAAAAATACATCATTTGACATACTGTGTTGTCTTTTTTCCAAGCCGGATGTGAGGACCGTTTATAGAGAGGTCACCCAAAGTCACACAGTGACTTGGACCGGACCTGGATTCGCCCGGGTCAAAGACGGTGCTGGCCTGGTGTTCAATGTTGACAACGTTCCCTACGCCATGGAGTACGACATCATGATCCGTTATGAGCCTGAGGTTTGTGCATCGCCGGCATCATTTTTGTTCCTTTTAGAAAAGTCCTTTGAAACTAAAAGCTCTCTTGGTCTTTGATATGCTCGTTTGTGTTTAGTCCACAGAGGACTGGGAGGCCATGGTTAGTATAACATCTGTGAACCTCCCTTCCAGTCTCCGCTGCGGAAACCTTCTACCAACTGAGCAGCTCTACACAGTCACCTTGCCGCACCGCAGCAGGTAGCGAAACACTTTGACTTTTTGGGGGGCAGGATTGGACAATTGCCCCAGTATTCCGAGTCGTGCCTCAGGTGCCACTATGCCCGCTTTCAGCCGCTCTGGGATTATTTATCTCTTCCACTTGACCAAGTGCATCCTAAAAACTAGCTCTGGCAAGGCAAGTTCACTCATTTAAGTCATTTCAAAATGGCAACAGACAATGGGAAGTTCCTATATCATATTTTCCATTTTGATTGTTGTTCCACATTTGTAGCGTAATCGATAGTGTTCTAATTAACTATACATTTAGAACGTTGGCTATTCCTGTATTAATCAGTTAAATATAATGTGAAAAAATAAGCACAAGTACATGAAAATGAGTTGGTTCCAGTTGTTTCCATGATCATTTTACAGGGTGTTCAGAAAGCCACTTATATTTGTATTAACACCCATGTTTCAGTCTACAATACAGGAGGTACTGTACATCCATCCACCGCTTATCCGAGGTCGGGTCGCGGGGGCAGTAGCTTCAGCGGGAAGGCCCAGAGTTTCCTCTCCCCAGCCACTTCATCCAGCTCTTCCGGGGCATCCCGAGGCGTTCCCGGGCCAGCCGAAAAGTCTCTCCGGCGTGTCCTGGGTCGTCCCCGGGGGTCTCCTCCCGGTGGGACGTGCCCGGAACGCCTCACCGGGGAGGCGTCCGAATCAGATGCCCCTGCGGAGGAAACCCACTTCGGCCGCTTGTATCCGGGATCTTGTTCTTTGGGTCAGGACCCACAGCTCGTGACCATAGGTGAGGGTAGGAACTTAGATCCACCGGTAAATCGAGAGCTTCGCCTTCCGCCTTAGCTCCTTCTTTACCACAACGGATCGATACTGCAGACGCCGCACCGATCCGCCTGTCGATCTCCCGTTCCGTTCAAGACCCCAAGATACTTGAACTCCTCCACTTGGGGCGGGATCTCACGCCACCCTTTTCCGACTGAGGACCACGGTCTCAGATTCGGAGGTGCTGATTCTCATCCCGGCCGCTTCACACTCGGCTGCGAACCGCTCCAGTGAGAGTTGGAGGTCACGGCTTGATGAAGCCAACAGAACCACATCATCTGCAAAAAGCAGAGATGCGATACTCAGGCCACCAAACCGGACCCCCTCTACGCCTCGGCTGCGCTTAGAAATTCTGCCCATAAAAGTTATGAACAGAATCGGTGACAAAGGGCAGCCTTGGCGGAGTCCAACCCTCACCGGAAACCGTCCCCCCACCCGAAGGCGGAGGGAGGCTACCCTGTCGTCCACCGGGGTGAACCCCAACGTACCGGCGCCGAGCCGGGGAGCAATAAGTATACCCACACCTGCTCGGCGCCTCTCACCGTGGACAACTCCAGAGGGGAAGAGAGTCCAACCCCTCTCGAGAGGACTGGTACCAGAGCCCGAGCTGCGCGTGGAGGCGAGTCGGACTATATCGAGTGGGAACTTCTCGACCTCGCACACCAGCTCGGGCTCCTTCCCTGCCAGGGAGGTGACATTCCACGTATTCTAGAGCCAGCTTCTGTAGCCGGGGGTCGGATCGCCAAGGTCCCCGCCTTCGGCTCGCACTGCACCCGACCCCAATGGCCCCTCCCACAGGCGGTGAGCCCATGGGAAGAAGGGTACTGTGACAATTATAAGCAATGTTCCAATAAAGACGGGTATTCTTCCTGGTCAAAACTTGTGGCACATGCCCTGGATCATCTATTTTAGTCTGCTCTACTCGTCGTTTCTATGCTGAAATAAACTGATTTCTTACTGTATTGGTTATGCTTGTCAACTATAAAAAGCTAGATTTTGTAGGGGGCTTGTAAGCGTACTGAGCGCGTGCATTGTCAGCCTGAGAGATCTCGCAGCCGTCAATGCGTGCTCAAGTCACTAAAGCGAGTCTTAATGGGACTTTGTGTAGTTTTAAAGCTCAGGAACAGTTGCGTCATGACATTGTTGTCACTTAAACTTGCCCTGGCCTGCACCACCCTGGGAGTCAGGTATTTGTATTCTTACCTGACTGTGCTCCACTTAACTATTGAGTCTCTCCTAGCAGGGCAAACATACCAAAAGCCTGTGCAATAAGAGTCAGCCGTGGTGGTATTCCAGGGTGGCAATAGCTTTGTTTGATGAAGCTTCAAGCTTAAACCCCCCCAAAAAATGGAACTGTTAGAGGCAAAAAGAGAATGGTACAGTCTGGTAAATATTCTTCTTATTATTATTATAACTATTATTCGACAATTAGAATAGTTGATCATTGTTGATTTTTTTTGTCCCACATTAGTGGTATTTTTGTGCTGCGCGTCAAAAAACGCCGCTGTAGTCGAGGTGCTGCATTCATTTGAAAGTGGACAAAGTAGGTGCAGGTGTCCAATATAACTGAGAAGCCCAACTTGACTCCCAAGTTTCAAAGTTCTAAAGAGCCTTTTGAGAACCTTTATTCATGTGGAACTAAGAGGCCGGCCTCTGCCTGAATGGAAATGTTGCCTTCCGGTTTCCACCGCGGTCGGTCCAACAGCCAGGACTCATTAGCACAGTGACTTCAAAAACACAAAGAGAGAGGAAGGAGGCTCACGTCGGTGAAGTGAGCATGCACGTCAGTTGAACTTTTCCTGAACAGTCCTTCTTTCTCTTAGCCAGTGCGGACACATTTATGCATCCAACCTTGTGGGAACAGTTTGTCACTACTTCTGGAAGAACCGGTCCATCAAATACTTTAGACGTGAACTACAACATAGAGCCAGCAGAGCCTCTCCCAATTCCAACATCAGGGATGTTTGACCTCACAAGTGTGCGTAAATTCCCACACCGTACCGTATGTGGTCGTCTTTCAGATACATCCAGATGCCGAGGCCCTTCTGTTTTGAGCCAAATAATCATTACGTGGTGGCCATCCGCTTCCAGCGCCACGGAGTGACACACAGACATCTCACGGCCTTCGTTCTTATCGATTCGGTAAGTTGAGACGGCAACCCCCGCGTGGCTCCGTTCTATTAGTCGTCATGTTTTTGGTTCTCTTTTTGATACATGGGCCTCGATTTTGAATGAGGGATATGCATTCTTCCTTACCAGTACTTTGCGTGCGTGAAAAGTGAAAGTGCCCCTTTTCTGTAGCCCATCTTTATTCTTCATGCATCAATATTTGAAAAAATAACAATTACCCACTCTGTCATCAAAGTGTTTTAATGTCTAACGGGCATTTGTTGGAGTCCCTGGGAGAATTGTACATATGTTGCTGTTTCCTCTACCTTGAGTAAAGCCCCATTTCCGGCCCGTACGACGGTGCCCGCATACGTCGTACGATTCAAGTCGTGCGCAAGTCACGAATAAGTGACATAAAATAAGAAGAAAGAAGAACTTCGACTCGCTTCGCTGCACAGTAAACCTAGCGCCGTGCTTTTATTGAATTTTGCTTTCTCCGATAACAGTTGGTTCTGATCCCCAAACACACCGAGCTTCCTGGTTTCCAAGGCAATGAGATTGAGGGAGAGCTGCGACGTGAGGAGATGATTCGCTACATGTGTCTGGATTCCTTTTTGATCACGCCAATGCCCGCCTTGGCCGACGTGTGCTCCGAGCTCATCTGCGGCATTTCGGCCATCGTTCACAACGGCGCGCTGCGTGCGTAGGCCGCACGATCGCACATCCGCTCGCTCATACGTGCGTCGTCGTTGCTCTTTGGGTAAGGGCGGTCTGTCTCCCTTGTGTTACGTACGTCCAGCCTGTCGGTGTGATCCTCAAGGCTCCCTCTCGAGCGAGTGCGATAGGGTCGGAGGTCAGTGCCGCTGTAAGCCCGACGTGATGGGTCGACGCTGCGATCGGTGCGCTCCGGGAACCTATGGCTTTGGAGCCGATGGTTGTACTGGTGAGTCACAAACATGCGCCCGCTGTGGGACATTTCTTCATGCGCCGTGAGCCTAATGCAATGGTGTGACATACTGCATGCCTCCCTTAAAATCAAGCAATAATTGCCGTTCGTAACGTGCAAAAGACTTCCAAACTTGAATAACGTATGCAGGCTACACCCCGGACTGGTCACCGATCAATCACAGAGAACATACACTGTCGAGACAGACTCACAATTCCCAAAGTCACTGGGTGAGATCCGTCAGGAATAGTCAGACGAGTGACTCTCATGTAGTACATAAGACTTTTGAACTTCACTATCTTTTTTGTAAACAAAGATCGATTGTATTACATGCACAGCTGCATCACAATAAATGTGACCATAGGTGCACAAGTCATTTAGTTGAGTAGTTGAATTTCAAAAGTGCAAGATGAGATGACCCTTATTAGGCCCACAACGGGGCAACACTACAGAGTGTCCATTTTGATGAAAAGGAAGGATGGACGGATGGATGAATGAACAGCCATCCGTCCGTTTTCTGTACTGCGTAAAGTGCAAATGTTTCCGATATAGACGCTAGGTAGGAACTGGCCCTCTGAAAAGGATTTGCCTGTATGTTTGACGGATGTGTATAATATGAGTTGGACCTTTTGAATTGAACTACTGACTGAATAACAATATAACAAAATGTGTAAATATTGATTGTATTTGAAGAACTCTTCCGAAACGAGATGTAAGGCACATTTCAACATGATTGGGTGATCTTTCCATGCAATATATTGTGCACAGACTGAAAACTTTGAACAGGTTCAGACTGAGCCGATGATTTTTTTTTAACAGGATAGCATTCAATTTGCTGCTCTGGGTTTTTCTCCAAATAATTCAAATGGCCTTATAGCGTTTTGTAAAAGATCATATTGTATGTTGTTTTTGACTCTTTTATTTCATTTTAATCAGCTGATTGGCTTGGAAATAAAAGGCTTCAGTACCGTGGCTTTCATTTCAAATCAAACTTAAGTAACTTGACCGGCAAAGCCTCCGACCTGAAATATAGGAAGTCGTTGTACAAATCTCTTAACACTGAAGAAAGGAAGGATGTAAAGATTTTTTCCAACACGATTTATCGCAGGATATATCCCGATGATTTACTTGCAACTTACGACCGAAGGGCCTTTGTGTTATTATGACCTTTATAGCCCGGCTCAAAGCGAATGATCAACTGAAGTGAACTTCATTTACTGGTAAAGCAATAATGTTGAAGCTGTATTTGACTTGAATATGAATGGTTCAAACCCTCTTCCTTTGCAGCCTGCGACTGTCATTCAGAGGGTTCACTGAGCCGCAAATGTGAGCCCGTTAGCGGCCAGTGCCAGTGCAGGGAGGGAGCGAGCGGGCGCCGGTGCTCCGACTGCCGACCCGGCCGGTGGGGCTTCCCGAGCTGCGGCCTCTGTCAGTGTAACGGCCACGCAAACAGCTGCGACCCCCAAACTGGCGAGTGTCGAGAATGCCGAGACTACACAGCCGGCCATCTCTGCGAACGGTGAGCGCGACGTGTGGCCGATGTACCGTCTCGGGGATGGTAAATAACTCGATTCACCGGATTGGCTCAGGTGTCAGGATGGATTCTTTGGCAACCCGACTCTCGGCTCAGGGGACCGCTGTCGCCCCTGCTCCTGCCCCGGTAATCCCGATTCGGATAACTTTAACGGCCACTCCTGCCGGGCCGACCGCTCTTCAAACCTCATTATGTGCGACTGCAGGCGAGGCTATGCTGGTGAGCTGCCACATTGTAGTGGCTCAAATGATACATTTTTGTCATACTATAAATCCTCAAGTGGTATCCTACTCTCTTAAGAATGGTGTGCCTCTGTTAATCACCAGGTACTTTATGTACTTGAATTCATAAATGCTGCACCACGAGGAATCACTTGCCCTCGGGGGAACGACACCAGATGATGCCGCTAGGTGGCTATAATGACCTTTACAGTGACTGATACTGATACACTTATTGTTATAGATGTCATGACACACGCTCCGCCACCACGTCCGTAAAGATGAAGTGTACAGAGTGAGAAGAGAACTGTAGTACTGCTTTATGCAGCACAGTGCATTCAGGACCCAAAGCTACTCAACGTGGAAAAAAAGAAGTGCATGCCAGTTGAGGAAATCAAAGCCAGGAAGTACAATATTTGTGTTTGTTTGCTGACCTCAACATGTTTGGGCTGAATGAGGATGATCTCATGCAAAGAAAAAAAAAATGTCCAAAAAGCACGTGCAGGCTAGGCTGTCAAATGATTTTCAAAGCAACACGTATAACCCCTAACTGTATTGCAGTTTTAGCCAATCAGAGGAGTAAAAAAAAAAAAACAATCAACAATGAAAAACAGGAAAGTGGGACTCATACCGACCTACTGTATCGTTGACTAATGCACTTGTGTATAATAATAACCAAAAAATCGAAATGACAATTGACTCATGTAAGGAATTTGCACACGCCGACCCCATTCAAAGGAGGCAAGCCCCTTTTTAAACTCCAAATAATCTTTGCAAAATGATCTTAAAAAATGCGCGAGTGTTGGCAAAGTCGTGATCGTGTGTATCTGTAATGATGACTATGCTAATGCACAGAACCTCCCTTGAACGGTGCACAAACATTCTGTATGAACTCCTCGCCTCTTTTCCAACCTAGGGCCTCGCTGTGACCAGTGCGCCCCTGGTTACTACGGCGACCCTGAGCAAACTGGCGGTCGGTGCCTTCCGTGCGAGTGCAGCGGCAACATAGACACTCAGGACCCGGAGTCATGTGACCCGAGGACAGGTCAATGCCTCAAGTGCCTGTACCGCACGGACGGTCCATCTTGTGCCCGCTGTCAACGGGGTTACTATGGAAATGCTTCGGCCCGCGACTGCAGACGTGAGTGAAATATTGC
Source organism: Phyllopteryx taeniolatus (assembly GCF_024500385.1). Classification (NCBI taxonomy): domain Eukaryota; kingdom Metazoa; phylum Chordata; class Actinopteri; order Syngnathiformes; family Syngnathidae; genus Phyllopteryx; species Phyllopteryx taeniolatus. Next base: position 5,632,013 of record NC_084502.1, read on the forward strand.
AGAAGTGGCTTTTGGATGCAAGTTGTTATACATTGAAATTGTCCTGCAATTTGAATCGGCGGTAGTGCTGAAGAGACCGGTTAGAGCGTCCGCCTCCCACTTCTGAGGACCGGGGTTCAAATTGCCCGTAGGTGCGAACGTGAGTGCGAATGGTCGTTTGTTTGTATGTGCCCTGCGATTGGCCGGCGACCGGTTCGGGGCGTACCCCGCCTCCCGCCCGACGACTGCTGGGATAGGCTCCGGCACGCCCGCCACCCTCGTGAGGAGAAGCGGCTCAGAAAATGGATAGATGGATAGCGCTGAAGACAAATATGGGAGCAATGAAGATGATGTAGCGATCATACCGAAACTACGTAAACCAAGTTGCAGCTACGGCTCGCACGTCTACTTTTGAACATTCCTGTACAAAGAAGTTATCCACCGTGAAAATGTGAAAAGAGATTGTGATCTCTAGTTTGAGGTAAGGTGTTTCTCATCTTAGGCTGCACCTGCGTAACTGCCGGTACTGTCCAGTCAACTTGCAGCGATGGCCAGTGCGACTGCCACCGTCAAACCGGGGCTTGCTTATGCAAGGAGAACGTCTCCGGCCATAACTGTGACCTGTGCGCCGCTAACCATTGGAACTACGGTCAGGAGCGAGGCTGTGAGCCCTGCAACTGCGACCTGCGACATTCCATGGGAACTCATTGTAATACGGTGAATGCACATGACTCCTACCGAAAAGCCTGAACGCGTTTCATTGAAGGTGAGTTGTGAAAGGCGGCTGTTTGTCCTCGTTCAGTTCAGCGGCCAGTGCCACTGCCGCCCGGGCTTCGGAGGGAAACATTGCACTGAGTGTGAGCAGCTCCACTGGGGAGACCCACGGGTACAGTGTCAAGGTAACTCAATGACTAGAAAGGTCATTTCACCTGACAGCTATAGCTACCTGATACCATGTTCAATGATAGCTAAAGGTGCTATTCATAGATTCGTCGTTTAGACACCTTGTTTAACTTCTTCTGAATTCCAGTCTCTCAAAAGTAAATATTGTCCTCCACGGACGCCGACTGGTTTGCGTGGAATCTCATCATCGTGCCTTGACAAACGTCATCCGGCGGGCCGGATACAATCGGAGGCCCGCAGGCCGCTAGTTGCTCACGGAGTCGATGCTTTACGATCCTCTCCGTCTTAAGTGCTTTGCCGCCATCTCGTGGCATCGAATGGCCATTACTAGGCAGTTATTCAGATTTGCGACAGCGCTTGGCCTCGAGACCCCACGGATGACCGAATCAAGCTCGACGAGCACCTCTTCGTCCTCTACCTAAATGGATGTGTTTTTCAGAGTGTAACTGCCATCCTCGGGGTTCAGAAGTAGCACAGTGTGACCGAACCACTGGAGCGTGCCAGTGCAAGGAGGGCACAGCAGGCAAGCGCTGTGACGAATGCGCCCGCGGCTTCACTGGTGTTTTTCCCGAGTGCGTGCAGTGTCACGCCTGCTTCCAGCTGTGGGACGACATCGCGTGTCAGCTCAAACGCGACCTGGAGCACATCCGACACACCGCCGACAAGATCCTGGAGAGTGGCGTCACACCCGGAATCGGCGACGCCCGTATCAAAGAGCTGGAGACGAAGCTGAAACGGGTGCGAGATCTGATTGGTCGTGAAGACACCGAAATGATCCACCAACTGCTTGGACAGAGCATCGATGACCTCAGGTGAGCACGGACGGTACGCCGTCCGTAAAAAGTAACATCGGGAACTAAAGCGTGCAATTGGTTACGCCTCGACCAGGACTACAGGATTTCAGCTCCGTTCTTGGCCCGATTTGCCAGCGCGGTCCCGACATCATTTTGTCAGCAACGACAAAACTTCTCGTAGTGTTGACATAATCCACGCCCAGTGACTTGGCCCTACGACGCAAAAATGAACTCTTAGCATGTTAGTTTTTTCTTCTTCTTCAGTGTAATTTGTCATGTGAACGACAACCCTCCGAGCGCACCTTGCCGTCTTGAAGCGGCCCGTCACCGTTGTCAACGTTCATTCGCGTGCACAAACCAACGTTTACCGAAGCTTTAGAGCGTGAATCAACCGCACGGCGGCATTTTTGCGTCCAAACCTTAGCTAGCTATATAATGTTATGTCGCCTGCTCGTCGGCTCACTCTCCGCCCTAATGAGGACAAGCCGTATAGAAAATCAATGGCCGAATGCGCCGCAAGGTTAGTTGAACCGACACAATATTGAAAAGTGGCATTGTGCGCCGCAGGTTTGTGCATCCGTACATGCACATATTGGATGACATAAGGTCAATGGTACCCGTGTTCCAGGGCGGAGATCGCGCTGACCGACGGGCGTCTGATGGGCGTCGCTCGAGAGCTGAACGCAACGGCAGAGGACGACGGCGCACTGAGACGGACGTTGAGCGACATGGAGAAACAGTTGATGGACATCAACTCCACGGTTGCTTCTAAACAGCAGCAGCTAGAAGACTACCTCGCATCCGGATTTGCAGGTAGCAAATCCGGATGCCAACTGAGCACCGGCGAAAGCTCATTTTGGTCATTTGTCGACACGCGACTTTCATTCGAGATCGCCAAAACCTCATCAAATGTACCTCTCTTGCGTCTCCACAGATCAGTACAAAAAAGTGAAGAAATACTATCGGGAATCATCAGAGGCGGAGGAGAAATGCAACGCGTCAGTGTCCGGTCCCCAAAGTCCCGTGGAAGGGTCCAAGCAAAGCCGCTCCTTCGCTGAAGACCTGCTCAATACGACTGAAGACAAGTTCCTCCGTGCCATGGCAGCTCAGAACAAATCTTTGGAGGAAGTGCAGCACAAAGCCCATCAGCTGGACCACAAGCTCCAGCACCTCAGTGACAAGGCATGAGCAATATTATTTTGTGAAGAACATTGGCAGGGGGGGGATTCTGCTTCGAAAAAACTAAACTAACTAAAAGTCAATGAAGCCACCCGCTTGGCATAGGTAGCCATTCACTGACATTGCACGACCACCCTCATTATTGAGCCGTTGGCTACAACGTGGCGCTTTGGATCTGTACCTCGTAACACCGACAAGGTTCTGAGGCGCCGGTCCATTTCTGAAGCTGCTCCTCCTTCAAGTGTAAAAAAAAAAAGCTAACCGTCATGTAGTGAAAAGTCAACTTCTGTGGGTGCAAGTCAGCCCGTTCAAGCCCAGATAAATTAGGGAGGGCTGGAGTCGGGGAGTACAGGAAACATACCACAAGCTAGCATCCCAAAACACTTTAATATCACATATTAGAACATAAGCCTTCAAAAATAAATGGCTGGCAGATGATTGGATTTTGAAAAAAAAGCCTTTTCATAGCTACTCAGCAGAGCAAAGACATACAAGCCGCACTCTCTGGAACTTCTGCCAACAACCCAGGCTAAACGTAGCTCTCCTCCCTTGCGTACAAAGATTTGAGCCTTTCAGTCATGATGTAGCACTGAAACGTGCTTCCTTGACACCATCATGTGGCGTTTTAGGGCCGAACAGAAAAATACATGAATAGGTTTTTCAGCGAATAGTAGAGGTGCCACCTCCCGCGCCCCGGAATTTGTGAATTACAAACCGCGAATATTCGAGGGTTCGTCGCACTGGAACCTTCGCGGCTCGGCTCATGCGCGCACTGTGCCGTCAGCATCAAATTTGCCTTTACCGTCGCCGGTATGCTTCTGCGGCGTTGTCACCCAAAAAAAAGCAGAACACACTTGTGCGCAAGGCCAATCAACAACAAGTTGAAACACATTTTCCTCCAGGTATGCGGGGGCCGCAGCGACGCCAGCGTCAACGGTAGCTGCGGAGACGGCCCGTGCGGCGGCCCTGGTTGCCGTGACAACCGGGGCACCCACGTATGCGGAGGGGAAGGATGCAACGGGACGGCGAGCGCTTCTTTAGCCGCGTTAAGTCATGCGAAGAACGCCACCGAGACTCTGGAAGCCGCTAATGAGGAACTGCACAACGTGGCGAAAAAGGTACCGAACGTGGTCCGCGATGTCACGCCCGTGCCGTCCAGTCGGTTTGACGTCTGTGTTTGCAGCTCCAGGATATCGCGTCTTTGAGCCAGGATGTGAAGAATCGGGCCGTGAACACCCTGGAGAAAGCGCAGAAGAGCAGAGAGCACTTTGAAAACTCAAACAGAAAGCTCAAAGAGTTCATCAAGAAGATCAAAGATTTCCTCACTGGTATGTTGAGGAGATTTCTTTTTCACACGATTTTGATTTTGGACACTTCATTTTTGTTCCTATATGTTACATGGCATTTGTTTAGCGACTTTGAGGATAGACTTGAACACATTGGCCCGACTGAAGCCGTAGCACGTCAAATCAGAGGAAACTTTGACATGATTTGATTGAGATTGATTTTGCCGGGGGGGGCGGCGGAATAGTTGGGAACCAGTTTGTTGAGGGAAGCGCACGTTTGCTGTTTCCTGCCCGTTCCTCTGCTCGCGCTGTATAGAGGAGGGAGCAGATCCGGAGAGCATCGAGAAGGTGGCCCTGCAGGTCCTGTCCATTACGCTGCCGGTCAACAAGACAACAGTGGACACCATGATCTTGCAAATAAAGGGCAGCCTTTCCAACCTCACCGATATCCAGGGGATCGTCAGCAACGCCTCACGGCACATCAGCGAAGCCAAGCGGCTTCTGGAAAAAGCTAACGACGCCAAGTAAGCACACTCCTGCAGCTCAATGATTGGCAGCCAATCGAAAAAAAGATGGTCCACTGCAGACCCTTTCACTCTGCAAAGAGGTGTAACGGTCCAGCTAATATTGACCCTATTTCAGTATTACAACTGATCGCAGCTCTCCGCCATCTCCCTCTTGTCGTACGTGGAAGAAATTGGAAGATCGGGGACGGACGGACCTTTGTGCTCAACGGCCGCGTTCCATGAAACTAAATTGTCCGAAATATGTAGGACTTTATTTGAATCCAAACATGTCCTTGATGTATTTGACAAATATTGTATTTTCTGATTTAGAATAAATTCATGAATGAGATGAAATGAATATTTTCTGAAAGAATGAGTCAAGCAATGCACCAAGTACCGGATCCTAACGCTATTGCCAATGTAAATGCTCGATGGGCCGTAGGTGCCCTGCGGCCCCGTGTCCCTCCCTGTGCGCTGCGTGTCTTCTTTGCTTTTCTAGTAACTGAAACCCAAATGACAGCAAAATCTCGTCTCCGTTGTGTAGAAGTCGAGCTGAGAGAGCGAAGGATGCGGCCGACGCTACGAAGACGGCCTTGGATCTGTCCGAGAAGGCCGTGGAAAAAGCAAGAATCGCCGTGAAAGAGGCTTCGGACAATTTGAACGGCGCCGGGAACGCCGCTTCTGAAGTATGGCGCCTTTTGCATCGTCAGCGCGTGCAGGTTCATGTCAAGAAAATATTTGTACCGCATTTCTCCCCAGGTGGATGAGAGGTTAACACGGCTGGAGAACAAGCAAATGGAGGTCGCGATGCGTCTACGCAACCTCTCCGCGCAAATTGAGGCACTGAGAAACAAAACGGAGCTCACCGGGGAGATGGCGAAGGACGCCAAAGCTTCGGCCGACAACGCCGCAATGCAAGCGCTGGCGCTGGGGCAGGTAGGCGCGCCCGTGGGGAATCCTTTTGTTCAGTGTGCTTTTCATTGAATGACACAAATAAACTGCCTGTTATCATTAGCTTAGCACGCTGGATTTCCTGCATAGGAAACGCTAAGGCAGCCTGTCCCGAATCCTCGCTTTCTAAATGGCTGCATCTCATCGCTAACATTTTGACTGTCTGCAATGATCTGCCCTCTTGACTCTCCTCGTTGCCTTGAAAAATACTCGCGTTATTTTACATCGGGCATCTCCGAAAAGGCAAAACCAGAGGGTGCGACGCTCCTTCGAGATACTTCTTTCTTTCTTTCTTTCTGTTTTCTGAAAAGTCACATCATGAGAGGAGGCTAAGGAGCCTTTTGAAAAGTTGTAAATGTAGATGATCTCGTTGCATTTCGTTAGCACTTTGAGATCTTTATGTAGAGAATGTCGACGTCATTATGTAGAAATGAACAATCATCTCCTTTTTTGCGCGCCACGCAAGTCCAAGTAATATTTGGTTGTAGAGCCTCAACGACACAGAGAAGCGCTACCGTGAACTGCGGGAGAAGGTGGACTCCCTCGGCAGCGGCTCCGGAGGCCTGGACGCCGTCGACCGGAAGGCCCGGGAAATCAAGACGGAGGCAGAAGAGCTTCTCAAGAGAGCTAACAAAGGCATGGAGCAGCTCAAGAGTGAGTCCAACACATGGCGCCCGCCCGCTCGTCAGCAGGAGCGGATGTTGCTGCAATGCCTTTTGCCCACACATCCGAAGAGGTCTCCTTTCTTTCACTGTACTGTAGGTGTCGAGGTTTCAAAGCGTGCTTGATGTGTTCAACTTACACAACATGTAATAAACACACACAAACACATGTTTTATTGATCTGTTGTAATAGTTCTAACAACTAACTTAGCTACCATTGCATTGATTTGCGGAAAATGGATTGCATTGCCCTCGGACGCGGTGAAGGAAAACACCGTCGCTGAGGGTGCGGATTCATGCGAGAAGAGCCGCCGTCGGCTACGACTCGCGTCCGGTCACTCCGCGACAAGCAAACATCGCATTGAAAATCAGTGGCTTCCATATCATTGGATTTCGAAAGGAATACTTTGGAAGTGCACTTGCACGTGCTAAATTGAGCTCTTCCCCGACAAAAATCGTATTCTCTCCGACTCGGAGAAAGAGCACAGAAATATGCGAATAGCTGAGGATTGGTTGCCCAAAATACAATATTTGAATATGGAGAACATTTCTTGGAATATGTCTGTTGTGGTAGTTATATCATTGTAAAAAAGAAAGGCCTCACCTCTCATAGGCAGCATATAGAAGAATATCGAAAATAAATGGGAACGGAACCTCTGATTAACGCCTGTCTGCAGTTCAGTGAATCAATTGATGGACAAATAGGATCTTGTAACTGCTGGATGGAATCCACCCATCTTAAAAAAAAAACAACATTTTTCACAAAATTGAAAAACAATATGCATGGTTTTTTTTTTTTTAAACTTCTCACGATATTTTCAACGCTTTGAGTGGTTAATAATTTGTAAAAAAAAACAAAAAAAAAACAGACCAACATTTAGACTGACTAATAGCATCAATTTGTGAAAAAATATGAAATATGTCCAAATTTGGACATCGTAAGTTTCTGCCGGATAGCAACCTTAAGCAATATTACCATGTGCAAAAGACAGATTCGCAATTCGGCACTTTTTCACAGAGTTGTTTCCTTTCAAAGTAACGAGTGTAGTTTGGCACCGTTTCCGGCGTTCCCATTCTAACGCTGCGTCGGCTTTGCAGAGCTGGAGAAGAAGTTCAAGAGCAACGAGCAGCGGATGCAGCAGCAACGGGCGGAATTGGACGAGCTGAAGGAAAACGCCACTTTGGTGCGGGACGTCATCCGGGACCAAGTGCAGAAGTACAGTAGCTGCTCGTGAGGGCGTTTGGCCCAATTCAGCCGAGTCGCCATTGTTCCGCTCCCGTTCCGACCGAGTGTTCCGCGAAATGTCCGTGTACTGTATCACGTCGATACAGTCGCCCGGATGCCGACGCTATCCTGTGTGCTCTTCATGTCTTAAGCTATCGAAACAAAAGGATGACCAGTGGGAAGGATTTTTTTTTTTTTTGGTATGATTATTATGAATAATGAAAATATATATCAGTATATTGACCCTCTGTATGCTAAGATTTTCAATATTTTCATCCCAATTTGAGCCTGTTATTATATGTGCTATTAACAAAATGACATTCCTGCTAAGGGAGCAAAGTGGACCTGACTGATTTTTTAAAAAAAAAATATATATTTTATGTTTATTTTTATTGAAAAAGAAGCTTTTGATTAAACAAATATTCTATGGAAGAAAAAAAAACCATTGAAATTATTCAGAGGCTGTCGTTTTTTTTATGCTTTGTGAATCCAAAATGATTTTGGGGGGTAGTCACATTGTGTCTGCACCTCTTGGTTCATGTCCGCCCTCTCGCGGCCGTCAGGTTGAACGCGAGCGTTTGTAGCCGTCGGATCAGCGCGGACAGTCGTGCGGCCGCAGCTTCTTTGTCCCTCGAGGCCTCGGTCAGCCTCCGCAGCGCGCCGCCTTGTTGTACTGATGGGGGCAGCCAAAAATCATTGATGTCAACAGAGACGACATGCCTCAATGTTGTCATGGACACAAGCAAAGATGCTTTCTCACCCAGGAAGTAGAAAATGAGCGCAAGCGTGAGCAGGAGCAGCGCGATGACAGCGCAGGCCGCAGCGCAGGCGCGTGACGAGCTCGGAGTCGACGTGTCCCGCAGACGACGACTCTGCCGTTTGGCTCCGGCGCTCGTGCGGCGCGCGTGCGGCGTTCCATTCGCGGAGGGAGTGTAAGCGGGGCGGGGGGGCCTCGTTCCTGTAATCAGCTCTCTTAATAGGAGCCCATACCTCTGTCCTTGGACTGGTTAGGGGTTACCGTTATACAGTGGCTATAAAAGGTCTACACCCCCCCCCCCCCCGTTAAAATGCCAGACTGAGATAACTCTTTCAAAAACTTGAATGTGACTTTTAACCTGTACAAATCAGTTGGAAATAAATAAGTAAATCAAGCTTTGAGAAGGGGGGGGCGCGGCTTCGTTCAGAATGAACCAATCACAATAAAACGTTGAGTGGGAGTCAGCACACACCTGCCACCATTGAAAGTGCCTCTGATTCATCTCAAATGAAGTTCAGATCTTCTAGTTGGCTTTTGCTGACTTTTTTGACACGAATAGAGAGTGGCTGGATCCGAGAGCAGTCGGAGGCAGATGTGAAAGGATGAATAGTTTATTGATGAAAGGGAACGAGGAATAGGGTGATTTACGGGAGGTAAAAGTGAAAGTAACTGCAATACTTGGGCAAGGATTTCCTGGAACGGGCAGGTGGTGATAAGGCTGTTTGGAGACAGGTGCTGAAAACAGAGAAGGGAGCGGAGAGAGAGAAGGCAAAGCGCCCTCCCGGCTATACAATCACGGAACTGCAGGCGCAGTATATGACAGCACCCCCTCTCGACGTCCCAGTGGTGTCATCTGCAAACTTCACGAGTTTGACAGCCGGGCGCGTTGAGGCGCAGTCGTTCGTCCTCATCGCCAAAACAACAACAATAGACCCAAAGTGAAATGCTTTTTGTCTTTCTTCGCCTTGTACCCCACGGGGCCTTGGTCATGATGCACGAAATTCTGAACAGTTCCAAATAGCAGTCAGTTTTGGGACAAAAAAAAGAGGTGCTTCAAATGGTGGCAAGTGTGTGCTGACTCCCATTGAACCTGAGTTTGAATCTCAACACAGACACATACCTGGCTATGAGAGGGTGCGCACACTTGTGCAACCACATTATTTCAGTTGTTTTCTCTTGAATATTTTTCTATCATTTTTGTTATGCCCTTGTGGCTGAGTTCCATTTTGACAGGGCATGAAAATGTTCCCACAGTTTGTGTGTTGGTGTGTACCTTTGCGGTTGTGTTCGGGGTGTGTCCGGTGCAGGTCATTGATGGAGTCCACAGAATGGAGTTCAATCTCAGTGAGGTCTTTGTCGCTGACCCTGCAGATCTGCGGAGTGGTTTGGGAAGGAGGTCTGGACATTTCGCCCACCTAAAATTCAAAATCGACAGCTTGACAGACGCTCTTCTCAAGCATTTAGCTCCTTCGCAATGCTGCGTAATCATTCAGTGTTTTGTGCGACTTGGCCACCCTGAGTCAACAAATATTGGACTAAGACAAGGGACAACAAATTGCCTGAGGAAATTGCTTGTGAACCTCGAAAACGATGTTGGTTCCTCCCAATTCCAAGGCCCCTGAAGTTGCACAGTTGGGAATTTCACCAAAATGTACGAATACGGATATGCCGCACAAAACCGACCAAAGTCATTCTCAGGCACCAAGTCTTTGGGAAATTCTGAAAAGATCTTATTTTTAAACTAAGGTTACCGTTAGCCATGTTAAAAGAGACAATAAGCATTTTTTTTTCTCTCTCTCCACAATTTAAACATACAACATGCTTTTTTTTTAATATAAAAACTACCCAAGGATCAAGTATGATAGCAAAATGTTCAACCACTTTTTTTGTCACCAAACACAAATACCTTCCGCCCCCAATCAACAACTTTTGTCAAACATTGGAGAATGATATGTAAATCTACCGCTCCTAATACTAATCTGCGTTTACACTGCAGCTCTGCTTACCTGGGCGAAGAAACTGAAAAGCTGGGCGATATTAACGCAATTTAGAACGGCTGGTTTACAAGCACAGTTTCAGTAACAGCCTGCTAAGAAAGATTGACTTTGTTGTTCATCTCCTTGCCTGTACAGTTAATAACGTTTTACAACGGTGACAGTATGAAACATATTATTTTCATGATTTCCTTTCCTTTGCCCACAATCTCTCCTTTTTGGAACTGCGCGAAAAGGAATAAGGTCACCATGAGGTTTCGTCCTTTCCACACACAGAACGATACGATATCCTGGTAAGAAGGCCTCCAGATATCGTCTCTTGTCACTTACTGTTTTCCAGCACGAACAAAAGCCTCGTGGTCCGGTCCAGTCCGGTCCGGTCCAGTCCAGTCCAGTCCCGTCCGTACGTGCTCGTCGTGTCACCGCGTCCCGTGTGTCATGGCGGACAAAACGTTCAATGACCTCGCGGCCCGGTCCGGAGCTTCAACACGGCAAAGCCCGACCGATCCGACTCGTTAAGAAAGAGACTGCCGGCTGCTCGGCCGACTCAACTTCCTTCGGGGGGGTCGAGCCCGCTGCCTGGTGACGAAGGCCGAGAGAGCTAAACACTTGACAGAGAGAGAGAGAGAGAGAGAGGCCTGTCCCAAACCGCTTGGCCTAAAATAGAAAGAGATACATGGTGATATTATTAGGTAGGCAGGCAAGTGGCTGAAGGGGACTAGTGTGGTACACACACACACACACACTAATGAAGACTCCTAATTATAGTGCTAACTTGAAATAATTGAAGTTGCCACCACTGGCCTTGTTGCCGAATTGTTGTTTTCCAAAGTGGCCAAACTTTTGTCCAAACTACAGAAAAATTGAAGGATGCAAAGGCCACTTGGACATTCTTCAGCTTTGAATGACCAATCCATCAGTTTTGGTAAAGACATGTGACGCAATGATATACTGTACTGTTTTGATATGTTATATATTTGGAAAAACAAACAAACAAAAAAGAGCTAGCTGATTAAGCAAAAAGTAAAAAAAAAAAATATAATAATAAACAAATCTGGATTGTTTTGGGGGCCAGTAGCCATCTATCCCGCTGTCCATCCATGAATCCCGACCGCATGCTGTCGTTTCCCCAACTACAATTCCCACAAGGCATTGCGCGTGTTTTGACCAGGAAAGCAGGAAGCGGCGGCACGTCGTTCCTGGCCCAAAGAGCGGCGAGCCACCGTGGGACACCGCACTCTCCGGCGGGACTTTGGCTGTCGGCATGTGGGCTCGCTTGTGGACCGGGGTCGGGCCTTCGGGGGTCGGGCGGCGGGCTTGGGGCGAAGCTCGGCTGCGGGCGGCGGCCGGAGAGCCGCGGCGACGCGACGCTTCGTCAAGTGCGGAGGTGAGTCGAGAGCTTCCGCAACATCGCGTCGTGTAACGGACGACTTCGGACAACCAAGTTCTGGTTCGGTGCGTTTGTTACGCGAATGTGTGTTACTCCATTTGCAGCTGTGGGGCAAAAAAAAACAACACTTTTTTTAATTGAGCATCTTTTAATTTTCTGGCTACAGGAGGGATGTCCCGCTCACATTTTTACAAATGTTGACATTTTTGGTGCACTTGATTTTGTGTATCTTTCGACACATTCCTGATCCGATAGTATTTTTATTTTAAATTTTTTTGAAAATTCTAATCCAAGTATCCCAACATTGTAGCGTTCCAAAAGCAACGTGAGTGAAACATTTGCAGGGATGTCTTCCTTCCCCCGCAGCTGCTTAGAATTACGTGCGCTTGGCAACTCCAGTCACATGTTTGGATGCAACACGGATGAGAGGAATTTCCCACTTTTCACCATTTACCCAATGACAAGACGACCAATACTGTGCTAAACGTATTCAACGTTGTTTTCATCAGCGTTTTTGCACAGCAGCTTATACAAAATCAAGTAAATCAAATGAGGGCAGCATGGCGGCGTAGTCGTTGGCACAACTTTCTCCACATGCCACCCACAAAAAGGCCTCAAAGACTAAATTGTCCCCAGTTGTAAACGTTAATGGTTGTTTCCCTCAATAGCTAGTGAATAAATATCTGTTTGTCTGTTAAATATCATTTTGTGTGTGTGTCTTCGCTGGCGAGTGACCGGGCGCGTGCAGATAGTCGCCGCCCTTCCATATCAATTCATTTCAAAGCAAAGCGAACGCACCCCAAGGCGTCAAACGACGAGGCTTTGTCGTTTGTCGCTCACTAATCACGAAGCAGTTTAGCTCACTTTCTGCAACGTTACCGCTGTGCTCCAAGACCAGCTGGAAAAAACCAAAAAGCCTTTGAATCTTACCCAAAGTGCAAACTCCGCATCCCAGGATGCACCGCCGCTCATACGCTGATAAGCTGCCGTTCCAAAGGTCAAACGTTACGTGGCTGCCGCGTTTGAAAATTCACGTTTGACCTCATGCACTATTAATTAACGACTACGTGGTCCACTCGGAACTCCGGTCCGGACTCAATCCGACGCCACGCCCAAAATGCGGTTGGCCTCACCCTCAGAAAGACCGTATCGGACAGGGATGTGCTTTGAAACACTTGGCATGCGCCCGTCTGTATTCGTTTTGCATGATTTCCTTCTTGTCAGTTCGATGTAACCCGGGCATCCGTTTGCCCGTTTGCCCGCCTGCCCCTTTCCTCCCCTGCAGGCCGCCTCCGCCTCGAAGAAGACGCCTCTGTTTGACTTCCACAGGGCGCATGGTGGAAAGATGGTGGACTTTGCGGGCTGGCGTATGCCCGTGCAGTACAAAGACAGTCACGTCAGCGCTCACATGCACACCAGAGAGCACTGCGCCATCTTTGACGTCAGTCACATGCTGCAGGTGCGGGCGAGCCGGGGCTCCGTTTTGATTGGTTTTTTGCTCTGCAAGTAATGGCATCCCTTTTGCATTGTTTTCATGAGACCAAAGTCCATGGCAAAGACAGGGTCAGGTTCATGGAGTCTCTGGTGGTGGCAGATATTTCAGAACTGAAAGACAACCAGGCGAGTTCAACACTTAAGCGTGTATTTCTTAAATTGTTAAAAGTTCTGCTGTTAAAATAACCCAGTGAACTCTCTTTTTTTTTTATACACACAATCCATGATAGAGAATTTTCCGATATAGTGTAAAAATAGATCTAGCGTCCATTTTCCGAGCTGGTGCCGATCCCAGCTTACTTTTTGCAAGAAGCTGGGTACACGCGTGACCGGTTGCCAGGCAACGGCACAGACGAGCACTCGCACTCGCACCAATGGGAAGTTCTTCGCTTACGAACCCAGAACCTCTCGAGTGTGGGGCGGGTTTGCTCAACACAGTATCGAAATTGAAAAAGTTACCTCCCTTTTATTCATCAAAGCGGCACGGCGGGCGACTGGTTAGCGCATCTGCCTCACAGTTCTGAGGACCCGGGTTCAAATCCGGCCTCACCTGTGTGGAGTTTGCGTGTTCTCCCCGTGTCTGGTGGGTTTTTCCTGGGACTCCCGTTACCTCCCACATCCCAAAAACATGCGCGCTAGGTTGATTGAAGCCTCTAAATTGCCCGTAGGTGTGAACGTGAGTGCGAACGGTTGTTTGTTTCTATGTGCCCTGCGATCGGCTGGCGACCGGTTGAGGGTGTACCCCGCCTCCCGCCCGAAGATAGCTGGGATAGGATAAGGCGAGGGCGCGACCCCACACCCCCCACCAACATTTCTTCTCTCCCGACATTATCAGAGGTTTCTGTATGGGGATCCATAATCTGGTGCTACGCCCCTGACTAAAAACCAAAGTCAAACTACAGATTGCTCTGATATGAAACGGAATATAACAAAAGTGTCACGAACAGCGAAGTTCACCAGCCTCAACGTAGCGAAATGTCCTGCGCTGGAAAAAACGGGATTTTCTCACATGCCACTCAGACGCGGTCTTGCACTTCCAGGGTACGCTGTCCCTCTTTACCAATGAGAAGGGTGGCATCATGGACGACCTCATCGTAACGAAGACAAATCAGGGTTATCTGTACGTGGTCTCCAACGCTGGCTGCGCAGACAAAGACTCTGCTCACATGAAGGTGAGTGACGAGGTTATCGGATAAAGGAGGTTACTGTTGGCAGAAAATAGGAGCAGCAAGCTTTTACAACTCAACATTTACAGTTGAACAATAACTTCCTGAAAGAAAGAAACAGTTCCCAGGTGTCTTAATAAAAGGTCTGTGGCATGCTTTCATTAAAATACTCCAAGAATGAAGAATGATTGCTCGGCATGTGCACACATGGACCCCAAGTGGTGCTCAAGCACCTGCCCTTTTGCCCTGGATGAAAAAAGCGCCATTTTTGCTGCTATGTAGAGTTGTGTAGACTTACTCTCTCCACTGTCGCTTCCTTTCACCTCCTTTGTTAATAGCTGTATTGTTGACCGTCTTGACGGAAATAAACGCGTACTACATAATCCTACCGGGTTTTTTCTTAACTGTATGAATCATTTTGGTGACGGGCTTGAGCACCTGCCCCCGAAAGTGTTTGTGCACGTGCCTGATTATAGCCATCCCATCTAATGTCTTGCTGAAATGAGCCCATTTTTAGCCCTGTGTCATTCAAGTTAGCGAGTGCATAAACTAGGCTGACGTTAAGTCGGGCTTTTGTTGCCAATGACAACGGTAACCTTGCAACCGGCGTGGCTTTTTCTCGGAGGAGCAGAGCCCAGAGTGATTGATCACAGCCGCAGACCCGTCGGGTCTGAATTAACTGGAGTGACTACGCAGCATATCCTCGCTGATTGAATTCCAGATATTTGATTATGCGTGGGTTTTTTTGTTTGTTTTGTTGTTTTGGCTGCCCGTGTGTTACTTTCAGGCCAGACTCGCAGAGTTCAAGGCGTCAGGCTCGGACGTGGATCTGGAGTTCCTTGACGACGCGCTGATTGCGCTGCAAGGTCAGATAGTTATTGGACATTAGTCGCGCCACACGGCGCTCCTCTTTCCCGCGGTTCCTGATTCCTGTCCGTCCGTCGTGTACGGTCAGGACCGTCCGTGTCTCAGGTGCTGCAGGAGGGCTTGAAGGAGGACCTCGGCAAGCTGACCTTCATGACCTCTGCCCTGGCCACCGTCTTCGGTGTTCCCGGGTGCAGGGTCACCCGATGCGGCTACACTGGCGAGGACGGGGTGGAGGTAATTGCGCCGCCCATTGACGCTTCATGTTTATTTTGAAAATGAAAGAAAGGAACAATCCACAGTAGACAATGAAACACTTCACACTCGTACTCCATGTTCAAAAAGGAGTTTGGGGGCCTCGACATGCCTGACTGAAAACTCCCCAATTTTTGCAGGTGTGTGTTTCATGGTGAAACCTTTTGCGTACTGGGGGTCGTGCCCGCTGGAAAGTTTGAAAAAGAATTGCCTCTGACAATCCACATGGAATTGGGTGGACGTTTCTGAGCATGAAAGGATGCACAAAAAGTCGTATTAGGACGAAAAATACAAATTGTGAAACATGAACATGGCATGAAATTCCAAAAGTTAAAGGAAGATCTCTTGCGTTGTGTGTACCAGATCTCCGTTCCCCAGTCCAGAGTGGTGGAACTGACTGAGAAGCTGCTGGCACACAGCGAGGTCAAGCTGGCCGGCCTGGGCGCCAGGGACAGCCTGCGACTGGAGGCGGGCCTTTGTCTCTATGGCAACGACATAGACGAGAGCACCACGCCCGTGGAGGCCGCTCTTGTCTGGACGATAGGTGAAAGCTTTTGTCAAGTGGTTGCTAAATTCTATCACTTGCGTATGTCCTACTGCGTTGTTTTTCTCGATACCGTTGGACCCCCGCCTACCCGCGGTGCAACACCGGTGGATTCGCCTATTTTTTTCTTCTACTTTTTGGGAAGGGGTGGAAAAGCTTAATGGCGGTCTATCCACACTTATTCAAGAACTTGTTTGTTTTTTAGTCCAATTCTACTGGGTGACAAAGTATAGGCAGATTTTGGCTATTTGCTATCCCCCATAAATAGAAAGACCCGAGGACGCCCCTCGCGTGTGTTTTAATGTGAGCGAGCGTTTCCCGAATGATGTCGCCGACACGAAGTTCATGCGATGTGCAGGAAAGCGACGGCGTCGGGCCCGGGACTTCCCCGGTGCGGACGTCATTGTCCCTCAGATCAAGGCGAAGACCGCCAGGAAGCGAGTCGGCCTGGTGTCTAACGGCCCCCCCGTCAGACAGCACACACCCATACTCTGTCCTGATGGAAAGCTCATAGGTCAGTAAGCAAACGCTCAGAATTGAACATCTGTTTGACCTTCGGTATGTTTGCATTTCAAATAGAAGAGGTCACCCTTCTTAAATACTCTACTGCACCGGTTATGTTTGAATGAATACTGTAGTTGAGCACACTTCATTGTCACGCTAGTGTAAAAGACGTTAGACCATGAACAATGTCATTTGTTTCACTTGAATCATACAGTATAAATCCAGCCGTTGATTCCGTTCGTAGGCGAGGTGACCAGCGGCTGCCCTTCCCCTTGTCTGAAGAAAAATGTTGCCATGGGTTACGTGGACGCCGCCTTCTCAAAGAACGGGACGGCAATTCAGGTGGAGGTCAGGAAAAAAGCGGTGGCCGCCACCGTGTCCAAGATGCCCTTCGTCCCTGCCAACTACTACTCTGGCTAGGGGCGACGTTCCGACGGTCCTCTTACACGGGAACCCGTGGCCGTTCCTCTAGTTTTCCGTAGCCGCCGGCCAATGGAAAGCAAGCATCTCGGTGTTTTTCTCTCAAACGCAACGAAAAGGTCTTTAGTTTGTTGTTGTATTTAAATCACAGAAAATGTGCCCCCATTTTTCATTGGCTAAAGACCGTAATACCTCTCGTATTGATCGAAGGAGCCTATTTGCAACACCGATGTAGTTAATGCTCAATAGAAGAAGAAGTGAGCATATATATGGCAATTTGTCAAACTTGAATAATCAATAATCATCGTTTGAGGTCATGAAAGTGGTGGCTCATTCTCATTTTAATTTCTAAGTACTATATCTATCTTTTTCCAACATTTTCTGTCCTCTTTTGGTAAAAGCAAACAGCTGAGTTGTGACAATTTTACAACTGCGAGAAATGTGATGTTTTGTACGACGACGACGACGACAGCCAAAAACTGCCGATTAATGAAAACTGCCACTGTTCTATCAAAAAGTGTCCTTACAAATGTTTCTTTTGGGCTCCAATCATTTTGTATTTAATTTTCAAAATATCTTTGAAATGAAAATGTAGCGCACATTATTTCGTAAAGTTTGAACGAAAAAGCCTAGCAATGTTCCATTGATGCACTTTTCGGACCAAATGTCTACTGATGTTTTGAATATGAACATGACATATACTGTAAGTGAGGAGTGATTGACTAACTTTCGAAACTTGAGTCCTTTAATTGTGCAAACTACTGATGCAAAATTGTTTCACTTTTTGTCAACTGTCTTGCCCTGTGTATGTGAATCATTACTTGATCTGTAGCATTTTCAACTGTATTTGATATTTCTCTTTATTGAAGGCGATCTTACGTTTTAATCACCAAAATGCTTGTGTTTCAAACATAAAATTGAACAATTCTCTTTTTCATGTCAGCATGTTTAAGGTTCGTCCAGAATTTACAGAGCCCCAGACATGACATGGAATTTTTTATTGTATTTTTTTTAAATTGTGGCCACAATATGTACACAGAATGCTGATTTATCGCCACAAAATATATCTAAAGCGGGCACAAAATGATAGTGTGCGGGTTGAATATCATTCCCAGGAACAGCACGGAAGTCTCAGTCGGCAAATACAAACTATACAGTATGCGCTGTCCTAGTCTACGATATCTTTTAGCATACGGTTTCTCGAGAAGGTGCACGCCATATGCCAACCCAAATGTCCTGGAATGGGAGTATATTATTAATATTTGTTATTTGTGTGGACAATAGATGATCTTGGCAGCCACAAATGAGTACTTTGTGCACGTTATGCCTAATTCGTGGTCACAACTGACAAATTAGTATTGAGTGGCTTCAAATTAGCAACTTGTGTAGTTGTGTAGTAGCCCGCTCCCAAAACATAAAGGCTAGCCTGTTAGTAGACACATCTACAATGAAGTTGGGACGTTGTGTTAAACATAAAGAAAAACACAATACAATGATTTGCAAATCATGTTCGACCTATATTTCATTGAATACACTACAAAGACAAGATATTTCATGTTCAAACTGATAAACCTGATTGTTTTGAGCAAATAATCATTGGCTGCAACACGTTCCCAAAAAGCTGGGACAGGCAGGCTCGTGTTTCCCACTGTGTTACATCACCTTTTCTTTGAACAACATTCAATAAACTTTCGGGAACTGAGGACACTAACTGTTGAAGCTTTGGAGGTGGAATTCTTTCCCATTCTTGCTCGATGTACAGCTTCACCCGTTCAACAGTCCGGGGTCTCCGTTGTCGTATTTTACGCTTCATAATGCGCTACACGTTTTCAACGGGAGACGGGTCTGGACTGCAGGCAGGCCAGTCTGGTACCCGCACTCTTTTACGACGAAGCCACGCTGTTGTAACACGTGCAGAATGTGGTTTGGCATTGTCTTGCTGAAATAAGCAGAGGCGTCCGTGAAAAAGACGTCGCTTGGATGGCAGCATATGTTTCTCCTAAACCTGTATGTACCTTTCAGCATGAATGGTGCCTTCACCGATGTGTAAGTTACCCATTCCGTTGGCACTAACACGGCCCCATTCCGTCACAGATGCTGGCTTTTGAACGTTGCGTCCATAACATTCCGGAGGGTTCTTTTCCTCTTTGGCCCGGAGGACACGTCAATTTCCATAAACAATTTGAAATGTGGACTCGTCGAACCACAGAACACTTTTCCACTTTGCATCGGTGCATCTTAGATGAGCTCGGGCCCAGAGAAGCCGGCGGCGTTTCTGGGTGTTGATAAATGGCTTTTGCTTTGCATAGTTGAGTTTCAAGTTCCACTTCCGGATGTAGCACCGAACTGTATTTACTGACATTGGTTTTCTGAGCCCATGTGGTGATATCCTTTACACATTGATGTCGGTTTTTGTTGCTGAGGGATCGAAGGTCACGGGCGTTCAATGTTGGTTTTCGGCCTTGCCGCTTAGATGCAGCAAGTGATTTCTCCAGATTCTCGGAACCTTTTGATGATATGTTGGACCGTAGATGATGAAATCCCTCAATTCCTTGCAATTGTACGTTGAGGAACATTGTCCTTAAACTGTTGGACTATTTTCTCACGCACTTGTTCACAAAGAGGTGAACCTCGCCCCATCTTTGCTTGTGAATGACTGAGCAATTCAGGGAAGCAATCATGGCGCCCACCTGTTCCCAATGAGCCTGTTCACCTGTGGGATGTTCCAAACACGTGTTTCATGAGCATTCCTCCACTTTCTCAGTCTTTTTTGCCACCATCCATCCATCCATCCATCCATTTTCTGAGCCCCTTCTCCTCACTAGGGTCACGGGCAACAGAAAAGTCAATGAATTAGCCAGTGACGATGTGTTGCATTTCCTTTGGAAGCAGTTTGCGTTACATAACATCTGCATTTTGAAAAGTTGTCATCAACACAGGTATGAATAGAAGATTCGATACGCCAGCGCGCTGTAGCAGACCGGCTAAGCAACCTACGTGCCTACGTGGTGGCCATGTTGGTGGGGGCAATATTCCCATCAAAGGCAATGCATGTCATTTCAAAATAAATCCCAACTTGCTCATTTCACAATCAGAACCGATTTTAATTAGGTTTATAGTAAAAAAATATTATTTATGAAAGACTATTCCCACTTCCCTTTGTATCTATCTAGTGTTCATATCTGTGGTCAACAACGATGCTCACTAGAAAATCAAATACTGTATATCAACTAATGAATTGTGCAGATACAGAAAAAAAGTATGTTGTTTGATTTTTGCCCATGAGTTGTGACATGGCGGCACGGTGGAGTTTGCAAGTTCTCCCCGTGCCTGCGTGGCTTTTCTCCGGGCGTTCCGGTTTACTCCCACATCCCAAAAACATGCGTGGTAGATTCATTGACAACTCTAAATTGCCCGTTGGTGTGAATGTGTGTGCGAGTGGTTGTTTGTTTGAATGTGCCCTGCGATTGGCTGGCAACCAGTTGAGGGTGGACCCCGCCTCCTGCCCGATAACAGCTGGGATGGGCTCCGGCACGCCCGCGACCCGCGTGAGGAGAAGCGGCTCAGAAAATGGATGGATGGATGGATGGATGGATGGATGAGTTGTGACATGGGCAAATTAGATCAGGGGTCGCCAAACTTTTTTGTTCAATTATGGGCCACATTAAAAAAAAAAAATGAAATGGACAAATGGGCCATGCCATTTGCAAATAAATGATGTAAAAACATAAATCCGTATGCTAAATATGTAGTTTTACCTGCAACTACCGGAAACAAAATTCCTTGTGTGTTTTTTGAACATAGTTGGCGAATAAAGATGATTCTGATAAAAATAATGAAATCAATTTTTTTAATGTATTAATCATAATTAATTTAAGTACAACTAATTCAACCAATTATTTCTTGAAAAATGACAAAATAATGTTCGATGGATTGATTGATTTCGTCCGATAATTCATTCAGGAAGTTCCGGCAGCTGACGTGGACGCAGCAGTGACGTATGGAACGCCACGCTCTCGTAGCGTTGCAAAACTATTTTACATTTCACTAGTGACTAAATAGTCGCTTTGAAAGAGACTAGGGAGTAGGGAATGAGTGAACGATTTCGAACATACAATTGCTTTTGTTTTGCGTGGCGGACAGGGGCATCGTTGTGAAAAGGAGCTGGCAACCGTGGTCCGAGCCCACCTGGAAAGCCGGCAACCGGCCGGCCGGCCGGCGAGCGAGCGAGAGGGAGGGAGGAAGGAAGGAAGGAAGCAAGATGGTGGACGTCACGACCGCAGCGTGCTTCAAACTTCACCCCAAACTCTTTGACAAATGCTCATTGTGCCAACCCGGGATTACGTATAGAATACCCGGCGACAAACATAGATAATACACCGATAACAACCGTGAAGCTCGCCCGTGGACAAGATTACATTACCGGGTGGAAGTGAGCGTTGAGTTGGGGCGGTTGTTTGTTGCTGGCCGCCACTCAAAACATCGGCCAACTCGTCAGGGCGGCGATTTAGTGGTTTTAATTCGAAATAGTCTCCAGGCCGACTGTAGAGCTGAGAGGAGCTTTTTTTTTTGTTTGTTTGTTTTTTTTTAAATTAAAAGCAGGCTAACGTTAGCTTAGCCTCGCCTAGCTTAAGCCAGGTGGCCGCTGGAAGCTGCTCGCCATGCCGCGAAGTAAAAAAGGGAAACGTGGCTCCACTAAAGCGGGTAAGTGTGCGCACGGCACAGAACGCGTATCATTGACGCACCTCAAGACCGGCCGCTGACCGAGTGACAATACGGACAGGCTGACTTTATGGTGGTACTTTGCCACATGGCAAGTTATTGGTTGACACGGACATCTTTCCTGTTCTATCACGTGCATTGTAGTCAGTGTTCCAGTAAGGCAACTATGCACGCGAAGCTCCGTGTTTCTACGTCAATGTCATATTCATTCACAGTCAGAGGTGGGAATAGTCATACTCTGTACTGAAGTAGAGTTACAGGTACTACTACTACTCGGGGGGGGGGGGGGAGAAAAAGACTGCTATAAGTCCTCATTCAACTCCTTGAGTGAAAGTAATAAAGTACACACTTATGAATTCAGTACAAAAATACAAAATGATTTCTTATTTCAATTACATACAATACCCATTTTGATCATTTGCCTCCAATTATCACTTTGCATAGAAGGGAAAATAACATCCAAATATGTTCCCATTGCTTTGCTAATGTTGGTAACTGACAAAGAATGCTAAATTAGCTAATAACAACGGAAGAAATACACCTTACCTTTACGGTATGTTTGTGTCATATGAGAGAGTTTTGGAAGGGCAGAAGCTGGCGGTTGTCAGGCTGGCGCGAGACAACTTGCCACGAATCGCTCTTGGGCCCGACAACAACAATTCTCTTAAATAAAGCCATGAACGGGGAATACCTTGCTTCTCTAAATCTGTTGCATCATCGTCGTTCACTTTCCTTTATGTCGCTGTTGTGTGTTTTTTTGAATGCCTTATAAGACCCCAACATCTCAGTCGGTCAAGATCTCATCTGCACTTGACTTTATCTCTTTCTAAGTAAATGTTTTGTTTACGTTGCGTTGTTTTGACAAAGTAAGTCGTAGAACTTGGATTTTTGTTTTTTCAAATGGGAGTAAAGTAAAAATATCTGAGAAATCTAGTTGAGTCACAAACTATTTGTACTTGGTGACTTCCCACTACCGTAAATAGTTTTCTATTTACAGTTGTGCGCGGCTATGAAAAAAACCCGTGGTTTTATTTCAACGTTTCCAGTGACAGCTGCGTGTAAATAAAGTTCCCCGTGCGAGTCTGATATGGTCACGCGTTTTGAGCGTGCACCACGTCGTGTGCATCCTCACGTTTTGTGTACTGACGTGGCTCTTGGACACACACACACGCGCTCACACGCGTTGCATTTTCTCTCCACAAGACAGCAGAATGGCTTCCAGTGTTGACACCAGTGCCTAATCCATCGATTAGCGCAGGGGGTGAGCCGGAGCCCAGCATCCTCCCGCTGATCTGTTGCCTTGTTACCCCAGAAAAGCACGATGGCACTAAATGCTATTGGTTTGAACTTGGAAGTTTTTTTTTGTGCGCCCATTATGAGTGGGCGATATGTGCAGTATAATTGTGTATTGCTTGTACATTTTGGAAAAAGCTCCCTTTTAATGTTCTCTTCACTGTCCTTCTTTTACACCATTTTCTTACATATTCCATTTCATAACCTCCATCACTTACCCACACATCCTATATTTACTTCATTCATTCATCATCTTCAGTATCTCTTCGTCAGGAGTTTCTCCAGCTGCAGTTGACGGCTAAAGGTAACTCCGTTTGACCCTCGTCCCAATCACGTCGCCTCCGTGACGATTTTTTCTTTTCTTTCTTTGTCTCGTCCGCTAGAGTGCATTTCCGTAGTCTGTAGAAAAAGTCTCAAACTAAAACAAGTTTCTCTCTGTTGGCATCAAGGACACACTTTGACCTACGGAAGCAGCAACAAGAAAAACATCCTGGGCAATAAATTCCAATGAATCGATTAATCGCCCTGCCCTATGTCGCAGTGAGAATCCAACGCCACTGCACCCACAAAAGTTACACTGCACTCCACTCTAGACTAAATATTGACCTCTGGAGCACCTTGATGACCCGGCAACATGAACACATGCACACATCACATACCATGTGCCATTGAGGATTGTGCACATGGAATGCTGGTCACCACTAATCTAACAGTAGAAAGTCCTGATCCAGCAGTAACTTGAGGGCGAGCTTAGTTTGCCCGCACGGGCACGTTTATGGCTTAGTGACGAAAACGGAGAGCTGAGCAGAGTTGACTAACCTCTGTGGTGTGTTTTTTAAATTTACTGTCAGTCTGTTTTTACAATTAGAGGCTCTTTTCTCATTTGCCAACGTTTGTATTTTTCCCCCCCATAAAGTTATTCAATTGCTGCAAATCTCCATGTCTTGCCTGTCAGGTGTGAAAAATGGAGCGAAGGCGGAGTCGGGAGCCAGCGACGACGAGCTGACGTCGGACGTTCTCAGCCACTACAGCAGTGCCAGTGAAGGCACCTCCGTCCTAGAGGAGGGCACAGGTTTGCTACAAACGCGCACTACAGGCTTATTATTACTCGCCATTTCAATTCATTTGCTTGATGGACTATGGGCAAAATTAACTTTTTACATTTTTTGTTGAACTGGAGATGGCATTGAATACCGGGGATCCGTGAGCTGTAACTTGGGGGTCTGCAAAAATATTTTCAATTAATTAGCAGTACGTTTTATTTTATTTATTTCTTTTCTTTTCTTTTGTACATACCTACACTACATATATAGACCGACACATCAGTAAAACAAACATCGTGGATTTGTAATGTAAATTGGCCATTAATTGTGTGATTTTAATGAGAGGAATGAGTGTAGAATGCCTACTTCCGGTCTTACGAGCAAATAACTTTCCAGATAACTACTTCATTTACCGATGTCGGTTTTAATAAAAAATAGGCTGGCACCGAGTTTTGAGTCAAACGGGTACAAATTTGGAAAGCGGCTACTAACGCCAGGTTTTGTTACTCGGTAAGAGAGGCTGTGATTTATTTCCTGCACACAATAAATACAGGGCATGAATCATATGAAATGAAAGATGTGGCAGTTGGTATCAAAGCCCGCTCAAATTGCAAGGGAGGCTCAATTTCTCGCTCACGTTGAATTTATGCTTTGATCCATTTATCGGATCGATGCACGGAGAAAGCTTGGATGGAACGCGGAAGGCGATGTGAGAGACCTCGTTCAGTTTTCCACATATCTTTATTTCAAGACTGGTGTTCATCACCAACTCACTTCCTTTGTTCCTTGCAGGAGGGGAGCAGGTGGACGAGCAGACTGCCCAAGAAGAAACGGAAGATAAACTCAAGCAGTGCATCGACAACCTCACGGACAAGAGGTGAAGCCCCATTTTGACAACATGAAAATCCACAATGTCGGGATTTTGTCACTAAAAACTCTTTCCTGTCCGCGCTTGCCTCTCGCTCAGTGCAAAGACTCGACTCGCGGCCCTTGAGTCCTTGCGATTGGCCTTCTCGTCCAAGTTGTTGTACGACTTCCTCACAGAGAGACGCTTCACGGTCAGCGACTGCTTGGAGAGAAGCTTGAAAAAAGGTCGACATAGGTTCCGTACCTGCGTCTTTTGCCTACCATCGTTGCGTCCCTCGCACTTATCGCTAAACAAATACTTAGTTAAAGCAGACTAACAGTCGCTTCCGCCACGCGTCCAGGCAGCGGAGAGGAGCGGGCTGCGGCCGCCACCGTCTTCGCCCTGCTCTGCATTCAGCTGGGGGGAGGGGACGAGGCGGCGGAGGGCTTCAACATACTGCGCCCCATCCTCACCACCATCCTGATCGACAACACTGCCGGCATGATTGCGCGTCAAAGTGTGAGTTATCATATGAAAGCTGGTCACTCTTTTATTTGGATCATTATTAGACACGGAACCATATGAACAGTTCAGTTGACAATTAGCTAGACAAAACGGTCACAATTATCGGTACTATCTTTATAACCAATAATAGATACACGCTCGCTTACATTTACGAAAATACGAAAACTAGAAAATCTGAAACCCTATGTACTTTTTGACATTTGAAGGTTTTCAAAAGCAACCTCCAAAGTTAATTTCATGTATGCAAAATCCCAAGAAATGTACTTCAATGGATTAAGATGCCAAGTGATGTTTTTCAAAGTTACGGGACTACATTGAAACAAACACATTCATTATAGACTTTGTTAATCATTTTCCTTTCAATCAAATGAAAACGCGTAATTCAATTAGATTTTGCTCGATGAATATTTTTGCTAGAACATCAACCACACACGTCAATCCAAAAAGTTTTTTTTCCATCAGGTCGACTGGTTAGAGCGTCTGCCTCCCAGTTGTGAGGACCGGGGTCCAATCCCCGGCACCGGCCCCGCCTGTGTGGAGTTTGCATGTTCTCCCCGTGCCTGCCTGCGTGGCTTTTCTCCGGGCGCTCCGCTTTCCTCCCACATCCCAAAAACATGCATTCATTGGAGACTCTAAATTGCCCGTAGGTGTGAATGTGAGTGCCAATGGTGGTTTGTTTGTATGTGCCCTGCGATTGGCTGGCAACCGGTTCGGGGTGCAAACCCGCCTCCTGCCCGATGATAGCTGGGATGGGCTCCGGCACGCCCGCCACTCTTGTGAGGAGAAGCGGCTCAGAAAATGGATGCTTGGTGCCAATTTGAAAGAAGTGCAATTATAGGAGTGAGATTTCAAGCTAAATGGTTCACAAGGTTCTAATTTGGCTGCTGCGGCCACAGCTCTCGCCTAGACACTCGCACGTAGACTCGTTAATGACACAGGCCGCCCCGCCTCTCGAAGGCACATGCGCGTACCTAGCACAGACACCGCAATATAGAAAGTATTTTCTATACACGTGATGCTTGTAAAATGTGTAATACGTAAAAGGACTGAGTAAAGTTGTAACATAAAAAACCAAACTTGTGTCCCTGTCAGTGTGCCAGAGCTCTGGGGCTGTGTTGCTATGTGTCTGCTGCTGAAGACGGAGAGGTGAGAACGCCTTCGTTTCAAAGGTTGCGTCGCTCTTCTAAAAGAGCTTGGACTGCACGGGTCTGCGAAGAACTGGCATTCCAGCAATTTTGTACAATCACAGGGGATCCTCGGTTTACAATGGCGACGACGCGACGACATGACTTTCGGCGTTACCGACGGCACGTTAGTGAACTGGTTCGTACGGCAGAGCAAGAACAGGCCGACGTGTGGCACAAACACTCCATTACTGACGTACTTGGTGTTTTTTAAATTGTTTTTATTTGTATTTATGTATTGTATATTATGTATTATACATTATGTACCTGTATTTATGGCCTAGAAGTGTTTTTCATAGAAATATTTGCAGTAATTATGACTTTACAACCGCATGATCATAGTTAGTGACAAGACGACGGCCATTTCTGACTTTGCTGCCGCCGCAGGAAGATTGTAAACCACGGACCCATCGTACTAGGTTGTAAAAAAAGATATCCATACATCCAATCAAATATGCTTCCGCTACTAGGGTATATTTTGTAATTAGGGAAACGGACCGGGAATGTGAGGGATTTGTTTTGCACACATCAAACTGCAATTTCTTTTGTCTCTTTTCTTTTTGAATCCTGTCAGGACTTGATCAAGTCCTTGTCCCTGCTGGAGAGCGTGTTCATGTCTTCCTACCCCAACAGAGAGGGAACGCTGCCCACCCCCAAACCTGGCGGCCCGGGGCTCCACAGCGCCGCCATGCAGGCCTGGTCCCTACTGGTCACCCTCTGCCCCGCATCCAAACTCTCTGTCCTGCTGCACATGTGAGTCCATATACATTTTGACATCTTCAGAATTGAATGAATGTTTTTTTTTTTCCTTCTTTGTACTCCAATGAACATGATGGCACGCTAACGATACAGTACTGTGTCGCAGCCACCTCCCCGAGCTCCAAGCTTGTCTGCAAAGTAGTGACGTCAACTACCGGATCACCGTGGGAGAAACCATTGCCCTGCTGGTCGAGCTGGGACGCGAGATCGATGAGGTACGCGCACGCGCACGTCGGTCCTGTTGACGAGGAATGCGACGACACGCTTTGAACTACGGAAGCGGAAGAATAATCGTTGATTGTGGTGGCTCATAAAATGTTTTTTTTCTCAGCTGTATTGAGAAGCTGTAGCTGCTATAGGAAAAAAGGGTTGTATTTTATTACAATCTCTTGATATGATCAAGTACACACAGTACATAATACTACTGAGTGTGTTTATTAAAAAATATGGAATTAAGTGTTCTGGAAAAATTGTGTAAGCCTTGCCTTTTTGTTGTTGTGTTTTTGCGTGCAGGACTTTGAGTTGGAGGACGGCGAAAGTTTGTGTGAAAGTCTGAAGAGTTTAGCAACAGACAGCCACAAACATCGCGCCAAGAACGACAGGAGGAAACAGCGCTCCGTCTTCAGAGAGGTTCTGCACTACATTGAGGTGGGCTTTAGGTGGCGCCGTCAATCGTCGTAAGATGTGCGGGCATGGCCTGCTTTCCGGGGAGTAGCGTTCCACTCGAGTCTCGTGGCCTCACTCCACGATGTTTTTGTTCTGGGGAGCTACGTGACTTATTTGTTCTGCCCAGTCTGAATCATATCTTGCCATTTTGATTTTTGTGTCCTTTTTATGATTTTTTTTTTTCCCCCCAAAAATAAAAGGCCTCCCATTAATGCCAATAGGCATCTCCCCCATCTGCAGTCAAATTATGAAATGCCCTCACGTTGGCCTTTTACACGTCTCGGCCGGTGTGTTCGTGGTACTGGAGAATGTCCTGTTATGTCTTCTTTAGAACGAGGACTTCACAGAAGAGAAGATCAGGTTCGGCGTGGAGAGCGTGTACATCGACAGCTGGATGAGGCGAAGAATTTACGACGCCTTTAAAGAGGTCCTCGAGTCCGGGGTCAGCCGCCATCTGCAGGTCAGCAAGTACTTTTGAAACATTTCTTTTTCCAATACCATTCAAATACATTTTACATATTGTTCTGCAAGTGAATTTCCTAGGTTGGCAGTGCTGCATTGGAAATTACACTCATCATTCTAGTAAAATCGCTTAAGCTTAAAGATTTCTGACTCCCTTGATTGCAACACGCAGTGCTTACATGGTGAATAAAGTTTTGTCTGATTGTGGATTTGAATGCCCATGGGAAGGGGGACCCACGTTACCCATGGGCTCTTGCCTCCGGTGAGAGGCGCCGAGCAGGTGTGGGTATACTTATTGCTCCCCGGCTCGGCGCCTGTACGTTGGGGTTCACCCCGGTGGACGACAGGGTAGCCTCCCTCCGCCTTCGGGTGGGGGGGACGGGTCCTGACTGTTGTTTCTGCCTATGCGCCAAACAGCAGTTCGGAGTACCCACCCTTTTTGGAGTCCTTGGAGGGGGTGCTGGAGAGCGCTCCCGCTGGGGACTCCATCGTTCTGCTGGGGGACTTCAAAGCTCACGTGAGCAATGACCCGGAAGGGTGTGATTGGGACGAACGGCCCCCCGGTCAGACTTTCTGGTCGTGTCATCGGACTTGCGGCCGCATGTCCTGGACACTCGGGTGAAGAGAGGGGCGGAGCTGTCAACTGATCACCACCTGGCGGTGAGTCGGCTCCGATGGTGGGGGAAGATGCCGGTCCGACGTCTGCTGGGAACGTCTGGCGGAATGCCCCCGTCAGAAGGAGTTTCAACTCCCACCTCCGACAGAACTTTGCTCATGTTCCGGGGGGAGGCGGTGGACAGCGAGTCCGAGCGGACCGTGTTCCGCGCCTCCATTGCTGAGGAGGCCGACCGGAGCTGTGGCCGTAAGGTGGTCGGTGCCTGTCGTGGCGGCGATCCCCGAACCTGAACCGTCAAACTGAAGAAGGAGTCCTATCGGAGGTGAGGGTTGGACTCCGCCAAGGCTGCCCTTTGTCACCGATTCTGTTCATAACTTGTAAGGACAGAATTTCAATGCGCAGCCGAGGCGTAGAGGGGGTCCGGTTTGGTGGCCTGAGTATCGCATCTCTGCTTTTTGCGGATGATGTGGTTCTGTTGGCTTCATCAAGCCGTGACCTCCAACTCTCACTGGAGCGGTTCGCGGCCGGGATGAGAATCAGCACCTCCAAATCTGAGACCGTGGTCCTCAGTCGGAAAAGGGTGGCGTGCCCCCTCTAGGTCGTGGATGAGATCCCGCCCCAAGTGGAGGAGTTCAAGTATCTTGTGGTCTTGTTCACAAGTGAGGGAAGAATGGAACGGGAGCTCGACAGGCGGATCGCTGCAGCGGATCGGTCCGTTGTGGTAAAGAAGGAGCTAAGGCGAAAGGCGAAGCTCTCGATTTACCGGTGGATCTACGTTCCTATCCTGACCTATGGTCACGAGCTGCGGGTCGTGACCCAAAGAACGAGATCCCGGATACAAGCGGCCGAAATGAGTTTCCTCCGCAGGGTGTCCGGGCTCTCCCTTAGAGAATAGGGCGAGAAGCTCGGTCATCCGGGAGGATCTCAGAGTAGAGCCGCTGCTCCTCCGCATCGAGAGGAGCCAGATGAGGTGGCCGGGGCATCTGATTCGGATGCCTCCCGGACGCCTCCCCGGTGAGGTGTTCCGGCCACGTCCCGCCGGGAGGAGACCCCGGGGACGACCCAGGACACGCCGGAGAGACTACGTCCTTCGGCTGGCCCGGGAACGCCTCGGGATCCCCCCGGAAGAGCTGGAGGAAGTGGCTGGGGAGAGGGAAGTCTGGGCGTCCCCGCTAAAGCTACTGCCCCCGCGACCCGACCTCGGACAAGCGGTAGAAAATGGATGGATGGATGGATGGATTTGAATGCAGTCTACCAATGATTTGCTATGCGTTCCATGAAGTCAATGATAACAGGTTGTTCAGTTGTTTTGGGAAACTTTTTAGCATGAATCATGGAAGTTGATGCACTTTATTTGCTTAAAATGAGGTAGCGGGCCGGATCTGGCCCCCATGCCTTGAGTTTGGCACCTGTGAGCTGGCGGCAGGAATGTCAACGCGTTCGGTTGTTGGGCGACACACTCGGCCGAGTCCATCCTCGTTCTCTTTTGTGCGGCTACAGTTGAACCCGCTTCTGAGAGACATCATCGGCCTCGGCCCTCCCGTCGTCCTCGACGCCGCCGTCAAAGCCGACAAGATCTCGCGATTTGAGAAGGTATGAATTCCCGTCGTCGTCCGTTGCGTGTCTTTTTCTTGCTGCCGTCTTGGGAGGCCGCTCGTTTTGTACCGTGTATCCTTCCGTCCGTCCACTGATGCTCGCCAAGCTGAGCGATGACTCGTGTTTTCCTTCACCAGCATCTTTTCAACTCGGCCGCCTTCAAGGCCAGGACGAAGCAGAGGAACAAAGTCCGGGACAAACGGGCCGACGTCATGTGAGGGCAGAAAAAAATGCCGCACCAATCGACCGCCGTCCAGCGGATCTCGCGTACGCTCGGTGAATTAATGACCGTTTTCCTTGTGAACACATCTTCCAGATTCGAGATGGCTGACGCTCAAGTTCTGGTTGCCCTTTATAGGAAAAATATATTTTGCCTACTTATGATACAGAGGAATCATTTTTGAATGATTCTTTAATATTCATGTTAAACTGTTAGTCAAATCACAGAGTTTAACTGGAATGTAAAATGCGATGTGCCTCAGAATAGGAGGCTTTCTTCATTCTGTTAATTCCAAAAGCATTTACGGGGCATCTCGAAAGTGTTCACAATGCTTGACTTTTTCCATAGTTGATGTTACAGCCTTATTCCAAAATGGAACAAATTCTTTTGTTCTTAAATTCTGCACACAGCCCCCCAAATGTATGATTCTTTTTTAAAGAAAGGATCACATTTACATTGATACTTGATGCATCTTTGGCAAAAATGAGCGCCTCACCTCGGCACACCGATCTCCTGCAGAACATTTCAAACTCCAAGTTGGATGGCGAGCGTCGTTTTCAGATCCGGCTAGAAATCCATCGCTGGTCCACTCGAGGCCATCCACAGAGTGGTCCTCCATTTTTTTTAAAAAAAACAAAACAAAAAAAAACCCAACCTTTTTCACATTGTCATGATAGGGTGTTGTGTGTAGAATTTTGACGGTGGGGGGGATTACAAACACCCCCCAAAAAATCTATTTTCGAATAAGACTGTGATGTAACAACTGAAGCACAGTGAAAACCGTATGTTTCGCGGAAGGCCGTTTCCATCGAAGCAATTGTGTTTTGTGCTTTTTATGACCCGATTGGTGCTAATGACGATGCGAACCTGTGACGGAAACAAGCAACATTGCAACCCTTTGAAAAGTGCGCGTGTGGTGTTTGTACGCTTGGAGTTTGAATCCACACTGTCTGTATATGCCTAACGAAATTTAAACCAAGTGATTGTCACCTTTTGTACGATGATTTTTTTTTTTTTAAAGGGGAGAAAACAACCTTTTAACCATCGTGTTGCTAATTGTATTTAAAATGCTATTTAATTCGAAAGTGAAACGGTGTGATGCACCGTGAGGAAACTTTCAAGAATGTTCTGATGATGTCGACAGCTACGGGAAGGTTCCGGCAGATGTCTCATTGCAGATGTTTCATTGCAGGTTGGCATTACTTGGACCATTAAAGGAATGTGTTGAACGTTCACTCAAAACAGCGTGCAGGTGCAATTTTGTGACGTGAGTAAAGCACAGCGATGGTCATTTGTTGCCTTTTGTGAGCTCAAAGCAGCACTGCGCATATTCGGCTTTCGGGGGAAATTTCACGATGCACCTAAAATGCAGGGTGCACTTCATTTGACCTTCTCTAAACTTTTGAATGCACATGCTCAACTGTTCAGTCATTCAGTACTTTTTGCTTGTTGTTTTCTAACAAGGAATTGAACAGCAAATGTTAGGTTTTTTAAAAAAATTGTACTTATTTGTTAACATTTCCAAGGACGTCCCCTTCTCCCGAGTTGCCCATCGGAGCCGCAATTGGTGCATTCCTTTGCGCTTCCACCCCTCCGTATGGAGCACAGTGGTATCGTCGGAAACGAGAAAACATGGAGGCGCTAGAAACGTGTTGAAAGGAACGCCAGTGGATAAAAACGTAACTTGCCGGACTTTTTGGGTTGGTTTTTTGTTTGTTTTTTCCACCTGTGGTTTTGCGTGACGTTTGTAGTCTCACACATTGGCGTGCATGGAGGCCAGACAAGTTACAAGCGTGTACGGAGAAGTCAGCTCTCTCCCGACGCCGGTTTGCGCCGACGTACGCGAACAACAACAACAACAACAAGCAGACATTCGTGTGTTCACAGTGACTGCAGGTACAAGCCCTTCACTTCACACTTGCTCAATATAATAAATCTTTTCCCATTATCGCTAAACGAGGAAAAAAAACCAAACCAACAACGACGAGCGTTTCAATGCTTGTTTGGTATTGCGAGAAATAAAGCAAAAACTGGAAACCTGATGTCAAAGTCATTTGCACTTTCTATAAGCCGGAGGGGTCCCATTGCAAGTGATTACTCAGGGCAAAGGTCAGGACCTCAAAATGCATAGCTGACCCATCAAACAATATCAGAACGGCACATTTCACAACATTTATTTGTGGTTTTGCAAATACGTTGTTTTCCATGAATAAACTAATATCTGCCAGTACCTTAAATGAAACTACTGTTTTGATCCTACTCATGAACAGTGTACACACACACACACACACACACGAGTAAATGTCATCCCAAAAACGCAAAAATCTCAAAAGAGATTTTTAAACACATTTAAACCCTTAAAAGTTTCACATTAATACAAATAACTTAAATATACTTAATGTTAAGTGGCACAAATATCAGGCCTACATTTAAGTACAAATTGTATTTTGATGTCTGCAACTGAAAAAAACAAAACAAAACAAAGACAGACAGACTGGAAAATAATTTGAAGCATGTGAATAAGCAAATGAAGCCTCAAAACGTCCACATGACTATGCGCACACAGCACTTCTCTTTATTATCTTTATCTAGCAGCAATCGACCGCGAATCCGAAACAGGATTTCTGTGAAAGAAATCAGCGATTTTATTTGAAGACCACCTTCCGACCTCCGTTCACATTCACGTTATTCCGCCGCAACATTTTGCTCACTCTGCGCTCCTCGTCAGGTGTACTCATAGCCCGAAACTCCTTTTCAGGGTGGAGTCAAACAGATGCGGTGAGAGCCTCCAGACTTTGCTACTCACAGCAGTGGACTCTGATTTCAGCCCCCAGAGACCAGCGGGCCATCAGGACAGTCCTCCCACCAGGACCGTGTGTACCTCTGCCTGCAGAGTCAGTGCACGCACGCACGCACACACACATGCACATGCTACGCTACTACTGTATGTAAACATTATATTTCATAGGATATCATTATGCTGGGGCAGCATGGCGGCCTGGCGGTTAGCATGTCTGTCTCACAGTTTCGGGGTTCGAATCTCGGCTCCGGCCTTCCTGTGTGAAGTTTGAATGTTCTCTTTGTGCTTGTGTGGGATTTCTCTCATATTCCAAAAATAATGCATGTTAGATTCACTTCACTGAAGACTAAATTCTCCATAGGTGTAAATTACGGGGGTCAATGATTCGTTTCAGCAGCGATTCGATTCGTATCGTGATTTGCGGTGGCCGATTTGATTCAAGAACGATATTTATTGAGAACGATACGATCTGAAATGATTCAGTAACTTTTTAGCCCGAGATTCATCCAGTGTGACAGTGACATACATAAATGAATAAATACAGTGATCCCTCGTTTTTCGCAGTTAATGGAGACCAGAACGCCCCGCGAAAGAGGCATAAAAAGTTATGCTGTTTTCTACGTTTGTATATTTTGCTGCTCTGTTTGTGTCAGTCGGTTAAGGTTTGTAATTACCGTAACATGGATGCAAATTTCTGTTAGCCCGTCTGTATCATCAAGTAACATATGTTACTGTACACTAGCCGAGTTTGCTGACAAATATATGGTTCGATTGAACATTTTGGTGTTTCAATGTACAGTTTTTAATTCTGTTTTATGTCAGTTTTACAGGAAAATTCAGTTGAAGCATGCACGCATGCACACAGCTCTCTTTTCGAGAGCTGTGTGAGCGAGAGAGTCTTTGTTTTCTTCACAGGAAAAGAGCGCAAACAAGTGCTCAGGAATACTTGAAAAAGGTTTCAATGTGTTTCAAGTGTGTGGAATTGTTCCTTTAAATGGTCCTCCTATAGCGCAGATTTTCACGGGTGGGTGTGGAACGCATCCCCCGCGATAAACGAGGTTTCACTGTATCGGGAGACAGGAAAGGGCTACGCATGACTTTGTCCTGGCTGCTCAGTACAATATGACTAAAGTGCCAATAAGTCGTTACAAAGGGAACGGAATTTACCATACGAAGTCAACGGTCCTTGTAGAGTAGCTCACCTCTTTTATATCGCACTTGTTTGACAGTTAAGAATATGAAAAAGTTGACTCACCTTCAGCAATCCTTCCACTTCGACGAAGAATGTTGATTTCTCTCCCACCAGATTACTAAGCGGACTCTCGCCCGTCGGCGGTCTAAGGGCCGTGGTCCTAGACTCGGGTGGTCACCAGCTGCTGGAGGTGAGCGGCTCTCGTGGTCGTCTGTGCAGAATTTTGTCCCCTTCGCCCTGGGAGTGCGTTAAGACTGTTTGCAATGATCCAGATTTGGGACCGTCGTGGCCTCAGGAAATGCCTCGACCTGACTGCCCTCAACAAACACGGCGGCGTGTACGACGACGGTGAGACGGACGCGAGCTACTTTACTGTCGCTAGTTTGCCGTCTGGCTATCTTTGGGAGCCATTCAAGTTCAATCGGCGCTTGAAACGTCACGCTAGTTTTGATGTCTCCTCACAATTACGGCCCGTACGGGTTATTGGTAAATATGGAGATAGACAAGTTATACTGTTTGACTCTCATTTGAAAGTCAGCTGCAATCCTTCTGAGCTATAGAAGATGGATGTTTCCACCTGTGCAGTAAATTAAAGCTTTAGGGGGGGGGGGGGGGGGGGGGGGGGACAGATTTTGTAATAAATGATTCCAAATCTAATTCAACTTGTAGGGAAGTTTTGTTTTGAAAGATGACCAAATGGAAGTCGGACCAGTGTCATGGAAGGAATTGTGCTCATACTTTGAGGTATCTTCCAGTGTATATGGATATCTTCTTTGACTGCAGTGTCAATAAATGTGTGTCTTTTTTTTCCTGCTCTCAGCTCACTTTGGTGGTCTGTCATGGTCAGAGTGTGAGAGCAAACTTCTTTACGTAGCGGAGAAGCTCAAGAACACAAATGAGTCAGCGTGGGGGAAGGTATATGACACGCGCGCGCATGTCACATACCATGGCACACGGGAGCTCCGATGCCATCTTGCATGTGGCCGAGCAGGACAGGAGCGTGTACTGCGACGACTGGGGCGAGGCTCTGACCGACAGGAGCACACCGGCCGTTTGCGTGGTCAGTCTGCACAGCGGGTCGGCGGACGTGTTGCCGGGTGTCCCCGCGGACGTCTCGCCTGGACAGGTGAGCACGCGGTCCTCCCTCCAAATATCCTAGTCCGACCATCATGGCCTGCTGTGCCAGTTGTGTTTTGCGTTGTCTCCTTCAGGCTCTGTGGGCTCCGGGCGGCCAATCTGTGTTTTTCATTGGTTGGTACCACGAACCCTTCAGGTTGGGACTCAAGTTCTGCTCCAATCGCAGGTTAGAAAGATGTTTCGTGTTCCAACTTGTGTTTACGCTGACAATGACTTATAGCTGATATTGTCTCAAAGCAGTCTCAAGCACCCGGATCTCGGCCGGGTGCGGGCCATCAACTCATTTATTTACCTGTCGAGCAGAAACGTTACTAATTCCGCATTGGTCCTGAAGTGCTTTGCGAGTTTGCGGTGATTCTCTCCCCCCCCCCAATGCCGGCTCCTTTTGAAGAGGTGCTCGCTCACTTGTTTACCCCTTACCCTTGCTTATTCTCCAATTCCTTCTTTGTAACTTTTGTGGCTAACCGGAGGTAAATACTGTAATCCGGCCACGAAAACAAGTCTGGACGAGCCTGCAACGTAGCTGCGAGGCTCTGGCGTGTGTGTGTGTGTGTGTGTGTGTACACTTCACCCCAACGGTCTCTGATTAGCTATTCTTGTCGCACCGTGCCCAGTGGCACAATAATGATTACAATTTAATTAGAGGCGTAAAATGGCGCCAGACAGAGGATGAATTGTCAAAAGATCCTTTTCATAATATTCTACTGTCAGGTTACACAGTTTTAACACATGTGACAAAATGTTTTATTTTTTTTAAATTTGATTCCATTTATTTATTTTTCATTGAACTTTTAGCATTATTTCCCATAGCAGATCATCGTAACCTCCAAACGCCGCGTATTTGCGCCGCCTTGCATTGGCGCTGCATTGTCTCAACTCTTGCAGGTCAGCTTTGTTCCAGCTCGACATGGACGGACATTGCGGTGAGTCATTACAGTCACTAGTTCACGAATGTAGCGTCACTGTCGGGCCGAAACCTCCTATGTCCAAAATTGTTCCGTTTCATACTTACAAATCGTTGAGCACTCTTTCGATTTCAGCAAGCTCTCAGGCGTTTCACCATTTTGAGCAGGAATGAGAAATGTCCCCAAATTTGAGTGGGAATTCTCTGCGAAGTCTGTTCTTGTTCATCAAAAGTAGCCACTAAGGCGTAGGTGTCAAACTCCAGGCCCGGGGGCCATTTTACGGGGCCCGCCAAAGCAAATGTGTGATTTTTGCTCAAATCTGTACCCATATTCCAAATTGTCATAATAATCAACAATAATGTTGAGATATTGCATTTTTCTCTGACCAAAGCCTTCTTCTCCAGTAACTTGAACAAACTATTATCCTTGTCTTCTGATTTCAAGACTAGTTGTCCCTCAATTTGGTAATAATAATTGGATTTGGTTCTAACGGCCCTCTGAGGGAAATCTTCGCTAACGACAATGCGGCCCGAGACAAAAAGGAGTTTGACGCCCCTGCGCTGAGGTGTATGTATATATAACCTTCTCCGAAATATACATCGTCTAAAGCAGAGCGCTTGACGGGGGACAAGCTGTCAGTTTCCTGTCCCAGGCTGAGTCCAGACGGGTCTACGCTGGTCTACTTGCAGGGCCAGGTTTTTGGGCCTCACAATCAGTGCCTCAGTCTGCAGCAGGTGCCTGTGCCATGTACATTGCGGTACTTGTGTGTACACGCTATGGATATTCCAGGAGTTACCAGTGACTGTTGATCTTCCGTAGTTGGACCTGAACAGTAGGAAGACGTCCACACTGTTGGATGTTGTCCATAGACCACAGAGCGGCAAGTGGCATTTTCCTTTTGTTTTCTGTATTCTGGCGATTGCTTATGGTATGTCGCGATGTATCATTCATTTCTTTCTTTGGCATTGCTCAGCATTCGCATACCCGCGGCGCAAATGAAATTTGAATCGCAAGAGTGTGTCAAACAGGTCAGTCCGTAATTGGAAATGTGCTCGCGCTCCAGACGGCTTTGCTGGCGTTTACGAAGCCCTGGCGTCCGGCTGCTGGTCTGCGGACGGTCGCAGAGTTGTGTTCAGCAGCGCCTGTCGGAACCGCAAGGTAAAACGTTGCACGTGTGCGTGCGCAGCGTTGGGGAGTAACTCGTTCGATGGGATTTCATGACAAAACGTAGGACATTCTCATCGATTACATTACGAGGAGAAAGTGTGCCATTCAATCACAGTTGCTTTTGGAAAGTTCCATGATTCCAATTTTAGGCGCATTTAAAAAATGAGCTGCGAAAGCCGCCACGTCCTTCCTCTAAATCCGACGCTTGTGATTGGCTAGCTATCTCTGGTCATGTGCCATTCTGGCTGTAGTTCATAAACATGACCTATTTGTCCAAAGAAATGGATTCGGCCTTTAGCTTTCGTTGCGTTGACTGATTGTCTGCATTTCGACATCATCGATCAATCCCTCTTTCAGGATCTCTTCATGGTGGACAGGCGCTCAAAGAAAGTTTCCCCCCTCTCTTGTGGTGAGAGTCCTTCCTCTGTCCAAGGCTGAATTTACCACGACGTCTTTGCTCACAAGTCTCTCCCTTTTAGGCCTGCTCGATGCAAGCAAGATTTATGGCAGCTGGAAGCTTCTCACCATCCAGAAGGACCTGATGATCGTGTGCTGCTCCAGTCCCAACACGCCACCGACAATGGTTACGACACGCACGCACGCACGCACGCACGCACGCACACTCACGTGCATTCACTCGCCGCATCATTAGGTACAAGTGTACAATCTAATGAGCTCCAATAAAAAAAGCTGTCAAATCTTTTTTGAAGCTACCAATGTTCCGTGTCGATTGACGCTGTCGGGGGTTTTCAAACAGTGGATAACAATTTGTGTGTTGCTGTTCGCTATTAGCGCTTGAATTTTTGATCGGATGCGTGTTTGTGCGTGCGCAGCTGGTGGCTTTCCTCCCCTCGGCAAGTGAAGCTGTGACCTGGCTGCCCCTTCAGGAGCCCATGATGACCTTTGACTTCCTGTGGACTGTTCTAGATGTCGAGCCTCCACCAGAAGAGGACAACGCAAGCTACCGTGAGATGGAAACACACAGACAGAAAAACACCGAGCGAGTTTTTGCTCGGGGGTTGTCGCTAAGAGTTGTGTGCTTGCGTTTTTAGCCGGGTTAACGTTCGGCGCGATCTCGGTGAAACCGCGCAGTCGTCACCGCGGAGGTCCGACGCCGCTCGTGGTCTTCATTCATGGGAAGTCTAATTCATCACGATTCACCATTCACCATTCAGTCCACTCCCGCTGCTTCTTTTTCATTGTTTTCGACTTTCTGGCGCTTCAAGGCACGATGTGTCCCACAGGTGGGCCGCACTCTCAGTTTGCTGCCGAGTGGAACAGCACCACTGCTGCTCTGGTCTCTCTTGGCTTCGCTGTGCTCATGGGTAGGACGCACCTACGATAACTTATTACTTTACGTTTTACCTCGCGTTCACCCCTTTGTTGATTTGTTTGCAACTTCTCCGCAAACTTTATGATCATTTTTTTGAAATCTACATTTTGATTTTGATTCAAGTGAAAAATCATGTCAAATCTCATCTAAGTTGGTCATCAATTGTCATGGTTTATCATAACATGCAGATGATTTTTTGGGATTTGGCAACAATTGAAATTGAACGTGCGAATATCCGATCATCAGAGCCTTCCACGAGTCTCCGGTGTCCTCGGTAGAAATCGTTTTTTTACTCAGCGCGGAAGCCTTGCTGCGGGCCTGCGCTTTCTCAGTGCTCTTGTTCGAAAGAGAGACGCTTTCATGACAAATTCTGCTCCTCTATTCCAAGTGAACTACCGCGGCTCCACAGGCTTTGGCCAGGACGGCATTCTATCCCTCATCGGCCACATTGGAAGCCAAGATGTTAAAGATGTGCAGGTAGCTGCCCATCTATCATTTTGCTAACCTCCCTCCCTCCCTCCCTCCTTCCGTCCGTCCGTCCGTCCTCCCCCCCCCCCCCCCCCCCCCCCCCGCAACCAACTCGGCCTTACCCACGTGTCTACTCCAACCGACTAACCCTAACAACCAAGAGTGGATATAAAAAGTCTACACTCCCCTGTTGAAATCATTTAGTGATCCAAAAAACCCCAAGATAGTCTCCCTGCACCAACGAGCCCGCCTACGAAGCTATCGACATACTTACCGTGTTTTGCGCAGAGGGCCGTGCTTGCTGCGCTGGACAGCGACACGACTCTTGACCCCGGGCGCGTGGCTGTGATCGGCGGTTCCCACGGCGGTTTCCTGTCCTGTCACCTGGTGGCTCGGTACCCGGACTTCTACAAGGCGTGTGCGGCCAGGAACCCCGTCATCAACGCTGCCACCTTGCTGGGCACCAGTGACATCGTGGACTGGTGAGAGCAGCGACGCTGCCGGCTTGGCTGTCGCTCCGAATGTTTGACGGTTGGCCCCTCTTCGGTCACCCCAGGCGTTACACCTGTGTGGGCTTACGGTACTCGTACAACCAGACGCCCACCGCAGAAGCCTTGGCTGCCATGTTGGAGAGGTCGCCTATCGTGCACGCTGCACAGGTCAGATCTGCTCACATATACAGATTAGCATTAGCAGCAATTCAAATAGAAAATGGATTTTATAATGAAGCACATTAGCATTGAAAATGCGTAGAGAATTAGCCAAATCACAGCAGAGTGTAAAAGAGTGTCTTTTCGTTTTCCGAGTATAAAGCCACCTCCATTTTCTTTTTGGTTCCTTGTTCAACATCCGGCCACACTTTCAATAATTTGTCTCGTCTTTCTCGATTCGACTGTTTTGATAAATGAAGCCAACTGTTACTACAGCTGCTCACCAAGTACATGCATTAGTGCTCAAGATGTTTGTCATGAACCCACAACAAGTGTGTTAAGGTGTGTGATTTTACGTAGATCAAGGCTCCGGTGCTTTTGATGCTGGGAGGAAGGGACAGACGGGTGTCTCCTTATCAAGGTCTGGAACTCTATAAAGCGCTCAAGAGTCGGGCAGCGCCTGTCAGGTACAACGATGAATGCCTCACACGTGCAAGCAGTCAACCGTGTCACACAGACTCAAAATGTGTCCATCTTTTAACATTCGGTGCCATTGACGGATTTAGAAGTCGGATAGTCACGTTTACTTGGAGGCCTGGCAGTGAATGAGTTAAGGCGAAACGAAACAAAATGTCACGATACACTGTACGTTAAGTCATAATTTTGCCAAAATAAAGTTGTAATAATATAAAGATGATTGTAAGATTATAAGAAAAAGGTATAATGCTACTTTTACGCTGTTGCTCGTAATATTGCACCTTTCATGGTGTTTTTTTCCCCATGTTTGTCTGTAGTACTCCTTCACACTTTGGTGTTCACTGGTAATCATTGTTGGGTTTGTCTTTGCAGGTTATTGTGGTTTGCAGAGGATGGACACTCTCTGTCCAGAGTGGACACGCAGGCCCAGTGCTTTCTCAACGTCGCGCTGTGGCTACAGCAGCACCTCTAACACACACGCAATCGTATTACGCAATCATTTTCGGGCCCAGTCATGGGAGTCGCGGCGTTTTAAATAAATAGCTTTACTACCTGCATTGCTTTTTGGTTTTCTTCAGACCAGCGAGATCTCCGAACCAGGAGGTTTGAATTGTTCTTCTTTGTGAGAGATTAAGAGAGGAGAACTGCACAAGTGCTGATGAATAGCTGGTGTAGAGTCAAACTTCATTATTCAGTTGTGAGGGTTGAGGAAATGATAAATAACAAGAATGGCGAGCCCGGGTAAATATACAGCGAAAGCAACCTTCTTTAACTGGATGTTTATCCTGTAAACAAAGGGAAAGAATGTGTACATTCTGATTGTCCAGGTTGGCGTTGACCACTTGTAACCTTAATGATACATCTTTTAACGGCACATTCTTCGAAGAAAAATGTAGCCGTTAACGCCGAAGGAGACGGTGTCGCGCGATCAAAACAAACGAAGCTTGATTTTTGATCTCAGACCGAGTTGAACAAACTCAAAAATCTGGATTCATCGACATAATACTTTTTCCAAAAAGTCATGCAGTAATTACTTCCCCTTGTTTGTAATTATATTTATGAAGGAGTAATTCAGTTACTTTTTGGGTATGGTAAGTAATTTTGGAAAAATGAATTTGCCCAATGAAAGCCTGCCACATATGGCCCACTGGGGTCCTTAAACTGACCCACTGAGCATTGACATGATCAAGAATCCTGTGATTGATTTAGCTGTTTTTCGCACTAAAATTGGTTACTTAAAATGTATTTATTCATTGAGCTCTCTAAATAACTTACAAATAAAATAAGCAATTTTATTCATTTAACATTTTCTGAGCCGCTTCTCGTCACTAGGGTCGCGGGCGTGCCGGAGCCTATCCCAGCTGTCATCGGGCAGGAGGCGGGGTCCACCCTGAACCGGTTGCCAGCCAATCGCAGGGCACTTACAAACAAACAACCATTCGCACTCACAGTCACGTTAGAGTGTCCAATGAATGCATGTTTTTGCCCGGAGAAAAGCCACGCAGGCACGGGGAGAACATGCGAACTCCACACAGGCGGGGCCGGGGATCGAACCCGGGTCCTCAGAACTGTAAGGCTGACGCTCTTACCAATCGCCCACCGTGCCGCCTGCATTTAACATTTTGTTTAGAAAATGATTACAATTATTTTTAAGTTATCAATACAATAAGAGTTTCCAAACACGCCTTCAGCACTCCATAGCTCATCCACACGTGAGCACAAAAGGTGTGCCGTCCCGCAGTTACTCACTCCTTTTCTAGAATGTGTAGTTTCTACAACGTCCAGCAGAGGACAGCATCTCATTGTCTTGCTAGTTTTGCTACTTGAGCAATTGCAAGCAAACCAGCGGCTGGAATCTTTGAATGCAAGGAAATGGGTTCAATATGCGAGCGCGCGTCAGAGAAGGCGAACGTGACAAAACAGACGTTTGATGTTTCCTGTTTGCCCGGTGTGACGACGGACGTTTTTCAACTGGTGGGCCAGGGCCCAAAAGGGGGTCGTTGCCCTATGATGGGTGGCTCGTGCGCATGTAGTAATACATTACAGGGGTCCTTGGAGAAAAAGCCACTTATTAATGAGATGAAATCAAGATAAAAAAAAAAAAAAAAAGAAAAATAGATACCACTTTCGAGAGAAATATTTTGTGACCCGAAATAACTTTTGACTTCATTCCTGCATTCTCGGACGTTCCTTTACTGGAAACAAGCGATGTGGTCAACGGCACACTATGGAATTATCTTCCAGACGTTCCGCGCCGCCGCGTTACGCTCCGTTGCAGCTGCGGCCTCATGAGGTCATCGTCACGCGGTCACCGCTGCTGACGAGGAAAGCGAAGAGAAGGAGAAGTGACTCAAGGGTGACGGACAGATGGAGACGTTCGGCGCGGGTTTCGGGCCGCGTGGGCCGAGGCGCTGAGACGAAAGCATTGTT
The DNA here is from genome assembly GCF_024500385.1 of Phyllopteryx taeniolatus. NCBI lineage: Eukaryota > Metazoa > Chordata > Actinopteri > Syngnathiformes > Syngnathidae > Phyllopteryx > Phyllopteryx taeniolatus. The sequence goes on from NC_084502.1 coordinate 5,675,378, forward strand.
CCGAGCCCGGACCCGAGCCGCGCGTAGGAGGCAGACAAAGGCAGGAAAGACTGCACGTGGGTTTTGTACGTAAGAGGACAAAGGATCCCTTGGTGTCGGATTGTTGTCTGGCTTCCTGTCCACAAGTGGCTGCAGAGGAAGAAAAGTAGAAAACAAGAAATAGTTCCTATCATAGAACAGGCAGGCTGTGCAAGTGGCAAGGTTTCAGTTGTTCTAATAAAAGCTTGAGTTCAATGGGAACCTTCAAGAAATTGGACCATGCCTCAGTTGCCATTTTACAGTCTGGGCAAGTGAAGCGGTGACCCACCAGATACAGCAGATGGCAGCGTTCTTTCATTTCTAAATGGAGTTTATGGAGAGTCAACAAAATGGGTCTTTTCATCCTTTTTTCCCCCTTGGAGTTCCCAGACTTGCCGTTCTTGGTGTTGTTTTCCTGCTGTCTTCTTATGGTACACAATTGCCAACTCAACAAAACCTATTTTGCAAATGTGGATGCATCCATTTTCTGGAGGCCTCCATTTTAGGATGGAGGCCTCTTCCAGTTGACCAGTTGTAAATGATGGACTGGGTACATATATTGACAGACAACTGTTCATCGTATATATATTTTGAAAAGCATTTTATTTCTTTTTTTTTCTGCATCCGGCCGCTAATTTAATGGCAAATGTTTGGCTGATGAACCTCAGCGACATCGCTGTAAGATTGACTGGAAACCATACTGTAGCTGTTTCTAAAGCGAATCAGAAAACAGATACATAAAAATAATTAACTTTTGTTGACAGGTTAGCACTCTCTTCCAATAAAGCTGATTTTTTTTTTTCGGGGGGGGGGGGGGGGGGGGGTCTACTACAGGGAACATATACGGAAAATATCCATCCATCCATCCATCCATCCATTTCCTGAGCCGCTTCTCCTCACGAGGGTCGCGGACATGCCGGAGCCTATCCCAGCTATCATCGGGCAGGAGGCGGAGTACGCCCTGAACCGGTCGCCAGCCAATCGCAGGGCACACACAAACAAACAACCATTCGCACTCACATTCACACCTACGGGCAATTTAGAGGCTTCAATGAACCTACCACGCATGTTTTTTGGGATGTGGGAGGAAACCGGAGTTCTCGGAGAAAAGCCACGCAGGCACGGGGACAACATGCGAACACCACACAGGCGGGCCCGGGGATTGAAATTCCTTTGTTGTTGTTGTTGCCAGCTACATGGAAACACCAAAAGGTAAGCGCGAAGTAGCAATAAATGCTCACAGTGTTAGCAGTGCTAGCTTCTGACGAAAAATGTTCTGTTAACGTTTGGCTAAGTTGTGGACGTCGGGGTGGAGGGCGAAGCTACTTAACAAGTGCAATCGGGCGGCTTGGTGATAAAGAATTGAAGGAGTGAACATTTTTCGCTCTGGAAGGACTCCCATGAAATTTGGGGCACTGTTTGGGGGGAAAATGGACGAGACCGGCCGGGACAGGCTCCGGCATGCCCGCGACCCGAGTGAGGACGAGCGGAACGGAAGATGAATGAATGAATGGCTAGAGGCATTGGAAAAGTCGCTAAATGTAGCCACCGTGCAGCTAAATTTGCAGCGCTGAGTCGCATGCTCTAAATCGGCCCTGGGAAAATGGAAAATGGAAAATGGAAAAGCAAGCCAAGTGTGACAAGTGGATGTTAAATGTGCGTTTTTTCTTTGTCTCTCGTGTATTTTGGCAGAAGACTGTCCCAGACATGTTATTAAGACAAGTGGGAAGTGTTTTCAATTGTGAAAAATGTCTCCTCCTTTCCCACAAAATCACACAATGACTTTTTTTTTTTGGGGGGGGGGGGGTAAAATAACAATAAATAAAAGAACAAATGTGTCTTTTTTTTATTTGAGGTGTTTGCTGTTTTGAGATGTATTCCATCATAATTTTCAAATATTTTCCTGTAGAACCGAGACCTTAGGAATTCTGCCATTTGGGTGTTCTATCATAACATAAGGAAGGCGGGGTCAAAATATTACAAAATAATGTCTGTAGGTATAACGTAGTGCATTGCATTTCAATAGGACCACAAATGCAGCCCCCCTTGCAAAGTGTAGGCCGGTCCCAAGCCCGGACAAATGCAGAGGGTTGCGTCAGGAAGGGCATGCGCCTTCAAACTTTGCCAAACAAATATTAGAGTATCAGATCGAGTGATGAGGCTGAAACTTGAAATTGAGGGTGTTATGTGTAATGTGATTAGTGGCTATGCTCCACAGGTAGGATGCGACCTCGAGGTGAAAGAGAAATTCTGGAAGGAGCCAGACCAAGTAGTTCTGAGCATCCCAGACAGAGAGAGAGTCGTGATTGGTGCAGATTGGAATGGACATGTTGGCGAAGGAAATAGGGGTGATGAAGAAGTGATGGGTAAGTACGGCATCCAGGAAAGGAACTTGGAGGGACAGATGCTGGTAGACTTTGCTAAAAGGATGCAAATGGCTGTAGTGAACACTTTTTTCCAGAAGAGGCACGAACATAGGGTGACCTACAAGAGCGTAAAGGTAGAAGCACGCAGGTGGATTACATCTTGTGCAGATGATGTCATCTGAAGGAGGTTAGCGACTGTAAGGTAGTGGTAGGGGAGAGTGTGGCTAGACAGCATAGGATGGTGGTGTGGAAGATGACTCTGGTGGTGGGGAGGAAGATTAGGAAGACAAAGGCAGAGCAGAGAACCATGTGGTGGAAGCTGAGACAGGACGAGTGTTGTGCGGCTTTTCGGGAAGAGGTGAGGGAGGCCCTCGGTGGACAGGAGGAGCTTCCAGAAGACTGGACCGCTGCAGCCAAGGTGATCAGAGAGGCAGACTTGGTGGTGGAACCTCACAGTACAGGAAATCATACAAGGAAAACGGTTCGCTAAGAAGAAGTGGGACACTGAGAGGACCGAGGAGAGGCGAAAGGAATACATTGAGTTGCGACACAGGGCAAAGGTAGAGGTGGCAAAGGCAAAACAAGAGGCATATGATGACATGTATGGCAGGTTGGACACTAAAGAAGGGTGAGGCTACAGGGAGAAGAGATGGCAAGGGCGGAGGACTTGAAATACTTGGGGAAACCGTCCAGAGCAACGGTGAGTGTGGTCAGGAAGTGAAGAAACGGGTCCAAGCGGGAAGGCGTCAGGTGTGTTATGTGACAGAAGAGTCTCTGCTAGGATGAAGGGCAAAGTTTAGAAAACAGTGGTGAGGCCCGCCATGATGCACGGATGAGAGACAGTGGCACGGAAGAGACGACAGGAAGCAGAGCAAATGAAGATGTTGAGGTTCGCTCTCGGAGTGACCGGGTTGGATGAAATTAGAAATGAGCTCATCGGACGGACGGCCGAGGTTCGATGTTTTGGAGACAAAGAGAGAGAGAGCAGACTTGGACGTCCAGAGGAGAAATGGTGAGTATGTTGGTAGAAGGATGACGAGGATGGAGCTGCCAGGCAAAAGAGCCAGAGGAAGACCCAGGAGAAGGTTGATGGATGTCGTGAGGGAAGACGTGAGGGCAGTCGGTGTTGGAGAGGAGGATGCAGGAGATAGGCTTCTCTTTATTATTCGGATGACGCGCTGTGGCGACCCCTAACGGGACGAGCCCAAAGGAAAAGAAGATTTCAGGTTGACCACATTGCTAAACACTGCTCAATAAATACCTCCTTGCTCAGTTATAATTGAGCAGAAGTATCTTTGTAAAGGGAAAATTCTTGAGACGTGACGTTGCTGCCACATGCGCGTTACTTTGTCGCAGGACCCTTTGAATTTCCCGCATAGCATCGCAATAGTCACATGGCGGATAAAATCCGATTGCCAACCACAAAGTTCCGACATCTGCAACTCTCCAACAATTCCTTCCGCCCGTCAAGCACTTTTCCACATTCACATGAGTGCGTTTAGGAACAAAACCATGTTTGATTAGGATTTGGGGCAAGAGGAAGCACAGCCTCTCAGAATGTAGTGAAATGAATGTCTAGCTTTCCTCCGTGATCCTCTGTTGACCTTCTTCCTGCCCTCGAGCATTGTTTCATTTCGCCGCTAAGCTGTGTTCGGTGTGTGTATACAGAGCATCGGTGGGCCCGCACGCAGCCCGCGGCGACTGTGGGCTTGCGGGGTTTGCGCTGACGTATCATCTCCCTTTTGATTCGGGGACTTTTGGAGGAAGTTTAGACAGCGTGATCTCCGCTCAGGATGCGACAGGGACAGTTCATCTGTTCTTGGATTGACTCTTTGCTGCTGGTTGGGAAAAGAGAGGGTTATTATCGTGTCAGTGGTTGGTGAAGGTGTGCCATGAGAGATCATCACAAAGAATTCATCTTCGTTTGTGTACGCCAGCAATGTGTAGTCACCGGCAGAACAATTCAATGCTCTTCCGTAAAGTAGAATGAAAGTGTGTTGCCGTTCATACAACAGAATAAATGGTGGCGCGCTGGCATGCGCGGACTGAGGCGGTCAATTGGTGACGAGATCATCATCGTTTCAATATATATACACTTCTCGTCAGAAGGGGACAGATGCCCGGACGCATTTTACGCATTTACCGTAAGCCCGCGTGCAAATTAGCACACTGTTCCCATTTGCGTTTGGAAACACCGAAACAAACGGGCTAAAGAACTTTGCTCTTTTCCATCCATCCATCCATCCATCCATTTTCTGAGCCCCTCATCCTCACATCCTCTTTTATCGCTGCCATTTTTTTAGGGGTTGACCTTCGCTTAAAGTCTAAGTGGAATCCCAGAAACACGCGCCCTCCTATCTGTTCCTGTGCACGGGTTTGTTACAATCTCAGCCCCAGATGCATCATGGGAAGAAGTGCATCGTGCGCATGAACATGACCAAGGCCAGATGGAGGCGAGCCAATGGGAGGCTATTAGCGTGTGAACTGCGGTGGCTCCCACCCGTCCCCAAATCCCAAATCCCAAATCCCACAATCCTCAACATGTACAGGACATACTGTTTGTTGTCTTAGGTGGGAGCGAGCGCTCCAGCCGGAACAAAATAGAGCTTCAACGTGCCAAAGTTGTGCCGATAGAAGTCCTCGGTCAAGGAGTTGCTCTTGTTTGCGTCAAGCAAAATCAGGTTTGCTTGACGCATCCCAGTTCTTCAGTAAAGTTAAGAGTTAAAGAGCCAAACTGCATATACAAAAAAACAACAACAACAAACAAAAAAACTATCCTAGAAACCGTGTGAAATGAACTGCAGTGAAGGGACGCAATCAAAACAAACACATCATTTCATAAATACAGTTAATACTAGGCGGCACGGTGAACGACTGGTTAGAGCGTCTGCCTCGCAGTTCTGAGGACCGGGGTTCAATCCCCGTCCCCTCCTGTGTGGAGTTTGCATGTTCTCCCCGTGCCTGCGTGCGTGGCTTTTCTCCGGGCCCTCCGCTTTCCTCCCACATCCCAAAAAACATGCATGCTAGATTGATTGAAGACTCTAAATGGCCCGTAGGTGCGAATGGTTGTTTGTTTGTATGTGCCCTGCGATTGGCTGGTGACCGGCTCAGGGCGTACCCCGCCTCCTGCCCGACGATAGCTGGGATAGGCTCCGGCACGCCCGCGACCCGCGTGCCAACCATAGGAGTAAAGGTATACTTTGGAGACATTGAGAAAAACAGTCACTGAGCAATAAAGGGTTGCTAGTTATCTGGTAATGGCGGTACAAATTGTGCAAAAAGATGCAGAGTCCTCTCGCACTTAAAGCCGTTCCAATGACTAATCTCGCAATAGTCCGGCGCAATGAGCATTGTGCAAGGGGCGCCGAGACTTCAAGGAGCGGATGCGGTTTAAAGTGACGAGTAGTGCGATCATCTGGGACAGTGTCGATTGTGCAAATGTTGCAGATACTCCTCAGTCGGTGTGCCAATGGAGCAGATGCTACTCTGGCACGAGTGGCCAGTATTGGTCAACGACAGATATGCAAATAGCGCAGCGTGGCGAGACTATGTGACAAGCAACTCAAGTCCAAAAATTGCCAGCATGTTGTAATGGAATTGTAGCTTAGCTGTTTAAGAAGTTGATCGGAAGAGGGAAGAAGCTGTCGGAATGTCTGCTAGTTCTAGTTTGCATCGATCGGTAGCGCCGACCTGAGGGAAGGAGCCGGAAGAGCCCGTGACCGGGATGCGGAGGGTCCGAGAGGATTTCGCACGCTCTTGTCTTAGTTCTGGCAGCGTGCAAGTCCTCAAGTACAAACAAGTTACACAATTTTTCCAAACTCTTCAGGCAGGAGGAATTTATGAGCAATAAAAAAAAAAAAAACCACGGTTGTGAAATATGTTAATTTCCCGCCTCACTGTAAACGTTCGCCCGCTTCAATCTCTCCGATCGTCACACAAATCTTTCAGCGTTACGTGCGCGTCGGGCTCGTAACTCATCGAGCGCTTGTCAGCGAGCGACGGCTTCGCCATCGTCCTCCTGCCAAATAGGCATCGTAAAGCGTGCCTGGACCCAACTTCAAATCTTTGCCGTCGCTCCGTCATGTGGCACAACACATCAATCCATCTTGTGCTGCACATAAGCAACAATCAACAAACTGCAAATAAATCAATCAACTGTTCTCTGTTGGTCACAGTTTGGATGAACTTTTTGGGGGGCTCATTTTCAGCATTTTCTTTTTGTATGAATAATCAATGCAGCACTGCATTTGGCAATGCGTGTCATGTATTATTGCATCCGTTTAGGTTCTGTAAATGAACCATGCAGCGAAAGTTGTGCACCTTCTGCCACCGATGTCGCAGTACAGCAACTATGCAAAACTTCCAAATATGAATGCAGCACTTTTCTTTTTGGCTCCCATTTTTCATGCACTGAACTCAAAGGCTTTTTCAATGCACACCAAACAGCAAAAAATCTTTCAAATATTCTTCCCAAATCTGTGAAGGCTCTGGTCACATCGCAGGTCAGTTCCGATTTTTGTTTCTTTTTTTCAATGTGAGCAGGTACAGTTGCGATTTTGTTCATATCCGACCCAGGCCTCTTTCATATATGTCGGATATGTACGCGACGCTCACGGGAAACAGACGCAATGGCGGACGACAGGAGTCAGTGGGCAAACCAAGAGTTCTTTAGAACTGCTACATCTCCGGCTGCACCAAATCCTTGAAATGGCCACGAGCGTGTCATGACGACAACTACTACGCCGGAGCCCGTCGTCACTTCCGCCACCGCGGCGACTCGATGGCAGCGCCTAGAAGCCGCATTGGTTTCTTTGGCAAAATGTCCAAATTGGGCCTCGTGCCCCGCAGTGTGAACGTAGCGTCCGTCTGTGTCGGCGGGCTCACTTCTCCTTTGGCCAGATCGATTATATATTGCTATAATTAGCAAATACAAACAAAATGAAACTAAATTGGAATAGTCGATTCCAATGACATAAACCTCGCATCACTATTTAGTCCACAATATAACACTCCTCCCATTTCCTCCACCGTGCAGTAGATGAGAATGTCGAGGAGCACTGCATTGGCAGCATTGTGGCCCTTCTGGAAAAATAGTCGTTTTTCCAGAAGGGCAAAAGTAGCCCAACACTTCAACTGCTGTCGGCCGTTGCTCCGTCTTTGGCTTTGTCGCCGTTTTGCTTCCATAACACTTCATACGCATGGAAAAGTCTTGTGCTCCCATCTAGGGCGGGCCACGGAGCAAGTGGAGTGTGTGGGAGCGGGAGGGGCTGGAGTCATTGCGGCTTTTATTTCTTGCCCATCCAGGGTGGATTTCAGACGATTTGTTTTTCGGAACCCTTTTCTCCAAGACAAACACAAAGTGCTGCGACACTTTGCGCACAGCTGAGTGCCTCGTGTTCTCGCAGCAGTTTAGGAAGAACGTTCGCCTTCGGAACCTCGAAGGTCCAACATAAGCCGTCAACCTCTGATTCGTTGGGATTCGGAGACAATTTTTCCCACGGGAAATCTGTTCCAAGGAAACCCACTTAAAAGGAACATTTGAACATTCATGCAAAAAAAAGTTCACCACAGTTCATTTGAAGTCGCCAAAGATGAACAAAGTCTTTCGTCTCGAATGGAAAAAAGCAAAATGTGTAGATGACATTCTTTTGTCCCGTTCTCCTTCTCTTATCTCCTGTTGCCGGGGCTGCCCCTTTTTTTGGGACTTACAAAGTGTGGGAGAAACTCACCGGAACGTTTCTCCCATGAACAAGTGGAGGATGCCAACGCAACAAAAAACACATGCAGAGTCAATCCTTTGATGCTGAACTTTTGTTTCATGTGAAGTTGTTGAAAAAAAATGTTACTCAAGAACCCAAATATGTATTTTGCTAAAAAAACGCTAACGTGCAAACAGCAGGGAAAACAAAGGATCGGCATGAAAACCTTTTGCACAAACTCTATGTACATGAGAGACAGAGCCTCTCACGTGGCGAAATCATCGAAAATAGCTCTCACTTTGATGCAGGATTAGTTCAGTCAAATGGAAACGGTAATAATAGAGATATTACTAAATGAATTCTTCTCACATTGGGAATTTTGAATACAGCTCGATCGTGTGTCGCCGGTGAAGCGGCTTGCGCGTGCGCGTGTGTTAACATTCAGCTGATGTCGCGCGTGCAGCAGCGATGCAGCGAAGCTCCACAGCATGCGCGTTGCCAGCGATGGGCCGCCCTCATGTTTATTCACGCCGAGCGGAAACTTTGCCGCGGTGTTCATCAGCGAGGATCAGACGTACCGCCGAGTCAGCAGCGGAAGCGCACACCGTTGGTGCGAACATCCTCAAACTCTGCAAAAAGCCGTCGCATCGATGTCAACATTTAACCGTGTGTCTTTGCATTGATGCGCTTGCAATTTGTGCAGAAATGGCAGCTTCCACAGGCTCCAACCTGGGAACTGTCCAAAACACACCATAATACCCTAATCCTCGCAGAGTCAATGTACGATGTACAGCGTATGTGTTACCATCGACCGTAGCCCGCCGCTCGCCCACAGTCAGCTGGGATAGGCCCCGGCTCAACCGCGACCACAACTGAGGACCGGCGCTGTAGAAAACGGATGGAAGCTCTTTCTTCTGGGGCACTGGCCCGTGTTTCGGAGCCGACATCGGGCCCGCCCGCACCAACAATTTGCTCTACTGCAAAGAAAAATCGGCTTTTCGACGTGTTGATTGGTTTTGTCTATGGACACGTCGAAATGAGCTCAAAAGAAGTCCCGCAAGAAGTCCTCCTAAAGCTCTCCGAGAAACATCTTTGACATAAACACAGAGCGTATCATTTTCATTGCAAAGGTTTTAACAAAACAAAATGATTTTGCATCTTCAAACCGGAACAGTCTGTGACTCGCATGTAATTATGTTCGAAACCAGAGGTCACAAAAGTACTCCAATTTGTAAGGTAAAAAAAAAGGAATTCAACTCCTTTACTGAAATAAAAGTCCAAATGTACTTCAGTACGACGGCCGCCACCAATCGTTCTTGTGGCCGAAAAAGCCGATGGGCATTTCTCTGAAAAGGAGGCCGCAGGCGGGAGGGAAGACCTCCCAATCTGTTGCGCCGTAATACTCAACGAATAAATCAATGGGTATTCTATGTTCACTTGTGTTTTCCCCTAATATAAAATCTTTCAACAAGGAAACATTCATTTCCTTGTTGAAAGAAAAGAAACAATGGAATAATTGAACAAATTTGCTCGATATTATTTCTATGGCAGCAAAGTACTCGCTGGCTGCCGTACTGTGAGCCGTTGTAGCGGCATCGCTTCAAGTCGCGCGCCGAAACATTAGAATGATGCAATACGACGCGGTTGACAAAACGCTGCAGATGTGCACCGCTGGACCGAATGCGTGGAAAGGCCTGTCCCAACCTGCCTCCTGGCACGCGGCGCACAGTGACCGCACGCGGTCGTAGGAAACGCCGGCGTGAAGTATCAGTGCATTTTTACAAGTTCTGTTTCTGCACAGTATCGGCACAAATACCGATCTCGGCATTGGTGGATCCCTATCACAAGACGAAGAAGAAGAGGAATCGCCTCGTATTGTCATTGTTTATTGTTAAGACGCACAAACTCTCAACGTCATAGAAATAAAACTGACGTGTATTTCTGCCTGTGTTTCATTGACAGTACATATGAATATGAAAAAAAGATTCATTTGAGCGATTTTACTGTATATTATAGTTTTATGTTTATCACCATCCCTCTGTCGGTCATCACGAGGCAGATGGGGTCAACCACAGTTTGACCCCCCCCCCCCCCGCTTTAGGCTGTATCTCCACTCGTAGGAATCCACCCAGAATGGGAGCAAAACATATTGGGCAACACCACGGGAAAAGAAAAAGTGTCCCGACGGAATGTGGATAGATAAGGCAAATAGCTGTTGGAGTGCGTCGTTGCCTGTCCTTGTTGTGCCCTCGCTCGCCTCGACACATTCAGGCTGAGAAACACCTGTCAGGAAGTCATTCGCTCTGCGTGTCTGCGTGTAACGTGTGTGCGCGTGTGTGTTCCTCTTTAAGTGGCTGGAGATGGATGTTGCATCTAAAGTCATTCGAGGATGAACAAGGCTTTAGCTGACAAACCGTGACCGGCCCAACCTTGGCCTTGGACTCCAGAAACATTGAGCTAAAGCACTTAGACACACCTCTCCCAAGCCCATTTCACTCCTTCCCTCGCATTCATTTTTGCTTCACTATGTGGTCTGGGGAAATCATAACTTTGCTTTTGTTTGTTTGACTCATTCCCAGTTAACATGGATATTTGACTTCTAAAGCCGTCAATGGCAGCGAATGTGTTAATAGTACTGTTAGGGTTAGGTCGCTGTTATTGAGGTAAACTGCTTGGAAGGAAGACAATTTACATTTCAACAGGTAAGTTAAATCCAAAAATAGATGTGGTGGAAATTCAGGCATAGCATAATTATTGAGGGTCGGAGTAATTCATTCAGGGGTTAGCGAAACTGAATGCCCGAACCTTGGTCATTGTAGATGTCGTCTAAGGCTAGCATAATAGAATAGTGAACATTTACAAGCAATCAACACCCCCCACCCCTTATATACATGGCCCCGGCATTTTACGACTTACTTTTACGAAGAGAGCAAAGCATTTGTTCTAATTGAGACTAATAATAGTTTTCATTTGAATGCAAATGCTTGAGAGCAATGACCATAGAGAAGAAGCATTTGCCTCCACCAGCGTCGCATGCCTCCCTCCAGTTTGGGGCGTGGAGAAATCATTTGCTTTGCGGAGCGGCCTAATGTTTTGCTAATGCAGCTGTACAATTGGGAGCAGGACTCCTTTAGCACAAGCCTAAACTGCTTTTTTGGAGCAGGGCAGCCACATTAACACTCATTATTTCCTGTTTTAGAATTGCTCTCATATTAACAGTGCCTTGTGGCTTCTGTAATTGTAAGGCCGCCGTCGCATTCTAGCAAAGCAATGCGGTGTGTTTCGTGCCAAACCATAGCAAGTCAAAATGCCATGGAACAGTTTCCCAGTATTGTAAAAGGAATAATCGCCTTCATGCAGCTCAGAGATAATGGCATCCCCAAAACAAAGAAATCATCATTTCCCAGCTAATTCTCGCTAAGCGCTTAAGAATCTGATTAGGCTCCATCGCAGGAATTTGCGGTTAAAGATGATGATTATTATTATTATTATTCGTTTTTTTTTTTTAATTGGGAACAAGTTCCACTTCTCCGTTGCCTCTGATTGGACTGTGACCCCGCGTGCCATTGGTCAATTCTAGCACGCAAGGTATGAAACCACCAAGGGGGGCTACGTTAGGGCTCGGATCTACAGTAAGCACATTTTCCTAAATATGTGCAGTCATTCCAGACATTCCGCAATCTTTAAGAGGGTTTAGTAGATGTTTCAACAATTAGGATTAGTAAAAACGTGAAGGATTATTAATAATCCTTCTCCTTTGCACCATGGCTAATTACTCATTTCTCTGCAAGGCAAAGGAGAAAGAGCCCGAAATGTGAAGGACAGAGAAGGACAAGGAGGTCAAGAAGAAGGTGAAAAAAGATGAGGTCATAGACATTTATTATGATGATGATTCATTTGTAACTTTCTGACTTGTTATTGTTTTTATCCCCTATGTGGCATAGAAGGACCGATAATGAAACGGGCTATGAAGAATAAGAATGAAAATCTCAAAGCACCTTCCCATACATATACACCAGTCAAGTATACGGAAATTGTTTTGGAACCTTTACTGAGCCAAGGTACCTCATCCGTTAGAAAAATCTCACACCACAGCACAGCAGCAAACAAAATAGTGACATAATGATCAGCTCCTCTCAATTGGACAGGGCTAATATACTCGTAGATTGATATTCGGTTGTAGGAATGGCAACGGCTTGATACGCAGGTTCATTGGGCTTTCTGCCATCGAATGAATTATATGGGATATATATTTTCCAGACAAATGAAGTGCCATTGGAGAATTTCCCAGGGCATCCTTGGTGATCTCTCACAGCACCCTCGTCTGCTCCGACGCCCGCAGACGAGGTCGGGAATCAGCCGAGAAATGGCAAAAAGCAGTCGAGGTGAAAACTAATGCTCCTAAAGCGTTCATATTGGCGTGCTAACTTGAGCTGCCTGTGGCTCCTCCTCACTCCATTCACTTTACACCATTCTGTGTTCGAGTTATATACCGGATAGAAATTCTTTCATTACTTTTGGCTTTCTTTTGAGCAGCAATTTAGTTGGGTTCAAACGAAAAGCTGCTTCCTTCCTTCAGGAGATAGACGGAGCCCAAATGCTAGCATACAAGCACAATTTGGAAATGAGCCATGGAGTGGTTCTTACGTGTAAAATTGACGTACTCTTTCTGTAGCTGACACGTAGAAAGTGAGTGGATTTTGATTTGGGATGTTTTCCAATGTTTTATACGCGCTCTCCAGCCTACTTTGGATTTTGGATTGGTCTTTCCGCCGACCGAACCTTTTAGTCCAAATTCAGATCAATTTAGAAGTGGATTGGGCAATTGCTGTTAGTAATATGTTTTACGTACAACTTGATTGTAATTTTAGGATTTGATTTCTCTGAAATTTCAGAGTGTCTCTTCACTCTGCACTATTTGCATATCTTTCATGTACTATCGGCACCATTTGCACAATTTTCACTGTTCCAGATTATGGCACTATTAGTCCCTTCAAACTGCTCTCAATTGCTTGAGGATTCTGCACCATTTGCACAATTGCCATTGCATCAGTATTATCACATTACCGGAAAGCTTTCATTGCTCAGTGACTCTCCGTAATGCGTTTTTATGTCTCCAAGTTCTTTTTAATCGCAGCGGCTGTCTGTTGTCGTACTCGAGCAGCTCCAACCGGCCGAGACAAATTCCTTGTGTGATGATTCTGATTCCGATTGTTTGTTTAAAATGACATCTTTATTCATGTACAATCGGAACACGGTCTCCTCATCTAACATTTTCTCTTAATATCAAATCATTGGCAAACCTTTTTTTTTTAAAAATTTGAGTTTAAAATTGACTAACTTTTCCATCATGTTATTACCATTGAATTCCTGGAAAGTAAAAAGTCAGAGTTCTGCTAAAGAGCTGATGGCGAGGCACACAAAGCCACTTGTTCTTTACTTCCTTTTACAAGAGATTTCTTTCTGTGTGTTTACAACTTTATTTTTGTAAAACCGCAAGCTCGAACTAACTTTGGATTTTGAATCAGTTTGATCTGGCCAAATGATTTGATTGATAAGTCCGTTTGTAACTTGGAAGCGGAAGATAAATAAATCTCCGGTCCAAAAGTGCAATGGGAGCTGCTGTTGATCTCATCAGGGGTCGCCATTGTTCTTCATCCAAAGTGTCTGTGAATATTTGAGTTCTTCTGCTACCGCCGCGGAACCGTTTGAACGTTGTCGCTTTGTGTCTGCTTGTGCATCCAGTCGCTCTTTTTCCGAGCCGCACGTCCGACCTCGAAAGAAAGACGACGCGAGACTGCGGGAGTCGGGGGAAGAATGGCCGGTCACATTCCAGCGTCATGTCGGGCCCTGGGGGAAGATAGAGGCCTATTTCGTTATATCTTCCTCTCTGGCTCATCCATCTATGGCCTCTGACCCCCAAGCGTTGACATTTGGCCTCTCACCATACAGAAATATACGTATATAAACTGACATCCAAACATGACAAGATATTTCTGGCGTTCCTACAACTGGGGAAAGAAAGCCCTTTACATTGAATTGCGTGCATTCGCATTGAGGTCATCTGGGATTTTGGTTTCAATGCTTCAAATACGACTCTCATGATTTATTTGAATGACGATGAGAACTTCATTTGAAAGTTCTTCGACGATAGAAGCGGGGTCCAGTCTTTTTGTTGTTGTTGTGGTCCATGAATCTCGAACGCCCCAATCCCAAGCGGACCCAGCACGCAACCACCCGCGCAAGTTTCCTCTCGACCCACATGAAATAAGTTTGGACCGCAGCGTCCGGGACAAGATGAGCCCTTTTTTTCCCCTCCTCTACCATGTTCCACTTGTCCATTATGCTTTATTTCCACAAGGGCCATGGACTATTTTGAGTATAACTGAATATACTCATGGGAAAAAATAAATACAAATAAAGCAAGTATGAATGTATAGTAGATGAACACGTTGTATGGCAACAGACGTTTAGAATATTTACAATGTCATGCTCAACTCTTGTTACGGTTGGAAAGAATGAAAATGTTGCCGGGTCAAACATTCCTCTTCATAAACTGTATGGGCAACGTATCAAAAGTAACATAGCAAGTGTTACAAACACTAAGTCACAGTCAGTCAGCCTTTACAGCCACACACGCGCACACACACTTCCGTTTCTCAGGTGTACAAATGCAAAAGGGTCCAAGCCTTCCTCCAAGGGACCCAAGGACGCTCGTTGAGGCCACGCCTTCTGTCGGAATGAGCAAAAAAGGAGCCCACCGAATCCTTTGGAGCTCACAGACATCTCGCATTATGATTTCGAGTCCAAAGTCCCGAATGTGCCTCCTGGGGGTCATTCATCTTTTGCGGTTCCACTGTTATTAGAACCGTCAAATGCGCAACTTCTGGTGAGTCGTCGCCAACACACACAGTTTAAAAGTGCGCCGGCTTCGCGCGCCAAACGTACTTTAATGATGCGTAATGATGATTTTGCAAATAGTAAGTCATAACGAGGTAAGTGTACCCTCAGGGATGCTGCTGTTTCTCTCCAAGTGCATAAACACCGTTAAGCTCTTAGCTTTCCCAAAGCAGGAGCCTCCCCAATTACGGAAATCTCAAGACTACTGCTTGAATTGGTCCCATTTCTGCGGTCGCCGTCTGCCCGAATTCATCAGCGAGTGGCAGTGGAAATGAAGAGGCTTCGCAAAGGATCTCGTTTGCGGATTGCGGATTGCGGATTCACATGCGGCCTAAGCAAATGAAAAAGTGCGAGCGTTGCCACCATCTTCATGGATGCTTCATCTTTTGGGCACATCGCCACGTGTGAGCACGCTGCCGCTGCTGCAAATCATGACCTCCGTTTCATTTCACAATCGGTTGGGATTGGGATGATATCATTCCAATACATCCAGATTCAAGCGGCCAGACTCCAAAGTCATCCTCTCTTTCATGACTTCAACGAAGCAAAAGCCAGTTTCTTGTCAATCCCACCCTCCCTCGGATCGATACGTTGGAATTGCGCATTATTATTCTTACCATGTGTTCAATGTCCTTATTGTTGTGTCATTAAAATAACAACAACTGGTAAACTTCACACCCTCTGATTTGTTCAGGCTAACTTAGGGAATTCGTTAGGGCAACAATGGAAATTGAGAGAATCCGTTCCAGGGTCAGACTATATTGCAATTCATATTTGTTTAATGAGAAGTCATTAATGGTCACGCAAGTTAAATGCTAATGGCATGCAAAACATAAGAGTACATAAAACAAGTGATGATTTGTATAGCAGCTAACCAGTTAGCGCCTTAGCGTATCCTACTGGGAGCTGTTTATGAGTGTGAGGTTTGGCACAACAGCGGAAGAAGGAAGTTTGGAATTTGTAGTCTTTTCTTGGTGCTCAATGTTCAGCAAAAATGACTACATGTAATACTGACAAACATTGAGTCTATCATGCAGGAAATGTACAAGTAAATTCAACACGCGAGGTTCAGACGAAGGGCTTCAATCATTTTTCTTTTCATGTTCGGCATGTTGACCTTTTGGGCAGCCTTCTCCACCTGCTTATATTGCAGCCAGTCCAAACGAATGACAATCATTATATGTAACACGCATATTTTCAAGGCGAGGGGAAACCACTGTGACATTATCCCATCATAAATGTCAATGGTTGTAGCCTGTAAAAACGCATTTTATGGCAAGCGAAGCAAACCCCCCCTTTGCCTTGCCCAAACATGCTACGACCCCGATCGCCTTTGCTAGAAAACGCTTTAGTTTTGGTCCTTTTGTGGTTTGTGGTCAGTTGACCACACAAAAAAAGAAGAAACCTCGCTTCATAGATGACCACATTTGCTCGCACGACACGGTGACATTGCCGAGTGTAGTCTAAGAAATTCCCGTGAGCGCGACTTTAATTGACCGCATTCTTTGGCTTAACACAGCTCAAGATGCACGACGATCAAAAGTCCGTGACGATCACGTTTGAGCCTCGTGAAAGAAAAACAAAAGCTAGGTCAGAATGTCAGTTGTACACCACACCAGCACAATTGGTAAATGAATCCTTATATCGTTGTGCGGATGGCTTATGTAAAATAATAATAATAATAATAATAAACAGCTACTGCGATGGTTGTTTTATGACTTTTCTCCCCTGGCCCAAATGAATGCAGCAGGTGTCCTCGGTCCCTTTTCTAATTGGAGTCATTGTCGGCCTTTTCGGGTTCACTGCGCGCCGTCTATGTCTGTCGCGCAGAGTGACTGGAAACAAGTTTCCTTTCATAAAGTCAACAAAAAGAAGGGCGAGAGCACCGCTGTTTGTTTGGAAAGGAAACCAAGCAGAGCAGAAAGCGCGCTCAAATAGCGAAAAAAGGCCCGAGTGTGGAGGTGAAAGCTCCGACGTGGGGAGACAAAGAGTGATACAAGACGAGGCAGGAGGTGTGTGAGATGGGGGGTCAAATAGGAGGACCACACAGTCTTTACAATCCGAAAAATGCTCATTGCATCCGATGCATCTCATTTCTTAACATTTTTCTCCCTTCACACAACTTCCCGTTTATATCTTCTCTTACCATCGCAAAGCAGCACTAAAAAGCCAACCCCCCCCCCAAAAAAATAAATAAACAAAACATGCATGAGGTTGCACGGGGAGCAAGGGGCGGTTCACTTTTTCAACCCCATTGAACCTGGAGCTATGGAAATAATTAAAAGTGGCCAAACATGGATTCCCATTGAATCCAATGTAACCCTTACTTGATAAAAGTGCTGCAAATAGAGCCGTGGCCTTGAATGTGGAAGGAAGCGAGCCAAGAACATCATGAAGCGGCCTGAATGACAGATGGGATTCAATGATGGAATAAAAAGGAGTTTGTGCCAGGACTAGACACGTGGAGGACGAACTCAAGGAGTTAGTTAGGAAATTGGAACAAAACAAAACAAAACAGCACCCACCATCATTATCATAATAAAGGGCCGAAGGACACGCCCATCGTGACTGAAAAAATAAATGCATGTGCGTTGCACCTCTTGGAACACATTGCAAAATATACTTCTCTCTCACCGTGTTTGAAGACGACAAGAAGTTTACATTGAAGAAGTCACAAGCGCGAGGTCGAAGGAAAATGGGAGACGAAATGCCGGAAATTCCCTGGAAGTGTCGAAGGATTGAGAGGAAAAACGGCGTTTGACGGCACACGTCCGCTCAGGCGACTTGCCGTACGGTACGGAGAGTTCCTTGGAGACATTACATGGGAAATTGAAAACATCGTTGTCGGTCGGAATGGCTTGTCGCTGATGATGTGCTTGGACTGGGTACGAGCATTCAGGGAGGCCACACACCAAGAGAAATACCGGACTCGTTCTTACAACCTCGAGGGGCATTTTTTTTTAAAAAAAATAAACACAATTGTCATAAAAACAAACAACTGCAATGTGAAGCGGCAGAATTGCCGAACATTCTTTTTCTGGATGACAGTAGGGCTCAGTCGCAAGCCGACCAAATATTCATATGCCGGCCACGCCCAATAGGCCGTTTGAAAGACAACTGCGAGCTGTCGGTGACACAAATACACCATATGGATTATGATTATGAGACTCGTGTGCACCATGCATACGGATTGGTTTCATGCGACTCTGCAGTGAAAGCCATCGCCGCAACCTTCGCTATTTTCCCCAAATCCCACGGAGAACATGTTCCGTCTTTCCAAAACCCCAAAATGCTGATCCAATCAGAAGCATTTTGGGGGTCAAATGGCCTCGTTAAGTTGGAGTTCAATGGATTGTGAAAGTTTTGGAAATAATGAACGAGGCCGCCACCTTGCTGAGCGGACATTCGGGTTCCCACTGGAATAGAACTTCCAAAGCTGTAGGCCGGAAGAAGCAAATGTGTGAGGTCACGTCTGTGTTTTGCTTGTCACTGTTTTAACAAGTCGCCTAGAAAAAGCGATCGGTGGAGTCGCGTTCAGAAAAACAAACCAGGATGGAAATATGACTAAGAGGGCAGAAGAAAATAACCTCATACGCAAGCGACAGAGTAGGCCCGTGTTCCCATAAACGCTACAGTAGCACAAATAAGTGGATGCTCAACGTTTTTGGCTCATTTGAATCTTTTTTTGTTTGTTTGTACTTGTTATCCACCCGCCCCAACATTTTGGACCAAATAAACTGATGAGACTTGAAAGGAAGTCACCCTCGACCGTAGTGGCGCTAAGTGCTGTCCAAAATGGACGGATGCATGTCTATTTACAGTATGTATGTATGTATTTATTTTTGTTTTACTTTTCCACTTGTTAAAGCAGGAAAACTGTGGCCGTGAACATCAATCGATTTGACGTATTTACGATACGGTCACATCGAGCCCTTCAGGTACTTTTGGTTCGGATCGGTTTATGGAGTTGTGACGCTAAAGATGAATGATGGCCACGTCGTTGAGCCGAGTGCAGAACAACAGACAATCACGGTGCTTCTTCACACAGTTATTGCCTCTTTTTTTTTTTGAAGTAGCCAGCAGTCCCGACGCCGTAAAGCGGGCCGTGCCGCTGTACGTGCCGCCGAGGCTCAGGCGTCCTCAGAAAGCAAACCCCCATTCAATGACCTCTAATACCGTCTGCTCGGTCAACCGGATCATAACAATCTGTAGACACGTTGAGTAAATGTTGGCCCAATCTATCTTACGTCTCGCTTATGACAACGCGGCGATCGAAGGCTTAACCCAGCGAGCCTAAATCGGAACGCTGTTCTTTCTGCCGCTGCCGTAATGCAGTTTAGCGGTGCGAGGTTTTGTCTGGTCAGCTGTGCTCAGCTGTGCTCTCTGGTGACAAGTTCAGTGAGAATGAAAAATGGCTGAGTTCGACAAAACCAACAGAACGTGCCAAAGCGTGTAACAGGGCAACAAAGCGGTGGTGGGTTAGCTGGAGAGCGAAGGTCATCTCACACGCTCGCGTACTCCACAAGGGCCTCCTTCTTTGCCGCCCGTTTGTCTCTGGCGCTTAAAGCTTCCACCAAATTGGACATCTCCATGGATTCAGACCTCCTATATACTATACTATACCATATAGTATATATAAATATATATATTTATATATATACTATATACTGTGTACAGTACGTCATTTAGTTTAGAAATCAATATTTCATGGCATATCTCTATACCGCAACTTTGAAGTCTTTTTTTTAAACCGATGGAATTATAACATGAAGAAAAAATATGTATGGATCTGTGACTGAACCCGCCTGGTAAAGCCTATTATGACGCTTTTTCACCCAATAGATAGCGCATCATGTCCATTTGGTTTTAGCCTGCCTGTGAGGACTACATTTGTCCGAGTTAGAGGTGTAACCGACATGCGGGCCAAAGACCAAAGACCAAAGACCAAAACCGAGCACTTGTGAAGCTGCCATAAGATGGAAATTCAGTCCGAAACATTGGCCAGAACCAGTACAAGCGTTTGGACCCGTCCTGAACAAGAAACAAGTACTGAACGTCCAAAGGAGAATTTGAACGCTATAAAGAACCTCAAAAGTCGACTTGTTCGACTTATGAACTGATGAGGCAAACCAAAAAAAGGACGATGGACTTCTGCTCCCTTGGTTTGGCGCGCTTGTCACTCACTTCACCTTGCTTGTCATTTGTTTATCGCAAGATGATATCAGCAGTGCAAAGGGAGTTCGCAGGAAAGATGAGCTCACTGACACGACGACACGAGTTCTCTTGGCCGTTGTTGACATTCGTCGGCTTCCTTTTTTACCCCGCGCTTTTAGTTTGCCCCTTCTATTTTCGAGACAGTCCACGCGGTGATTGCGTGCGCGTGAGAGAGGACGATGGTGAAGCATCGATAGAACAAGCGTGAATACGTTGCTGACAGTGAACGTATCGCCGCTTGCCAAACCATCACGCGAGACCCTCGGTTTGTCCCGAAAGGTGAATATCAAAAATGACGTCACGGCAGGAAGGCTACGGGCCTGCATATTGGATCGTCCCGCTGTCGTTGCAATAGCTGGCATTTGGCGCGGTGCCTCCGCCGAGGCTGACGAATCCTGAGCAGTTGGTTTGATTGAGAAAGGACGACCTTGTCGGCAGTGGTGGAAAGGACCAAAAATCACACATATTTGGTTGCTCTACTTGAGTACATTTTCCGGGTATTTCGACTCGGCGTAGACCGATTATCGGCCGGGTTGATTATCGGCTCCATTAGTCCGCGCCTTTATGCATATCGGCATCAGCTTGTTTTTTTTTTTAATCCGGGTCAAACCGGGTCGAATTCAAGGACGGTTTGATTTACATTTTGTTAACTTTCAAAGAGATGCTGCTACCTTTGGGAACTTTTTCTTTATTTTTTCCCCCCAAAAAAAGCAATTGTGATCTTTAGCAGGCACGCTGCTGAGCCTGGACCCTCCCTGCACTTTGGGTTCCAATTTAAAAAACGAAGATGTCTGTTGTCTAAGATTAAAAAGATGTTATCTGAATCTGAAAATCTGTTTGAAAAAACAACATGCTTCAAGGCATTTCAAGGAAGTTCCGTGTTGGTGTTTTTATGATACGGAATTTTGATGCCAATAATTTCCCTTTTTCTGCAAACGATTCTCGGTTCCAAATATCAGTTGGCGACTAATAATCGGTGTCAGTATTGGCCCTGGGAACAAAAACCAAAACCATATCGGTCTCTCTCTACTCCGTACTTGAGTGTTTTCTTGACTTTTACTTCCTACATTTTAAAACGGATGGTCCTTCCTTCGTCAAAATAGGCTAGTTACTTTTTTCAACCTCAACGGATGATGACATGACCAAAAAAAATGTAAAGCGATAAATAAATGGAGGTAAAGTCGACAGCGTTTGAGATCTTGATGGACTGATTGATTGAGATCTTTGGCTTTTAGGAGGCAGACACCAAAGACTTGAAGGCACACGAGCCGAGCGGCCTTCACGATGATGACGTCTTCTCCATCGATGTCACGAGTCGGAATGTCGAGCCGAGTTGAATCCTGATCTGATCCAGATTGCGCAAGCGGATGCCTTTAACATAGCGACGTGTTCAAATCTCAGATCTGCTTGCAACTTCAGTTAAGACTCGCTACGAATTCTCACTCAGATCACGCAACTGTCAAAGGCGTCGAAGGAGATTTTCGAATTGACGCTCACTTGTGATGGCGGCTTGAGGCGTGAAGACCCTTTTGAGGGATTTCCCAGGTCGGGCACCTGTGCTTCCTTCCGCCGGCTTCTGTTTTCCCTCTCGCCGTTGTTGGCTTGCTTTCCGACAACAGCGAGAGTTGAATGTTCCGCTCCCGCGCCCGCCTCCGGTGCGTCGCTGTGAAAACGAGCTCGCTCAAGAGCTAACGAAGCCGCTCGGAAAAAGTCTGCGCGGGAAGTGAACACTTCAATCGACAATCGACATGCATAGCGGCTTGATGGATTACAAATGGAGGCCATAAAAGATAAACGTGGGTTATTTCCCTTCCGTTTCCCATTGGGTTTTTCATGTGTTTGTACATAAAAACATGCTTCTTGCATTTTCGGGCCCCCTTCTGCATGCACCAACAGGACACTGGCAAGAAAGTTGCCGATGTCCGTAAGTGGCTCACACAAGCGCAGTTCGCCTCCTGGGGGAATCCTCCCCTTCCTCTCCGTCATCCTCCGCGCGCTTCTGACGCCCACTCGTCTATTTAGCGCCCAGACTTCAGCGGGGATGGGGAGGGTTCTATGGCTCCTATGGGGGCTTTTGGCAAAGTTTCGGGGCGCATCTGGCCCGGTTTCCCAGTCTTGAACAACGGCAATAAGCGCTCACAATAGCGGAGCCTTTTCTCCATCTCTTCAATCTCTCATCTGATCCTCTTGGCACCCGTTGTTCGCCGTCTTATCCCCTTAGTGCACATTCACCCCCCCCGATCCTCCACGAAGAAGCATTCATCCTACCTTTGCCTCCTTGCCTTCCTCCCACCCATATTCTCCCATTTTTCTGGCCATCCCTTCCTCCCCTGGGGGAACTCCCTAAGTTGCTTAACTCTTTCTCATGTTCCCGTCAACCCCCACACCTAACAAATCCCAAAGTATCTCGATCATTCTTCTGCCTTTAGGCGACGAAAAACAAAACGTAGTCAAAACTGTTTGTACACCTACAGCACAGTAAATCAAATGGTACAATTATTACTCTTGGGATGAAAAAAGACATGTATTTATTTCTATATTTTGAGCTCTTGTTTTTATTGCCTCCAATCTCAAACACAGCATTAACGGCAAAGGCGAAAAAACTGAACAACAACAAAAAGATGACCAATAAGCTAATGCAACGATTGTTTTTAGAAATATCACCCAATGGACAGAAGAGAGTGTGATTGTTTAGCATCAGAAAAGACGTTTAAGTGCTGCGGCCAATCTGGAATGACTCGTTAAATCCTCATGATAAGACGCTGATATCATCCAAATGTCTTGCTTTGAGAACACAGCGATGTCCAACGCAATGTCTTTACTAGACACCTGAAAAACCCATATGGCCACACTGTCATGAACGGAACGGAGGCTAGCCCCCCGAAATGCACCACTCCGCTACAAATGGACAGTTTCAAAAAGAGAGGTTCACTATACGGGCAGAGGTCGGCACAAAGGCAGGCGATCCGAAAAGGCAACAGAATCCAAAAAGGCGAGGTCGATCATCGGAACAGGCTCTCGTCCGACTGGGAGTCGGCGACGTGGAAACCAGGAAAGCCGGGACGCCGCGACAAGGTACGACCGACTGGCGACCGGAAAGAAGCAGACACCGGGTTAAACGCGAGGGGCGGTGAGGGTGAACGAGGCACAGGTGGGCAAGACGCAGGTGTGTACCAGACAACAGGCGGAAGGCACACACAGCGGACATCAACGATCGTAACTCAATTTTCTCTTCCCACTGCCATGAGCCAAGGCAGCAGAAGACGTACGGTCAATGAAGGCTTTCATCTCTTTGTTGGTTTCAAACTACTTTGGGTCTTTCTTACCCCATTGCGGTTTAAGCCGGCTGCCACCTCCATTGTCTTTACCTTGACTATTTTTTCTCTCTCTCTGGAAAGCGCTGGGCGTGCGCAAACCCCCATCTGCTTTCAACACGCATTTCGCACCTTCACATTTCCACAGCGCGCATTCAGTGTCCATCGTTCCTGCAGTATGTGAAGCAGCGAGGACAGGCTGATTTCCAAAGATAGCGGGAGCAGACACAACTGAGAGACAAGAGCCGAGGGTAGAGAGGGAGTGTGTTGGGGAAAAAGAAAACGATGATAAAGGGAAAGAATCACAGAGAGATATCAGATGCTAGCTATAGTTACCGTACAAGCATCTTTGTACGCTGTTCTTTTGTGTGCGCGCGCAGGAGACGGAATCTCAAAGCGCTCCCAAGTGTTTTGGAGGAGCTGAGCTGTTGTGTCTTGCTCCTTATCAACATTGAAGTGTCCTCGGCTGCCGCTGGGAAAAAACACACAATCCGTCTGAGCAAAATAGCCTTTTCTTTCAGGGACGAGAGAGACGCTGGCTTACAGAGAATCATTATTTGCGGGATGGGATGCTGTACATTTTTGCTCTTTGTCCACTGAATCACGACCATTCACGCTATCGCGTCACTCAGCCTTTTTTGTTTTGTCATCGAGCGGGCTACTTCCTGGTTCACAGAGGATGCGTGTGTGCGTCCACCATATACAAGCGCCAACATTGTTACTCTTTGGTACAATCTCGGCATCTCCAAAATCACAAACGTTTAGGAACTAATAATAATAATAATAATTAAAACAAAAATTGGGGCCGCGTTCTTCAAGTTGGTATGGTATGCCGTTGTGCACCGACATCAAATTAATACCACCCCAAACTCATGTTCAATCGCTAATTTATGACACTGTTATTGATTAAAAAGGGAGGGCGTCTCACCAGCATGTCGCCGGTGCCGGCCGTCCACATCTAAGTCTGCGCTCACACAGACCCCCCCCCCCCCCCCCCTCCCCCCCCCGACCGGACGTAAAAATCTGTAATACTTGACTCAAGCAAATGTCTGTGTTAAAGCATTTTCCAAAACGCTTTACCAAAGGTCTTGCAGCCACGCAAGAAATAAAGCGATGAATAGGCACAAATGAATCCGCATGCCTGACCGGTTCCTTCTGCACTGAAGCAATAACCAATCCATTTTGAACGAAACAGGCCTGCTCGAATATATCTAAAGTAACTATTTTCACTTGTTATTGTCTCTAAAACATCCATCATTTCAATCTTGGAGTGACATCATGCGACACACCAAGCGCTGGGTGAGGCAAGAGGCAGTTTTGCAACACTTCTCAGACTCTTTGGGGCTCGGGACAGTCCGTAATGTCTTCTCCATCTGTTTTTAAATCATGCAAAAACAAATGACCGACAGTAATCAACCGTATTTAGACATACAAGGTTTCCGCCCAAGGTTGCTAACTGCGAAGGTTGAAAAGTGAAGTGGTACAGAGCGACAGTATTTTTGCTGGAAATTGATGAGCTGTTTTGCTTTGTTATGGAAAAGCTGGATGGTAGCGACTGATCATTTGGGGCCCTTTACAACTTTTGACAAACTTGGCTCGCGTGACTCAATTTCCGCACTCATCAGAGTCAGTTGAGTTCAATAATCCATAGCTTCCTCTTCAATAAAAAGATGACGTACATTATCGGAGGTTTTTTTTTTTTGCAATTGTTTCACGATAAAACGGCTCTGTGTTAGCTGTGGTCTTTTCCCAAACGTAGTGAACGGTGTTGTCTGCCATAAGCCATGTAAGACAATGGCAAAATAGAAATCCTTCATTCCTGGGGCAAACTGTCACCACCGTCAAACTGCACAAAAGCATTGTACAATACGACATCTATCGTGAAGTCCTCCGTCATGGCGGCCATCCATTTGGTTAGGTTTGACAAAAAGCCAAAGAAAAATCCAAACCCTCCCAGAATGAATCCTTCGTTAGCGGCAATTCAGTCTTCACAATTGCACGGCATCGGACACACCCACGCACTCAGATGCGCCGTAACGTTGGTATCGGTGCTATGTGACTCGCACGCAGTTGCACAAACTATGCGCTCCTTTCCCACGGAGCGCTGCGAATGAATTTGGACTGTGAGTGCAGGGCTTATCTGCCTGTCGTGTCATAACAGTCTCGAGCATGTGCAAATGCAAGTGGTATGTGTGCACAACCTCTTGATGCACACGCATTCCATGTAGAAAATCCCAAACACGTTCCCTCCGAGAACACGCAGAGAAGCGCGCCGCTTCACGGTTCCCTTCTGACAGCGACAGGGATCCGTTTCTTCTTCAAAGCAGGAGAGTCACTTTTCCTTTTCCTCACTTGGGAGATGTGCGTCATGAAGTGGCAGTAGAATAACACATTCGGCCATCTAGCAAACGGCGACGGCGGATGGTGGCGCCCATGAGGCCTTGGTGATTCTTGGTGCGTGGCTAAAATGTACCGTAGAAACATGTAGGAACATCGGAACAAATCCTAGATAACATTGCAATTAAAGGGGACCGTCCGTGGTGGTGGGGTTGACGACGAATGTGTTCCACACATTCGTTTTTGGTGTGCCGGACCTCCGGTTGAATTCAGTTTTTTCCCCCCAGACAATGTCTCCTCCTTTTTAACTTGGGAGATGTGCTCTGTGAAGTGGGGGCACAAGAAATCAATCTGCCATCTCGTAAACTAAGAGGCTAAATCCAACAGATGATATGACGTAACCGCACTCGTGAGGACGTTGCGCTTCTCTTGTGCGCAGTGGAAAGTTACCGTGCGATGGATACATTTGTTACATTAGGCTTTGCATATCGTATTGGAAAGAAATGAAAAAAATGTTCACACCACCTCGGTGCCGGTATATGTCAATACAAAGGGACAATTAAAAAAAAAGAAATCAATGAAATGTTCCTTATACCTACGTATGATGTACGCACTATTGATTTTGGGTGATTCTTTTTTTTTTTTAAATGGAAAACCAATGACGGTACGACTCAGAGGGACACTTGAATACGGCCGTAATGGAAATTGTATGATAAGATACTCCAATATACTTTCCAGCCCTCTGATCAAAGCATGTGTCGAAATAAACTCCTGGGAATTGGTCGCTATTCGGGAATAATATCTGTGCTTGTCTACTTGCTCGGAGATCCGAAATTCCTGGCAGAGGAGCGGAGAGAAGTGCCTGGAAGTGTTCTGCCATTTCTTCCTCTGGATTTTCACCATCCTTCATTTCTGTGCTGTGAAGCGGACCACTGGCTTGCTTCTGCTATCCAGTTGACCTCCAGGCCCGGGAGAGAGTCCCAGAGCTGTCTGGCATTCACAGCTGAGCACAGGGAACACTTTGTCCTTCTCGCTTCATTCTTTCCTTCTATTCTTTCCTTTTCATGGATCACTGTCTCCCACGTCATGGAGTGTAACTGAGAGCTTTTTCATTTAACAAGCACTGTATATGTTGGTTCTTTCAAGCAAAAGGTGAGACACGGCCCTTCCATTTCGGACCCATCGCCACCCCTGCGTCCGGTGAGGTCCGCAAATACGGAATACAGTATTTGTTGGATCGAAAAGTCATGACTTGTCAGTTGATCTATTCCGCTCCAGTCCAGTAGGGGGCGGTGATAAGAATAACAGAACGCGCCACGCGGCAATCTCCTGCATTTGTTGCATCGTTCCCCCCGACTTTGTGACAGAACTTGTCGCTCAAAACAGGAAAATAAAGTCCTTGATGAGTTGGATGATTTTCACCAACATTTAATGAGTTCTTTGTTTGTCCAGCTAAAAGACAACACAAGACTTCTTCATCAGTCACCGTGTAGAAATAAATGAAGTAAAACCAGCAGGATACACTGGCGTCATTGTCATCCATCTGCGAAGTGGTGTACGCCGTCGTTTTCTGGGAAAGTCAAAGGTTTGTGCAGCCAGACACACACACACACACACACACACACACACCCTTACCAACTCCATGCATTATTAAGGTTCGGGTTTGCCACACGTGCGCACAAATGCACGCGCACACGCTCACGCGCACTGGGTGAGGTCAGGTGGTTTGATAATGGATGCAGCTGTGTGCTCTGCTGGGCAGTAAAATGATTGGAGAGGCTAATGAATCTAACACACCACACGCATTCTTGTCTGCTTCCAAACGCTGCGGCAATTCAAATGCACTTGTTGGCCGCGTGTGTGCACACACGAGTGCGTACACGTATGAGTTCGAATGGCTTCATGAGAGAGGTCCCCACCAAGCGACAATTAGGGATCCTGTTCATCTTCTTTTAATTCTTACTTCCATTTTTAGGGAACAACTGCAGGTGTATCATATCGGGCAATAAATACAGCGACTATTGCACCCATGCGCTATGCTGCAGTGTCAGTGCTTTGGTCAAGCAGCAAGCAGAAGCAGAATCCCCATGACATAAATCATTCATGTGTGTGTGTGTGTGTGTAAGTGAACTCTTTTGAAGTGTATCTTAACACTTTTTTCTTTCTTTCTTTCTTTCTTTTTTTTTTACTTTAAGTCATGAAATATTTATATGAATAGGAATGAAAGGAGACAAATCAATGCAATAACGATCAATGATCGTAGTCATCGCAAATTGCTTCCAATATGGCTCCGCTACATCGTGTCACCAGTTAGCGTTTGTCTTCCTTTCCCGAAACACTCGCAGGTGCTTATTCGAATAACGCTTATGCCGAAAACAAACGCGAGTCACTGTGAAAGCGTTTGCAGGATTTCCATTCTAATTTCGCTCTTGAACAGCCGCAGCTCATGCAGAATGCTGCAGCTCGGGTTCGGACCAGAACAAAGAGGTCAGAACATATGACTCCAATTCTAAAGTCTCTACACTGGCTCCCGGTCAGCTTTCGAATAGATTTTAAAGTTCTGCTACTGGTCAACGAATCGCTTCATGGTTTGGGTCCCGAATACATGAAGGAAACGCTAATGGCATAGTAGAAACAAAGTAGGGCTCTGAGATTGGCAGACTCGGGTCAGATAGTGGAGCACAGAGTCCAAAGCAAACATAGTGACGCAGCGCTTAGCTGTTAAACTGCACACTAATACGTGGCGTTCATCTTTAATCGAGACAGTGGATTGAACCAATCACAATATTCGATGAAACCGGCCCAACCTCTTCCACAAAGGTAGAGGGGCGGCCCATTGGTGCATCTTCTATGTAGGCGGTAGACTGAACCAATCAGGATATAGGAGGATAGTGGCCCCGCCCCTTTCCTCTCATGCGGTGTCTGGTTGTCACACGTGGCGTGACACGCGGCGCTTGTTTCAATACAACTTAAAAAAAACACAAAAATATAAGATTTGGATGAGCCGTTGTCTGTTTGTTGTGTGTTGCTGTTGGGGGGTTGTGAGAGCAAGATATGTTCTGTTGCGCCTAGCTCTGTTAATTCCGAGGGGTTGTGAACGCATCACTCTGCTCGGTGTGGGGAACGGGAGAGAGAGAGAAACTGGAAGAAGAAAGCAAGCTAGCGTTGTTGTTCTGTGCTCCGTTTCCGGTCTGATCGTCGGCCACAGTGGCTGTTTGTCTCACATTCAACCAAGAGAAACAGGCTGAGCGTCTCCTGTGGTAATTGAAGACATTACTGAATTGTAAGTGATACTAATCAGAATCAGAATGAGAATCATCTTTATTTGCCAAGCATGTCCAAAAAAAAACACAAGGAATTTGTCTCCGGTAGTCGGAGCCGCTCGAGTACGACAACAGACGTCAATTGACAGAGAACACTTTTGGGACAAAGATATTGACCAAAAAAAAAAAAAAAAAAAAAAACAGTCACTGAGCAATAAAGGTTTGCTAGTTATCTGGTAATGCCGGTACATTATTATTATTATTATTATTATTATTATTATTGTTGACAATTGTCCTCTAGCACTTAGAGCAGTTTGAATGACTGATATTGCAATAGTCCGGTGCATTGAGCATTGCGCAAAGGGCGCCGACACTTCAACTGCTCTTGCTCGTGTCAGTGTCATATTGCATACTTCCCAAAATCACCTTATTGTGATAAGAGAGCAACTGGTCAATGCTGAGAAGTGTTGGATGAGCAACAGCTGACCATTTGAATTCTTTGGGTTTAAAGGCTGCATTGTAGTTTGAATTACGAGCAACGAACGATCTATGTTGCAACTACACGTTTTGAAAAACACTCCCAAAAAATGAGAAGCAAAAGTTTTGCAAGTTGATCTGATATAGTTGCTATGTATGAGTTTGTAAAGCAGCCCTGTTGTTTGTTTGTTGACCTGAAGCCTGAGCTGCTATATAAGGGATATCCAGAAAAGACAAATGAGAAATTATTTCAATAAAAGGGATAAAAGAATCAATTCAACAACATAGCAACCGAAAGTGATGGAGTAAAAAAAAGAAACTAAAAAGGCGCAGTCTCAGTTACGGGCTCTATTTCCGTATTGAACACATACAGAAGGCGCAGGCGTGGTAAAACATACGCTAGCGTGCGTGCACGCTAAAACAATGTTTCTAAAAAGGTAGCGGGAGCAAAACTGAGTTCGCTTGTACTTTATTGACGTATTTAACAATGTACTCGCGTTATTTTTTGCTCAATCCTCATCCACAAATCCATCAAAGTCCTCATCTTCTGTATCCGAAATGAACAGCCGGGCAAGTTCTCCATCAAACACGCCGGGTCCGAGTCCGAGTCCGAGTCCGTCTCGTTGCCGTGCGAAAGCTCCGGCAACGGCGCAAGCAGACACGCTGGCCCGAGCGGCCGCAATCCATCCACAAATTGGGACGTAACTCGCCCGGCGCTAAATGTGCACTTTGCTGGAGAAGTGCTATCAAATGTATCACGGGTGCGGTGCTCCACCACAAGGTTGGTCATGCGAACACTGAATAGCCTTTCTTTATGTAAATGTTTTCATTGTTTACATGGAAAAAAAACCCTTCCACTTTAAGAGGTGTTTCAAATGTTTGTGTTTTCCGACGGGAAAACACCGGTGCCTCGGAAATCATACACCGCACAGTCAATTTACAATCCCCAAAATGTTTTGGTTTTCTTTTGAGTGTGGCCCCGATACTAATATTGGAATGAAAGTGATGAGAGAATGTGAAATGTGCTAATACAGGGAGATTCAATTCAAGACCGCACAAAAGGTTTTGCAGCCTGGCCGGAGGTGAAAAGCTTAAGGGAAAAACAATGAGCTGATTGATGTCAAATGATGCGAAACTACTAAAGGCGAAGGGAAGATGGGCGAAAAAGACCCATTTAAAGGGAGGACTGAAAGGGGATGAGTCATTTCGCATAACGTCGAGGAAGCGGAATGAAGAAAAGAAAACCTTTGAGGAAAGGTTAGCAAGGACAGAGGAGAGACGGGCGAGTGTGCGCATGCGTGTGTCTGCCTGCCCCTGACGGCATGACGAGTCAAAGACATTCCCGAGTGGAAAGGGCGGGAAACAGGCTTGACTGCGAATCAATAACTGATGAATTCATGACGAGCAAACACATTTCGAAACAGGCTGCACGAAGGAGGAGCTTCTGACGAGAAGCGTCTGTCCACGTGTCAATCGTTCGAATGTTACACGGTCATGTCGTGCCACGGAGTAGTTTGCGCACTAGCGGAAGAATATATCGTCACGAGGCACACACAGCGAGCGGTTTTTCATTCATTCCGTTGTTTTATATTCATGGCCTCGAATTGATTTTCATTCAAACATTTACTGCAATTATACATCGACTCGGGCACACTCCGACTTAGCTACAAATTCAGGTTACGTCGCCGCCGAAGGAGTTCGACATAAGCTTTATAGGACTCCGTGGTCCATAAGTCAAACCAAAATCCAGAACCCAAAAACAAAGCAGACCTGCCATTAGCTCTCTCCCGTCCGTCACTTGCAATGTTTTTTTTTAAGGATTTCTTTAGCTTTTTGTGCGTATCCCTAAGCGAACGCACAAAACGCTACTCATTCAAGGTCATTGTCAATACAAGTTTGATTCTTTAGAGGATTATTAGCATCTACTCATGGTTTAACATCTCGATGCACTTGCATGACAATTTACGATGCTACAGTAAGAGTCTACTTCAAACAATACCTGTAGAGTACGTAAAAGTGACCTGTGATTGGCTGGAGACCAGCCAATATGGTGTTACGATGGAGAACGTTCCCCTGGAGTCAATTAATTGCATCCGTTTATTTTCTTCAGCGCTTGTCCTCCAAAGAGTCGCGATGGGCAGGTGAGCCGGATCCTTTCCGAGCTGAATTTGGGCGAGAAGCCGCACACACCCGAAACTTGTCGCTAGCCAATCGCAGGGCACATACAGAAAAACAACCATTCATCTATGGGCAATCTTTAGTCTTGAATGAACCTAACATGCATGTTTTTGTAAGTACCCTTGGAGAAACCCAATGCAAGCACAGAGAGAACATGCAAACCTCACATAGGAAGGCCAGAAGTGAGATTTGAACCCAGAACCTCAGAGCTCTGAGATAGACGTGCTCGACAATAGGTCACTGTCTTGCAGTCGATTCATTCTATTGCCATTATTATGATTGTTTTTTTGTTTTTTTTTTCATTGAGAAATTCAACTCTAAATCTGAGTCAGAAAGATATTCGTCGAGGTCTGAGGGAAGTTGGAAGGAGACGACGACTGACGGATGGGCGATCAGATTTGACGACAAGGCACATTCGTTGTATGTTACATGCCGCAAAAGGACAGCGAAGGAGCCACTTCACCTCTGGACTGCGCTCGAAGAGGTGTGTGTTTGTACGTATGTGTGTCACAGTCTTTTCATGCCTTGTTGAGCACTTACGGGATCCCAGTCTGAGGGGTTGTTAATACTCAGACTATTTTTATAGAAACTCTTGCTTGTTTCATAATAACAGCATTTTGGTGCTGGAAAATGGGAACATTTGAGAAGCGATTTCTAAAAAATAAGATTGCAATTACATGATGTGTTAACGGCTATCCACTTAAGCTGACGACAGCCGTGTAAAGCCCAGTAATCACATACATGTTCTTAAAATCTAACAGATTTTGAAAATGTGAGAGACCACATGACAAAAAATAATGCCACACACGCTTTCAGTGTTTGGTGCACAGCAGACACTTAATCACTGCCAGGCCTCCATGTTAGCATGGCTATTTGAAATCAACAGCCGTCAATGGCAGTGAATGAGTTTAAGGATCGCTCCGCTGACAATAAAGCATCGACAGCTCGAACATAGCACCGAGACTGACCAGCGAGAGGAAGCAATGTGCTACACGGTATTCAGACTTACAGGAAATACAAGATGGAGCAGTAGAAGAATGCGTAGCTAGGCGAGCTGTTAGCTTATCTGCTAACCACATTGTCGTGGTTCATTTTCCTCCTTGTTGTGGAAAAGTCTGAAGTCTTGGAGGACATAAGTTTGTAAACAATGGGCACCAGAATACTTCTGGGTGGCAGAATGTGAGAAAGAAACAATGAGAAAAACTTGTTTCCATAGGCTTCTCGGCTAGTTCACAAGGAAATAGAAGATGTACCGTAGCTGAACAGATTGTCAGTCACCCCCAAAAAACGACTCAATGGTAGGCTAGGCTCATTTACAAATTCTGATTTAGGCAACATCAACCATTACCAAGGTTGAAGAATTTCATTTATCTCCCGAATTGGTTGGCCAGTCACTGAATAATCATATTAAGTATGTCAGTTTTTGAAATCGACTGGCCTGTTGAAATGTAAATTATGGTCACCGTTCTGTAAGCAGCTAACCTTACAGAGCATCTTCTTTTTTTTTTTTCGACGGACACTACAAGCACCCAAATTACGGCGGTCGAGGCGAAGACGTCCCGTGCCGCCAAATCATTCATTTGCAATTGTTAGGGTTTCTTGACTTTTTGCGGTGCCGTCGAGGAACGCTTCGACTGTTGCCACTCGGAAGGACGTGTTTCAGTGAGAAAAGAAAAAGGCAAGTTTCAAATGTCCGATATGTATTTTTATGAATGCATTTCACAGACATGTTATTAAAACAACTGCAAAGTGTTTTAAATGCTAAGCGTGTCTCATTTGAATCCAATTCTTTAGTTTCATCGCCAACTATTTGCATTTGAATTGTTTTCAAAATCATTTGGGGGCCTTTTAAGGGCTTTGTTGTCATTTTTCTGTCCCAAAAAACAAAAACATCTCCCTACGTCATCGTCGTGTACCCTTCGATCCGGAAGGTGTGATTCAATTCAGAACACCGGGAATGGGATTTTGGATGAGCGCAAGAAAAAAAAACAAAAGGTGGAGGAAAGGGAGAAAGAGGCCGCTCCCGTGTTGTGTGGCGTCCCACCCCCTCTCCTCACCGAGAGGAAGGACAGAGCGCAGCGAAAGCACACTTGCTCTTCCAGCGCAGGACTTCGGGAATTCCGGGAGCCTTGGAGTTGTGTCGACTCGCACGCAGACGCTAAACTATGCGGCTGTAAAACAAACACCGAAAGAAGAGCATCGTGGAGATTTGGGGTGCAGCCCCTCCTTTGCCGTCCCTTCGCCCGGTGGAGTATTTGGCCACGACGGCACCTGCCAGAGGGCGTCGGAACGGCTGACGGCGCAGACGAGCTGCTCGTGACAAAGGTGAGGCGCGCCTTCACTTTGCCCACCTGAATGAGTAACTGATGGAGGAAGTTGGCCGCGTGCGTGTGTTCACCATGTGCATTCTATTGCTCTGACGGAACACGTTCAACGTTTCCTCACAAGTCGCATTAGACATCGATTCCGTCTCTTCTTGTGATGGATGGATTCCAAGCGATTGAGCTCCGTACGAGTTGAGTGGGAGCACAACTTGGCCATTTCATACTTGGACTACTAGGAGGGAGAGGAGTTGGATGTTGACAAATGCACGATGGCTGTTTTTTATTGTATTTGATGTATCTTCCGTTCTCTTTTGAATTTTCATGTGAAAAACAAACAAACAAAACCAAATTGTTTTTCACGTGTGTCAAAGCTTTGAAATTTGACTTTTTATCCCCAAACAGCGTTTTTGTTGAATTCTTTACATTCTATGTATGTTATTACTATATGTTTATATCAAATACAATATTACAGATTGTTATTTGCCTTATTAGAAAAACACATTTGTTGTTCTTTCTGTGTGGCTGAAATGGATTAATGAGGTTTTATATTATATAAGTGTTTGAAGTTCCAAGCTTGGTCACGGAAGGAAAGGAACCCTCGACCTCAAGGCGTCGCTCTACATGCTTTTCATTGGTCAGCATTAGTTTATGGTATTAACCTCAACCCCCCCCACCCCCTTTGTTGGTTATCTCCAAAGTACTGCAGCTTCAAATGACGGCGATCGCAACTTTGGTCTTTAAACGCTTCTCAACCCTTCGCTACTTTTTATCGGGCTTTTAAAAGCTTCATGTTTTTTTTCTTGTTCCTACTGTGTTTTTCTCAACGAAGGAGAGCATCAGCATCCTTAGTTTGTTTTTCCCCTGTGGGAGGCTTTGCAGGTGTGCGCTTTGTCTGTCATCTCACCTATTCAGACCTGCAATCCCGGGTCTTGCTGCTCTTTGTAACCTTCCCCACCCAAAACCACTTTGACCTGCATTGTAACCCTTCCATTATCACAGCGCATAAGCCCACATGAGCGGCAGGAAGCAATTGTACGTGTTGAGCTTGACCCACTTGAGTGGAGAAATCTTTTTATTATTATTAAATACACCTAGCGTTGGTGTTTTGTTGCGTCTCATTGGACGACAGAGGTGTACCCGGCCCAGCCTCCAGGAAATACATTACCGGGAGGAAATTCATGGCTGTTCCTGTTGGAGAAGTTAAGTGTTGATATTGTTTTAAGTTTTTGGGAGAATTGCTAGTTGTCTAAAGAATTTATGCGAAATGTTCGTTGGTATTTTTTTGTTTTTGTTAGGGTTGTAGTGGAAGCAATTTTAGGCCATGTGAATTGTATAACAGACTGACGGGGGGGCGGGTTCATCCGTTAAAGCCGTTTGTCCGATAATTTGAAGCACTTTTCCGTGGCCTAAAAACAACCAGTACAATCCCCCCCAAAAATCATTTGCTTTGTGCTTCTTTTGTGGCTTACAAACAAACACCCAGTACAGCACAAAATGATTGTAAAAATAAAAAGCTTGTCAAGTTCATCCAAACTTGCTGTCATTTTCAATTACTGCCGTGAACGTGCCGTGATCACCGGCGCTTTGGAGGGGTGATAATGGCATGCAGCCGGTGGAAGAAAAGTCTCGTGGTGGCAAGTCGAGAGTCTCTTTCATGAGCGGCGAGGTGAGCGCACTTTCTTTCCCCCCCCCTGCGTTACAATCGGATGCCTTACAAAATGGCTTGACAAAAAAACAACAACTGTATACTGTATCAAAATCAGTGTAGCATGTTCGAGAAACAAGACATGAGTGCTTGAGAAAACAACAGCCAAAGATATGACAAGGTAGATACGTCACACCCACTTTGAGCACGTTAAGCTCATGTCCATGCATTGCGTTTGATTGGAGCGTCGCCCCTACCAACATGGCTGTCACGTAAGCACGACGGTCAGCAGGATCTACTCGTATCTGTGATGGAACGGCGGCACAACGCGGCGTTTTGAGTTCCGACTGGACACTGTTTTCTGTCCGTTAAATCCGAAGTTCCACTGGGGTTTCGAGGATTGGTGTAGAAGGTTTTATGTTGCTTTCAGGACTGCCAGCCTGTCGAGTTTAGCTGGTTTGACCTTAAAGCATTGTAATCTATCGTAAACACAAAACATGGATCATGACCGTGCTAAGCCATTATTTGTCTTGTTGACAATTGCGACAGTCTTGTCAACAAACCTAATGCGTATTTTGCATTTGTGTTATTTGACATTCTCTTCGTGCTGAAATCAAATTGTTATCGTAAGATTAAATGACACGTTGCATTGCAATCAGTGGTATCATAGGAACTCTGACTTCAAGTGACCTTCTAATGTACTTTTCCAAGTCAGGCCACGGAATTTGAAATGCTCATGTTTTCTGGAATGCAGAATATTTGCCAGAAAAGTGTCCCAGAATGATGCATTTATGGGACAAAGGTAATATAGAAAGAATGGAAATGTTATTCTCCATGACACCATAGCATCAAAACAAGGTCAAAGTACAACGGGCAGTAGCCGGAAGTGCGTGTGGCCGCCGATCTAAGGTCATCTCCGGAGGACAGGCAGTATCGTGCACCTGCTCGTCCGATGTGCCGGACCTTGTGTTCACATTGCCGCTGCAAAGTAGACATTTATTTAACCCTGCTGTGTGAGTTCAAGGTGCCTCTGCTGATTGCTCGGCAAGACCGCGAAGGTAACTTTTTGTTTGAGTTCCTGACTGCCACACCCTAAAAGCTATGAAGCCCCATCGCAACCCCTTCCTCGCTGTGAAAACCCATTAAGCTTCTTCCCTAAGTCTCGCCTCGTCAGCGGTCAAACTGGCCACACACGGTGGTTTGTTGTGCATGGTTCCTTCAAGTATGCTACTTTCAATTATTCTTGGAGATAATGCGCAGGCTAAATAGCTCATCTTGTGTGAGCGAGAGAGAGAGAGAAACAATGGCAGGTTCCCTTTGTTTGAAATATTTAATAAGTGTGTCTGCCGTGTTGAAATATTGCCTTTTTTTTCCTGCGCAGCCAGAGGGGACAGATGAGAGTCGAGGTTGTTCTCTCAGTCAACTAAAAAGCAAAAGGCTGTTCGTGCATCAAACTTTCATTGGCTTCTTTTATTCATTCTTGTGTCCATGCATTTTTTTTTTAATCCTATGCACTAAACACAATTCTAGCATTGAACAAAATATATGGCAAATCTGTTCATCTTTTTTTTTTGAAATAACATTTGATCATGTCCACCAAACACTGGAATACTGGATTAAAAAAAGAAAAACAAAGCAATGACGGCAAATGTGTGTATGGTCAGTACGTATGAAATAAAGTATTTAGGAGGATAAATCACTGTAAAAATTCAATTCAACAAATTGAATTCAAATGTTCGTAACATTTCCTGTAGGGATGCATCATCTTGAATATTTGAGTATCCTTCTGAAAATTGCGGAATCGGATCAAATGTATTTTTGCTTGGTTGAAGAGCAATTATGAATACATGAGAGAAAATAAGACATTTCACTTCAAAATCAACTGCCAATTATTTTCCTTTTTTTTTTTTTTTAGATAATCAACAATTTAGTGATATTTTGAATGAGCCAATTTCAACACAAATAAAAAAAGAAAACTGCCTTTGTGCAACTTCACATCAGCAGCGCTTTAGCATTTTAGCATTTTAGCATGCTACATAAAACAGGAAGTTAATGACTATGTGTTTAGGAGTTTGGGCTAGCTGACTCGGAAAGAGACAAATATTGTTTATAGTACTCAAAGTTTTTGCAGTGTTCAAACTAAAATGTAAAATAGCAAGGGAGAAAATGAGCTCGAATTCCATGAAAATGAGAGCAGTCACAGCAAATATCTCTTGGTTACTTTTGTCCAACGTGGCCGAAGCAATTTCATGATGAATGTATTCTTGCGTGCTGCTGACGAGAAGGAAATATCCCAGGTGGAGGTTACGCAAGCGGAGCTCGAAAAGAATTCTTGCCGTGACCACGCAAGAGACAAAACAACTGGAGTGTGAATGACGTATCCGGATGGATCGTCGCCCAAATACATTTGACGCCTGATCGGTTTTTGAATTGTAATTGGTTGTTCCATCGTTTTGTATTCATTTGTGTAAACCTGCTGTGAGAAATTGTCATAATACAGTATAAACAAAGCTAGTGGTGAGCTAAGACTTTTAAACGCACAATCCTATTTATATAAAATAACAAGAAAGTGTGCTGTCCAGTGTCACTTTGAATCTTAGTTCATGTGTAGCCTGCAAGACTCTGGAGTCGGTTCAAACTCGAGTGCGAGATAATGGGTGTCATATTTTGACGACGTCATATGATATGTGTAAATAAGCCACGCACCTGGGATATTATGATAACAAATGGGTTGAACTTCGGGTCACGGAAAGGGACACAGGGGAAGCACATTTTGGGTGACAAGTGTAGATAACGCTCTAAGTGATGTGCAAAACGCTGCGCTGGAGATGTGATAGCGTTAGGGAGGTGCTCCAGAAAAACACACCAAATTGCATTCGGCGCAAAGACGTGCAAAGATGTTGGAGCTCGATCATAAAGCCATAAAGTACATCACGAGTGTCTCCCGCCCCATCCAGTGCGGATGCCAAAACATACATTTGTGAAGTTTGATAACACAACTGCCTTAACTACGCCAATAGTACCTTAATTCCAACTGATTCATCTGGGGAAATTCATTCAGTTGCGTCTTCACAGATGTGGCGGAGGGTCAGCCGAGTTCATAACAGAGTGGCCTCTTGTCACCACATAGGGAAATCATTGAAGATTGCGGATCGGCCCGAGGTCCGGGTTAGGCTGAGGACACACTGGCCAATCTTTCGTCACCATCGGCGGAGTTTTCACCGAGAAAAGGTGGATGTGTTCCTTGAAGGCAAGCTACGCTACGCAGTATTACTGCGGGGCGGTCTCCGAGTTCATTCCGAGTCCACGTTACAGCGCGGATACAGTATTTGTGATGTCCTTGACGTAATCCGGGCAACGGAGGTCTCCTTGCGGTTCCGTACAAACACACTGTGCGCTCTTTGACCTCCCGGACTCGAGCCAATCAGTTTCCTCTCCGGTCAGTGCGCTTCGAGCACGCCGCAGTTAAAGGGAATGAAAGGAGCCGCTTTGAGTGGCCAGGGTCCAAGTCGGCTGGCATCACGCCTGGAGCGGCGCAGACATTGCTCTTTGAAGTGCGCCGGGGTCCGCCGGGCCACGAAATGACCCGCACCGGGTTTAACCCGCTTCCGTGCACTTACGCTACGCATCCTGCCGGATTCACGGCAATCACGAAAATGGAGCCCCGAGTGTTGATGTCAAGATCATTTGCCTCGGCCCTTCACAATCAGTAACGTGAGCCCGTGTAACTTAATTAGCAATGGGACGGTTTCTATAACCAATCAGATTTCAAATTTGTGCCACTCATCTTCCATGCTCACAATCCTTTGAAGGGCGATCCGCTTGCTTGGGAGTCTTTGCTCATGTTCAGAGCGAGGTGAATGGGGGATGTTTGAAGACATCCGGTATATGTTATTAAACAAGATCTGAATGGACACATTCTGTAGATAATTGATCCAAACAAATTCTGAGCACAGTCATCCCCCACAAAGCGTTGTTGCCAAACCCAAAGGACATGCGAACATGCGGCGACAATGCCGTGCGTGCGTGCGGGCGTGCGTGCGTGTGTTTGTGTGTGTGTGCGTGTAAGAGCGAAAACGCGGAGAGCGCTGCGCCGTCCGGTCGTATCACCTTGAGCCGTGGTGTGCCGTTGAAGGTGAGGAGGAATTAGGGAGCGCTACACTCAGATGGGAAAGTAACCAGATTCTCACTCCCCCCCTGTCACGAAAGCGCGCACACGCACACACACACACACACACACACAATGTTACACATAAGCAAGCACCCGTGGAGTTGCAGTAAGTGTCTGTTCTAGAGTGCGCGCGCACACACACACACACGCACAATGTCCCATAGGGGAG
Organism: Phyllopteryx taeniolatus; assembly: GCF_024500385.1. Taxonomy (NCBI): domain Eukaryota; kingdom Metazoa; phylum Chordata; class Actinopteri; order Syngnathiformes; family Syngnathidae; genus Phyllopteryx; species Phyllopteryx taeniolatus. The sequence goes on from NC_084502.1 coordinate 5,715,453, forward strand.
CTCCAGGGGCTTATGCGAGGGATTTTGCTGTTCTGCAGTGTGCCTGTCAGATAAGGTGGGACGCGCTTCTGCCTCCGAATCCTCCTCACCCCCAACTGGCCTGTCACTCAAGTCACCTGCCATCCTTTGCCACCATGGCCCGCACACACACACACACACACACACACATGCACGCGGAATGTACATTTGTGTATCCCCGAATAAAAACACCACAAAGACCAAGATGGTGCTAATAATGTTTGATGGGGTGCATGAGGTAGTCACAGTCTCCTCTTTTCTTTCTGACCTTTGGCCCGCATCCCTCCTCAACAACCAAAAACCCTAACCCAATAGCCAACTCAGATGTTTTGTGGGAAATTGTGGTTGAATCCCAAATTGCACAACTTTGAAAGTACTTCCTCTACAAACCTTCGCCACCATTTGCTTGGTTTGAAGACGCCAAGCCCAGCGTCAGTATTTTGTTTTTCAGAAAGCAAACACACCCAACCTTGGATAATGAACCAAATGTTTGGAACAAGTTTTTAACCTCGTTACTTATCTTTACAACGTGAGACCAGCATAAACTATGTAATGGCTCGTAACTGTCCGTGGAACCCGTTACTAAGATATGGACCTTCTTGCCAGTCTGCCGAAACGTTTGGAAAAGCAAAAAAAGGTACATGAACAAGAATGAGTGTGAACAGATAAAGATTGACATTGTTGGTGCCGAATGTGTCGAATAACAAACCGCACCTGATGTCCTGCGAACCGCCCTTTGCAAACATTTGAGGCTCATCGATGGAAAAAGAGCAAAAAAGCTTTGTATTGCCATTGGAATGATGACGGCGTGGCAGTCACGCTTCGTTTTGACGGCTCCCAACAGCGAAGCCTTTCCAGCATCGTGTCTGTCGTGGCGTCTCTATCCGAACCGACATTCGGGACGTTTTCCCTTCACTGAGCTTTAAAGCCTGCCGCACACCGCAGCTATCTGCGGAACAAAAGGTCATTCGAGGCCGTTTGCGCAGCAGATAGCTCGTCATTTCCGCTGAGGTTTTCTGCCTGCGTGGCGCCAGAAGTTCTGGAACTTCTCTGACACACCTGGTATATTATTTGCCAAATCGCTTTTTGCCAGAACAACAACGCAACCCGTTGAAAAGTTTGCCCACACGGCGTGCAAAAACAAATTGGAAAAAGAAGAAGTCCATATTTCGATGAGATGCTCCATCTGCATTACACTAATTAGAATTATGTTAAGATGATAAAAGTAAAAAAAAAGATGCTTCAAATTCCACTCGCCTTCCAGTCGCTGAGAGCACTACGTTAGCAGCGGCATCCCACCCCCCCTCCGCCTTCTCTTCGCCACTACTCAGCCTCTTGGCAGCTCCAGCGGGCGGGCTAATTGACTCAGGGGTCCCAGGAGGGGGTGGGATCATGCCACATTTCCAATTTGGCTTCCCTTCCCCTGAATAAAAGCTACATCCATCCTTCTTTTCAACCCCCCCCTCATTAAAATTAGCGTCTCCCGCCATTGAATCCACCCTGTATAAGAAGAAGAAGAAGAAGAAAGAAATCCCCACACATTTGGATTACAGTATGTGGAAATGTATTCAAAGGGGTAGCTTTCTAAGTATTGTGCTTCTCGTTGTTTCCCACCGCCAGTTGGCAACGTGCTCACTCCAACATAAGCGTGAAAGGAGACACACACATCCGCCGAATCCTTTGGGGTTCACCTTCAGAGTGCCTTGTCCTCCTCCACAAACTGCACCTTGGGATGGGGATGGGCGCGCCTCACTCCGCGCTGGAGTGTGCGTGCGTGTGTGTGTGTGTGTGTGTGTGTTTTTCTTGTGCACGCATGAGTGAGGTTTCATCTCAATAACGAGCATACAAAGTACAATGACAGATTGGAATTCATGCCGTGTCTAAATTGGGAGTGGCTGCATGTGCACCCGTCGCATTTTAGCAGTAGCAGGTTATGTACCCCCCCAAACGAACGTATGCACACACAGTGCAAGACGGCTTCAGGGGTTCAGCTGCAGGACAGGAAGCATGTGAGGTATCGTTTGTAACAGCAGCGGCTCGGGCGACCGTGAGCGAGATGACATTTTCAGATGCACAGATCAAGAATTTGGGTCGTAGGCTTGGACCGGTCTTGTGGAAAACACATTTGACACGTGCTAGACGAGCTACTCACGATACGCCGACTTCGGGGAGCACTTTGGTTTTTTTTTTTTTTTTTTTAACCTTTTCAACTTCAAATGCACACCGTCAAAGAATCCAGTAATGGCACCAGTGCACTGGTCAGTCGTTTAGGTGTGCATCCAGCTCAACGAGTTGCTCTCTTTTGTTGCTGAATACGCAAGCGGTGAACAGCCGCAACTTGCGGAACTTCTATCGGTTGCCTTCTGAAAGAAATCACGTTATATCGCCAAAATGTGTTTGCTGGACGACTTTTTAATGTTCATTTCAATTCAGAATTGTTTGTCCGAGTTAAAAAAAACAAAAAAGGTAGATATGCCTTAAGTTCAACTGAAAGTTTGGCAATTTACCACTTTTAGCTTATTTGTAACGTGTTGTTTTGTGTCTTGATGTAAAATAGTATCATATACTCAAACATACAAAAACAAGTATGATCTCAACCCTGCTGTACATGTCAGGGTTTAACATCAACATGCAGTATGAGGGTGCCGCGTCACCCCCGCTTTTCTGGGTGAAATAATTTTCAATTATTATTATTTATTATTATGAAATTATTATTATGATTTTTTTCGAGGACAAAACACATGCTGAAGTCATCTTATGAAGCTTGAATATTGCAAGTTTTCATCCTCTTATGTGTCGTCCTTGGAGTTTTGGGCACAGGCTAAGGCACGAATGGTCAAATAAAGACATTTCATTTTTGTTAATGCATTTAACGTGAGCGTCAACACTTTCACACGTTTCTTTCTCTGTTTGTAGCACGCATTACAGAGCGGAATGTACAGTGTGAGCAATCGCTATCTTCGACTTTACTCCTTGAAGCGTCGGCGCCCTTTGCGCAACGGTCATTGCACCGGACTATTGCAATATTCGAAGTGCTCGAGGACTCTGCATCTTGTTACACATTTGTCAAAAAAAAAAAAAAAAAAATGGTACCCCCATTACCAGATAACTAGCAAGCCGTTATTGCTCAGTGACTGTTTTTTTTTTTTTTTTTTTTTGTCAACGTCTTTATGTCTCCAAAGTGTTCTCCGTTGTCGTACTCGAGCGGCTCCGACTACCCGAGACAAATTCCTTGTGTGTTTTTTGGACCTACTTGGCAAATAAAGAGGATTCTGATGATTCCGATGATGATTTCTGACGTACAAGTCCCAGTTTCCATAGTTTGGTCTTTTTTTATTTTGTATTTTGTATTCTTATTATTTTTTTCTCCCCGTCCACAAGTAATTTCAATCTTTGATATTCCGGTTCTCAAGACAAATCTTGCGAGCCTTTTAAAGTCCTTACACGCTGAGCTACCATTGCCCCAAAACGGATCTTGGCACAACCGAAAAATAACCAGGCAGCAGACTTGGAGTTGTAATGAGCTCACCTCGACTTATTTGAGATGAATAAAAGAGATTAACAGGCCATTTGACAGTCGTGTTGATTTCCTTTCCGACTTGCGAATCCTTTGGAGTCACTCGACGTCCTGGATTGTTGAAAGAAGAAATGCACAGGGAAATATGTTTTGAATTGCCAAATGTAGAGATGGCAGTCTGTCATGCGACCACTGACTATGAAGTGGGAAAGAGAATTTGCTCGGTCTCATGTGGGTGAGGGGCCTTCAAACAGTCTTCCTATAGCCCATATGTTTACGTGCCATCCATCATTGCATCGAACATCCGGCATACTTCTCCAAGGGGAAGCTCGTAGAGGACAACCAAGTCAAATAACGCAAGGCTCTTACGTGCAATTGTATACAAGGTTACTTGAATAAATCATCTGAATCGATGAAGGGAGTATGCTTCAATATCCGGGAAATGTTCGAATGTGATCTACATATGATCTCTCATTGTTCCAGGGCCACTGTAAAACCTTCATCAATTCTTAGAGGGCCTCCAAGCGTTGAAAGTCATTCAAACATTGTCACCTTTTTAACATTTTAAGTGTAAAATGAAGTATTTACTTCCTGTGACTATTCTTCTTCTCCTCTTCTCCCCCTTTCTTGAAGCAGTGTGCATGTGTCCCAAAAGGCCAAAGCTTGTCAATCCTGCCCGTTTCCCCCAACAGACACATACGCAGAACCACTGACTTAATAATGCGCACATGGCAAAATTGCCTCTCAATGTCAGCGAGATCTGTCATTATTAGCATATCACACACCAGAGCACTTGAACCACACTGCGGGCTTTTCGGATTCCCTGTTAATGTGTTCGCGGCCATCATGTCACACGTGGTACTTTGCGGAGGGTTAACAGCGTGCCGTAACCCCCCCGTGTTCATGTCATTCTGAAGAGTCGGGTGTTGAGTGCTTGCGTAAGCAAGATTCCTCTTAAAGCCGGCGAAGCATCGAGCATAAACCCAACGGCGGTCCCAATCGGGATCTCATTTGTACTTGACGCTGTGCCCCCGACTCCTCTCACATTAGAACCAGGAGACTCAATCAAATTGGCAGTTTATGGCTGTACAATGGTCACCGAGTACCAGAGTACACTAGGCTACATCCATTCCATAAATAATCAGGCCTATCTGTAGTTTTATGATAGGATAGCCCAGTTGTATCAAATATAAGAATCCTACATGGTAAATCTGCAATTTGTTGAAATAATCCAAATCGTAATAATCACAAAACCTTGATTAACTGTACCGGCAATGTTCAATAAAGTGTCTAAAAGAAAAGGGTAAACCAATAAAATGCCTCCGTGCGAGGGATTGTGATTCGCTTCGCATTAGAAGCAGTTCTATTGTCATCTCCCCATTTGTCTTCTTTCCACGCATGATAGAAAACCCTGCGAAAATGCAAAATCACATGTTGACCACAAAAGGATTTGCACTTTAAACACTTCTTGGCCAGACTGTTTTCTGCGCAAATCAGGGAGGATAATCACTCGAGATAATCTTGAATAGACATCAGATAATTGGGCCTTTGCTGACTTTGAAAGCTCAAATTTGGTCTGAATGAGATTCCTCACCAGAGGCCAGGAGAACAAGTTGCATCGAGCAAGGACACAAGCGAAGAGGAAATTCTTCCGTGTATTTAGTTACTGGCCTCGCTTCCTGCACTCTCCTTTTCCTCTCCTCCTGACATGAAATAGTCATTAGGTGTAGTGGTAATTCAGTCCAGACGTCTTTCCACATTAACTAATGCGATCTGAAAGTGTCAGGAACGTGTGCATGTGGCCGGCGTGGAGGCCGCGACGAGGACGTGCGTCAGCATCCCCGAGTGTCCGGATTCCACCTTGTATTTGTTTCCGACGTCAGACAGTTCGCACGACAAGGTTTCCCTCCTGTTCTAAACTCGACAGATGCTAAATAATGAACGGGCAAGAGGAGAGAGGGAGGAAAAGGAGACGCGCACAAGGACGACAAGTGTGGAGAGAAGGAAGATGGAACCGGTGGAAGGAAATGTTTGTCCTTAAATCTCGAGCAGAAACAAAACTTGATGCTCGGTCTGAGCAGCTGAGCGGCGAGCAGGGCCCAATAGTCACACAACACTCTGAATCGCTGGCGGCAAACAGAAGGCGGGGTTGCGGTGTGAGAGGCGCTTCAAGGCAAAGTCATCATTTTGAAATGGTCTTGTGCTTGAATCGCGCAAATGATCTCTTTTGAAATACACAGTTTTACCACAAAGCGTGACGGACAGACTGGCGGATGTGGAATAAAAGCAGAAACAAGGCAAACAACAATGCGAGCGATATCACAAGGCAGTATTTGATGTTTGGAATGTATGACTGACTGAGTCCTGCATTTATTGATGCGTATATTGCTGGATGGCAACATGACTGGATGATGACTGGATTGCAAGCACTGTGACAGCATCTACGGGGTCTGGCGAAGTGTCACGCTAGCTGTTTGAACTACGCTCGGTTTAAGTCACGGTTCACATCGTGCCACATAAGGAACTTCCGTCCTGGCCCCTTTGGCTCAGTTTATTAGATTTTTTTCAGTTTAGCTGTTTTAAAGATACCGTCATCAGGTGGTGGGCTAGGGTTACCGTACCTCCCAAAGTGCCTTTGGATGGCAAGCCATTGGATCCATTGGCGTGAGTGCATAACGGTGCCAAAAGCCGGCTACGCTGCGGCGGGCGGCCGCTCGCCGGCAAGCGTCTGTATCGACCCAGCTTGCGTCGTGTTCGCTGAAGCTCCAGAGTTTGCCTGCTGACCATAGATCGGCCGTCATCATCCACGATCGGCAATTCCTTCACTAAAGGCCTGGTACATACGCACTAAAAAATGCTGGGTCAAACTTGTAACTCAACTTAGTTGGGTGAGAGGTTTAGGTAATGTGAACCAACATTGGATCAAAATTAGAGTCAATTATTAAAGAGATGCCCGCAACACAATGTATTGATTTCACAACCCAGCCATTGGTACAGGTACACAACCATTGGTTTGAGAAAATCTGTCTTGTCGAAGTCGGCATTTTTGTTTGATTGCACTTCTTTCATTCAGCTGCTGACTGCTTCCTTTATGGTGAAGTACAAGAGTCGAGTTACGCCAGCCTTTACATGAATAAAAGACAATACAGTTGTCATTTGTGGAAATGTTCAATGCGAATGGCTGGCAACCAATTCAAGGTGTTCCCCGCCTCTTGCCTAAAGTCAGCTGGGGTAGGCTTCCGAGTGAGGATCAGCGGTTCAGAAGATGGATGGATGGATGGTTGGATGTTAGTAATACTAAACAATTACTATTCCAGAAGAAAAAGTTTGGGCTGGTTATGTCTGACGCAGTAACATCAAAGTGGGGCTAAAAAAACAGCGGGATGAATAATATATTACAATGATTATGTTTTAGAGCACTTTTTGTTTCACATTTGACCAATCCAACGGGAAGAGCACATTCGAGCCAACGGCAGGGTCAAAGACGACCCAACGGCACTTTTGGGGCAGACAGCCCCAACCCAACAAGCGGGGTCAAATTCCCTAACCCAGACCTGCTGGTCTAAAATAACCACTCGTTGGGTCGGTACCACTTTAGGAACGCATGGGGTTTACCAGAATTACCCAAATCACCCAAATCACCCATTTTGGGTTGTTTTTGACCCAGCTGTTTTTAGAGTTCTTAAAAGATTTGTTTTATCTGGGACACGTCAAGATAAAAAATCTAGCATTTAACAGTTTTGGTTGTATTGTGTGCGTGCGTGTTGTGTATCAACACAAAACACCAAACATAAAGATTCTCTTCAAACAGTGATCTCGAAATCCCGCGCGATCACACGTGATCTCACAAACCCAAAGATGATACACTTTCGGCTTTGCACCGATGTTTCCCAAACGTTGCCGAAGGTTGTCGGAGCAGGGAGCCTTATAAAATTGCCTTGTCCTCAAAAAATGACTTGCTTAGGAAAACACTTCTTGCTGTCTGGGGAACCCCCTTTTATACCAAAAAACAAACCAAAACAAGCCATTGGGTAAGACATGCCCTTTTTTTATTTACAGTTGTTTTCTTTTCTTGAGTCAGGGTGCTTCTTGAACGGCTATATTCCGTTTCCGTTTCACGTCACAATTCACGGCGTCGTGACTGGGGAGAAGTCTCGGTTCTCTCCCACATACCTGGAGAATTGTTGTCTTAAATATTGAAGATTGTTGGCCCTGACCTGTTTTGGACCCTAAAATCGGTACGAATCCATTCTTAACACAGATCAGACCGAAGGACAATCTTCTCGAATAATCTTATAAGGCTTTAGATTGTCTGGCATTTGACACGCTCGGTCGGGAAGAGGCAAAATCGGCACAAAAACCGGCCGATTGTCTTTACGTGAAGTTGGACTTCATGACTTTTTTTGCACAATTTCATGAGCTATCCAGCTCCACCTCCTTCTCCAGCCTCCTTTCCCTGTTCATCCAGTACCTTTGTGGCATCACGCTGCGGACCTTCGGTGTTGTTTCGTTTTCTGGCGTGAGGTAAAACTCAGAAGTCATTGGACGTAAATGCTCGGGAGCTGTTACTAACAAGATAGCTGCTTTGAATTCCATGTCTGACATGTTTACAACTAAAAGACTTTCTTTTCATGGCCGAGAATTGGCAACACCTTTTTGAATTTATACACTTTGAACTTTGTCAAGTGACGGTGGTGGCTTGGCTAAGGTCTGGAAGAACCGCTTCTCCTGCCAGTTGGTGAGCACCGATGCTTTCTTCTCCTTTGAGCTCCAGCTCATCAAATGTGGGCCGTAAAAAGCCATTTCTATTGTCCTCCTGGACCTCCAGGGTTGTTTTGATCTGGAAATGCTGACTTCTATGGACATAGTGTTTCCAAAGACTTTCCAAACCTAACAAGAATCTTTTGATTTTAAACTGGAAGTGCCATCACTCATATAGCTAACCCGAACACTGGATCTTTTTCTCTCCCTGGAACTCGATATTAACTGTAGTCACTGCGAAGACCTGCTCATCAGTGGCCATCAATGGAGCTTTTTCACTCCCCCACCATGCACATACTGATTCACTGTCATCTTTCATCCGGCTGACCCTGAGAAACGTGGGAGTGACCCTTAGGTAATCCCTCTCCCTTAAGACTCATAGAGAACATCTGTCCATTTCATGTGTCTTCCACCTACGCAAGCTCAATACATTGTCTTTCAGGAGTCTCCGCTCCGGAAATGGAGATTTGTCTCCTCCCGTTTGGGCTAGCGCAATATTCTTTTGCCCTCCTTCACCAAAACGACTCCGGATGGCTCGCCAGCCATCCGGGACGCAGCTGCACGGCTCCTTACAAAGGGAAAGGCCCAACAGGCCCAACAGCCCATGGTTGTGCCCTCGATGAATCGTTTGTTTTTCAAGCTGGAACACACTGAAAAACTCACATGCCCTGAAACATGCTATTTCAAGTGCAATGGATCTTTTACATTTCTGTCATTTAGCAGGGCCTCTCAATTGAATGGGCAAGCGCTCCGCTCAATGTTACATTCGAGCGGAACGGAAGTGTGTCTACACATAGGATTAGTTATCAGCCAGTGTGGCGGTTCATCAATTTAAATCAGATCAGAGACAGCTGAACTCAGAGGTCTGTCTGTAACTCTATACGCACACGCACACGCACACGCACACACCTGGACACAGGGAATCCTAGCCTGAGGGCATCTTTGCGCGAGGCAGCTGGGGAGCACAGAAAAAGAGAGCAAACTGCGAGCTGAACGTCATGGAGAAACTTAGCACTTTCCTCACCGAATGCTAATGACTAATGCGAAATGACTCATCAGAACCAGCTGAGCTTCACTAACTTGGGGACCACATCAAAGACGTCCATTTAAATAATGAACGTTACTCTCTAAAGCGATTGTTATTTTCTCCGCCTTTTGGTTTGAAATGTGATTGCCCCTTGACTCACTTTTGTGGACACAAATCAGTAGGTCAGGAGGGAATGTGCGTTTGTTAAGCGCCAAAGAAGTGGTCGGAAAGAATGCACTAACCAAACTAATATCGTGTCTGACATATAAACATTGTCAGATCATTTTAGCGTGTTTGTACAAACACTGCACATAACTAACTATGAAAGAATGTTAGCACCGACGCTTGCGCTAACACAGCATGAGGAGTGTCCTGGCTGGTCCGCCGACATGGTGGACCACGAAAACCGGTGATCCGGGGTCACCCTGGCAACTAGAAATTGCTCTTCTTCCAAACCCGTGTGCCATCCAAATGTCTTGAAGTAACAAGAGAACTGACTTCGTCAGGTGAAAGGTCGAAATACTTAAGAGCCCCTGAAAATCGAGGAACTCTGCATGAATTGGCTGGAATTCCTAAAAGGGAAATGCCATATTTGCGTCAAACTCAAGCTGGAAATGTACACTTCAATCACATTTTAAAACTGTGCCGTTGTCCAACTACTTCAGGGAATCAATTCGCCTTGCCTTTAAAAAGCGGCATCCATTTGACAACATTTGCAGAATTATTCAATCATTTTTCTTTTATTGATATTATGCTCGGAGAGCTCGTAAAGTCAGTGAGCGTACGAGATGTTGGCAGGAGAGCATTGTGTAGACAGAATGATGTGTGTGTGTGTGTGTGTGTGTGTGTGTGTTAATGGGGGTCCATGGATGACTGAGGAGGCTGAGCATTGGGGCGGAGTTTGGAGGGTTACAAGAATTTCTCTCTGCATTCTTTCCGCCATGAGCATCTCTCTCTCTCTCTCTCTCTCTCTCTCCTCTACTCATCTTTTCCCCCCCTCATGCAGAACCTAACTGTCACTGTGTCTGTCACATGACCCGCAGGAACTATCTCAGGTTCTCTGTTGAGCCCATTTCACAGTAGGGTAGCATCTCTGCAAGCGAGACAAGATGTGACATTCAGTAGCCACTAATCCAGCCTGTGTGTGTGTGTGTGTGTGTGTGTGTGTGTGTTGGTGGCTATGTGCGTGCGTGCGTGCGTGTGCGTGCGCACACATAGTGAAAGATCCAGTTTCCCTCGCAAAGCACAAACTGCGTGAGATGAATGTTTTGTAGGTTGCTGGGTATCGGCGGTCAGGGTACGTAGTGCACAGGTGTCGAACGCAAGGCCCTGGGGGCCAAATCTGGCCTCCCACATTATTTTGCGGACCCCTATAGCAACTCCAAACAAACAAACAAACAAACAAACAAATCAAAAGTCTACTTCCTGTTTCTTGCTAAGATCTGTACCAAAATTGCAAATTGTCCTCACTTGTAATAAGATAGATATTGCACAAACTATTTCCCTTGACTTGGGATTTCAAAATGAGCTATTCAGCAATTTGTTGTGTCTGTGTAGTAGTATTGTGAGGTGAGTGCATTTATTTGTATTGTGTCACAGTCATATCAGCCTTCTGATGAAAACCATAGCTACAGTATGGCCCACGACAAACTCCTGAACAACATAGCTGCTATAGAAAAGGAAAGGATGACTATTTAGCAAGATGACGTAAACGTTGTTCCGAAAACTTCGTCGAGGCATGGCACGAAAAAAACCCATCAATGGGTGCATCAGGAGATAAAGGTGCACGTTGAGTCTACGATACAGTCTGCTCGCATCGGTGCCAACAGAGGCATTGCCCCACCGGATGGAGAAAAGGTTTGCTGTGTGTAGCAAGTGACAGCGTAACGTTCACTTCGCTGAGATTGACTTTATTCGACACATTCACCCCCCTCACACACACGTTTTAGGAGAACCGGTTTAAAAATGGCTCCGTTGCCCTTTCACGCGTTAAGCAAGCTGCTTCGCCAGTTAGCATGAATAGCCTCTTTTGCACGCTAAAAGCGATGACGTTTCACCATTGTTTCCCTCAAGTGTATAAACAGCACTGACACGGAGTAGGTGGGACAAAGAAACGTTTCTAAAGGCTCTTTATTGCGCTCCTTTTTGTTACAGCTGCGATGCGGCTATTTCGCAAGATATCTGTGTAAAAAAAAAAAAAGCCTATTATTTGGTTTGCCGGAGGTCTGCGCTTTACTGCGTGCTTTTGTTATCATCTTAGCTTGCAGCGGGCGATATTAGAAGCTGTCTCACTAAAAAGAAGTCCGCTACCAAATTTCTCTTCCATTTTTTCAGCAGTGATATTACTTTTCATGAACAAATTTCATCATTGATATAAATAGAATCTCATTTGATTTGATTTGATTGTTTTGATTGCATTGTGCAGCACTTTGGGAACCTCGTGTTTGTTTACATTAGGAATTAGGACTGCACACTTAACTCTCGACGTCTAGGGTCTTTTACATTTCATTTCCCATCCCATTGATTAAACTTTCTTTTTTTATTATTTAATTGTCCTGTGGACAAATATTTTAGCCTTGGCTAAGAGTCTGGACTCTTTTGGAAATGAAGTGAGCTGAGGATAAGGGGATTTGTCACAAATGCCATCTGTCATCTTCCCAAGTGCTCTCATATCCCAGCTTGCATGGTTGGATTATAGTTCAATACTCAGAAGATGATACAGTACATTACAGTGGGGCGGAACCATTTGCAGGTGTCGTTTTTACTGCTTAAACGACTCATTACACGGTCGGTAGAAAAAAAAACAAGCCATTGCTGCGTTGTATTTTCATGTAGTGTATTGTGTTTCTGACAATATTGCGAAAGTTTGTCCAGTGGCCCAAAAGTCCGACAACTGGGAAAGAACGACACTTCCTGGGCCGTAGCAGTGAAAGCGGTACACGCACACGCGCGCGCACCTGTCCTGGCTCCTCAGTACAATGGCTGAGACCCCATCCGAAAAGATGAGAAGAATGGAATGCACACCGGCCACTGTGATGGTTTAGCGGCACATTGGCCCGTCTTGGGTACAGGCTGTGTGGGTTCGCTTCCAAACCAAATATTATTCTTTATTGCGAAGAGACTCCTCACCTCAGTAATCCTCCGTCTGCGTGTTAGTCACCGTCTCACGGATTCGTCGTCAGAATTAGTGATGAGCATAAAGCATTGGTTTTCAAGTTTTGTCATAAAGAGGTCCATTTCTTTTTGCTGTGACGGACAGGAATGTTAAACGACTTCCTTTCCACTTCCTTAAAGACCACGTCTACGGCTCACAGTATTTCAACTTTCATTCAACAATGCTTAACTTATTTTTTTCGTTTTATGATAGTTCAGTGTTAAAATTGTCATTGTTAGCGATACCTCAAGTCAATAAAGCAACTTCTGGACTCTCACACAAAATAATCAAACAAATCATCTGACAATGCCAACGATCCAAGTTGTGGCCTCGCACTGTGGTTTATGATGCCGCTGGGGTGTGCAACCACAGCGCATGCGGGATGAGCACTCACTGACGGCAAATATCAGACCAATTCCTAACGTGGGCGTGTCCACCGGGGTTCAGATCGGGCAGGCTTCGGCCAGCCTTTTCCACAATGCGACACTCGTGGTCACGCTAGCGATCATTGACCTTCTGCTCGCATTTATTTTTAGCATTCCACTCCGTTGCCGCGACCGCGACCTGTGCCATTTGCCTTCGCTGAGAAATTGCGATCGTGTTTACAGTAAACGCGAGAACAGATGGAAGTATTTGCCGGAAGGCCTTCATCTCCATATTTCATTTTGTAATTTTGTAAAAATGGTTTTACATTTAATATAACCGGTGCATTCCTTCCCCGAGTCATATTAAAAGTAAAGCTGAAACGTCAAACGAATCGGACTGTACCGTGCCTAACAGGCGGGTTTGATCAAGGCGATGAGTTTTGCTTTTACACAAGCCAAAGGGTTAATGTACTCTGGGTGAATGCAGTTGATGAGTTCGTTAACCGTCCCACCGTCAGACAGCCAATTAGCATGAAACACTCGCAGTGTATCATGTCCAATTAGTGGCCGTGCGCAGGCCGGACTCATGAAGTGTGGTAATTAATTAGACAGGATGAATGGTCACGGCTCTCATCTCGCCATGTGCACATTACAGCGTTCATAGAATTACGTGAACTAGATGAGTAATGGGCTTTTTAACGGCCGCTCACCATCACGGCCAGGGTTTTTGATCGGCCCTCTTCAATCGAAACGGAATGTGGCATTTGCAACTACGTCAACTGCGTTGTTTGGCATTTCTGCTTCCTTTTTCAAACTTTGTTCAGGGATAACATTGCAAAATAGTAAATACCGGAACTTACTGCTTCTCACAGTACAGTGTTAACAGTTGTTTTGGGGTTTTGTTTTGGCACGCAAACGAAAAGTTTCCATCCGGTTTTCTAATGTGTTGCCCGTTTTCACTCATTGTTCCCCAAGCCAATGTTCTAAAGGGATGGTTGAAGTTGGACTGTGGTATGTGATGGCTTCGAGGCAGACATTGCCTTTGCAAAACAGACACGAGTAAGCAAACCGCATAGACAAGCAATGGCGGGATTTCGAGGAAATAATGATAGTATCGAAAGGTTGGTCGGGCTATATGACCTTCGGGCCATTGTGCTAAACCGATGAGCAATAGAAAATCAAGAATTTCGTGTTGCAATAAATTGTGTTACTATTATTCCACCAAGATTGAATGAGTGGCCGCACGTGAGCAAATGATAGATTCATGAGAGCGAGAGCGAGAGCGTAGATGGATGGTCAATGTTTCGAGTTCAGAGCTTTCAAGATGAAAGATGTCTGCATTTGGAAGTAGGCTTCACGCGTGTGGTGCGTTTCTAGCGTCAAGGTACTTAACGTTCTTGAACACAGGCACCTCATAAAGGTCGCGGCTGGAAAGCGACACCTCGCTCAACACGAATGACGCAGCGACGGGAGCGACCGAGGCTGGGATAATCTTACCGACACAAGAAGCGGCCCTTTGGAAGATGTGTACGCCTTTTTCAGTCCAACTCAAATCTTCGTCGCAGAGTTTCATGACAAATGCTTCGTCAGCAGTACGATGACTAGAAGGAGTCTCCTATACGGGACCAAAGGGGAAAGGGGACTTCAATTGATGGCCTCTTTTCATCCACTGTTTATAAGAGTTTCAACTTGGCCAATTACACGTGAGACCCACCCAAAAATACGTCCGATTATTGGATGGGACCAAACGACCTTCAAGTTCGGGCAACATTGCGGGCAACATTGCATTCCCTTCTGCAGCTTAAAGAGTGACGCAGCTTCTTCGCGGATTTCTAACCCTTAACTCACCAAAATCGTCTTCCAGAATGATCGGATCGGTATTCAGATGCGTCGTGCCGAAAACACATTTTGTTGTGCCGCTAGCGTTATTGTTGCTTGTGCTGTTTTCACTCCTTTTGACTTCCTACAGTACTGTCGGTAGTTTGTATTTCCTCTTGTACCTGTGTGTGTAAAAGGCGATCGATTGATTTTTCAATTCAGTATATCATTCGAGTGATCTCCGGAGCATTCGTTTTATCGCTCCTCCAAATGGCCTCATGCCCCTGCGCTCTGCGGACTGATGCCAGATTCTGCACGAGCGTGTTTGTGTGTCGCCTCTTTGGCGAGTACACAACTACGTAATTCACAGCTTTCCCCCCCTGGTTTGTTTTTCCCCTCAAAGAAGTGTCGTGCGACCGCATATTTACGATGGCACGAGGAACCACCAATTTGGTGAACTTTTCTCACACACATGGCAAGGCAAGCAGTTTGCGGCGACATGGTTCTGCTGACTGATCCGGTTCGTCGTACGTATGTTGGGTTTGCTCCGGCTTCACGCTTACACGGGACTCTGCGCTGTGCTTATTCCCTTGATTTGAAGCATATTCCATAAATGACATTGCTTTCACATGCTGTGGCCAACCAACATTCCTTCAATATTCTTTCCAAAAGGGCCACGCAGGGCTTGTCCGTTTGCCTCCAATACTACACTATAATAGTACACTTGCACACGTACATCCATTTTGCACACACACGCACACGCACGCGCACACACACACTTCCCTTGCATGATAATAAAAAGCTGCTGAAACAACTGGGAAGAATGCGAAGATGCCAAAAGGGGAAAAGAGATTAACTGAAGAAAAAAAGAACAAATATCTACACAGTGCAAAGCCGACGTCGCAGGGAGAATCCCGCTAATGATCAGCAGATGTATGAAATGAAGCACATACACATTTCAACCGCATTGTGTCAATTCACTTATGCATTTATATGAAAAATAATAGCAGGGCACGACACACTTAGTTAGCCTACAAAACAGGGGGCAAGCTGAAATGTACAATTATACAATCTTAAATCAAAACAAAAACGACTCAAAGTTATGAGAAATCAAGTTGTGTTATTCAAAGAAATGTTGTTTTAATGTTACAGAAGTAAAGTAGGAATCAGTCCTAATGCTTCGAGACGAGTGCAAAAAACAAAAAAGAAAATGAATAGTGCCGCGTTCTTTCGTACAAAACGATCATTTTATTCCCGTAATGTTAGGACTATATTCCAAATGCCAAAACATTGTTTATAAAAGATGAGTTTATTCCCAGAAAATTACAACTGAATATTTTTGTAAAGTGGAGACAATTGAATAAAAAACCCCAAAACTAAAATGGAAGTTATTCTGAGCTGTGTTTTTTTTTTTTTTTTTTTTTTTTACATTTAATAACCTTTGGAATTTTTCTTCATACTCTTTTTTTTTTTTTTTTTTTGTCCTACAAATGTAATTCAGGCAACACGGCCGTCCATGCGGGTGAGCGTTTGTGTTGCGCTTTAGTGCGACCATGTCGAGAAAGCCGCGTGTGGTATCTTTGTGTTAACAGCCCGGTTGTTCCATTTACACAATGGGAAAGACAACAAAGCTTCATCGATCGGACGTACAGCAGCTGTGCCGCGCCGATGCCGCGCTGCGTACTTTAAACCAGGTGTCTGAGAACGGGATGCCTGACGAATTACTCATAATCTGGAACACTTGGCGAGAAAATGAAATTCTCTTTGAAAAGAACCGTCTGCACACTCTTGCTGGATGGTAACGAGGATCTTGACTCCATTATTTTTACTGTTTGGATAATACGGTCAAGGTCAAACTTCAAAAGCTGCTATAAAACTATGAAATAAAACGCAGCTTGTCATGGAAAGTGCAAAAATACAAACAAGTACAAAATACAATATCCAAGTCATAATTTGTTTCTGAATACATTATACATGTTGGAAGATATTTGCTGCAAAGACTGAGAACTCCTGAATTGTTGAGCTCTAGCGTTAAACTGTTCTTCAACATTTTTCTTTTGGGGGGGCGTGAGTCGGCCCTCCCCCGCTGCAGTACATAAGAACTGACGGCGTTAGGTGAGCAGTCGGCAGTCACGCGATGTTGATCGGCGTACTGTGGCCAAAGTTGGAACCCGGGTAGCCTTACCTGTCTCGAGCCGGTAAACTGTTCCCGGCTGGCACCACTACTCCCATTTTGTGCCCACTAGCTGTGTAGCTCCTTCTCGTCGGCTGGCTCTCTGCCACGCTGTGGTTATGTCGCCCAACTTCCGACGCTTTCCCATCTGCCACGCGGTGGTTGATCCCGCTTCCACTTGCTGCCGCATTATTATGGAGGACCACGGTCTCAGATTCGGAGGTGCTGATTCTCATCCCGGCCGCTTCGCACTCGGCTGCGAACCGCTCCAATGAGAGTCGGAGGTCACGGCTCGATGAAGCCAACGGAACCGCCTCATCTGCAAAAAGCAGAGATGCAATGCTGAGGCCACCGGACCGGACCCCCCTCTACGCCTCGGCTGCGCCTAGAAATTCTGTCCATAAAAGTTACGAAGAGAATCGGTGACGATCGTGAATTCATTCAAATCTGGCTAGCACACTGGGCCTTTTCAAAATTCCTTCAGCAGTTTTTTTCAACATTGCTGCGTTACACTGCAGCACGACAGTGGCAACAAAGTGACAGCCAAATCAAAGATGGTGCGCTATTCCTCCTGGTAACACTTAAACAGCACATGCTGGCTTAAGGGAAGCTTCTGTTTGCATTTTGAACGACGATACAGACACTATGACACATACTAAATAACAGTGGCTCTCAAGTTCCATGGTTTGAAGATGGAGTCGCAATATATGCGCCATGAATCTTCTTTACAAGCATATGAGAACCCTTTGTGAACGCTCATCTAATCCTTCCTGTCAAGTTCTGCTTTCTGTTTGGAGTGATCTATGTGCCCCGGTGTGGAAACGCCACCCTCATCATCCTCAGTGTCTTGACTTCGTTATTTGCCATCTGGATTCCAAAATATTCCGTTCTGGTCCAGTGTGCTGTTTGATGTTGGGGAAGAAACACTGATAGCGTTGCATTGTCAGGGAACATGCATACAGTATGCGTCACCATGTTGACCATGTTGACGTCACCTTATTTGAAAGGATTTTGTGGCCCATTTCCTAACGTTGGTAAACAATAGTCGCTGGAACACATCCCGGTGACAGCAGAACAGTGATTGACTACCGCTGACCTGAACTCCAACAATGTCAAAAACCGGTTGTGCCACCAGATAGACACCGGGTTTTTCCTTCAAAAATCCACACGTTCGGCTTTGAGAAAGACGTTTTCTCACAGGTATGTTTGAAATGTTTGCTTTGGTTGCCTTTGCCGTTATTTTAGCAACACATTCTGGCTAGCCTGATAGCAAGCGACATCTTAACAGCACGCTATCGATTCCAGAATTAAAAGAGCCCATCGTTGCCGTTAACGGAAGCAACCGATAAGTCCGTTCATTGGCCACTACCTCAACGATCTTGTTCACTGTGTCGGAATCTCCATCACGTTTCTACTTGAATCTGCAGGACTTATCAAGCTTATCTAAATGTAAATTATGGCGAGTTCTGTCTCCCTTGGAAGTAACTTCTTACTTTGAACTGACACGTCACAGATTGGAACGACAGCGGTAGAGAAGGCGGCCGAGATGCCATTTGGCATTTTTTTTCCATTGCTCTGTTGTTTAGTAGTTGTGCCGTTGGACAACCCCGAAGGCTCCTGCCACCCGAAAGTGGCGAACGTGGCGAAAAGGTCGGAGTTTCGTCAATGCATTGGTGTTCTTCGAAACATTAAATGCAAGTTAGTCTTCATCAAGCCTAACATTTGCATTTTTTGTAAACATGGACAATTTAGTCTTCAAAGAACGGCACAGCACTCACTTGTGACACCTCGGTTGGCCTCGTTCTTGGAGTGTTTTGTTAGCATGCGGCCACTGACAATGGATTTTGTGGCGAAATTAGCAAGATTCTTTTTCATTATTACGACTTCGGCACATACCTTCGCTGCTATTGAACGCTCAAGTCATTTGTGTTAGGAGCCGTCGACCTTCCGCCCCTTCGGTAAATCTTTGTCTCTCCTCATGCTGCTTCGTTTTTTCCCCCTCCTCCTTGCCACGTGGACTCCGGGAGGAGGGGGAGGAGGTCTGAACAGAGGGAAACGACAGTTTGTTTGGCCAGGACGTTCTAATACTCAGAGCGTTCTAATCCTGTTCCACTTGGCCCGACTACTTTGCAACCTCAAGGCGGATGGACGGAGGAAGCCAGGGAACAGAGGCTGTGGTGGAGAAAATGATTTTATTATGTACACGATGTGGGCTAAACTGCTGCTTTGACCCAATTCGCCATCATAAATCAAACAAACTACCAGGTTATTCTTGAAATTGCGACGCAACAGCTACAAATGGTTGCATTGTTCGCAGTATTGGGATACAATGTTCATTTCAAGACTAAAATAAGTCTTTAATAAGATTTATTTGAGTTCAGCGTGTCCATCCATTGGCTTGACCTCTTTCGCTTCAAATCATGTTATGATTTATCAAATGCTCTTTTGTCTTTGAATAAGCATGAGACATGAATGTAGCATTTTTTGGATGACATTTTTTCGGTCATTTGAAATAGGATTCGCCTCGAGTTAAAGTCGGCATCGCCAGCAAGTTTGCTGCCTCGACGGGCTGCGGCAGAACATGGAATTGTAAATTCTTTCAAAACTCAACAGCCAACATTCGATGCAGATTGTGACGTTCTACTGGCCAATGAAAATGTATCAAAAGTGTTTTGGATCATCCGTGAAGTTCATTTCTTCAAATAAATAGCCATTGTACAGTATTCAGCACAGTGGCTTAACAGTAAATGACACAAAGTCCTGGAGCACTCCTCTGCCTTACTACTGAAACGTATTTCAGTGGATATATATTTGAATGATCCAAAAGAAGAATATATCAAGATTTTTGCAGAGTCACTGAGAGAGACCATGTTTTTTTCGTTGGTGGAGCCTGGAGGAGACCATGTGAGGTCAAGATGACCTTAAATAGATGCATAGCAGAATGTTGTCTTTCAGGAGCCTCAGTAACATCTGATCAAACTCTGTTTTTGTTCAGGTTGCAGCTTCGATTTGTGTGTGTTTGGGAAGCTACTGTACGGCAATCACAGATGTTGCTCCTGTGATAACGAGGCGCGTTGCCACGTTTCCTCGGCAACCCCGAATCATCCGCTTTCTTTGTGTACGCGACGGCTTTGTGTCTCCTGTAAGCAAAGTGTTAGCTACCTGAGCTGTTACTTTTCTCTCCAAAGCTTTTGAGTACATTTCAGAGGAATATTCTTTCATATTCATGCATATATGTAAACTGTAAAAACAGATTAGCATTGCAAATTGAAGATAATCCTGATTGCTCATGCGAGAGTGGTCTAAGAAGTCATTTGCCGTAGTAAAAGAAAAGGAAAAAAAAGTAGAAGGCTTTGCAAACTGCAACGTACAGGTAGTTCCCGGTTCAGGGTTTGCGGAACTTCTTCTTCTTCTTCTTCTTCTTCTTCTTCTCCTACTTTTCAGACAGTCTGGATGTCACTCTCGGTACTTGGACAGACATCTGGTTTTCGGGGCGGAGAGACATTGATACTGTAGGTTTGCGGTGTGCTGTGTTGCTCATCTTGAGTATTCCAAACACTAAATGAGCAGGAAGCACACGCTAGCAATATTTTCCTCGTCATGTGTGGCTCATCGGGTAAGAAGTCAAAAAATGTGTATGCGTGTAACGTGTTTTGCTTTTCTTGCTCATGTGCACACTGTCTCCTTTTCCGCTCCATTTTTCCATTCTCCTCTTCACTGCAGGCTTTTTAGTCATTTAATGGAAGGGATACTTTTGGGTAGTATGCCGCAGACTTTGCTCGCTCTATATGCCAGAGAATCTCACGTGCTTGCGTGTGTGTAACGATCAAATGCTTATGTATGGTAAAATATGAAATCTTTCCGCCCACTCCTGCGATCTGCTGAAACGTTTTGGATGTCAAATTGTGTGTTTGATGAACACTTGCAAGAAGGACCACGGCGGCCACCCCAAAAAAGTCAAACCCGCTATCTTTTAATAAATAATTGGCATACGTTTGTTTAAATGACCAAAATACCAAACACTGAAAGCAAACAAAAGAAAACGATATCATTGGTTAGCTTTCGTAATGCAAATAATGATTCAAGCAAAGAAGAGAATTACACGGCTGCTTTGTGCTGGCATCTTCGAATTCGAGTCCGAATAAAAGTCAAGTTTGTTTGGAAATGGCAAAGTGAGGTTCCAGTTTTGCAGTGCATACAGAGACACCTTTCTAAGCCAGTGTTCAGCCAACTAGATTTAATAGTGGTGGGAACTAGTGCAGAAATGTGCAGTCCACTGCGAAATAGCGCTTTGTATGTGCGTGCGTGCGGGCGTGTGCATGAAAGAGGCAAAGCCGTGGCCACGCAAGGTGGTCTAATCCACTCTGTGACCTTCAGAACCTGCTTTGCAGCACACGCAAGTTTTCGGAATATTTGGGGATTGTTTTGTTTCGATTAGAATCACCTTCAGTGTTTTTTGATTACTTCTCGTTAAACCAGTATCTATACGCTGTAACAGCTGTTGTTGTTTTTTTTTAAAAAGACCAGAGACTTCATTGGCCTCCGCTCTCCTCCAAAAGTATTGGAACAGTCAAGCACATGCCTTTATTTTTGGGTGTAGACTGAAAACATTTGTTTGAAATCAGTAGATGAATACGAGACCAGAGATTGCCATTTTAGCTTTTATTTCCAGGTCATTTAGCGTCATTTCTCGTGTATAATGTGCACCCCCAAAGTTGACCTCAGAATTCTAAAAAACCCTTCTGCCTATGTACATATGCAGTCATATGTACCTCTGTCATATTGGAATGAAAGTGGAGGCTACACCTTTTTCGTAACCTCACGGTGGCGGTTGCATATTGGGATGAAAGTGTACAGCTTTTTCATAACCTCTAGATGGCGACATAAAAGTTTTTTCGTTTTCCCCTATACTTAGGTATAATGCACACTATGGACTATACACGAGAAATTACAGTACTTGTGGATCTCATACACAACTTAGAAGACAGCACCTTTTGTTTGAATCCATCCATTTTTCAATTGAGGAAAAGTATTGGAACATGACAGGTGGTCTACAGCTCCAGTTTACCCGAGACCTAAATGAGGATAATCGCTATAGAAAACACATGTATTGAAAATATTTGTGCATATGAATGACAGACATATATATATTTACATTATATGCGTACTCAACCTTGTTTGGCTCTACTCATGGGTCGGTATGTTCGGCGGTGGTCTTATCCCGCCCTGTGTGCGATGCATGCCTGCGGAGGTGTCAGTCCCACCTCTGAGCCTTCTGGCACCGTCGTCAAGCCCTTCTCCTCAACACTCCAGACCGCCCCCACCTGTCGAGTCCATCCTTTCAGTTGGAGGATTACAGGTTCTGACGCCCTCAAGGTTTCCCAAGAAAGACCCCCTCCTTTTCGCTCTCTTTTGTAACTTTAACTGTAACACAAAAAGGAGCAATTTTGCCTTTGCTGCCCTTCTATGTTGGGGCCCCAATAATCCCCGTGGTGTCAGGGGGTCAGGGGACCACGTCCTGTCCTGGACGACCTGCCGCAGAAAGCTGAGGAGAGTTTGCATGCTCGCTTTCAAGACAAAGACCAACCTCCTGACACAACAGCGCATTTACTTTTTGAGCCTGTTCTGATAAGAATCTAGTCGGATTTTGTGCACAAAGCGAGGCCCTGTATTTGGTCGGAAACTGGACTATTTGGGGGATATTTAAGTGCTACTTTGAATAAACCCATTGACCTAGTATTGGGCT
This sequence comes from Phyllopteryx taeniolatus, assembly GCF_024500385.1. NCBI lineage: Eukaryota > Metazoa > Chordata > Actinopteri > Syngnathiformes > Syngnathidae > Phyllopteryx > Phyllopteryx taeniolatus. The sequence goes on from NC_084502.1 coordinate 5,738,032, forward strand.
GCTCCGCGCAGGCAACGCAACTCTAAATTTGAATTTGAAAATAGTTTCCACTTTGCTCGGGAGCGAGTCGGTCCCGCCTGCGTGCATGTACAGCATAGATTCAGCTTTTGTCCAGTTGCCGACTTCTTCTCGCATCGGCGAGACCATCGTTGGGGTGTTAAAAGGTTTACCTTTTTAATGACGGCAGTGGCTCACGCGATGTAGACGTACGCGGACAATCGCCACTGAGTTGGGCAATTGCCTTGCCTTGGGATCAAAGTCAGCAAAGACCCCCATCAGTCAGCGTTGTTCTCGTTCTCGCACGCATGCATAACCCCCCCCCCCCCCCCACACACACACACAGCTCATCATTAAATGTTATTTAGAATGCACTGTGTAATATTTTATTTTGGCACATTGCTAAGGCAGCGGCAAGTTTGAAAGTTCGTTCACTTGTCATGGGCGTCAGATGTGTGTGTACTGTACTTTGACAGAAGCTGTAAGGTTCTGTTTTTTAAAATTCCATTTTGTTTGAATTCTTTTTTTTTTTTTAATTTTCATCTCACCGTTAGCGACTGAAGTAGATTCAAACATAGATTGTAGATTGACAGTAACTCATTTGGGGGGCAATAGCCTACTAATACTCCCCATGACGCCGGCACCGGGCCGATTATCAGATGTTGCTGAAACAATTATCCTGAGTGATTATTCTGTGGCGTGTGGTGTCTTCAAAGTTCTTTCTTTTTCTTTTTCCCTTCCTGTTGCACCGTTCTGGCTCTCACAGGTCCGTCTTGGTACTACGACAGACATTTGGTTTGCGGGGGCTCGCGACAGTCGGTGGAGACAGCACTTGTGTTGTGCTTTTAGCTAAGTGGTTGACCTATAAATGATTATTGACTTCATCTAGTGCAGTATACGATTTCCTCATAGTTGTCATGTCTGAGTCCAAATGACTGAAATACCTAGTCTCGGGTCAGGGTACGAGATCAACCTCCACCAGGGCTGTATACCTTATTTTTAGCCTGCAGTGCAAGTCGAGAGAAGGCGAACTTCAGAGCAAATCTAAATGTACCGCTGCACTCTCGGGCCAGCGTTTCCACAGCTGCTGAGACCATGATAATAATAATATCCTTTACGAATATGTTTGGGTGGACTTTGGCTCCTATAGACCCAGTTGCTGGACTGTATGTATGAAACAAGCAATTGTACGGTTAAAGGACTGATGTGATCCGCTGTTTGTGGGGATGGCGTAGGATGCTACACACCTTGCATAGTCACAAAACGCAGTCAGTACGTGCTTAAGATAATCAGTCGTCTTATGTGCATCATTGATTTTTCAGGCGTTTGTTTTGTTTCTTCCTCAACCTTCTTACAAGATTACGCAGGGATACAGCGTGTCCATGACGCCGTACTTGAACTGAGGTCGGGGTTTCCGATCTGGGCCTCGGCCTTCCTGTGCGGAGTTTGCATGTTTTGCCCGCGCTCGCGTGGGCTTTCTGACGAGCGCTATAGAACGAAGATCAATGGTCGGGCTATCGTTGGCGTTGGAAACTTGGAAAGCCACTGTGATGACTTATTATCTCAGGACTGGGACGTAGGAATCACGAGTGGGTCAAAAATGGTGACTTAAATGGCAATCTGTCGCACCCGCGCGCGATCGTTCGTGCTTGCCAGTGGGGTGATTTAAAGCAATACAAATGGGCTAATCATCATGATGATGCGTTCCATGAACCGCTTTCTGCAATCATTCAGAGGGTTCGCTGTCCGCATGGTGAAGAGGACGCGGTGACCCGTGCGTGACTGGAGCGTTGAACGAAAAATCATCGGTGACTTAATTACGTCCGCGGACCCCATTGATCTACAACCCCTCAAATGATCGTTTGTCGTATGTCGCTCTGCCAAATAGACAAACGCTCAGCGAGGGATCGAGATGCGCGCCATTTGCGCTTCGGCACACGTTGCGCAGTCTGCGACTGTAGAGCCCTGAGTTTCAACGGATTTTGAAACATTTCATATTCTCAGCCGGCGATAATAATCTCCCGAGCCTTCCAACTTTAGATCGTCGGTGACAGATAGCATCCAATCATGTGGAGTGTGATCACACGCCATCGAGGAAGATGGTAGAAAAAAATGAGGCAAGAAGAACTTGAAAGAGCAGTCAGGCTGGACAAGTCAAGTCTTTCTATTTCTCATCACCAGAGTATTTAGAGAAGGCCACTCTGGATAAAGATCAACACAAACAGGACGTTGTAACAGCAAGGCTCAGGGAAAGATTTGCAGATAGGAGGCAACGACGCATGCTGGCCGGTGTTGATCGCTTGTTACCTGATAAGCTGCATCATACGTAGCGGTGGGGGAAAGCTAATTGGCATTTGTACCGTACGAGGGATGACATCATCCTATGCACAAGTCAAAATACGGGTCAGGTGAGAAAGCGGCTCGGAGATGTCGTCGACCTGTCCGAAGCAATTAGCTGCGCGTTCCTTTCGGTTACTTCAGCGGTTCAAGTTCAAAAGACTTCATCCCTTCATCCCGTAAATATTCATTTCATGCACATTGCACCTTTATCTTTTCCAAATACTGTCGTCCACAAAATGGATAGGGCTCCAGCCACTTACAGTAGGTCAACTAAATAATAGAAAAGTCCAAGTTAGTATCTCTTACTGTCTGTGTTTGTGTGTATTTGAGTCATCTTAGAACAAAACAAGCCTACGTAAATGTATCTAACCTCACCCCAAACATCCAGACTTTGAATATAGGCGACAATGATGCCACAGGCTTGTTTGTCGCTTAACTACGTTTGCAGCATGCTGGGCTTCTGGTGCTGACGACACAGAAATGTGCGCGGGCCAAGATCTGCTCCAAAACCTCAGAAAATAAGCCTAGTATTTTTTATGGTTTTTTTGTTTTTGCTAAATTGAGGATTATGATATATGAGTATCAAATGCAAAATGCATTTGGGCCTCTATGGCCAATGGTTCAGAGGCAGAGTCATGAAAAAAGTCTCATGGCAACATTTTGAATTGATGAAAAAAGGACGTTTTCTAGCGGAGCAGTGCCCACTTTTACTGGCTGGCAGCGCGTTCCATCACAACATTAGTCTTCATTCCATTGCCAGGTGCTGAACTTCTCCCGGCAACCCTCAAACAAACCCACAAAACCCGATGCCCAGCGAGAGGTCAGGAGTCTCACCTCGGGGGGGGCGGGGGCACGCTGCACAAAAAGGGAGTTCGTGTGTGTGCCCGTTTTATTTGGTTTTTTGCCTCTCCGCCCCCTTGCTGACCTGTCCGTCATAAAGCCGTCATAATGTCTTTACAGGCTGTGACCCTCACAAAGACTTTTGTCTTTTGTAATAGAAAAGGATTCAGCTCCTCTCAGGCAACCCGAAAAATCCGCTTGGTGGAAAGTCGGTGCAGTGCGCTGATCCCGACGATTGGTGGGACCTCAGAATCCGCGTCGACGTTTCATCGCAATAACAAAGCGTTGGAGCATTTTTCCAAATGCGGGCTGCCGAACGAGCGTCAAATATTTGGACTGCCTTATATAAGCCGCGATACAAATCGATTTAGGCCTCGTTGCATCTGTAATAGACAACAAGGCAGTTTCATTTGGTGTGTTTTTAACGGTCCTAAAAGATTTCAGTGGTAATGCAAAAGTGGTATGTTTTTTTTTTTTTTTCAAGCTGTTGACAGAACTGTGTAACGAGGAAAGCCCCAAAGCCCAAGAGCATGTATTCTGTTTCCAACGATGCCGCTGAAACCTGCACCAATCACGTTTTATTATACAATTATTACAATTATTTATTATTGCTTGCTGCCTATATAGCCTTGTTTGGATTAACACCAATCACTTTTTGAGGAATTGATATTGTGCTGTTTGCGACATGATGTATGTTTTACTTCTCTTGTATAATGCATACATTAAAAACGTTCATTGATTTAGAGCAGAGAGCAATTGGTGAAGAAGTGTAAAAACACATCATGATGGGCCCGCCCGCCGGGGTCACCGTGGCAACAACAGGGACACGCTTCTCCTTATTATAAATGACAATTTAGCAACCCTAATTTTAAAGCTGTTATTTTAAGGTACTGCAAATTCTGTGAAAATATTGCCATATAGACGTTCATTCAAACTGATTTAAGAATGAGAAATGTGACAGCCGCTTACAATGCAAGCATACGGTAGCGCGCGCGCGCACGCACGCACCCACCCACGCGCGCGCACACAACATGCCCCTGCCCCTTTCCACTCCCCTTCCTCTTTCATCCCACCTTTCCCTCCTCCCTCTATCTCTCCATCCCTCCCCGGCTCTCCCCTCTTGAATGAAGGCCATTATTCCCGCCTGCTCTCCCACTGAGCACTTCAGCACCGCTCAGCTCCCGTCCGCGCGCGTGTGTGTGTGTGTGACCCACTCACGCGTGTACGTTAAGAAGACTTTTGTGTGTTTTTCTGAGTGGAGTCGGAGTGCCGCCGCTCATCACTGAAAGTGACTGCAGGATCGGGAATACTGGGGCTTTTTTCCTCAAGCTTTTCGAAGACAAAAACTGAGCTTTTATATATCTATCTATATATTTCTATCTCTATATCTATACCCTCCGGTCACCGTTTTTGTCACAGGCTTTTTTTTTTTTTTTTCCCAAAACAAATAAGCGGATTTCCCAAACTTTTTGGAACGGAATCGTGCGCATGCCGCCACTTTAGGCGCTGAGCGAGTTGGCTACGCGCATTGGAGTTGCTTGACTTGAGTCGAAGTTTCTTCTTGACGGACAAGGTGCACAACGGGTGTGGGAAATAGGAGAGGGAAATATTTGGAACTATGGATTTGCGAGGCGCTGGCGGACACTCTTTTCGATCTTGGAAGCGCTGAAGCGTTTTGGAGGTCGCTTTCCGCAAGCAGATGGACAGGTGAGTTCAGTTGGGAAACAGAGGGTCCTCGTTCAGCAAGCCCCTCAGTTAGGATTTCTTCTGATCGAGGTATTTGAGGTATTCCTGTCAAAGCTGCCTTTATAACACATTGCGCTCTTCCTCTGAGAAAGCTTCGTAGCAGATGTTGCGGAGTTTGTCCGTGAGATTGATTTTGTCCATTCACGAAGGCAGACGTTACGGATGTCGGACTCGAGAGGGGCTCTCCCTCGGCCCCGCCGGAAAGCTTTTGCTCGTGCGGTGGCGCACCGAACTCATTCCAGCACATCTTTAGGGTTCTTACTTTCTTCATGCTGGAACCGAAAACTGCGAAAGGTTGGAAGCGTGCGATTGTCCAAAATGTCTTGCTTGGATAAATAATGAAGTATCGGGACAACTGAGCAGTCGAGTATAACCCCTGACTAATAGAATAAGTGGTCAGTGGGATTAAAAAGTATCACAAATTCGGTCTGAAGACTTTCTGGTGCACACATTTGAACACAGTAAAAAGGCACAACGTGCCTCGTAGAGCGGTGAAAAAGATACTTGAGGTATGTTCAAATAGTTTCAGTGCGGATATAAATCATCTATTTACATTTGGATGCGGAGCAAGAATTGACCAACTATTTCCTTCCAGTCGTAAACCGGATCGAAATGTTGCTTAGTCACTTCTGTTAGGGCCAAAGGATTTGCATTCCTTTCGTCAGGGGACCCGCATAGTCGCCGAGCAGCCGTACACGAAGCGACGACAAGTCTTGAGGGGATTTCGAGTGAGAGAAAAAAAGAGCGAAAGTGAGACGTCGCGAGGCAGCGAGCCCGGCCGGCGGTTCTGAAGGAACGTGAGCGTGTCCCGCCACTTGCTGGTAAAGAGCCATCTGGACCAGATGATTTCATGGAACCTTTCCCAGACTTCGCTTGCATTCGTTCGATCCAGTCAAAGTTTGCGTAGCATCAGAAACAAAACTCTTGACAGTGATAGCAAACCCTGACCTTCCTCTGACTTCAGCAAACACAGAATACATGACATGACATGATACTGGATACTTCACATAACAGTCGAGAGAGCAAACAAAAAAGCAAAATGGAAAATGTGGCAATGAGATGAAAGTCTTTCCAGGCGAAAAATGGAAGCTGTGATAAGTGCACTTGTCCCAAAGCAATTTTCCATGTACTGCAACGGAGTTCTTCTCTCATTTGGCCTGCATGTGATTTTGCCGTCTTGGGATTGATTTCAATCAGATATCCCAAAATCATCCCAACACTTGAGGCACAAACGAATGAAGTGGCGAACGTTTACAGTCAGCCGGCCTGGTGTTACTCTTGCACACCCGCTAGTGGCCCCGCGAGCCCCCAAGCAGGTGGCCGCGTACCCGCAGAAAGGCCACATAAGCAAGCGCAAACACTGCTTATGTTGCTTTAAGGGGGCAAATGCGTGGCGATAATTCGTTTTTTTCCTTTTCATGCGAATAATACGAAGAATAATAAAAGTTCCTTTGTAGTTTTGAAGCATGTTTCCTTATTCTTCTAGTTAGTGTCCATTTCAGTTCCCCCCTCATCTCTCTGTCCAACACAAGGAGGCCACACTATAAGACGCATCGCGTGGCAGGCTGGGAAAGTCCTTTCCCCCCGTAAAGCCAAACAATCGCTCGCTTCTTTTGTCTCGCTCGTTCCCCTTCTCCCTTGGCTCCTCCCATCGCGCATCCTGGCAAATCCCTTAACTTGTCCTCACACTTCAATGTCCCTCTTGTGTCACCTTATCCTCGTTCTTTCTTTTTCTGTTTCCCTGCAAAGTGTCGTTTCGATCCGTCCGATGCCCTTGATTCTCTCCTCTTTTTTTGATCCTACCGCATGGAGGTTTTGCTACATTTGTGTGTAATAATGTGTCCACTGTGTAACAATTTGGATAATAAAACCCACCACGATTGTCGTATTCCTCTCCATGCGCATAGCTTAACGACTAATGGAAACTCATGGCAACATATTTAGTTCCATTCTATTTGAATATTCGAGTTTCACCGTCAAGAGCAAGTCGCTCTTCAATTCCATACTCGTGCTCCAGATCAGCCGTTCGCTCGGCATCCGCTATTTGTGGAACGTCACTTGAGCGAAGCCGCTCAACAGCTTAGCGGACGTCCAGTGCGGCGTACGCCGCGATAACTCGCGTAACTACGGGTTGACGATATGACGGTTGGAACCTGAACTTGCTCAAATTGCTCTCCGGACAAAAGTTTCATGCATGTATGTCATTTATTGATGCCAATATGATTTATGTAAACACGAAAGAAAGCGTAAACATCGGCTATTTTGTCATCTTTGGTAGCGGTCGAAGACATCTTGTGTAAAACAAAAGACAATGTCGACGTTTAAAGTTCCTAAAGGGGCTTTGTCCTGGTCTCCCGCCGCCGTTTAGCCGCGCCGGAAGGAAGCGCCTCCGCCTGCTTTGCCGAATTCGGGAGCTGCTTGTGCGTAATAACGAGCAACAGCCTCGACAAGCGCCAATCGTTGTTACTTTGCTTTAATGGAGTGCTGACAACTTTAGATTTGAAAAAAAAAAAGGTGGTTTTTTTTTTTTTTTGGTCCCACCCACACATGTAACTAGTGATGTACTTGTGTATACATGCAAGCTAACAAAGAGTGTAGCCCCCCACAACATAAACATGGCTGAATACTTCCATAACATTGCGTCTTATGGAATGCTAATTGGCGTCAGAGACATGCCAATACGTACAAAGAACACCTTCTTTACGCATTTCTTTTGAAATGGCCACAGTGGTTAACGCGTGTGTTTCATCTCCACTGGCGTATCCAAGATGGTGGTCGACGTACGCGTGCAGTGTTGAGGTGCATGAGATAAGCTAATAGTTAGCATCTTCACCTTCGCCCTTGACACCTCCTCTCAGTCTCCAGCTGGAGCTTGTTTCTCTCTTTTCTGTTCTCTGACTGTGAACACAACTAAGGGCTGCAGGTTAAACGCTAACAGCCATTGATTGATTCATTATGTTGTACTGTATTTCGGCCCGCGCGTTGACCTCACTCTCTCTCTCTCGAGCCTGTCGCACCCGCAAGGCCGACCCGACTTTGTCTACCCGTCACTATTGAGGCTGGAGGTTTTTATCTTTTCTTTTTTTCCCCCTCCGACGGGACGCCTCGACGCCCACCTTCTCAAAGGAATCTGGCCTTCTCGCGTTCTGTTTGACTCTCATTCCACTCCCTCTTGGCATGCTGCTTCTGTGTCTATTGGAGCCGAACTGAATAAAAGTGTCAGCGTCCCCAATGGCTTTTTTCTTTTTTATTAAGATGCATTATGGAGCTTGCAGGGAGTTTGTGTAATTGTCAGGGAGTGAGTGTGCACAGCTAAGTGCTGAGCCAGAAGCTGTGTGCGTTGTAAGTGCGTGCGTATGTGTGCGTGAATGTTGAGGCCGGAGTGGACTCGCACACAAAAACACACAATGAGACTTGCCGCTCTTTTAATAGCAGCCCGCAGTAGAGTTGGACTCGCAGGGACGACGATGTGAAACGTGTGCAAGTACACCACTACATGTTGTCTTTGCAACGCCACACAAACCCCCAAAGGCGCACCCACGCGCACACACACACACACACACACACACACACACACCAAAGTCACCATAAAAAAAAACAATTCACGCTTTATGAATGCATTTTGCACACCATAATCACTTCCTTAATGTTGGCAAGCAGCAATGTAATCCTTTTTTTTATATACACAATCTTGACACGCAAACCTAGCAGACTAAATTTGAAGGATAGAAAAAAAGAACAAAAAGCACAACACTTCTTTTGTTCACTCGGAGCAATGTGGTGCAGGAAGCCAAGATGTGCGGCGTTTCAAACGCCGGCATGTGCACCTTTGTCCATTCACGTGCGCGCGTGTGTTTATATACATAGCGCTAGGTATGGGAGCTTTATGTTCCGGTCCTGTTGTACTGGAGAGACCATGCAGGGAGCTGTGTGAGCTTATAAGAGCTTGCTTGTCTCTGTGCCTCAATAGCTTCATTATTCAGAAAAATGGGTGCCAGCAGCCTCCATGTGTGTGTGTGTGAGTGTGCATGTGTGTGCGTGTGTGTGTATATATATATATATATATATATATAAAGCTGACATTGTCCATCTCGGAATCTCGCCTCTCTTATTGTCTTTTTAGATCTGGATCGAGACCGTGTGTGACATTTTCATCCCCCCCCCCTCGGAGGTGAGAGGTGACGTCGTTTGTGGATCTGCAAAGAGAACTCTTCCGCGCCAAGACGGCAAGTCCCAAAGAATACGGGAACTCCGGCCCGATTAGGCAAAACACAGACCCGACCAATGGACTCAAGTGGATCTGAGTAAAAGAAGTGTGTTAACATCCGCGGTTATTATTGATCCTTGAATTGCCGCTGTGGACTTGAAAAGAAACCAAAATGATGACCATGATGATGATGATGGCGGCGGCCACGGTGGTCACCTGCAGCTCTCTGTGCCTTTTGGGATTGGCCGCGGCTCACGCTTCCTCTTCCGGCGCTGGGACGCGTTCGTCTGCCTCTTCCTCCTCCTCCTCCTCTTCATCCTCACCACGTATGAAGCTCTCGTACAAAGGTAACGCACGAAGCTTTGAGAGGAAACAGCCAAGTGACGCGAGGAACAAGTCTTGAAAAGCACGGTTTCCATCACATCACAATCATTTCTAACGGAAAACTGATCAAGAAAATATCGTTGCTTTTGTCATTTGTTTACATGACAGCCAATCACAGGACACAAAGTCATTCACACAAACTCTGAGCAAACTCACACAAGCATGCGGAGAGCATGCGAACAACACGCGAAGGCCCGAGATTCGAACCCAAAACCTCCGAAGTTGGAGGCAGACGTGCTATAACGCCACAACTGCAGTAAACATTAATGCGTATACAAGTCGTAAATTCAAATGGCACACTTTCACAAAAATGTCACATATGTCGGCACTGATCTTTTCTTTTTAGGAAAGCCCCTTTTACCCAATATGTTTCATGCCAAATTCGAATATATACATTCTCTTACAGCCCAAGTAGGAATGTTTTAGGCGCATGCCTGTTAGCATCATTCTATTTTCCAAATAAAAAGCAAGTGCAACCTCCTGTTATTTGACTGTACAGGCGTCCTCGGTTAGCGTACGGCGGTGACGCGACACCAATTCGAGTCAGACCGCGTCACGGCCTCTCACTGCCTACGCTGACGCACTCGATTTGGATCAAACGCTGCTAGGCCACGAATACAAAAGAATGCAAAAGGGTACATACGGCGCAAATTCGCAACGCGGGACGTTGGTCCTGCTGGTCCTCTGCACTGATACCGCTGCGAGCCACAGCGAGAATAATTTGAACATATCTGACCCCCGAGTTGAGAAAGCCACAAAGTTCACCGGAAATGAGATGAGAGCGAATTGTAGGTGTCCTCTCCCGATGCGGTCTGATCAATGTTCTGTCCTTAGACTTGCAGCAGTCGAACGGCGTGCGGCGCTTTGAGCTGGAGCGCTCGTGCTGCTTCGGCGCTCTGCTGCTGGACGAGGAGCGGGGCCGACTGTTCGTCGGGGCCAAGAACTTCCTGCTGTCGCTCTCGCTGGATAACATCGGCAAACAGGAGCACAAGGTCGGGCGAGACGCCGTCCCGCCGCCCGTATTGGTGCGATTATCAAAATGATACTTGATAAAGAGCAGGAAGTGTCACATAAACATTGCGTTCTAGTTTTCCATTGAGCCGCGGGTGTGATATGATATGCTCATTTAACATTTACGGACTTTATATTGCGACGTTTTAACATGGAACCGATTTGCAGGCGGGAAGAAAACCGACAGAAAGTTTACATGATGTCAAGCAGATGAATTGAAAGTTGCAAAATTGCTTTTCAGATCCACTGGCCCGCCCCCGTCGAGTGGAGGGAGGAATGCAACTGGGCTGGCAAGGACATCGCAGTAAGTCCGCTCACGTTGCTTCAACTCAAAAGCTTTTCAGCAACATATTCCAAAGTGGTCGAAGCCATTAGTTACTTTCCCCGAAAATGACAAACGGGATTATGTAAGCGGCGGCTGAGCGTAGAGGCGCCGCTGTAACCTAGATCTGGAAATCATTGTTCAAAATGATCGAGAAGGCAATGAAAAGGAATAATCGAGCTGGCTACAAGCCTCCAAACTGCGCTGACGATGCGAGGACAACAAAACTTTGGATTCGAGGTTTTAGGGGGTCACAAGTCCAAACTAGATTTTGGGGTGGACAAGACCGCTAGTGACGGATTCACACGTTTGAGGGATTGAACTCACGCCCCCGGTTTCACGCTCGCCGCTTAACGCGCCCTGTTCCCTCCCCGTCTTTTTATAGGGCACCGACGATAGAAACTCGGACGGTCATTTCTTTTTCAAGAATGCCTTGTACGCCATTTTAAAGGCATACGATGATCTATGTGTCTAAATTGAGAGTCCGTAGACCACACAGACTTAAATGACATATAATTGCATGACACGCTTCTGAGAGTCGTCGGTGTGCTTTCCGTTGATGTGGGCTGCGCAACCTGTCCTTGACTGGAGAACTGTATTTATGTTCACGTGTTGGAAATGTTTGTCCGTATGTCTCCATGCATGTACGTGTGCGTGTGCGTGTGCGTGTGTCAGCATGATTCCACAGCTGTAGACAAAACAATGAGCTCCATTCATGGACGACGGCAGGCTTCGACTTTCACCTGGACACGAGGCAGCGTGCGCGTGTGCGTGTGTTTCATAAATGAAAACTCGGACCTGTTTGGTGTCTCTCTTGCCTTTAAATGTGTTTGAAATCAGTATTTAACAGCCACCTCTCCTTTCTTAAGGCCTTTTGTTTTGCCACCATCACATGACAAACTAAGCGAAGGCGACCTCACCTTGTTGGCCCTCATTACCAGAACGTGTGCTTTCTCTTTTGGAAGAGGTCAGCACCCCCCCCCCCACCTTTTGGGTCTGCCCTCCCAGTTACTCGGTGCACCCTCGATGTCTCATATTGGTACTTGTTTCGGAAAGTGGAAGAAGTGCGTGTTGAGTGTCCTGAGATTTGTGCTGAACTTGATATCAGAGGTTAGTTACTCTACTTTCTTGATGACCTCCGCCAAGGCGGCTATGCTTTCACGACGAGGAGGGTTACACCAAAACCACGGTAAACCGGTTTCCGCAATGCTTCGCGGAGAGTTTCGGGCGTAGACGGAGGAGAAAAGCATAAAATGCACAGCGGTGGAGCAAATCTCGTAGAGTCGAATCTCTCGAGTCATTTAGAATCTGTTTCGGCACAAAACTTTTCCGAGCAAATTTTCCCGAGGGGAAATAATGACTTCCGGGGTCTGACCTTTGCCATCATAACCTCTTTATTAACTGAATCATTTGAACATATCTGTGTATGGCCTGTCTGTCACGCAGGCTTAAACATATTAATGACCACTGTGTAATGACTCTGGTAAAGACAAATGAAATCAAACTACTCCCGTTTCGATGATGCGGAACAGAGGCAAAGTGGAGGGAGGACAACTGAAGTGGACTTTTTAACCTTGAAGTCTACGTGTAAAAATAGGTCGTCCAACTTTTTTCAAATTGTGTACTCATCACGGACTGGAGAAGAACCGTATCAATGGAAACTTCGTGCTTCTTTGGGTTTGTTTTTGTCAAGCAATCGTTCGGCTCGGCCTCGCGGGGTTTCGCGCTTTAATCGGTGCCTCTCGATTGACTCCAACGAGTGCAAAAAATAGACGTATTGTCCCCAATAAACAAGCCGACAACATTCTTTGGAACAGATCTGGATAATGGTGTGGCTTGAGGGACTCTCTCAGTCCACTTGCATAGCTGAGCGCTCGTGCCAGTAAAGCCCATGTAGCGACCGCGGTGGAACAGTAGCTGCCGCCCAACATGTCTTGATTTCTATTCATCAAGCCACTCAAGACAGATATGTTTAGGATTCATTTGAGGAGCGTGGAAGACGGGCGCACTTCACTTAATGACTCTGCACTTGAGTACCTCCGTGAAGATGAAACGGAGAGGTATGTTTTGAAAAAACAACAACAACCACATTTAGTTGCAGACAATGATAAAGCTGAAGATTAAGGACATTCTTTTCCGTTACAGTCTGCTTGCGTTGTGGCCCAGTTGCGCGATGACCCGCAGAATCCGGGAGATAAAGAGTTGGGCCAAATTAGAGCGTTTTCCCGTCACTTGCGATCAAAGTCAGGAAAGAGTCTCTTCAAGATCATCCGAAGCGATGACTTTGACAATCGTAAATGTTAAACCTGTTCAATATTTAGGAACGCAAATACAGACTGCGACTGTGATGTGAAACGGAACGATGTGAAGCTCGCACTGTTGCCAGGCACAAATAAAGGAGGACATGCTTGTATGGTTTCTCACAAGTCGAGTGACAAAGAGAAGACGAGGTTGCCACAGCTCTATAATTGCCTGCTAAGCTAACAGTTAGCCTAGCATCTCATATTTCTTCTTTTACCATTGCTGTTTCGTCTTCTTTGTATCTTACCGCAGTCTGGCTGCCCTGTGGCACCACGCTGCCTCTCACAGGTCAGTCTTAGTACTGCGACAGACATCTGGTTTGGTGTCAGCGGAAAATAGCCTTGTGTGTGTTTCAAATACAACAAACTCTATAAGAGCGAGGAGTAATAGGAGTAGTGAGTACTTACATGCCAACTACAGGACGGGAACGGAACACTATTATCATTTCCCCCCCAAAAAGAGGGCCATGTTTCTGATTATTCCGCCTCGGTGGAGGTTTGAGTTACACGGTCGTTGTTATTTGAATCATTGAAGCCAGCGGCTGCAAGTGTTCTCCTTGAGGCCATCCGAGTTGGAAACAAAGATCGATCTGTTCATATCTCAACGCAGCGGCTAGCGTTTGGTTCATTTGAGTTGATTGGACTCAACTGAACAGTATCTTCATTCTAATTTACCACTGACTGTCCTTCATCTTGGCTATGGTGGGATTGCCAGAAGGGTGTCCAAGAAAAATGCGAATGCAGCCTTGAGCCCCACAGTGGTCGTTGGCCTTCATGTATTGTGATGGATGCTGAAGAACTGAAGTTGATGCAGAAGTCCAACAAACAAAAGAAGCCTCTATCATAATAACTGGGCACCAGAATACATGTTTTAATACATGAAGGCCAACTCCACAATATTTCCACATTATGGCTTGATATGTTGCAGTCTCGCAATGCATCTCGCGTCATTATGCTCGCAATAATCACTTTTTCACCAAAGACCACAAGAGAGAAAACAAATGCATTGACTTGCACGATAGCATGGCGAAACAGGAATACAGGAATTACATTCAAGCAGTCGTGCTGCGGCCGCACTCGAATGCACAAAGCCAATAAGACAAAAATCATCATTGTTGCTACACAAGCACACTTTTCTTTCCTAGCGGTTCTCAGTGTGGCAAACGAGATCCCAATGTTACCAGGATTTTATTGTATTGCTGTTGAATTTTCCACCGGGGATGGAAATCATTAAAATAAGTCCAAAGTGAAGTGGCAGCGCTGCAGCAAGGCGGGCAGTGTCCTGCCAGAGCCCTCCGGCTCCCAAATGTGTTTTCGATTTCATTCTTGAAATGATTATGTATAGTCATGTTTTGGGGGAAATGTATCCCGATTCCATTGCTCGTCTTCCACGGTGTGCGATGAGCAACATTTTGCGGAGAAAACCATTTTCTCGTTTCCAGGAGAAGTAACTCCGAAGACAAATGCGCACAAATGTGACCATTGTCCTGGTCAGGAGAAGCCGTCAAAGGCATTCCTGAGCTTCTCTCCCTCAGCCGCGTTGTGGATCTCAAGTTTGTCCACCGGGCGACCGCCGCTGTGCGTTCTCAGGCAACAACTACGTATGTTGCCCGGATCACTGGCAACGCCATTCTCGCTCTCTCACGCACTCAAAACAGAGGAGGAAGCGAAACATCGGAACTGTTTCTATTCAAGCGTTGGCTTAGACGTGAAAGAAAACGTATCCTTGAACGTCCGGCCACCCGAGAACAACCACTTCTTGCGGTCGATGAAACTGGTGAAACTCCATCCATCCATCCATTTTGGTTTGGGATTTTTGATTTGTATTTATTTAGCTTGTCCTCATCAGCTGTGGCCAACGTTTGGAAGTACACTTCAAAAAGGTCCGACGAGGTTTATTTCAACACGCATTCACATTTCTTCAATTCTGACCGCGGCGCTGTCACTGCACATTTAGCCATTTGCCCGTTTGGATTTTCCTCCCTGCTTGAAAATGCGATGACTTCATTTTCATGTTTTTGTTTCAAATGGCTCACAAATCGGTCAAGACCTCAAAAGTTCAATCTTGAATCGCCGTTCGTCGGTTCCATTTACACGCGATGAAATTCATCGTTTCGCTCTTTGATCGCAATGCCATTTGAACTGGAGGAATTTTTGAAAAGAAAATTGTTCTTACTTTTTATGAAGCCGCAGAACCTCGGAAAAATGTTCTGCACTAACGTCGAGGACGATTTCGAGAGCAGAGAGCGGCTGAACCGGGGGGGGGGGGCGACTGTGTTCATAATTGCCAGAAAGAAAGTTGCAAGCCAAGACAATGGTTAGCTTGAGAAGAGGCAAAGACGGCCGCTCACAGCATGAATTTGAACCACTGTAGCGGGTCAAAGGTCGACGGGTATGAACCCTTTAATGACCGTTGACGGGCAGCGAAGGGTTAAAAAACCTGAATCGGTCTTCTCTCGAGAAAGCCCCTTCACCATCATCTCAGCCTACTGGCAGATGTGTGTGTGTGTGGGACGATAGCTAAGGAAGGAAGAATCATAAAAGGACACACCGTCGTGCGTCTGTTGTGAACGAAGGGCAAATCCCATGCTGTCAATGAGAGTCTTTTGAAGTTGGAATTTTCCTCGCGATTATTCCGCTGCTCGTACACTTGCGCTGCCAACAAGTGGGCCAAATCGCAAACGCGGCGTGGCCGCTCCACCTACGGTCGTCCGCGACACGCCGACTTCAAGCTTTAACGGTACAGTCAATTCACTAACGGCATTTTCTCTTTTCAGTCCGACTGCGTAAACTATGTGAAGATCGTCCACCACTTCAACCGCACCCACCTGTACGCCTGCGGAACGGGAGCCTTCCATCCCACTTGTGCCTTTGTGGAGGTGGGGCACAGGATGGAGGTGAATACATCAGAATGCACCAAAAGACGCCCGTCCGTCCCTGTTGGGGTCGCAGGTGTACTGGGGCCCCGGACCGCTCAATAATCAGGGACACGGAGACTCAAGTATTCACACTTCTGGGCGTTCTGTTAACCTTAGACGCATGTTTTGGGAGGTGAGGGGGGGAAAGCGGAGCACCTGGACAAAACCCGCAAGGCGAGAACATGCAAACGCCACACACTCCAATTGAGATTGGAACCCGGATCTCCTGACTGCGAGGCGGACGAGGCTCCGTTCTTCGTCAAAGCGAGCGACGACATTAAGATGTAATATCGATGGCTGAAGACCTGATCCCCTTTTTATGAGGGTTAGGAAAACAGTCCCATGTGAGGATCATCAAGCATCGCAGTCAAAGAAGAACAAAGATCGCAACAAAACAACGTACACTATTTACCACAGAAGAAAATATCGCAGCAGTACAGTCCAGTACAGTACATACAGTCCGTGGCAACTTGACAATGCTAATACAGTTGTGCATATCTGGAAATGGATGTCAGGAGACCCCCAACAAAACGGCATGTTGGTTGAACCTGAAGCATTCCAGCAAGCCATTTTCAACCCTTTAGATTGGGCAACCACCAGACCCACGTGGGCACTGACCAAAGGGCTGGAATATTGCAAAATGGAGAAATCAACCAAATGTTTTATGCCTGGCACCAATCATATGCGGTTGTCAAGTCAAAACAAGGCAGCGTGCATTCAAATGTTCAAATGTTAATTCACATTGTTTTAAAAAAATGATTTGAGTCACAACTGTGAATTGTCATCCCTCAAGTTCACTTTTCACGATGAGACGAACAATCTAGAATACCCCAAAAAAAAGAAAAAATACCGAAATATATTTTGCCCGAAACCTTTGTTATGCAATTCATGAGAGTTAGCAACTATGGTTTTCCTTTCCCAATGAAGGGAGAAGAAATGTGTACAGTACGTGTTGAAGACCGTTTCCTTGTGTGTCCCCCCCCCCCCCAGGACCACGTCTTCAAGATCAACCCTTCTTGCATAGAAGATGGCAAAGGGAAGAGTCCGTACGACCCTCGCCATAAGGCTGCGTCTGTACTCATTGGTACCTGCCGCATTTTGCACTTTGCGAAGGGTTTTATGTCTTTGTGCCCTCAATATGAATGAATCCGTACCCAATGATCCATTATCCCTGGTTGTTGGAAAGAAAGGTGCGTTTTGTTTCCGAGGTGATGAGCTGTATGCAGGCGTGGCCACGGATTTAATGGGGCGGGACTTCACCATCTTCCGAAGTCTGGGGAAACGCCCCTCCATCCGCACGGAGCAACATGACTCACGTTGGCTCAACGGTGTGTTTTCTCTTGAACTTTTTTTGGGGGTGTGGAAAATGCTCAAGTGACTGACATTTGCTTGGTCTTTTTTTTTTTTAGAGCCCAAATTTGTGGGTTCCTTTTGGGTCCCAGAAAGTGAAAACCCCGACGACGACAAAGTCTTTTTCTTCTTCCGGGAGACGGCGGTGGAGGCCCAAGGTTTGGGAAAGTCCACGTACTCCCGCATTGGACAACTCTGCAGGGTAAAAAAAAACCTAAAAAAATGCTTCTAAGTCCCAAGATGTGTCACCGTGAAATCGCTGCCGTCTGTTTACATTTAGAAACACCGGGCAAATCAACTTCAGAGTTGACTTGATTTGAATAAGACATATCGTCACGTTCATTTCACGATGTCCTAAGAATTGGTTGAGATTTTCTCCCGGTGACTTGACAGAATGACATGGGCGGCCAAAGAAGTCTGGTGAATAAGTGGACGACGTTCCTCAAAACCCGCCTGATCTGCTCGGTACCCGGAGCCGACGGCGGCGACACTTACTTCGACGAGCTACGTGAGTGCGACTCGACTCGTTCGCGGGCTTTCATCGCAGAGCGCCGACGATGTGAGCGGTCGACCCGTCGCAAACGCGAGGAGCCCGGCCGACGTCTAGGAAAGACATTATTCTTGCTGTGGATACCGAGAATGCTGCAGATCGCTGCTGGTCTTTCTTGCTTCATATATATATATATATATATATGAAAATATGAACATGAAAACATAATGGGCGTTTGTGCTCAGATGGTGGTCAGAGGATATTTTCGACACAGGACCTTTGTCCTAATGAACTGTGTGTGTGTGTGTGTGTGTGTGTGTGTGTGTTGTCCCCCAGGTGTTTGGCACCAGTTTCAACCCATCCAGTGTCCCCTGGTTACGTAAAAGTAGGAATCCTGTTTTCAGGTTGCACACCCTCTGGGAAGTGTTTCTCTTCTGGAGAGAGGCTTGGGAGCTTTTCCCCCCGAGAAAGGGTTTTACTGCACACACTGTAAATGTTGGCCAAAGGGACTTGGGATAAACACGGTGATCAATTATTCCACTTGATGGGCTTGACCCGTTCCTTTTGTAATTCCTCATCTGGACAATTGCATGCGTTGAATTTAGCGGGAACGCACAAGGCGATGTCCACAAAGACGCGTTTGGCTGAGTTCGAGTTCGGCGTAGAAAAACTTGGGAGTCCGTCAAAACACATTTGGGAAGACAGAATTTAGATCCAAATTGTGAAGTGAAAGCGATGCCATTTGATTCAAAGAGAATTTTTTTTTTTTTGCAGCTATTCTCCATCCGCGAGCCGCATGCAGCAATGCATCCAAAACCAATGCACAAGCAACCCCCCCCCCCCCAACTTTTTCTCTAATTGCTCAGCAGTTTAGGTTGCTGCAAATTATGTTGAGTCAAATTCCTGAAAGGCGCAAAAGGCGCTGCAGAAACTCCCACTTTTCATCCAAATCGAAAGTCTCGAAATGTATCCTAATCCCGGCCAGGACATGAAAGCAGCCGCCATCGTATTTGTGGTATCTTTTGGCTGTAATGGGATCTGTTTTGGAGCTCGCCATGAAAGGAGAAGAAAGCCGAAAGCTTTCAACCGCTTGGAGCGCCTTAGGCCGCATCTGTCCATCGCCTCGGAGAACAATGTCTCGTATTGTTGGGAGGGGCCCGCTGAAGAAACGGCTCGTCAGCGTCGGAGCAGTAGCTTTGTCTGGCACATTGTGTGTTTTAGAAATCCTTGAAAAACATTTCCTATCCCGCCGCGGCCATCGATCGGCCGTGGCGATGTGCGTAGCTCAGTCTACAGATGCGGACGGCTCGCGACAGTCTTTTATTCTTTGGTGTGCACTCGTTAGTTTCAAACAATGGAATTCATTCGATGCTGCGAGCTAAGGTACCAAAATGTCGTTGAACACGATACGTGCGCTGACCGCGTGTTTATTGAATGACTGTGAAGCAAATCCAAGTCCAACTCGTTTCTTTGGGTTTTTATTGCCCTGAAGTCTATTGCTCAGTATTGTTTTGAATTGGATTTCGGATGGAAATGGTTACCTTTATTTCAGGTAACTGAGCTTAAGGCTGTTTTCTTCACTCGCAGCCTGACAGAGTTTGTCAATGGCACCAAATGGCACCAAAAGACCACATGGATTTGATACGGATACAAGGACGGATGTCTCGGGGCGCGGCTCTTTCTCGAATGTCCGCGGAAGGTCGCCAGACACGGCCGCGGGGCGGGGATCTTTCCCTTAACCTTTGACCCCGGAGCCACCTTTGAAATAAGTGTGTGTCCATCCTCAGGCGATGTATTCCTGCTGCAAACGAGGGACAGAAAGAATCCTCTGGTCTACAGCGTCTTCTCCACTTCCAGGTGAGACTCCAGCGCTGGACGCCATTCGTGCGTGCGTGCGTGCGTGCGTGTCTCTCAGCCTAAAGCCTCTCCCTCTCCCCCAGTAGCAGCGTATTTAAAGGCTCAGCTGTGTGTCTTTACTCCATGAATGACATCCGGAGGGCCTTCCTGGGGCCGTTTGCTCACAAAGAGGGGCCCAACTACCAGTGGGTCCCCTTCCAGGGAAAAGTGCCTTATCCCCGCCCAGGAATGGTATGGAATGATGAAAAAAATAATGATATGAGATGTTAATTTATTGCAAAGGATTTTGACCACTGAGATGGACTCCAGTTCAACTCAGAGGCCGACGCGGCTAAGAGGAGGAACATGAATGGATGAATGATCGTCTAGCAGCTGAAATGAATTGTGATAGGAGTTCTATCGGCCTCCATTCAATTGGATAGGACTTCATTCCGTACCTAGACCAGGTTCACCGAGGCCTGAGGGTCTGCATTAAATGAGTCCCCTCATTTAAGATGACGCTCGCTTAACCAAGAACAGGAAGTAGAGCTTGTAGACCCCTAGTGGTCCAAAATAGAACATTCTAAAATAGATTCACCAGAAATCACCAAGATGTATTTGCAACAAAACGAGTTGATTGCAGCTCTGTTAGACAGTACTGAATGATAATAGAATCCACCTGAACGCAATATGTATACGGCGCCCATTTCTACGTTGTAACAAAACAAACAAATGGGCAAACCCTAACACAAATGGAAATCCATAAATACGTTGCATGTTTCAATTCCACAGTTGCTGCAATGTTTTTGTGTTGTGCAGACTCTCAGCTTTCTCCCACACTCGAACAAGCTCCACAATCCAAATTGTTTTTCATTTACACTCCCGACTTGCATAATGAATCCGCTACGTTCTGCAATTAACTCTCGATAGTTTGCAAGATAACGCGAGTCTCCGACGGTGTGGCGGTCCACTTGCCTGAATTTGCCGCAAAGGGGAATTATTGCCGTGTGTTCTGGGATGGCTTTGCGAGGAAATTTCTTCTCTTTTCAAAAAATGAGAACGAATGCTTCAAGCATGTTCGAATACAAACATTATTTCCATTTTGGTATGAATTTCCAAATGACAGGTGTGTGTGTGTTTCTTTTCCATTCTGATTAATATTGCAACAGTGTCCCAGCAAGACTTTTGGCAGCTTCGAGTCCACCAAGGGTTTCCCAGACGACGTGATTCAGTTTGCACGCCACCACCCGCTGATGTACAACCCGGTGTACCCCATGACCAGACGGCCCGTCTTTGTCAGAACCAACGTGGACTACAGCTTCACGCAGATCACCGTGGACAGGGTCAACGCCGCTGACGGACAGTATGATGTCATGTTCATTGGCACAGGTACAAACAAAAACAAAAACAAAATCATTGCACTCCAGTCGAAAAAGTCATATTTCAATATTTGTGCAATACAAAATTCAACAAAATCCTCGAGTTCCATCGCTGTAACATAATTTGTGCGAGAGTCACAACTGACCTACGCTAATGCTGTCGTGAAATCCTCCTGAGGGTAAATATGTTTTGTCGACTTGTGTCCACATCGCATACGTGACAGATGAAACGTGAAACGTGTGTGTGACACGTATGATTCTGAGCCAGATTGCAGATGTGGATTCAGATCCCGATTCCAATTGACCCTACGCGTTTACCGAAGCAAGGTGACAAAATGAATTCCCATCGGATGGCGATATCTTGAGTGTGTGCCACAAAAAGATGTTCCCATCCAGATTGCGGGTTTGGATTCAGATTGTAGGCGAACGTCTAACAGCAAAGAAATAAGCCAAAAGAAAACGTAAGCTCAGAAGGAAACGCACACCTTTGTTGCATTGTGTCTTCTTGTCATGGTGTGTGTTTTGGTTTAGTTTTGTTCCATGTTTGCTCATTAGGCTGTCGTGTCCACCTGTTCTCGTCTACTTTGCGTCGACCAATCGGCTCTCTCCAGCCACTCGCGTCTTGTCCAGGTGTTCCTCGTCAATTTGTTTGTATTTAGTTCCCTGGTTTCTTTCGGTTCTCGTCGGTTCATTGTCGTTGTCACATGTCTTGCCATGTCACAGTCGGCAGTTGTTTATGATTATATTCTGATTATTTTGAGATTCCCGCACTCCCGCCTTGCCTCCCTGCTTCCCTGCAATCGGGTCCACCATGTTCTTGCCTTGCGTTCGTCGCCTTCGCCCTAACCACGTACGCGGCGCTTCTTCTTTAGACAAAGGGACAGTACTGAAGGTCATCAATGTGCCCAAAGAAAGCTGGAACAGCATGGAAGAACTTCTGCTGGAAGAGCTGGAAGTCTTCAAAGTAAGAAAGGACAGCCGGAGCCTTTCCGATCATGACATTGTCACCTCATTGATTTTGGCATCTCCTCTGCTCCTCAGGATGCGGCGTCTGTCATCAACATGCAGATCTCCTCAAAGCGGGTTAGTCCCATCTCAGCATTAAATATCCATGGGAGCTATTGTCTCGACTGCATCTCCTCTCCGCTCTGTTGCCACAGCAACAACTCTACGTGGGCTCCGACGCCGGCATCGCCCAGGTGCCCCTGCACCGATGCGGCGCGTACGGGAAAGCGTGTGCCGAGTGCTGCCTGGCCCGAGACCCTTACTGTGCCTGGGATGGGACATCCTGCACTCGCTATCTTCCCAACACTAAAAGGTCTTTTTTCATGTGAAGACCCGCACGTGGCAAACCGATGGCCAATCGTGTCGGTATACGTGAATGTGCGACTCTGTTGTACAGGCGATTCCGTCGCCAGGACGTGAGAAATGGCGATCCCAACACTCTGTGCTCAGGAGGTAAACCTTTCGAATCAATCCTTCTCCCAAATTCTACAGTTGTATATGATGTCCCGCATGGCTCTGTCCGCTGCAGCCTTCATTTCTCCGCTCTCCGTCGCAAGCAATCGGTCGCTGTATTGTCTTTTTTGCATTTGCGCCGCCCCGCAGACCACCACAAGCACCATATCGCCGAGAAGAAGCTGTACGGGGTGGAAGGAAGCAGCACTTTCTTGGAGTGCGTCCCCAAATCCCTCCAGGCCCGGGTCACCTGGACTTTTCAGAAACAACGAGACAAGCCACGAGAAGAGGTAAGAATCAACAACACTTATATTGTCAATTGTGCGACTGCGTTGTTGACGCCGTGTGCTAGTCTGCTTTTATTTGCGATCCCAAAGGCCAGTTGGGATCAATGACTGGAACTCACGAGACCTCGTCCCTGCGCCCATTTGTAGGTGCGTGCGGACGACCGAGTCCTGCAAACGGACCGAGGCCTCCTGTTGCGCCGCGTCCTGAGGAAGGACGCCGCCGTCTACCAGTGTCACGCCACGGAGCACGGCTTCACCCAAACCCTGCTGGGCATCACTTTAGACGTCATCCAGTCCGCTTCGTCTAACCTGCCCTCGGAGGCCCCGTCCCGAGCGGAGCCCCGCAGCGGGGGCGGGCCCCCGGCGGCCGGCCCGAAGCTTTGGTATCGGGACTTCATGCAGCTGGTGGACCATCCCAACCTGAGCACCGTGGACCAGATTTGCGAACAAGTTTGGGCCCGCCGGAATCCCGCCGGTGATCTACCGGTGAAGAAGGCTCCCGCTCCGGGGAGGGACTCGACGGCTCCCGGCCCCTCTGTCCGCCCCGCTAACAAGAAGTGGAAGCATCTCCAGGAGCTGAGGAAAGGGCGCAACCGGCGGACCCACGACGGGAAGCAGAACCCTCGGGCGCCGCGGAGCGCGGGGGACTAACGGCAACGAGAAGAACAAGTGGGATTGGAAGAACTGATTCCAGTAGAGGGTTAGAAAGGGACTGACAGAACCTTTGGAGGTCTTTACACTTTACACACGAACACACACGCGCACACACAGGCTAATCTGCACACACACACGAACTGCGCCTCCTCTATTGTGTATATTTATCTGTGGAGTTCCTTGCATGTGTCGAGTCTCACATTCATCCTGCACGTTCCCGTCACAATGTGCCATTTTCCGAGATGCCAGTACGAGCGGCTACGTAATTTGATAGCGACCGTGTAGATCAGCGGACACTCGTTTCTCCGCGGCGGCTGGGCCGCATCTTCGCAAACTACATGTCATTTCGAGGGTCCACGCCGTAGCGGGAACTCGATGCCACAAAACCTTTGGGATGACCTCACGTCTTCCTCCACCTCGAAAGACTCGACGGGCGGTGCGGAGCAACGACGGCGGACGTGACGGCGCTTCGGAGACACAACTGGAATATTTTTCTACAACTGGAAACGCGCGCGCATGCGGAGCGATGGACTACTTCATGTGATGTTTTGACAAGCCTCTTGCAGCGTTTCCTTTTGTTTTCCGTCACGGCGCATAATGTCATCATTAAGTCGGGGTCGAGACGGGAAGCGGCAGGGGACGGACGCGCTGCGGGTTCGTGGAGGACCACCCTTTGGCGCACGTTGTAGCGTCAAGTGTCGAGTTAGTAATGATGTGTGACCAGATGAAACCACTGCAGAGCGCGGAGGAACCGCTGGCTTTGCAACCATGTTAGCTGCTTTTTGTCATACGTGCAAAAGAGCAGCTCTACGAAGGAGCGCGAGGGCCACGTGAGGAAAAGAAATAGATGGTTAGCACGCCCGCCTCGAATGGGAGAGCTTCAGGTTTGAATCTCTGCTCTTTGCACGCTTTCCCCGTCCTCGCGTGTCTTTGAACCGCGACGCCATCGGTGACTTCACGTTGTAATAGTACGAGGGGAAAAAAAAATATCAGTCCAAGGCCAAAAGTCCTAATTTGAGAACAATCATGTCATACGATGAGAAGCCAGTCTTAATGTTATGAGGAAAAAAAATGAATGTCACAATTCCCAATCAAGCCTCAAACCAATCATGCGAGGACGTGAGCCGATGTCGCTTTCTCACCATCGGAAGCAAACAAATGTACGAACGTGTCGCTTGATTTCATTGTTTGTGGAGTGGAAATGCCGCGACACGTTTGCGATATTCCCACTTGACTCCGGTAGCGTTTGCGCCTTCTCCTTCCCAAGCGTCAGATGATCCGCCGCACGGGGAAAACTATCGTTACACCTCGGAGATGAAAAAGGAGCAAATAAAGAGTTGGCTTTCGCCGCTGTACCAGCTTCTGCTTTTCTGTCGGCGAGGTCAGAGGTCAGCGATGTCGGACCCGGTGCCTCTCCGCGCCACGCGTGAGCTTTCTTCGTGCACTCGGGCCCGGCCTCGCCGGAGCAGAAAAGGGGGCTTCCCCAAACCGTTGCCACGAAAGCGGCGAGCGTACAATTTTCCAAAATGGAAGCAATTACAATTCATATTCAGTGCTGCGTGTCTCAATATGCTTTTTCTAAATGGTGTAAAAGTTACGATCACAACATTGTTAACCTAACACACCCTCATTGGATCTTTGTTGTTTTTTTTCCTGAAATAGAAAAAGATACGCAAGATGACAACTCACGGTTGCGGGCTAGAGTACATTATCTACATTAACGTTGTTGTTCTATTTATGAGTGTGACTATGATTTGATTTTTATTCCAAGCGGTACTTGGCGGCCCCGCTCTTTTTCAGATGTTGTTGCAGATGTTGTTTGTGATGAATTAAAAAAAAAAAAGAAAAAAAAAGCCACTGCTTGTTGTATTGGCCGCATTTCATTTCTTAATTTCAAACCTCCTCGTTCATCTATTCTTGCTCCTTAGTTGTTGTTGTTGTTGTTTTTGAAAGTTATGTTAGCTCCGCTCAGCTCTAAATAAGAGAGGCCTGCCTGCCTGCCTGCCTGCCTGCCTGCACGTCTCAATTCAGTGTGCGATTCCAGCTGTTGTACCGGACCCGGCCACTAGAGGCCGCTGCGTACCCGGCCCCGACTTTCCCATCGATCGCGCGCGCGCCGAGGGGACGTCAGCGCGTCTTGACGTGACGCCGAGCGTCAATGCAGAGGGCGTCTGACGCTCGGCGTCGCGTCATTGGACACCGGAGCTTTGACGCGGCGACGTCAGAAAAAGCTCTTCCAATGGGAGAGGGAGTGGTTTCCGGGTGCCGTTTTGCAAGGACTTGCTTGGACCGCAAAGCGGCACTCGGGGAAAATGGAGGACGCGCTCATACGGGCCGTTTCTCTTTCTCCCGAAATTTGGGATACGAGACAAAATGCGTACCGGGACGTGACCAAAAAGGCACAGCGATGGACGGAGATTTCCACCACGTTGCATATACCAGGTTTGTTGGAAGGCTTGATGTGCAAAATATTCATAGGTCTCTCTCTCTCTCTCTCCCCCCACACATCCATATACATATTTCATTATGCAGTGGAAGACTTGAAGAAAAGGTGGAAAAGCCTGAGAGACCGCTACATCAGGGAGAGGAGAGCACTTCAAGAAAAGAAAAGAAGCGCTGATAAAAAGAAAAGCTGGAAATTCTATCCCATTCTGACTTTTTTGGAAAACACCGTGTCGGAGAGGGGAAGCCACGCCCACGCCGACGCCGACGCCGACGCCGCGCGCTCCCCGACTCCCATTTCTCGCCCCTCCGCCCCCATTTTGCAACCGCCCACACTTGTGGATTCCGGCGAGGAAACGTTCACCCTGGATCTCTCTTTTGTCCCCCGAGAGGCGTCCACGTCCGGCGCCTCGTCTGAGACCGAACCTCGTCGGCGCGAAGCCCCGGGTCGCCATCGCGAGAGGAAACGAGGCCGGCGAAAGGAGGACGACTTGGACAGAGACCTCGTGGAGATGCTGAGTAAAGAGCAGGATGAGGAGGAACTGTTCTTACTCAGCTTGGCCCCTCGCCTCCGAAAACTGGACAATGAAAAGAGGAGTCGGGCCAAAATAGAAATCCTGCAACTCCTTCACCGTGCGCAATTTTCATAAGACATGAAGATGGCGTTCATTCAATATTTCTTTGTTCTATACACACACTTTATAATAAAATATTTTTGGCAATGGAAGTATTGGTTTTTACCAGATGTCTTTTCTATGCACAGATATAGTTTTACGTGGACATTCTAACTTTTGATTTCGTATGGTATAGCGGCAGCATCTTCGGAGGCGGGGTCAAAGCTGCCAGTTCTCCCGTGAAGGACAACCGCATTTTGCAACGGTTTCTCCCAAATGACAAGAACAAGAGCGACAAACTCGCATCAGACGACGTGACAAATTGAGTGTTTGGCGACTGCACCGCGTCAAATCTTGCCGTATCTCGGTCAGGCGCGACACGTATTCCGTCTTTCAAAATCAAACAGTGCCGAAGAAGCGGAACCATAAAACGTGTCGCCGATTCACTGCCGGTTACCACGGCGACAACGCCGCTGTACCGTCGGGAGGGAAAACAGAACAAACTGAGGAAAAACGTGCGGTGGTCGTCGCCGGGGCTCAGGAGAGGAAGTTCATTCAAGCACCGCTTGAGGTATGTTGACCTACTTTGAATACGATACGGCGTTACGTAGCCTAGCAAGCTAGTGCTAGCACTAACGGTCGTACGTAAACACGGCGGCGTTCTGTCGAATCGTGCGCTAAAGTTTCGGTTAACATCGGTCGGTGCGCGTGAATAAATGTCGACAACAGCAAGCACGGGAGACGATGCGGAAATGAACTTTTTGGGATTGTCACCCAAATGGCCGCGCGCTCAGTTCAGTTCGCAAACGGGCAAATGCATCCATTCTGTTTCTGTAGCGGTTAGGCAAAATCTTATGACTCATATAATAATGATTGATTCTAACAATTATGAAATATCGTATTTATTATGATTCTGTTTGTGCTAGAATAATAATAATAAAATTGTCCTTCGGTGTGCTTCTTTGTGCTGAGGCCATGCTGTCGGTCGGATGGATGGACTTGAAATGGACTCGGGACAATGCACCTATTGGCCACTTGGGGGCGATACCATCAACAATATCACCTCTGACAAAACTACACGCGCACACGCACGCGCACACGCACGCACGCACACTATTCATCAGTAACGATGAGTGTCAACTCGCGTCTCACATTAAGCGAGGTATTTTTGGGTTGTTGAATTTAGGAGAAAAATTGGAAAGCAGTCTAGCGGTGTTTGAAAACAAACGCTCTTGAAGTATTACAGTTATTTTTATTAGCCAGAACTAACTTCCCCAGCCTGGGAAATGTCACTGCTGTCACTTATGTTCCTAAAAAATATAGGATATATGATAAATATAAATGTATACCTTCTGCTTGTGACCAAATCTAATGTGTTTAAATGAAACACCATTGTTTATTTGCAACTCACTTTGGTTCCACACCAGATTTTCTTCTCTTCCTGTTTACTTTACATTTGTCAGCGCGTGTGCACAAATGTCGTCCATCGTCCACTTCCCAAGCGTCTTTCCGTTCTTCTTCTAATGCCTCCGTGACGCGTCGTCGACAGCGCCGCTCGAAAACGTTTGCCGCCAGCATCTAACATCCGCACGGGGATGATTTCACGGACGGATTTTGTTGGACAGGATCGCTCACTCCGGGAAATGACAAGTCCCAACGAGACCGGCTGGATTCCCGCCGGCGGGCCCAATGCGATGACACGCGTGGACCATCTGCTTTGGTAGGAGGGCCGTTTTGACGCGATTGACAACGACCGCCGTGGCCTCGGGCAAACTGCGGTTAGATCACAAATGATGATCTGGCGAGTGAAGTCCTGACATCTTTCATTTGGATTGTTTCGTTCGACTGTTTACTCACCGGGCAGCTGTCTTCCAAAATGCCTCTGGCACTTTTCATATTACTAGGAAGAAGAAGAAGAAGAAGGAGGAAAAGAGTGTCCTTCCAGGCTCTTCAGTGCGCTTACACACTGCCGCGTCGATACCCGCAGCAGCCAAAGCCAAAGCCAAGACCGAGACCGACCGAGAGATCGCAGTACTACCGCTGCCTTGGGAAAACGGCGAACGTCTTATCAAGCTTACTTACGGGAGAACACCGCGTAGCAAACGTTGGTTTTGTCTCGGGGGCAGGGTTGGGCTTTCGGGGGCAAATCTCCGCAGGAGCTTTTGTGCGTGGAGTTCGCATGCGCTCGCATTGGGTTTCCCAGGGGACAGCGCTCGCCTTCTACGTCCCCCAAAAAGGCAAAATGCAAACTACCGATTGTCCGTAGTGGGAATATTTGTTTGTCGACGTGGAATTGGGATGGGCTACTGCGACCCCTGATGAGGAGAAGCTGGCAGGAAAATCATTTTGAAACCCTAACCTTGTTTTGAAGCCCTACTTTGAAACCATAACCCCATTTCGAAATCCCACTTTGAAATCCAAACCCTGTTTCTAAACCCTACTATTAAACCCCAAGCCTATTTTAAACAGTATTTCAAAACCCAAACCCCGTTTTTAAAGCCTTCTTTGAAACCCTAACCCTCTTTTGAAACCCGAGTTGCAACCGTCAGAATGCGTGACCTCACTCTATTTTCCTCACTTTATCCTGACCTTCTGACATATCCTCGATTGAAATCCGAATTTGAAACCCTAACGTGAAGATTTTATCGTTTTCATTTTCCATACTTTCCCACAAACGTATGAAATCAAATTTCCTACTTTTCCGTACTTTCCTGACTTAACGTCGGAACCCCGAGTGCCTCATTTTAGTGAGCATCGGGAGCGCTACCGCTTGAAGGAATTTTCTTTGGCGGCACATATTCTAAATGCCACGACGATCAAAGAAACTCCGGAAAGGGCTTCACGTTCATCTGTGCTGGTTGCTCAGTCCAAGATGGCGAAAGCCAAAAGTGAGCATTTCGAGACGAGAAGAGGATTCCATTGGAAATGTTAACCTATTTTTTCCACTTAGGTCAGTGAGATTGCGAATGGAAGTTTTTGCATGTATTGAACTGTTTCAAGATGTGGAATGAAAATGGGCGTGGCTTCTGTGGAAGGCAAAGAAGAAGAAGAAGCGGTTTGTTGCTGCGTTGCGCGGAACGCCACGGAAGTCAGAAATTCCTGCTTGAAGCGTCTCGTCGGGTCTCAGGAATCCTGCGTTGTACTGTCGAGACTGGAATGGATGCCCCATTGGGATGTCGTGAAAGACTCGCAGAACTGCGTCCTCGTTTGTGTTTCCCCGAGGACGAGCGGCGCCCAACACATGACACGAATGAGTCGACTGTCCTCCGCTTCCCCTTCCCAGGAGGGTTTGTGTGCTTTCTTGAACTTTGTGTGAAAGTCGAAACTCTTTTATCGGGGTAGCAGTGACGTTGAGCGCAAGAGGAAAACAGTATTGACAAAGACGTAAGTACAGAATGAAGTGATTGACTTATCAAAGGTAGCGGCTGGGACAGCTTTTATTTTTCAGCTACAGTCGTACTTAACCGTTTATACGACACGACAATTCAGTACAGGGAGTCCTCGATTTACGAACGAGTTCCGTTCCTACGTTGGCGACGTAATGCGATTTTCCACGTAAGTCGGATTTCACCGTTAAAGTCGAAATTTACGGCGAAATACTTCTGTTACGGGTGTTGTCCCACGCGATTGTGACAGCGAGCTCGGTGTGCGTGGGCGTCGATGTGCGTCGATGTGCGGGTGAGACGGGACTGCGTGCCTTTATTGTTGCCGCCGCCCGGCAACAAGGGAAGGGAGTTAACCCCGAGGAGGACAACCTCGGCCCTGGAGAAGGCGTCTCCCGACCACGGTCAGGTGACCGTAGCGGCGAAGGTTAACGCTTCGTATAAAGAAACTAAAATACATTCACACCAAAAAAATAAGATGCTGTACTTACCATGACTGCTGAGAGCGTGACAAATGGAGGGCGAAAAAGGCAAAGATTCTCCCGACGCACAAGCACTAAGGAGAAACACGACGGTGCTGGGACAAAATGGCGGACGAGGCACGGGCGTCGTAAAGTCGAAACGTCGTAACTCGAGGACTTCCTCTATGCTCGAGTGTTATTTATCAGAGATTACGCGGTGATCAGAGCAATCGCTACGCTAGAATAGTCCGAAGTATTCTAGGCGCACCGCAGTCGAGTTGAATTGCTTCGTATGTCCTATGACCTTTCAGGGAAGGACAATATGCATGATTTAGATGTCTCTTTTTCACGTGTCTTAAGATCCCAGATCATTTACGAGACGCCCGTAACTCTCATCCATTTGACCTCGAGAAAAAATAGCCCCCGATAAATCAGAGCCTTCCACTGAAGTAAAAATGTCTTTTGGTCATCTGAAGATGAATCATCATTTGTCAAAGCGGAGCCTGTAAATCTGGGACCCGTCCCCTGCGGATTGGCCGGGCAATCCCGGATCTAACGCAGTCAGACGTCACACTTTGTACGACCGCAGCTTTGAGCGAACGCAGCCTTACGCGGGCAGTCTCGTCAGGGCAGTAATTCACCGCGAGGACCGCGGCCGTGGGACGTCGGCCTACCGCTTCATCGTTTCATGAATCGGTCACGAGTTGGACAAAAGGAATCTCAATTCCTCATCTTACCAAGACATTCGGGGTGATTTTAGGCTCCCGACTTGGTGGGAACGGTCTAGCAGAAAGTCATTTTCTGTTCCCGCATCTCTATGTCCAAGTGCAAAAGAAACTTCCTTAAGTCGGTGTGGATGAGGAGGCGGAGACAATCGTCGCGCTGTTCACTTGCTTCAGGTATTGCCAAAGTGTCCGACAATAAGCACCTGGAAATGCGAGCACAATCGGTAACTTCCATTTGGTGATCTTCCAAAACCACATTTCCCATCGCGACCACTTATATTTGGGTGACAATAACTTGTTCCGCAGTCCAAAAGTTGCCATCATAAAACCTTTATTTACAGTACAGGCAATGTTTTTAAGTTTAACAGTGACATTATGCACTAGCTGTCATACAAGTGTCAGCAGAGGTTTACCATTCTGATTGAAAAAAACATCTTGAAACTTTTAGGAGGGCTCATAAACTTTGCTCAACTCTCGTGTTTTTTTTTTAACATTAAATGTGACACAAATAGTAGCTAACCAGGTGGTCTATCTATCTATCTATCTATCATCTCTCTCTCTCTCTCTCTCTCTCTCTCTCTCATCATTTACTCTACCGAGGTGCTTTTTTTCTCTCGTTATCTTTATAACAAGGCGAAGCAGAAAAAAGTAAAATGCACAACCCAGGTCAGCAGAGGGCTCATTTGAAAACGTGTCACATATGACGACTCCCAATGTATTTCTTTTCTTAAACCAAATTATGGTTTAATTTACTCAAAATTGTGGGGCATTCAAATGTCAAGGTACCGCTGTATTTATTGCATTTGGTATGAAATGGAGCACATCTTTGTTTTCCCAGAGTCACAGTTTGTTTCTAAATGTGTGTCACTGGCGCCGTTAGTCTTGTCTTGCAAAACAAAAGAAAGCAAACATACTTTTCCTTTCCTCCAAAATGTTTACGGAAAGTCCATTGAACTAATCCCACAATGAATAACTGCACAGAAAAACAATGTTAAATCCTTTTCAATAGCATAGTAGTGTGTGGCATGCTTGGTGGACCTACATGCTTGAATAGCAAGTAGGTCCTCAAACAGGACAAGTTTACAAAACAGTACAGTCAAAGTTCACTCCATTGGCTTCGGTTATAGTTTCGTTGTTTTTTTTGGAATGAAACACTAAAATGTTCACTTTGCACAGGTTGCAAAACATCAAGTGAAAATTGACTAAAAGTGCAGGAAATTGTGTGCTTCATTTTTTGGTATGAAAAAAATGGTAGACCATCACAAGACTTTTTTGTTTTTTTTAACACTAATAGCACATCTGACATCGTTACACTGTTTGAAAATACGCAAATGTAAATACAACAATATGCAATTCATGTTCATTCTTTAAGCGAGTGTTTTATTCCATATCAAATCTCAGACACCAAACAATTAGGGACAGCAAATGTGTAGCGCTTGCCTTCTATTATGTACATAGTAGCATTAGCTTTAGCAATCATCATGGATATATATTTTTGTAATGAAAATGCCTTTTTTTGCGTGAAATGGAAGTGAAATTTGAATATGTAGCCTTGTTTTGTTTTCCTTTTTTTTTTTTTTGTTAACTTTATAGTCAAGTGCGTTTTGTTTTTTTCCACTTATGATCGTGCATTTCCTCCCATTGCCATTGTTCGAAACGGCCCTTCCCCAGACATGACTTTTTCCAGGCTTCTGATCGGCTAAACGGCCTTAACACCCTATCGGCGCCACCTGTTGCATTGGCATGCACTTGACAGCCTGCCCATTTCTGTTTATGGGCAGTCATTTGCTACTACAGATAGGGAACAAGTTCATCGTTTTATGTTTCTTATTGTGTTCTTATAAAAGCAACAAAACCTTTAAAAGTTCCATTGGAGAAAGAGACTGCAATTAAAGGAGGTTTATCTCAATACACATAGGACCACAAGTTGTAAATTGTGCTGTTGGTTTAGGTGCATGAAGTATCATTTAACATTTGGCACAGAATGATGACACACTTTCAGCGAAAGAGTTCTTGCAGTTGGGCTCGTTTCAAAACGTCACATTTGATCTTTCACCATCCTCCTGTCAAGCAGCTTTTTTGGGAGCAATATTTGCAGAGAAAACACCTTAATTGGAGGCCAATAGTCAACCTCACCGTCCCCTAGACAAGAAAAATAAAGTGTGCTTTGAGTGTGCTTGTACCAAGGAGAAGCCATCAGGTGAAGAATTGTCTGAATGAAAGAAATTTCTCAAAGAAAATGCTTGTATGATGATTTCATTATTTCCTCTTGAAGTTTTTCATTTCTACAATAAAAGCTTCCAGTTGTGAGGCATTAGAGGGCTTCCAGATTGGAACACGTTGCCATAAATACACATTGACGCAAACTATCTAAGCAGTAACTATGGCAATGAGGAGGCCGCACTCGACATTTCTGATGATGTCATGTCTGCTTGTCCACGAGAGAAACAAACGATTCTGTTAAACGAGAACATTCTGGGAACCATTGCAACACATTAGACCAAAACGGATTGTTATGGCAATCTCCGATGTTGATTCAAAATCATTTAGATGATTCCGCTGCCGAGTTTTTAAAAGTTGAATTCGTGAATATGAAAATACGTCGTGGAAAGTAAACCAATGAAGATTGTCATCCATCATTTTTTTTTCCGATTGATTTTGGACGGTTACGGTAAATGTCACACTTGCGTCTCATATTGAACGAAACTAAATAAACTAGACTGCATTGCGGAAACAAGGGAACAATGTTCGGCATTAGTTAAGGATTAGCGAAGAAGCACTGAGATCTCTGGCGCCTCCTACGGAACGAAAAGTGAAAACAAAGCAACGTGCTCATAATCTGTTGAACCATCAACGTGTCGTTTGTATGTAGCTTTCAGTATTAGCTAGTTGAGCTCATGACGTCGGCATTTTGGGGTCAAGCGGAGATGATGCTGAACTTTGAGAACTGGACTGCCAAGTGAAGAAACAAAGCTCGGGCACGGCCCATAAATACGTAGTTAAGCAGGTCCAACGCTAACCTAAATGTCGGCATCCGCTATGTGCGTCCCGAGCTTTCTTAAAGACATCCTCAATTGATCTCATCGTCACGTCCCGCGGGGGCCAGTTAATTCCACCCGGAATCCTTTTTGAGGGGTGATACCCAGAAGCAAGCATCTACTTTCTTACGGCCGCACCTCCTGACAAATCCAGTTCCAGCTAATTGTCTGTATTTTCTCTTTGAGTTCCCCTCCGTGAGTTTTCACCATCACTTCTGCCGGGTGCTAAGGTCCCGCGGTGTCCGTTTGCGCTCACCAGAACTCTTGCTGCGGGCCTTCCTGGCGCTCTCCTGGGCCTGCCGATATTTCTCCACCATGCTCTTGTGCTTCCTCCTCAGTTTCTCGTTGCACCACATCCTCTCGCAGTACTCCTCCACATTCGGCAGGTTGGACGGGCCGATCGTCTGCATGATATCCTTGAACCACATCCGCGACTGGCCGACGGGACTCAACCTGTTGTATGAGCTACAAGGCATCCAGTTCCTGTAGTTCGCTCTGTCTTTGAGTAGGTCAGGAAGGCCGGTGTTGTCCCGTGCCATCAACTCATCCAAGGTGTCACCCTGGAGGACTTCGAGGGTGAGTCTGGCGAGGGTCTGGCTGAAGCCATGCTCACTGGAGCGGCAGATATACACACCGGCGTCCTGGTTCAGGAGACGACGGAAGAGGAGGCCCTGCTCTGTAGACATGACCCGATCGTCCATCTTGACCTGAATGAGGCGGAGGGATACATTTTGCTAGCACAACACAGTCAAGGAAACCAAATGTAGAGTGACAATACATCCGTTTGTCCTTTTGTATTGCATAACCTCAGTCGAGATGTATTCTTCCACTGCACTGTGGCTTGCGTTTCTATGCCCTCATTGACCGGCGTTTTTCATTGGCTGCGCTACACCTCCAGTCACATAACGTTCTTGTGATGATAACAACGGATAGGAGAGTAAAGAACTCATCGTCTTATTCCCAATATTTAGCTCGTTATGCAGTCCGTCAAAACGTGCAGTCACATTTCAGCGCACGACAGATCGCACAAACGCTATGAGTTTGAGACCCGTCGACTTTCGGACAAAAAGAGCCCAGGTGGAATTTTCAAACCATCCGGGATTTTCTTGTGACTTGACTTGACTTGAATCTTATGTTAGGTTTATTCATGTAAACAGACCGTCGTCCCCTCAATGGCTGATATGCCACGCTTATAGCCACGCAGCCATTGGCTGCTCTATATGCCGGCCGGCCGGTAACGAAGTCTCCCGTTGTGTGTACGTGCCGCCAATATAACCGAAGCATCAAAGCAAAGCTGACTGCAGCGGTGCTACTGGATGCCACAGAAGCCTTTCAACAAATGGAAATGAAATGCTCAAAGCGATACTCTTTCTCGGCTAGAATCTCCCATTCAATCGATCGCTGTTTATATTTGCCCCCTTAATTCTCACGTTCTCCATACCTCGACACCAGGACACTTCTTGTGGCTCTGTTCATTCATACCTCAACCTTCTCTCTCGTAAGCCGCTATGCCCCGCTAGCTCGTATTCCGTACCTTTGCTCCGACGACCGTCCAGCGGCCCGCTGTTTATTTGCAGGGAAACCGAGAGGGGCGCTAATGCCTCATACGGCCGACTGAGGCACTCGCTTAAAGCGCGACGAATTTTGAGCTCAACATGTGCGTGATCGCCGCGGGCCCGCCCGTCTCATGTTCGGAGCGGGGCTTCATGTGCTGCCAGAGGTACAGTGAATTCAACTCTTCGTGGCATGTGGTCAATCATCTCAAGCAAGACATTGTTTATTAAAAGAGAATTCTATTTTCAAATACAATTTGGCCCATGTGTCAAAACACCGCTGAGTAAGTCAAGCGCGTGGCGACATTGCGCACCCGTCTCAAGTTTAAAGGCGACCGCCTGCCAGAAATGACATGGCACCCCAAATATTTGCAGCCCCTTGTACCTCCTCCTTCCTGCCATTATATGATATTAACTTGAGTGGCACTTAGTTGAGGGCTGACGTCTACTGGTTTGCACCTCCATGTTGAAGTGTCGAACTTAGCATCGTAATAGTTCACCATTCTCGGTGCCACTTTTTTAGAGAACAGAAAAGCTAAATACGGAGGAAAATGGCCTTGTAGGCCAATTTGTCCAGTCAGAAGCCTGAAGAAAGTCTCTCTAGGAAAAGACGCACAAATAATGGCAAAATCAGGAAAACGGGAATTAACGTGAATGGTTTATTGCAAGGATGATTGCAATGGCCGCGTACTGTGTGTTTCATCCACACCCCGCCCGTGGGTCAGACTGTGAGCATACACTCCTAAATGCCCACTACCACCATACGAGCGCTGAAATTCTTTTTTTGTTTTGTACTGGGAGCACAGTGGCCCCTAACTGAAAAATTGAAGGGCGCAAGCAGAAAATGTAGGGGTGCACACTGAAAATTGCAATGTAAATATTCCCATTTCCTCTCTCGCACTGATTATACGCAGCCACGCTTAAAATGGCCTGCAGACTGCCCGAAGCGTTCTCGCTCACCAGCGGGTTTGGGTACTTTGTACGCGTGCGGTACATTAGCACCTGAAAGCCTGCAATTCATCTCACCTCCTCCTTACGCTCATCGCGCTGCACCAGCCAGATGACAGAAGCTTGTGGGGAGCGAGGAACACATTCCAGAAAAGTGCTGTTGTTCTCAGCGCCGTAGACCACCCGGTCCTCCATTTCCTCCAGGTCCTCTGATTCAAGCAAAAACATTGGAAATGTTCTTAAAGAAGCAGAATGAGCATTGTGTGTGGGCCTATTGAGCTCGTTGAAACATTTCTTATTTTCCATAATAAGTCTCCATTAAGGAATGCTGATGAAGTATAAACGTGGAGTTGAAGTCCCATTTACCACTAAAATTCTGGTCCAGACATTGCAGCACCGGGTTTCCGTGCCTGATGTCCTGCCTTCGGTAACGGCGTTTGCTGTTGGGGACGTATCGCGCGCAGGACGAGCCGTCCCAGGCGCAGTAAGGGTCTCTGGCCAGGCAGCACTCGGCGCAAGCCTTCCCGTAGGTCTCGCAGCGATGAAGCTTCACCTGGGCCACGCCTGCCGGGGAGCCCACGTACAGGGCTTGCTGATGACCAGAGGAGGGGAAAGGACGACATCAGCGACGGCCCCCTACACACTTGAGAGCTCAGTGGGATTTTACAATACAATAAGAAGGTCGTTTGTTGAAAAGGGACACATTTCGGGGGCTCACTTTGCTAATTATACACGTCGTGTGAGTTGTCAGGCCCCTCACAAGAGCTTAAGTTGGTGAGAATCAAAGGATAAACTCAGGGCGTTGGCTGTTTGCTGCTTTTTGCGGTGCTTCTACCACAAGGACCATCCCCAACAAAAATTGTTGAGCGAAGGAGAACGTGAGAGGAATAGAATAATGAGCTACTTATTTATGGATTTGTAAGACCGTTAAAAGTGTTAAATGTTACTTAAACCTAAAAGTTAAAAGTTAATATCGGCTTTATACTGT
Organism: Phyllopteryx taeniolatus; assembly: GCF_024500385.1. Taxonomy (NCBI): domain Eukaryota; kingdom Metazoa; phylum Chordata; class Actinopteri; order Syngnathiformes; family Syngnathidae; genus Phyllopteryx; species Phyllopteryx taeniolatus. The sequence goes on from NC_084502.1 coordinate 5,775,703, forward strand.
GGACATTTGGACCATGGAATGGATTAGTTCTGAAATCCGACCTTGGACAATTCCAATGAAATTGAAGTTGAGAAGACTTGACGAAACCCAGATGGGAACTTACCCTTTTGACTGATATGTCCATTGATGTAATTGAGGTCGGCACCTGCAGTGACGACAAAAATGAGTGATAAGGCTTTCAGTGCGGTTGGATAAGAACCAATCCGGCTCTGTGGGAGGATAATAACAGATAGAATTGAAATCAAACGTACTTTAAAAACTTGCAGCTCCTCCAGTGTGACCTCTTCCATTTCTAGACTGTTTCCACCGTGGAGGGCAATGACCTTCAAAACCGTCCCAATGTCTGAAACAAAAGAAGCGAACACGTCATTCGAGTCTTCTTCGTCTTCATCCGATCAAACGAGATGATTTCTGACACGGCGGAAAGAAGGAACAAGTTTTACCCGTGCTGATAAACATGACGTCATACTGGCCGTCCTCTGCCTCAACCCGGTCCACCGTGATTTGTTTTAGCCTGTAAGGAACGTTGGCTTTGGCCAGCACCGGTCGGCGCAAGGCAGGGTGCACCGGCCGCCACATCAGCGGGTGGCTGCGGGCAAACTGGAGCACGTAGTCGGGGAAGTCTTTGGTGCTGCCGAACTCCCGGCCAGGCTGGTTGGTGATTTTACTGGGACACTGAAGAAAAACAAGAACTGTGACTGACTGACAACCGGTCTTCCCTTTTTTTTTCTCAATTCAGCTGGGACGGGCTGTAGTTCCCTGTGACCCAGTCGAGAAAATGAATGGATAGATTTCACCAAAATCATTCAGCAAAACTATTTTCTTTGTTCAATTCCATCGGCAGAACTCTAAGATGCTTTCTTCTCCTCTATTGGATTTTCTTTCCGCCTCGGCTCGGGAACGTCCATCATATCTCCTCGTTCGGCTGTCAAAGGCCAGCAGGAATGAAACACATTCCGTTTTGTTTTCATTCCATTCCTGAAAACTTTGATGAGCGCGCCCTGTTTCTCTTGGACGCCTTTGTCTATTTCAATGCGCGCTGAATCCGTCGCGGTGAACGGACAACTTTGATTCAACAGAACCTTAGCATTAAACTTCATTATTATCCAATTTTGTCAAACTTAATAGCTTTTGTCTGTCATGACTAATAATGCTAAAACATTTTTACATAAATATCAATCTTACTTGAACTTACTAAGATCTATAAACAGCACTCCATTTTTTTGGACTGCACAGACATTTTTTTTGTCTCTTTTGTCTTTTAGCCTTTCATCCACAAAGTCCACCAGGACAAAGAATTTTGAATCTTTGTGTGTAGACTGAAACACACATTTTTCTTCTAAGGCTTGTCTTTATCAAATGATGTCAAAATGCACATTTCTTTGACAGCTGATACGATTTCTCATTTCCCGATTACTTTTTGTGGAACTGGGTTTTAAAAAAAACCCCCAAAATGTTAAGCTTCATATTTAAGAGTTGTAGCTCCACTTCGCTATAAACTCCCTTTTCCTCAATTTGACCTTGTAGCTATTTTGCCTTAAATCTTATCTTCAATACACATTTTTTTTTTTTACCACGCATCATGTCAATGGCCACTGGTGAGCTGAACCAGCTGATTTTGGGTGATTTACACACTGGACTCTTCGTCAGTAAATGAGCGGGTATTTAAAAAAAAAGAAATATTGACAATTTGGAGTCTTCACTGAAATCTAACGATTTGACGATGGGCCGCTTTTCTGCTGCGTGTAGGCACGTACAGTTGTGTCGATATACTGCTTTTCTCGATTCTGTGAATGGAAGATATCTCCCGAATCGTCAGTTTCGTTACAGGATTTTAGTGTAAAACAGAGCTTCTGTGATGCTCTTCTCCATTTCCCCCCCCCGTGTCCTCTTCGACTCCGTGGTCCTTAAACACTTTGTTAGTCTACATTGAGGCATCTGCAACTAGGTCATAGCCTGCATAATTCATAGTCCTTAAACCACAACAAATTCCAACAATTCCGAGGCGTGACTTGCACTTGCAAGTGATTGTGAGTAGGTATGCTTCTGTGCTTCCATTGAAGTTGCAGCAATGTGGTTGACAGGCTCCAAAGTGTACACAGTAACCACAGCTGCATAACGTAAGTTGACTTTCCCGATATCAAACCTTTCTACACCTCGTTTGCAATGTTGCATAACCGCACTTCTGCACTTCTCCGCAGTGGCCCTGAGTGAGTGGCCATCATACAAAAGATATGCTTACACAAGAACTAAACTTATACTGTACATCAATTTCGAAACGTGTTGGGAGTCGTGACGCTTGTAAATGTCCGGAAGACAAATGATTATTATACCGATTATTTCGAAGCTAATTATACACTCAGACTGCCGGAAGTAATGAATGATTGTGTCTTGTATTAATGTTGTGTTTTGTAAGTGGGACAGCCAGGTGCTTAAGTGGGTCATTTACTGGATTACAAAACAGTTTATCAGCTACAAAGAAGCAAATTTGCCATGTTTTGCTATCACGTTCATACAAAAAAATGTTGGTGAGCTACTTACCACTCCCGGTCTGGGGTAAGGGACGCGGCCTTCGTAGGCTCCCCACTGGTAATCCGGACCCTCTTTATGAGCAAATGGTCCGTTAAAGGCCTCTCTGATATCAGCCATGCGATAAACGCACACAGCAAACCCCTGGAAGACATTACTGGCGGGGAGAGGCGGAGAAACGGCGTCACAGAAAAATACTTTCCCTTAGAGTAGAAAGCAGAAACTTGAAAATGTGAGGGACACTAACGAATGTTTCCAAAAACATATTTTGGAATAAATAGGACATGCAATGTGATGGAATGTACAACCCCAATTCCAATGAAGTTGGGACGTTGTGTTAAACATAAAGAAAAACACAATACAACGATTTGCAAATCATGTTCGACCTATATTGAATTGAATACACTACAAAGACAATACATTGAATGCTCAAACTGATAAACTTTATTGTTTTTAGCAAATAATCATTAACTTAGAATTTTATGGCTGCAACACGTTGCAAAAAAGCTGGGACAGGGTCGTGTTTGCCACTGCGTTACATCACCTTTTCTTTGAACAACATTCAATAAACCTTTGGAAACTGAGGACACTAACTGTTGAAGCTTTGGAGGTGGAATTCTTTCCCATTCTTGCTCGACAGTCCGGGGTCTCCGTTGTCGTTTTTTTCGCTTCATAATGCGCCACACATTTTCAATGGGAGACAGGTCTGGACTGCAGGCAGGCCAGTCTAGTACCCGCATTCTTTTACTACAAAGGAAGCCACGCTGTTGTAACGTGCAGAATGTGGTTTGGCATTGTCTTGCTGAAATAAGCAGGGCGTCCGTGAAAAAGACGTCGCTTGGATGGCAGCATATGTTTCTCCAAAACCTGTATCTACCTTTTAGCATGAATGGTGCCTTCACAGATGCGTAAGTTACCCATGCCATTGGCACCAACACAGCCCCATACCATCCCAGATGCTGGCTTTTGAACGTTGCGTCCATAACAGTCCGGATGGTTCTTTTCCTCTTTGGCCCGGAGGACACGACGTCCACAATTTCCAAAAACCATTTGAAATGTGGACTCGTCGGACCACACAACACTTTTCCACATTGCATCAGTCCATCTTTGATTGTTTATGGGTGTTGTTGATAAATGGCTTTTGCTTTGCATTGTGGAGTTTCAAGTTGCACTTACGGCTGTAGTGCCGAACTGTATTGACTGACATTGGTTTTCTAAAGTGTTCCTGAGCCCACGTGGTGATATCCTTTACACATTGATGTCGGTTTTTGATGCAGCGCCGCCTGAGGGATCGAAGGTCACGGGCATTCAATGTCGGTTTTCGGCCTTCCCGCTTCCATGCAGTGATTTCTCCAGATTCTCTGAACCTTTTGATGATATTATGGACCGTAGATGATGAAATCCCTCAATTATTTGCAATTGTACGTTGAGGAACATTGTCCTTAAACTGTTGGACTATTTTCTCACGCACTTGTTCACAAAGAGGTGACCCTCGCCCCATCTTTGCTGGTGAATGAGTGAGCAATTCAGGGAAGCAATCGTGGCAGCCACCTGTTCCCAATGAGCCTGTTCACCTGTGGGATGTTCCAAACACGTGTTTGATGAGCATTCCTCCACTTTCTCCGTCTTTTTTGCCACCTGTCCCAGCTTTTTGGGAACGTGTTGCAGCCATCAAATTTAAGTTCATGATTATTTGCTAAAAACAATCAAGTTGATCAGTTTGAACATGACATATCTTGTCTTTGTAGTGTATTCAATGAAATATAGGTTGAACGTGATTTGCAAATCATTGTATCGTTTTTATTTATGTTTAACACATTGGAATTGGGCTTGTAAAAGTGTAACATTGTGACCTTCACCTTATTGTGCTAAAGATTGCATAAATGTCTGGGTTCCTCTCATCTTTGGTCCTTAGCAAGAAAACATCCTCTGTTTGGGTCAAAAGGAAGATGCAAGTTAGGAATGGAATGAAAGTCGGTAAATAGGTAGGTCGGTCGGTCGGTAGGTAACGCGTGCGTCTCACCCAGTTGGTTGAAGTGTGTATCGATGCCATGAGGTCCTGGGACAGAACAAACCAGTCTGGCTTTGATAAAGGTGCTCCACTTATTCACCAGCACTCTCTGGCCTCCTACGTCATTCTGCCATGAAAAAAAAAAAGCACAAATCTATGAAATAACAAAGCACAATTGAATCCAAGTGAAGCCCGAACAATTTCACAGGGGTGAGAAAAGACCTCATGAATGCCAACCAGACTTAACGAGTCGAGTTCAGAGAGGGAGTTATTACTATCATTACGACACTGGGCACGGTTTTTCCAGTTGTTCTTTATCAAGGCATGTAAAGACAAGCGGTGATCATCACTGTGCAAATGGTCATTGCGTTAGGTCTAAGATAAAAGTGGTTGAGGTTGCACAATCCCAAATACACCTCTAAAGGCACACAAAACTCGGGTGTTTGAACAGTTGCGTGAGACCACAGCTCAGCAAAGAAAAAAACCGGTCGGCCGGCGTTCCGAAGTGGATTGTATTCAACCTTTGACGTTTCACGTTGACCAACAACTTGGGAGCAAATGACCTCACCGGAAGGAAGATAGAGTCAATTTGGATTCTGATCGTGCCAGCTGGACTCAAAGGGTTAAATAGTTCTTCTTTCTCTAAGGTTTGGCTAACACTATATATTTGTGTGCGTTGCACATAGCCTGAAAGTATTAGGATTGCGGACGTGAAATGTGACAGCTGTGTCTATTTTGGAAGGAGAACGGCTTCATTTTGTAGTAAATATTTGAAAGGTTTTTATATCCCTTTTGGGAAATGTCAGCATTTGAAAGCTCACAAGAGTTTGGGGTTCTGGCCTAATTGCCAAAAGCTTTCTCGAGGGTTCTCTTGATCACCATGTGCCTGTTTCGATGTCCGTCTCCGTGCACGAGCGTGAAACTACGCTGTATATCACAACGGAGGTTTTGGCCAACATTCGGAATTTGAGGCCCATTAGGGATTGACCAGGAAACTAGGGGAAAAAAAAAAGAGATCCTAGCTTTGAGTTTTCAATTCAAGAATCACTTGCTTTGCAGATGTTTTGTGCCTGAGGGCGAGATGTGTTCAGACTGTACACCTGACCATTGGGTCTTCTTTACGTCACCCGGAATCCACAAGCCAGATGGTTTGTTTTCCAAAATGAATGTGGGAAAGAGTTGACACAGACTGTTCCATCAGTAATTTCTCGGTCAATTTTGTACAAACCAAAACAAATACAGTGGAATGTTCCAGTAATTCTTGAAGGTTGTGTCGCACAAATGGCAGTCAATGCTTCTTTTGCAGGACCAAAAGTGATTATACGGTAGATTCAAATGTAATTATTTAGGTACTCATTATCCTCAAAACGACAACATGCTTGATTTAATATATCACGTATCTCCTCTCTCACACTTTGACGCTACACATTGATCAGTTTTACCTTCATGACGTTAGGTTTGCAAGTTTATTTTGTTTTCATTTTTTTCCAGATTCTGTGTCCTCACACCGACTGTACTACAGCCAGCCCCTGCATAGTCGCGCTTCACTATTCACAAATTCACCTGTTCACCTTCTTTTGGATGGAACTGGAACATACTCCGGTAGCAATTTGCTGAAAAACTCACCGATTCACATTTTTGTACTCTTCCTAAGATGCCCTAAGATGCCACAACATGCTGCCAAAGCCCTGTCTAAATAGGAAAGTAGTACAGCAATTGGTGTAAAGGAAGTATGTGGAAGTGACACAGCTCGATTAAGAAAAAACAACTTTGTATGTTCGGGAGGAGCTGAGTTTAGTCTGGGTTGTTAGTTTGTTAAGGAAAGTCTCTGCCGCATGTGCATGTACATGCTAACTTCTGGTGCAATAAGCTGTAAGCTATTTATTTTTTTGAGGGTGATGTTGTAAATTGAGTTGGAAACTAAATGGAAATGTTGTGTAGTTTGTGCTATATTTACAGTTTAAGCTAGTAATATAGGAAATGAATAAACATTTTTATTATTTTTTGTTGCTATATTCATAAATAGCAAAAGATTACTTTAAACCTGGGGTCTCAATTTACATGAGGACCGCTGGCGCTAGTGTCTGGGTGAGGCTGGGCCGCATCAAGAATCCCCCCAAAAGAAATAAAGTACAACTGATCAAATCTTGTTAATTATAATAACAAAATAAATGAATTACAAGTCGGAACATGAACTGTTCTTCTTTGACTTCCTCCTACTCCTTGCTGTCAGAGACTTGGCAGCGCTTCCTCTCACAAGCGTAAAGCGCCTGTTGATGGATAATGCAGTGCAGAGCAATGGCCTCTTCCAGTTTTCTTCCAACAGGTGCCACACGTCCATTTTTCTTCCCCGTAATCGACGGCGCTCCGTCAGTTGTTATTCCAGCAAAACGCTTCCATAGTAAGCCGGCATCCGCGTTGGCATCACACAGCTGACGGAATACCTCCTGAACGGTGGTCTGGCCACGCTTTGGGATCGTTGTGAGTATCTCCTCCGGCGCTTCAAAATTGTCATCAACGCCACGGACATACATTGCGAGCTCTCATCAAGTGCGGCTGAGAAGGAATGAAAATGTTGAGCTTTTTCGTGCAGTTGATCATAAAAATGACCTGACATGTCAGAAATGCGCTCTGCCACCGTGTTGGCAGAAATGCTGATGTTGCCAAACTGACGGGGTTTTTTTTCCGGGCAGACTATACTTGCAGCCTGTAACGTGCGCTGTTTGATGAACTCGCCGTCTCGAAGTGGCTTTCCTGCCTTAGCGATCATCTCACTCGGCACGTAGCTAGCTGCCTTTGACAACCATATCACTTTCTTTGCCTACTTTCTTAAAACAATCTTACGCCTCAGTAGACGTGTTTTAGGTTTGGTGACCTGCTCCTGTCGCTCATTTCTCATGTATTTGACATGTTTAGTTGAGTAATGACGTTTGATGTTATATCCCTTGTGCACCGCGAGTTTATATTGCGCATATTAGACACGTCAGGATGCGTCTGTGCTCAACAAAAAAATATTCCGTCTCCCGCTTCTCCTGAAATTTTCTGTGCTCGTCGTCAACCTTTCTCTTCACGGCAGGTTTTGAAGACGACATGACCGGGGCTAGGTGACAGGCGGGTCCATTTTTCCTTTCGGTGATAATCCTGAATTATGTGACATTTCTAATTTGCGTTGTCGTCACGTGTTTAAGATACGGTAGCCCACAAGTGTTAAAAAACATAAAACACCCAGATGCACCGAGCAAAATATCATTCCGCGGGCCGCAATTGCCCCCCGGGCCGCGAGTTTGAGACCCCTGCTTGAAACCATCCAGATATTAAATAATCTGCACGATTCACGGATTCATTGTAAAACTGCACTTTGTCATAAAAGAACTTACCGCACAAACGCGTCCAACACGCGTGTGAATGGCCTCCTCCCTGTCTCCCGCCTCCGTGGCCTTCTCGGTGAAGAAGAAATAGACTTTGTCGTCGTCCTTGTCGTCGTTGTCCGGAATGAGGTGTGCCGCCACGAACTTCGGGTCTTGAGAAGAAGGTTAATAACTGGAGTTTAGATATTAAAGTGAAGGCCATGGAAGAGGGTCAGTACGTTTCACTGACTCGTTTTTTTTTTGTATTACAGTGTCACTAATTCACTAATTTGTTTTTTCGTGTGTGTAATTTGTACTGTATGTATGAAAAAAGGACAAAGAAACATGATAACATCCACCGAGGAGGTTATATTTCACGGGTAGTCAACAGGAGTGTAAAGGTGCTATTATATTGTTGAAATATAACCGATCCATCCACAAATAAATTTTTACTCTTGCAGGGATGCAAACAATTGTTTAATAAGCGGTGCGGTGGCATTAAACAATGGGGGACACAGCTAATACCTGTATATTATCCATGCATCCATCCAGCCATCCATTTTCTGTCGCGCTTCTCCTCACGCGGGTCGCGGGCGTGCCGGAGCCTATCCCAGCTGTCGTCGGGCAGGAGGCGGGGTACACCCTGAACCGGTTGCCAGCCAATGGCAGGGCACATACAAACAAACAACCATTCGCGCTCACAGTCACACCTACGGGCAATTTTGAGTCTCCAATGAATGCATGTTTTTGGGATGTGGGAGGAAAACCCACCCAAGCGGGCACGGGGAGAACATGCAAACTCCACACAGGCGGGGCCGGGGATTGAACCTCGGTCCTCAGAACTGTGAGGCTGACGCTCTAACCGGTCGTCCACCGTGCCGCCCCTGTATATTATATATTATAATAATTTTTCCAATTGTTCGTGCACAACGTTGAAAGTATTTCCATAGTAGACTCTTGTAAATGTATTATGTAAATTACTTGACACACATTGAATCATCTAAATCCAATATCATTTTGTTCATTTATTATTTTAAATTGGTGTAGCTGCAATTTGAGCAAAATGAAAAATCAAAATACATCTCTTTAGCTCGAAAATGTCATCAGATCAGATGATATCATGGAGCCTGGATTTAATGGAGTTCATATTTAACGGGCAGAAAATAGTGTCCGGTTAGAACTCGAAAAGTCCGTTAGTTGCTGTTGTTTACTTTCGCAATCAACAGACACAGACCGCGACTGGAATTTGCGGGTTGTGCCGCCGTTGTCACAGATATGAAGGCTACAGCCGGCCTTGTTAGTCCCTTACATCCAAGTTCCACTGTCATTTGTAATTCGAAATATTCACTCATGTATTTGAGAGGTGATGAATGTTTAAGCCTTGTTGAAAGTCTGCGACTGAGTTGTCCTTCACTGCAATGAATGAAAGACTGAAGAAACATTACCATGAAGGATTTTGTGATCGGTCTCTGTCCGCATGGTGGAGCGACCTCCCATACTTCTGAAGATCACAGAGTCTCTTGCCAAAAAATCCGCTGTCAGTCCTGTAAACAACTCACCGCCTACAAAACAGAGCGGAGGAGGGGAGCGCAGAAACCGAAGAAGCAAAGTCAGTCAAGCGCAATGAAGAAAGCATCGGTGACGCGTTAGCACCGTGGTCCAGGCTTATGACGTCGGGCTGTGGAAGGAAAGAGGAAACGCGACCGACCCGATATGAAGGCTGACTGGGAGAACACTCCAAAGGCCCATGACCCTTTTAACACACTTTTTAGAACGCATCCGCCACTGGGACCGAGAGAGCTAGACTCACTTTACGCAAGTCAGGGGAAAGAAGAAATCAAATACAGCAGATATCCTAAGCAGTCATGTCTGGAGAGTTGGCAGCCTTCACCAACACGGCGTGAGAAACTGCTCTTGTTGGTGTGTGTCGCTACAACATGAGAAAATGGAATCAAACACAATGGGCTTAGAGAATTCTTCGAATATTTGTTACACTGACACAACAACTGTGAAATAACGGGAGACACGATGGTATTGTAAATAGCACCACTATACAACTGTAGACGAACAGAAAATGCACACACAAAACAAACATTTTGCTTAAATATGTGTAAGTATAACTGCAAAATACGGTTAATTCAATATATTTCATGGGGTCTCGCAGGCATGAAAATTCACTTCACTTCACTTCACTAATGTGAAAAACAAGCAGAGAGAGTTACTGATTTGATATAGTTTTATGTGTGTATTTAGGATTTTCTATTCATTTATTTATTTCTTTTTGTGTTAATATAGTGACTTCTGACTTATGTGTGAAATTGGAGCATGAGCACAAAACGATGCTACAAAGTCACTCCACTCACTGTGGATACTGTGAGATAATGTTGCGTTTCAATCTTCTAATCTGCTTCCGTTAGTCCAATGTTTAGAAATTCAAGTTCCAATGATTACGGAGACTAAGGCGTTAACATTTATGCATGTAAACGTTGAGTTCTCCTTCAAATTGTAACACCGGATCCAAGTTGTTCAGGATAGCTGAGCTCACTGAGAAGGACATTGGGAATTTGTCAGCTCAGCGTAAACACGGCGTCCTAGATTGGAAGTTGGCCCAGCAGAGACCAACAGGTTGATGGTTGGATTGCTAAAAGACATCTAGGTCAAAGGCTAGTCATTGGAGAATCGGACTGGGGCTCAGCCACTTGAAAAACCAGTGAGCGATTACCCTCCAGAGGAATCCGCAACGTGGGCCTCATTTATAAAACGAGCAAAAAAGGAATATCAGGCCAAAAAAAGATGAATCCCACTTACAGTATATACAATAACCAAGAAACACACAACTGCCGACAGCGGTGCATTAATAAATCACCGTCAACCTGCAAACGCGCACGTGTATCGCGCCTCTTGCCCGCATGCAGCTTGGAGAGAAAACAGACTCGCAATATTCACAAGTGTAAGCGGATCTTGAACTGCAAGAGCCCTGTGGTCATGTCGAATGTACTTGAGTGCTGAGTAAGCGTTCCCCTGCCGCCAGCCCTGCAAAAACTTCTTCATCTTCACCTAACAATGGACCTCATTCACCACCAACAGTTCTTCCGAACATTTTCTGAATTCTTACACATTTGCCTCTGGTGGAGACTGTGGCATATGTCAAACGCTCAAGGTTGGGCAAAATCCGGTGGAACCTCGAACGTCAAACTTGCGCAATGGAGAGCTGGGCCGGAATGTTCCGAAAAAAAACCCCACAGTCGAAGTCATCGCCGTGCAAGATATATTGCTTCAGGTCAGTGAGCAAAAGAAGATGGACATACCACTGAAGGTGCTCGCAAAAGGAAGGCTGGGGTCATGCGGGACCCTCCCTCGTCCATTCTCCACATTCTTCGGGTCCATAGCGAAGACGTGCTGGAAAACGATACAAACACAATATTGAACCGCTCGCTTCAGATTTGTCCGAATGTCCTCATATCGCGGCATACCGTATGCACATGTGATATAATATGAAGAAGTAATAAGGGAAGTAAAACATAGGGGGGGGGGGAATGTATTCTTTTGCCACTTAAACAGCTTTCACCCTTTTTGGAAGAGTTTCTACATGACGTTTGAGTCAAACGTCCAACCCATACCAACTGATTTCAATTCATAAAATGAAACATTTGGCTACGTTTGAATGATCATTTTCTTAAATGAACAGTCATGAACTTCTCTTTCCTCTTGTTTGACAATTATGAAGGTTAAAATGTTCTTGAAAAGCATTGCCTGTACAGCTAATATAGGTTCTACTGTATAATAGTGACAGTTTGATGCTGGAACACTGTTGGAGCATACGGAAAGTTGTATGATTTCCTATCAAAGCTTTGCTTCTAAACACAAAGAGACTGGATGTGGATTTTGTTCAACTTTCAAGGTTCGACGGTTCTGTTTTACTTAGCAAAAGCCAAAGGCTAGCTTATTGCTCCCCATGGAAACAAAGCTGTTGATCAGACTTAATCTCTTTGTGTTACAATGTGCACACAAAGAGAGGATCGGCTCTTATTTGTTTTGACTCTTTTGGGTCTTTCTGCCCCTCCTCTGAACTCCGTCTGTCTGTCTGTCTGTCTGTCTGCCTGAGAACGAAGATGCCGTCTGAGAAACAAGGAAGTGTGGGATCAGTGTAGTTGCCAGAGTTCAGACGAGTTTCCCACCCGTTTCCCAGTGAAGATCCGCCCTGAGCTTAACTTTTTACTGAGGAGCGGACAGGGTCATAGAAGACAAAAATAACCGCAGCAACCAAAAACAACACTTGATAACGTATGTAAAAACAGATTGCATCACGTCCATTAATATTCTGTCAATGTGCTTTTACAGTGAACTGACTCAGTAAATATGCCAAGTTCAAGTTCCTTCTGTACACATTATAATTGAACTGTGACTGAACAAACTGTGTATTGATCAAATATGCTTCATTTTGTGTTGATAACAGTCTGAATGTAGTTTGAGTTTTCCTAAGAAGTGATCCATCTGTGAAATGAGGTACAAAGCCTAACGCATCCAACTGCTCACGATGTTGAGCCTTAAAAAGCAAAGGACAGTTAGAACGAGAAAAGCATCGTTGTACATGACACAGCGTGTCACGTCGGACGTTATCTGGATTTTCTCATGTATTCGAGAAGGAGGTGTAGGCCTACAGTAAAACCTCCAAAGGTCGGACACAATCCATTCCGGGATGAGTCGACCGTCCGGTTTGATTGTATTTGGAAACATTTTACTCCAATTGGAAATACCGTAAACATAAATCCATTCACGTGTCAGACTGCCATCATCATAAAACCTCAGTCTTAACTTTCATGACGACTGATATCGGCGTGATGAATAGATAGAGTCTCAGGGCTCGGTTTTTGTGAATGGAGTAAATCCGGCCCGGCGGGCGGTTCAACTGTGCGCCAGAGGTGCGCCAATCAAAGCGGCTCCTCTCATTCCCTTTAATTGTGGCGTAACTGACAGTCTCTGTGCGGGATAGGAGGATGCGTAATCGTAGCGATCCGTGCATTGAGTGGAGCATTGTCAGTGCTCTGGCCGGCCATGGCGTGGAAACAGACAATGTGAGCAGGTACCCTTGTTAAATACAGAATGAGCCGATCAAATTCACCAAAATCGCGTAAGACCAGCGGTCTAGCCTGCTAGGTTGGCATTCTGCGTGGTCTGAGGAGGCGTAAGTTCCGATCGTCTGCCAGGCGCATCTCCAAAGACACACCCTCGCTGTGGCAGAACGCCGAGCTTGGCACTGACTGGTCTGCCAAATTGGCAAACACACGACGCGAGCCTTCAAAACCAAGATCCGCCGCTATTTGGGCCCCACCGCAGATAGGCTGTCTATCAATTTATTTTTCAACCCTGGTGAGGACAAGCGGTATGGAAAATACCTGACTTCAACCGATTACAGTCGGGAACATAGCAAACGCACACCGGAGCGAGCGGGTGGGAGAAATACAGGGGAGGAGTTTCGGGGTTTGGGCGCCTTGCTAAAGGGCATCACAACTGTGGCTGTGAACCGGGACGCTCCCAGTGGCTACCGGCATTGCTAACTACTCGCTTGCCCAAGTTGTTAAATTCCAGTTTCATCAAACATTTTCAACTGCAGTGTATCTCATACAATATAGTGTCTTTGTTCTTCAACCATCTAGTTGGAATTAAGCCACACACATCCTGGCATTGTGTGATTTGATACAAAATATGAATGACATTTGTCGTTTGTGCTGCCTGGGCGTGATCCGGTGCAGTCATGTTTTCCGGGAATTAAAAAAAGAACTACATAAAAAAGGATGTTTGACACAAGCTCACATTATCGATTGGACTGTGAGTGTCTCGCCTTCCTTTCATTGAACAGACAATGGACTATTGTTAATGGGAGGGTGAGTCTTGCACTCTGGAGTGATCACAGGGAACATGATGACATGGAGGTCTGCCCTATAAAAAGAACGGCAATATTACCCATGCAAGCACATTCAGTTTCAATATGGAGATGAACCCTCCCTGAGTGCGTAATCAGAATTTTCATCCAGTACCGAATGATGTTGATGAGCTCAAAGTATTAAATGTCTGTGTAATTTCACAGATTCTCCAATCCCTGGCCGCCCTCCTGCAGTCAAACACTGTCAGACTCATGCTGCATTCACTCAGCGGGCGCCACCATTGTTGTGCGATGACAGATTTCCACATCTTGGCCAAGTGGAAGTACAATGATTTGCCTCTTGGAGCAGCATTCCAAAGCACTTCTCCAAGTCGGTGGTCCTTACGTCATCGTTTTCCCGAATGTGTCATACAGCTGCATTTCAACCAGGTCATTTAAGCATCGGACAGTTTGGAAGGCCAAATCGTGATTGACAGTGCGGAATGTGTAGGAGGCCCGGTGGCAGCTGTGCCCAGCTACGTCACTAATGTGACACCAGTGTGGCAGCTCAGTGGAATGCAGCGATGAATGCAACAACAACAACAAAAGAAGGTCAGAAAGCAAACAAAGGGCGCCAGTGGAGAACATAGTGAACATTTGGGCTTCTCATCCTATCCCCTCTTCCATTATCTGTCAACCAATCGGTCAACTGTCTTTTTAACTCCACCCTCAATTAACTGACTTGTTTTGGGGGACGTGAGAGGAAACTGGAATACGTGTATGCGTGCGTGTGTGTGCGCGGGTGTGTGCGTGTGCCTGTGTGTCATATCACTGTCATGCAGCGGATTGAGTTTGGGCAAACCCTGCCAAGACAAACACACTCCAGTGCTGAGGAGAGTGCTACAGTATTTTCTTCTGTGCCAATCACAGAATATCAGGGAGGGACCGCCGGTATCCTTTAAACAAGCGACTGCTGATATATATACACACACACACACACACACACACACACATTATGGCAACGGTCTGATGCCTTAAAGTGGAACTGTGTGAATTCCAAACTTAGAAATCTACAACCTGATCCAAATAGATGGCGGTAAAAATCAAACATTTGGATTGTATGCATCATGACATTGACTTTGTGTTTTGTTCTGACTGCCAAGTCAAACAATGGCACACTGTCTGCCGTCTTAAATTTCTCTCTAGTAAAGTGCTGGAAGCTTTTTTTTTTTCAAATTTTATCTTTGAGTGCTTGGATAAACATTGCTGTCTTCTGGAATGAAAGACAGAGTACAGGCATTTTTTTTTCTTCAAAGGGAATTTTGAAAAAAAAATATATTAAAAGGAGAAGGTAAGGTAAAGAGTTCTGATAATCTGAAGAAAATCAAGACAAAGTCTACGCGTATGGTATAGTGTTGTGTGTGTGTGTGTGTGTGTTCTACTTGATCATTTTTCTCGGCTTGTTTATTTTCACATGAATGACATTGCTCGGGACATTGTGTTGCTCACTGTCATCAATCTTTACGACTTCAAATAAAGGTTTATTGCTCTAATTATTATCTTTGAAAAACAATAAACATACGTAGAAAGAAGTACAATGGAGCCGTGGTTAAGCTCGACGGCAATACTTCACCCGAATGGAGTTGACAAGCTAACGTCATAACAACGTTTCAGCGTCGAAGGAGTGCAAAGTCGGTCCGCAACCGGTCCAGAAAGTCCGAGCCTAACAGAGATGAAACGCCTCGGGGGCTAAAGTTCATCCCACCCAGAGTCCCGTCGGATCGCTACTAGCCTCGGTTCCCTCCAGAGGTCAGGTAAACATTCGGGTGTGTATTCTGCGCCAGTTAACGACTGGTTAAATAAACGGGCCCGCTCCCCATGGACTCGTGTGTTCAGACTGACTACCCGATGCTGGGTTGAACTGATGTTGGGTTAAATCCACATGTCCGCAGATGTAGTTTAACAATACTTGGTGGCAAACAAATTGTGTCCGCAACACGTAACGGCATTTTAATGCCCTCACGAAAACGCATTTGAAAAAGTCTGAAAAAGCAACAATGAATTGGTTGTTAACTTGAAATGACAGCACAGTTGCCACAGTGATTGATTTCAAATACTTCTGGCATGTCCTTAATGAATGTAGAAGGCTTACCTGCAGCTGACATTCAAGGGCGTACACGGCAGCATCAGTGGATGAATACAAAAAACACAATACTCAACGCACACGTTTTTGGGGAAAACAATTCTACACACTGTGTATGTAATTCATAAAGAGTAGTACCTCGATTTACAAGATTCAAATTCATTCCGTGACCAACTTATAACTCAATTTCTGGGATATCAAATCCATGTTCCACATTCAAATGAACTGAAATGCAATTCATCTGTTCAAGCCCCCCAAAAAGCGGCGCCATTATTTTTTTTCAATTTCAAACCAAAACAAAACTATATTGTGTGAAGACATATTGGAACATACTAAAAGAGTGTGCAAAGAAATGAACAGTATGTTGGGACCAGGCAAAACCCACAACAATGATACAACACTTTTGTGTTATATGTGTGCCTTTAAGGGGCGTGGCCTAGTGAGCGACAGCAGGAGCTGAAGTCAGATTGGCCCAACTTGGCCGCTCAGTCTGCCTGCGAGCGCCAGGGCGTGATTCTGGGCAACACGAGCAGCAGGTTTGGCTGTATTGTAAGCGGAGGAGGACTTTTAATGTTTGGCGGCGGCGGCATAGCGCTCGGATGCAGTGACGATGACATATCGAGAGCGAGGCCGAACATACGGCGCCGAGGAGAACACACACATTGGGGGTAGCAACTAAATCCACATTCTCCACTCTGAACACACACCACTAAAAGTTGGACACTTTCCCAGCGCAATGTTACACTTCCTCTTTGTGGACTTTCCACACTCCCCGTGCCCACTTTGACTGCATCCCGCTGGGTCACGTCGGGCTGTCATGTGGAGGTTCACAGCTACAGTATGTCTTAATGGCTCTCATTCATCCCTTCTTGTCTTTTGTTTAAGTTCGAGAGGAAGGCTCTGCCCAAATTCCCGTCCAACGGAATGCTCAGCCAAAAGATGAACATGAGAACATTCGAAAGGAAAAAACTCGTGCTCTTCTGTGGCTCTTCTCAAAACGTTTGCATGGTTACTTTTAGGATCGTTACAAATCATTTCAAAATCTGGACAAAGATCAACCGCCATTCCTGGAACATGTTGGGATCGACCTTTGATTTTGCACTATAATCGCCACCAAAAAAGGCCCAATTTAGTATTAAAACAGTACACAACTATGACATTAATATTAGTGTACTAACTTCAAGAATAAAGCTCATTTGGGAATCACAATGAATCTGCACTCAAATTGACTTGAACCACCCATTCTAGCAATAATATGTGAGACGGTAGGTTGTTTACCTCTCCTCTGTGGCCCACATCGATGAAAGTGCACATAGGATGGAACGCTCCAGTGCCACAGGCCAGGAGGTGAGTGCGGTTGTATGGCTGCAGGAGGCGCACAAAGTTGGCACATTCCGTCTGCAAAATACAGAAATACTTCTGACACACATTACACACATACAGTATTGTATTGCATTGCATTCAACCACATGCAACAGGACAGTGGAAGAAATCATAACACGGAGTGAAATCGTAGCGATACTCCAAATGTACATACGCTGATTTTGCAGCATTGCCAAGGGAACTATGGGGGCCGTTTGTCAAGGGGCTCACACTAAAAATATTCAGATTTAGATTTAGTTATGTTCAACATGTTTAACATTGAAATGCATATTTAACATTTACGTTTGAATTTTCCGTACCACTTATCTTCACTCGAGCCTATCCCAACTACTTTTGGGGCGAGAGGCGGGGTACACCCCAAACTGGTCGCCTGTTCAAATTCATATTAGTGCATATTAAGTGCACATTGTCACTGTCCAGTTACAACCATGGATATCGGAATTCTTTGTATTGGGAGATATTGCTCTATACTGGTGGATCAGCGTGAGAAGTCTACTTGCATAGAGAAAAGAGAGAAAATAAAAATAATCAAACGCTGCGATATTAAAACACAGACGACAACTGTTGGCATTTATAGAATATTACCTTTCACTATAGTAGAGGGATCAAAACAGCAACATTTGTTTTCTTACTGCTACTTTCATTGTAAATATGCATCCATATCTATGGCAAATATTGCCAGCTAAATTTTGTCAAGTCTTTACCGCTGTGAATCAATCACTCGCAATCATGATTTAGTCGCCAATCGAATAGAAGGGTTGCATCCAGAGAGATGGCTGAGCTCGTGTTCTCGCCTTCAACAAGATACTTTAGAGACAAAGCTCCATAGGCCGACAATAGGAACTGAGCTCTGTGTGGCCTCCAGCAGAATGAAATGTTGACAATAAAGAAATATGGCTGAGCTCTATCCACTCTGGGATTTGCGGTGTTATATACAAAGGTGTGTTTTATTGAGGACATAAAGAAAGTGAAACGGATTTTTTTCCACTGTGCCAGTAGCTTTCACATGATTGCTTCCAGAATTTGCAAATAGACATTTAATCGTTAGCTGAGTCGCTAGGCTCAAGAAGGTTTGAAAATCTGAGGCTATTGATGTATTCATTCGACCATGCTGACAGAAGCGTTCCCAAACCATGGGAACAAAGTACTACAAGTACTTTTCCAGCACAACTTTATCTGACTTGACGACAGAGCCAGAGCTGCTTCCAAAATGATGTCGTAATGGAAGTCAGTGGGACTGGGGACCAATGTGTCCCACATTTTAGAACGCAACAGTATTTCTGGAAAAATCTGGTCTTTCCATTTGAGAAACATGATCTGGGTGCCACAAGTTACACATCAGTTCTATCATGGCTTTATTTATTGGTACCACATGACATCAGCAACTGGCGAAAATTGAAAAACGCTGTGGAAATTTGCAAGAAAGGCCACATGCCTATCATTTTTCTTCAATGCGAATTTAAGGCGTATGCCATATTTAGAAAGGGACTCAGTAGAGTGCAAACCTCCGCCAAGGTTGACCCTGTAACTAGAGCAATTAGTGTTCGTTTGTCGGTTCATACTGTATGTTTGTAGCCACTTTCTGGTTTGTAAAGGTTTACCATTTTCATTTACTTTCAGGGAAATGCTTCTAGCAAAACTCAAACAGCAAAAATAGGGGATAAGATCCTCTAAGAAAGTGGGAAATATTGTAGAGCGATGTATGTGTCTCAGTGTATTACTTAGCAGGTCACTTTGTCTGGTTCATGGAGAATTATGTAATAAAAGAGACTAGGGAGGGGGATCTGTCACCTCGTGTGTTTTGGGAGACCCTACCATGGAGTGAATAGCCCCCAAAAAATCATAGCTCCTTTGATCACTTGCTTTAGGGTGAGGAGCTCAGTCGCTGGACGAGAGTAGAGTCACTACTAATCCACATTGGGAGAAGCCAGCTGAGTTGGCTCAGGCCTCTATTACGGACGTCTCGAAGAAAGAATTATGCGACTCCAACGTCAGGTCTGAGGCCCACAGCTGGCCTCGGAATGCCTCAGTGTGCCCCTGGTGGGAATAGGGGTCAGAGTCACTTCCACCCTCAACTGTAATTGGACATTTTACATCGTGTAGAGCGTACCGTCCGCCGACCAAAGGGTCGGTCTTTCGAATTCCGACTGTCCGCTGTTGAAGACACTTGAAGACATATTCAGTTCTATCTGTTGAAATCAAGCACTCCTGGCCACATGGATGGCTTGTTGCTAGCAGCTGTGAGCAGTTAGCAGAAGCGCTGTCGAGATCGACTTAATACAGGCACAAATCATTTGTGCTCCCAGGTCCGTGGTTCCCCCCACTAGTACAGACTGACATAAGTGAAGAGCACACACGCACCACATGACAGTCAAATGGACGTAATGGATGAACACGATCAAAGACAAATGTGGAAGCACTTCCACAGCTGCATGGCCTTCCACTCTTTGCTCCAAGTCCTCTTCCAGTGAAACCATTTAGTAATGACCCCAAATGAAGTGGAAGAGATCCTTTTTCTCAAACTCTACCAAAGACATTCAGCAAAGTATTCTAAAGGTTTACACTGGTTGTCACAGGGGCAAACTTTCAGCTTGGACTTTGCATACACTGCACTCTAAAACGTCTTGTGTTTCGAAAAACAACACTTGGGACTCGGTGATACTACGATGTACAATATGTAGTTATTGATCATTTGTGGTAGCAAGTGGGCGAGACCCAAACATTATGTGGGGCATCAACCGCTGCTGGTCACTCACAGTTCCGTGTACGTACTAATCGTTTACATTTAGCCTTAACATTTGAGCAAGGCTAGCAATAACTGTCTCTAGTTGGACAAGGTTTTGGATAAAAGGTCGAAGGCCAATCACAAGAGGTCAAAGTTGCCAATGGTCAGTCAAACACGCAACCTCCTGTGTCATGCCAGCCCGCATTCGGGGCTCGAGGTGGGCACGGTCGGATTAACAGCAGAAGATAACAAATGAAAAGTTATTGTCTCTGTTAGCTCACATGTTGAAGTTTCTTATTTGTCTCAGCTCCAACTGATGAAGATGAAGGTCAAGAGACGGAGACTCACAGTTCCGGAGAATATCAAATTCGATATTAAGGGTGATAGAGTCGGTGGACAATTGTCTATAGGAGGCCCAGTTCCTCACAATGGCGATAACATAGACGCCCCCCCACCCCATCCTCTACATTATTTATCTTTCAGCCAAGTGTTGTCAAAGTCATGTTTTTGTTTTTCTCGAAGGAATGATGGAAAGTAAACATTGTCTATATGTCAGTGAGGTACGCATATCACACTGAGAGAAGCAATGTGAAGACCCATAACCTTATCCACCTCCTTCGCTCTTTGTCAAAGTCAACTTATGTTGTACACAAGCGGACGGAAAACAAATGAGATTACACCTTTAATCTCATTTGTTTTTATCATTTGTCATAGTCTGGGTCCTTGCTGTCTTTTGCTTAGTCGCAAGACTGCAGTAATCCATCAGCTTTGACACAAAAGAAAAGTCAGAAACACAAATTAGGGACACGTGAGGGAATGCGAGAAGCCACCTGTGCAGTCAAATAGCTCTCAATGTCATACAATCTGTTCTTGGGAGAATTCTGTCGGAATTTGTGGCAGAACACAATATATTTTGAATGCTCGTCGGCATCCAGTTTGTTCACATTTGGAAACTATTTGGTTTGTATGCATGAAAAGATTTTAAAAGGAGACCTTAACTATGATAACAAGTGACGCTTCTATAGGGACATTGAACTCTTACTGCTTTGAATGTGAGTCATCTTACGCCATGTAACTTCCAATGTGCGTTCTTGTTTTTCTCTTCTCACTTTCTTCTCCAAACACCCCACGTTGAGGCTATCGCAAAAAAAAAAATAATAATTTCGTACCATCGTAATATTTTCCTAAAAAATGTGTTCTCCTCAAAGTTTTGAAGTGGACCTAGTTTGTCACTGTTCAGAAGGTTTGTTCAATGTCGAAGAAATGTTCACAAGATATAAATGATGAGCTAGCGCAGTTGGATAGGGCATGGCGCTAATAAGACAGGTCACGAGTTCCATATACACACTTACCGATTCTGAACATCTTCACCACTTTTAACAAGTGGTGACAACCCAACACACACACACACACACACGAACGGAAAGGTTTGTTAGCATGCGCTGTACTTGAGACAAGCAACACAGTACACCACATATCTCCATCGACAATTGTCAGTCAAACCAGATGTCTGTCGTAGTATCATGACTGACCTCTGAGAGGCAGCATAGTGCCACGAGGCAGCTACACTGCCATACAATACAAAGAAGAAGAAAGAGTACCAGTAGAAGACGAAATAGAAGAAGCTAGGCTAACTGTCAGCTTATCTGGTAAGGACTTTAAAGTTGCAAACTCTTCTCCTTGTCATTTGAATTGTTGCGAATGACTCAAAAGACACGTTTTACAAATACTCAACACGACCGGCAGCGGCACAAGCTTCATTCCGTTCAGGCCAACACTGTGCTTACGATTGGCGGCCATGACCATCTTAAGAGCAGATTGGGGATGAAATTCACTACATTTGAACACACCCCACACCACAGGATAATCTGCGTTGATAATATTTTTATATAAGATCCAACATTTGGGCTGTTGCCGACTTTGACCGTAAGAGGGGGAAATGCTCAAATTTGAATGTGAGTAGCCCACTTTAGGAACAAGAGGGTCAAATAGAATCAAAAAGAAAGAAGCATTTTGAAAAACAGTGTGAATTATACACGACATACTGTAGCTTTAACAGGGCCAGCTACTAATATATTGCTTCTCCCAATCACTAAACACGTTACAGGAGCTTCAACTCACCTAATCCCAGAGAGCAAACACACAGAGGAAATACCAAATAAAACTGACACGGGACACACAAGACACACCTGCCACTTCAAACACATCGCATGTGTCCACATGGTCACGCGCACACACACACGGCTCAAACAGGTTCCAGATGGAGGTGGCTGGTAGATGTCATGTGAGCGCAAAGTGGGGCCCGAAAAGTAACAGTGTTCTTAGGGCTCTCACAACATGGTGTTTGTGTGTGTTTGTGTGGGTGCGTGTTTAAAGCGGTACGTAAGTACTCGTTTTTATATTCTATGCACCTATAAAATCACATAGCTTTTCCTCCAAGTGGGATGTAACTTAAAATATCTCTGTAATATCAGATAATGTCCCTTTTCCTCAATTTGTCTTAGCTTTGATGTCATGGGGTATATTAGAGTTATTATATCAAATCCCATTTAAGATGTCCACTCCCCTCAGATCAGTTTTTCATTCGTTGTGTTTCGCTAAAAGCAGATCGAATCTCATCCAGATGTAGAAATAGCCCTGAACCCAAAGAAGTAGCACTTCTATTTAACCTACAGATGGAATGCTGACTCAAGTGGAAGGAAGGGTAAAAAAAAAAAAAATCATGAAATTGCTTCCACATTCACATTCAAAATAAGTGTAATATATTGCCTCCTATTCCTTAAACGTCTTATTTATCATGTGCATACTTAACTCCCTAAATCATTGTTTTCCTGAGTTCCATGTTCAGACCTCATTAAGAGACCCTCTGCCATCCCCCAGGCTCGTGCGCAAAACCAACAAACATCTTCATTGACAACAGGCCTCCGTGATTTTTTTTCACGAAGAAACTATGGCTGGCGGCGGCAGGCACATTCTGCAAGAAGCAAAATTCGCGCATCTTCAGTCCCAATGCCAAATGTATGCTGGACAACTTTCAATGCTTTCTCATTCCATTCAACCTGACAAATGGGATTGAAATGAACAAATTCAGATCTTTTTCAAATGAATCTGTTTGGAATTGCACATTAACGGGTTACTGATCTGCTGTTAAAATGAATGACGGGATAAACCTAGTCAACCAATTCATGAATCGATCCCCCACTGGACAAACGTCCTTTGATTTTGTGTGTATGGCAGTCTTTCTTTTCCAAGCCACACACAGACAACGTGTACTGCTCAGACAACATTTACACTGTCGTTAGGTGTTCATGACTTACCTGTGGCTCTTTCCCCCTTTGGATGCAGTCTTCTCGGTTGCCAGGTAACGGGGGCCAATAGATCTACGGGGGAGAAGACAGAGACACAGTGGTTCTCATTGAATTGGTTAGTAACGTGACTTTGGACATAAATGTATAAACTGAATCACGTGAACCTAATAAGGGTGTAAAATCCACCCATGGCAACTTGAAATTTTGGAATTGATCATTTTCTATCCATTTACTGTAGGTTGTGATTTTTTGGGGTGGGGCAGATGTACATTGATGTCACCTCTAAGGTTTGTTTTGAATAGCCTTTTACACCAGTCATTTTGAAATCAACCAACAAGTACAGACTAGCTAGACCGCTAGAAGGGTGACGCGGAAAAAGTCCTACGAAAGTTCCATGAAGCCGTTACATTTTGGTGAGGTTCAGCAGATAGAGGACTCCCCCAACTTGTTTTCTTTCAATTCTGTCGGTCCTCCAGAATTATGATAGCGGCACCCTTCTCTTAGTTCTTCTCTCCATGAACCAGAAAGTAGCCTGCCTCGTTTATTCTGCACCCACCGTGGTGTACGCCACAAATATGGAAAGACTATCTGTGTTATGCTGCCACTATCACAGCCATACGGAATTCGTTTCATGCATTTTGAGGGAAACAATATTTTTTTGCACGGTTAGGAATTTGGCATATTGGAGCCTTATTTTAAAGTCAAGAAATAATGACACGTTGCAAAAGCAGCGGTTAGGGGCTAAACTGGAAATCGGAAACTTGGGTAAGAGATATTACATCTGCTGTCCAACAGTGTTAAATTACAACAAAGCATAGTTCTAATGAAATGGGATAACACATCGGCCACCATGAAGCAGCTATTCTGTTTTGGGCACGCTCCTGATTCATTTGACATCATCTGGGTCCAGGAATAACATTAGGAATAACCAAATGATTTGCAAAAAAAAGATTTCAAGATTATTGTAACAGTGACAGACAGACTAAATGAGTTTCCAAGTTACAAATCTGTCTAATCTAATCTAATATTGGAATAAACAGTTTAGTTCCGTGCAAAAATGAATGAGACATGCTTTTCAGTGGTCTGCAATCCTGTGCCACCTCTGTGCGGGCGTCCCAGTTCTTCTACCGTTGCTTTCCGCTGATCACGTTAGCCCCAGCCGACCCTTTCTCTTGCCATTCGTTGTCAGAAATCTCCTCATTCGTACAGACAAGCAAAAATGATCTGACCGTCTTCGCAGTTAGAAACAATCTCCGCTAAACTGAGTGGTCAAAGTCAATGAATGAGGATAAGCGGTAAAGAAAATGGATGGATGGATGTTTCATCGCAATGTCTGACTGGCCCTTCTTTCTTATTATACATCCATCCATTTTCTGTACTGCTTATCCGCACAAGGGTGGCGGGCGTGCTGGAGCCCATCCCAACTATCTTCGGGCGAGAGGCGGGGTGCGTACATATTATTATACAATCCAAAATAAAAATTCAAAGCTCTTCTAATGCTGCAAAGATGAAGCTCTTTTTAATTAGAGCTTTCATTTAGTTTTTTTTCCAAACACTGCCTCGTTAGGGAAAAGCCAAAGCCACAACAATGTGACTCTCTTGAGCACATTGTAACATTTGGACATGAAATGCTTTGACTGGTCCTCATATTGCTTTCTGACTATGATAAAAGACATCAGATTTCAAATTTCCCTGCAGATGAAAGCTGTCTCAACACTGACCTTCAGTGGGCTATGCAATCCTGCAGTTTTGCAGACCACCAGAGTCTTTGTCTGCTCTAGTCATGAACCCGCTTTGTTTTGCCTAACAGTCACATAAGGAACCAGGGAGGAAAACAAAACAGTCCCGACGTGCACGACAACACGATTGTGTTTCATGTGTGTATGGGCAGTGTGAGTGCTCACGCATGGATTTGTTTGGGAGGGTGTCAGGCAAAGGATTTTTTTAAACTACCCCAGTGAGGTGATGATAAGGTCAGAAGTCACACTTTGAAAAGTGCAGTTTCAGTGTACATGTCTGAGAAAAAAAGGGCACATATATTTACATGCACAGTTTAGTAGGGCTACCACTGTAGCTCAACAACAATCTATTTGGTCTATTAAACCCACCAGGATATAAATTGCACCCTCTAAATAAAAAACAAAAAACAAAAACACTTCTAACAAATACTGTGCTGCCCTCATTGGTGTGCACGCCTTAGCCTGACCGTGGCAGTTGGCATGGGCATGTACTTTATGGATGCCAATGGAACTGGTTCCCTTGTGATGATGTGACTGCTGACAAAAGCAGCAGGAAATATTCTCTATTGTTTCAGGCAATATAATCTGCTCATATTCAGCCAAATGCCTCACAACTCATTGGATGACGCAGATCGACAGTGCAGATCGACAATGACCCGAAGCGTACTGCAAAAGCAACCAGAGTTTGTTTTTTTAAGCAAAAAAGTAAAATCTTATGCAATGACCAAGTCAATCACCTGACCTGCATCCGATTGAGTATGCATTTCACCTGCTGAAGAGAAAATGACCCAAAGAACAAGCAGGAACGGAAGGCAGTTGCACGAGAGGCCTGGCAGAGCATCGCAGGGGATGAAATCCAGTGTTTGATGATGATGTTGATGCGTTCCACACTTCAGGCTGTAAGTGACTGCAAAGGACTCGCAACCAAGAATTGAAAGTGAAAGTTTGAGTTATGATTGCTAATGTTTCATATTACTTTTGGTCCTTGAAAAAGTTGGAGGCATATATGCGAACTGTTGTAATTCCTTCATTGTTTACCTGTAAATCGTTTGGATGTAAATACCCTCAAATTAGAACCGAAGTCAAAAGCATATCTTGTTCATTTCATTTCAAATCCATTGTGGTGGTGTTTAGAGCCAAAAATTGGGTTGATGTCCCAATATTTATGGACTTGATGTGTTACTCCCGTTTTTATGCTTGTTTGATACCGTAATTTCTCGTGCATAATGTGCACCCATGTATAATGCGCACCCCCAAAGTTGACCTACAAATTCTGAAAAACACTTCTACCTATGTATATTGCATTTTTACAATGCATGATTTTGCTTCTACCCATATGATCAAAACATGAAGTATTGTCTGTATTTAGTTCGTTTTTTCAAAGAATTATTCTGAAGTTAAGCACTTTATTTGAACACATAATACCTTCTTTTTATTGACTTGCTCTTATTTTGAAATTCACAGCCCTACTTTTATTTAGTAAATGACAAAACACACAGTTGTGCTCATATGATTGATTACCCAGGCAGAATTTGTAAGATGAGTACAATTCTTTTAAGAAAACTGGAAGGACCAGGCAAAACACGTTTCATTTCGTTTTAATGGGATTCTAATTAAACTGTCAAGCATTTCAGAAAAGCATTATCATTAAACAAAACATAACCATAGTTGCTGTTTAGTCATCAGTTGTATTTAAAAAAATAATCATAATTCTGAGGCGCCACGGTGTGCGACTGGTTAGAGCGTCTGCCTCCCAGTTCTGAGGACCGGGGTTCAATCCCCGGCCCCGCCTGTGTGGAGTTTGCATGTTCTCCCCGTGCCTGCGTGGCTTTTCTCCGGTTTCCTCCCACATCCCAAAAACATGCATGCTCAGTTAATTGAAGACTCTAAATTGCCTGCGATTGGCTGGCAACCAGTACAGCGTAGATATCAGTTTGTTGGCCCAAGTTTTAACGACCACAGCTTTTGGCTTCTTACTACAGTGGAACCTCAAACCCCCCCTGAGGTCATGATATTTGTAATTTGACTTCAAATTCTGGAAAAGAATTATGCCTCTTCAGGCAGACAGAACCACACATTTTGAACAACCATCATGCATGCCGTCACGCAAGAGTGTTCAAAAGAATGAAGTCGACACCCCTTCAGCGTTACCCAAGCTAAAGGCGTGTATTGTCTTTAAATGTTATGATAAGAGATAACAAATTTATGACAATTATATTCTTACATAAAACATTCCCCGTCCAGTCAATGAGGGTTCATAATGGTGACAGTTGGAGTCTGCTGCTGATTATTTATGGTTATATGTCTTTTATGAGATAATTTGATTGTAACGTTGAACAAAATGGAGATCAGATTCACTTCAATCTCAGAGGTTCCGCTGTAATTATTATTTTTAAACAGACTTGGCATGTATAGGCGTGTCCTAGTTGTGTCCAAAAGCGGGTCGTGTAGCCATCAAAATGTATTAGTAATAAAACCAGTTTCATGACATTAGAAATTGGAGCGAGTTTAAAATTTGAATTGGCATAGTTCAGATCTCAGGCGCAGTTTCCTTGGCTTGTTGCTGCACGGCAATATTCTGCCTGTTGTCCAAGATCTCCACCAGCGAAGAAATATGGCTGACCTCCACTAGTCATTCAAGCTCCTTCCTGTTTAACTCTCAAAATGTCACCGCAGCGTCTCTTTCACTTGGAACGTACCCTCGGACGTCAGTCACACGCCGTCGTCCTTTGATGGCTGACGTTGCGTTTAATCTGGCGAGAGCTTAAAACAGATGAGAAGCGGAGGACAAACACATCTCGTCCTTTCACTCGTTGCAACCTGCTCCTGATATCTGGCAACCAAGCCATCCCTGTGAGCCAAAACCATTAAGAGCCACAGTCTTTGTTCTTGTGCCAGATGCTTAAACAAACCAGTTTTAACGAAAAGCACCAGTGTGCACTAAATCAAGTTGTACAATAGAAGCACTTTGATCAGCCCCACTTGTATTTCATGACATTTATACCCTTCAAACCTACAACAAGTCTTTGCTGAGATGCCTGCTGTTTCCTCCATGCTCTTGTAGCTGTTAAGCTTCACAAGAAACCCAAATGCTAACTTTCTTTGTCCATGAACCCATCCATTTTCTGTCGCGCTTATCCTAATGAGGGTCGCTGGTGAGCTGAAGCCTATCCCAGCTGACTTCGGGTGGGAGGAGTACCCCACCTAGAATAATCACCGGCCAGCCGCAGGGTACATATACACAAACAACCATTCACACTCACGCCTTTGGACAATTTACAGTCTTACGTTAACCTAACATTCGTGATTCAGGAATGTGTGAGGAAATGCCAACTCCACAAAGGAAGGCCTGAGCGAAATTCGAGTCCAGAACATTTGACTGGGAGGCAGACGTGATAACCACAGCTTGGACCGTGCTGATTTGATATAAAATATGCAATAATTATATGGTATCTATAACTACAGCTATTGTTTCCAATGGTCAAAACACTTGAATCGATGTTTATTATTCCTAGGCAATTATAATTAGAGGTATGGAACCAAGGTCTTGCGGTCCACACACCACCTCTATCCAAACATTGGTGTTTTGATTTATAGTTGAGTAGTTCTGTTTAGTTTGTGGCTGCACAATTTGCATATTTGAGTCAATGAGGTGAATTGCAGAAATGCCCCCCAAAAAAACACAAAAAGTAGACTGTGACTTCAGTCAAAACAATGTTTGCCTGAAACAAGTGTACCCATATCCAGTCTATAAATCATACTTCCGAAATGTATTGTATTGTATTGTTTTCTTTGGTTTTTTTTTAGAATATAATGCATTGGATAAGTCACACCTTTTCAGATGAATTACAGCTAATTATGAGCACAAAAATGTCCCTTTTCCATCTAATTCAATCCCAATTCCAATGAAGTTGGGACGTTGTCCATCCATCCATTTTCTGTCGCGCTTCTCCTCACTCGGGTCGCGGGCGTGCCGGAGCCTATCTCAGCTATCATCGGGCAGGAGGCGGGGTACACCCTCAACTGGTTGCCAGCCAATCGCAGGGCACATATAAACAACTGACCATTCGAACTCACATTCACACCTACGGCCAATTTAGAGTTGTTAATGAACCTACCATGCATGTTTTTGGGATGTGGGAGGAAACCGGAGTGCCCGGAGAAAACCCACGCAGGCACGGGGAGGACATGCAAACTCCACACAGACGGGGCCGGGGATTGAATCCCGGTGCCTCAGAGCTGGGCCACCGTTTGGAAGTTGTGTTAAACATAGATAAAAACAGAATACAATGATTTGCAAATCATGTTCAACCTATATTTAATTGAATACACTGGCAGGCCAGTCTGGTACCCGTACTCTTTTACTACGAAGCCACACTGTTGTAACACGTGCAGAATGTGGTTTGGCATTGTCTTGCTGAAATAAGCAGGGTTGAGTTGCAGAAAAAGGCATTGCTTGGATGGCAGCATATGTTTCTCCAAAACCTGTATGTACCTTTCAGCATTAATGGTTCCTTCACAGATGTGTAAGTTGTGCCATTGGCACCAACACAGCCCCATACCATCACAGATGCTGGCTTTTGAATGCTGCGTCCATAACAGTCCGGATGGTTCTTTTCCTCTTTGGCCCGGAGGACACGACGGCCACAATTTCCAAAAACCATTTGAAATGTGGACTCGTCGGACCACAGAACACTTTTCCACTTTGCATCAGTCCATCTTAGATGAGAAGCCGGCGACGTTTCTGGGTGTTATTGATAAATGGCTTCTGCTTTGCATAGTTGAGTTTCAAGTTCCACTTCCGGATGTAGCACCGAACTGTATTGACTGACATTGGTTTTCTGAAGTGTTCCTGAGCCCACGTGGTGATATCCTTTACACATTGATGTCGGGTTTTGATGCAGCGCCGCCTGAGGGATCGAAGGTCACGGGCATTCAATGTTGGTTTTCGGCCTTGCCGCTTACATGCAGTGATTTCTCCAGATTCTCTGAACCTTTTGATGATATTATGGACCATAGATGATGAAATACCTCAATTCATTGCAATTGTACATCGAGGATCATTGTCCTTCAACTGTTGGACTATTTTCTCACGCACTTGTTCACAAAGAGGTGACCCTCGCCCCATCTTTGCTTGTGAATGAGTGAGCAATTCAGGGAAGCAATCCTGGCAGCCACCTGTTCCCAATGATCCTGTTCACCTGTGGGATGTTCCAAACACGTGTTTCATGAGCATTCCTCCACTTTCTCACTCTTTTTTGCAACGTGTTGCAGCCATCAAATTTATGTTCATGATTATTTGCTAAAAACAATCAAGTTGATCAGTTCGAACTTTGAATATCTTGTCTTTGTAGTGTATTCAATTAAATATAGGTTGAACATGATTTGCAAATCATTGTATTCTGTTTTTATTTATGTACAACACAACATCCCAACTTCATTGGAATTGGGGTTCTAAATGCAATTACATACAATTTGTCATTGGCCTTCTCTAATTTTTAGGATTAACATTATTTTTTTTTTTTTACTGTAGGCTACTTCCGTACAAAATAAATGGCCCTTTTCCGATGCAAGGTAGATACTTGGCTCAATACTTATATTTTCTATTGGACCATTATACTTTCTATTGATGATTTTCCATTGGCAAAGACAGCTCACCCGATATTATTTTTGGGAGTTTCATAAGTGGCAAATTTATACCATATACAGTAGGTGACATAAGCCACTGCTGCTTGTTAACTGGTAGAGCAGATAAGTCATTACTGCGTCATGGTCAGTTTTGAGGCTCGATGGCTAGAAATGACAAAAATATAAATGCACACATGCTAACGTTAGTTTACCCTGTTGGTGCGCCCTAGCTCTGGACATTCCCACTGACATGTGAAACACACCAAACAAAATGGTGTAATAACTCTTTTACTTTTTTAGTACTGATAACAATGTATGGCCTCTCGACTTCAAATGAAACAAAGATGTGTAATATATCTTGTTTCGTAAGTGCATCCCACTGACACGAGCATGCAGATGGAGATCTTGCTCTCAATGTATTATTTCCTAATATTTGTTGAGGACATGCCTGTCTATGTTGGGCCATTGGAATTAGGAATTAGGTTAGCTAACCCCCCCACTGTGCCCCTGTGGTGACATCAACACAGCAGTTGTTCCCAAGATGAATGTTCAAGCAGTTACGTTTCAAATTCAAACATCTTTTTAGTCACTTAATTGATTCCACATTGGAGAAGGCCAAGCATCCTGAAGGAATGCCAAAATTGGGGAGGGGTGAGGTATGGCAACAAAAAAAAAAGCTGTTCGTATTTTATAATTTTATCTTGTTTGTTTATCATGATTTTATTTTCATTGTAGATTTGTTGTGATACACTCATGCTTCATGGTTGGAAAGGTGTAATCATTCCAACCCAAAGTAATATTAATCGCAGATAAACGAACAAAATAATCTTGGATTAACGCTCGGATGGA
Source organism: Phyllopteryx taeniolatus (assembly GCF_024500385.1). Taxonomy (NCBI): domain Eukaryota; kingdom Metazoa; phylum Chordata; class Actinopteri; order Syngnathiformes; family Syngnathidae; genus Phyllopteryx; species Phyllopteryx taeniolatus. The sequence goes on from NC_084502.1 coordinate 5,807,228, forward strand.
ATTACCTGTTAACTTTTAAAACGGGTACTTTTAGTGGTTTATTTGTGGTATATCTGTATGGCTCTAGGCACGGTGGACAACCGGTTAGCACATCTGCCTCACAGTTCTGAGGACCGGGGTTCAATCCCCAGCGCCGCCTGTGTGGCGTTTGCATGTTCTCCCCGTGCCTGCGTGGCTCCGGTTTCCTCCCACATCCCAAAAACACGCATGCTAGGTTGATTGACGACTCTAAATTGCCCGTAGGTCTGAATGTGAGTGCGAATGGTTGTTTGTTTGTATGTGCCCTGCGATTGGCTGGCAACCAGTTGTGGGTGTATCCCGCCTCCTGCCCTATGATAGCTGGGATAGGCTCCGGCACGCCCGCGACCCGAGTGAGGAGAAGCGCGACAGAAAATGGAAATGGATGGATGGCTATGTTCACACTGCAGGTCAATTTTTTTTTTTTCATGTCAACTGGAATAGTACAATTACGATTATTCAAATCCGACCCAGGCCTCTTTCGAATGTGGGTATAAATCGGGTATGTATCCAATGCAAGTGGAGTATAGACACGCAGGTCGCGCTCGTCTGACCTCTACGTCATCAAGAGGCGACAAATGTCCCAATTGTTTGACAAAAACAAACACGCGACAAAAGCAACGGCAGACGCGGAGCAGAAAAGAAGATGCTTTACAACTGATAAATATATGGGGGGGGGGGGGGGGGGGGCATCCATCCATCCATCCATCCATTTTCTACCGCTTATCCGAGGTCGGGTCGCGGGGGCAGTAGCTTTAGCAGGGACGCCCAGACTTCCCTCTCCCCAGCCACTTCATCCAGCTCTTCCGGGGGGATCCCGAGGCGTTCCCGGGCCAGCCGAAAGACGTAGTCTCTCCAGTGTGTCCTGGGTCGTCCCCGGGGTCTCCTCCCGGTGGGACGTGCCCAGAACACCTCACCGGGGAGGCGTCCGGAAGGCATCCGAATCTGATTCCCCGGCCACCTCATCTGGCTCCTCTCGATGCGGAGGAGCAGCGGCTCTACTCTGAGATCCTCCCGGATGACCGAGCTTCTCGCCCTATCTCTAAGGGAAAGTCCGGACACCCTGCGGAGGAAACTCATTTCGGCCGCTCGTATCCGGGATCTTGTTCTTTCGGCCACGGCAACAAGTATACCCACACCTGCTCGGCGCCTCTCACCGTGGGCAACTCCAGAGTGGAAGAGAGTCCAACCCCTCTCGAGAGGACTGGTACCAGAGCCCGAGCTGCGTGTGGAGGTTGAGTCCGACTATATCGAGTCGGAACTTCTCGACCTCACGCACCAGCTCGGGCTCCTTCCCTGCCAGAGAGGTGACATTCCACGTATTCTAGAGCCAGCTTCTGTAGCCAAGGTCCCCGCCTGCGGCCACCGCCCAGCTCGCACTGCCCTGCATCGTGAACATAGCCTAAAGCTTTTTATTTAAAGATTGTCAGGTGTTGATGGTTACAAAGTTATATAGTTATGTCTCCAAATGTGTTACCTCATCAAATCTACAATCCAACATTGTTGCGGTTCGCTCATTGGGTTCACAAGGGACCATGATTCAGCATTAAAAACAAAGTCTTAATATGACTTCCGAGTGTTTTCGTTTATCATACAGCGTATTATCGAGTAATTTGTGGAGGTTACCTCCTTGGACTCGCTCCTGGCAGGTCCCAGCAGAAGAGAGTACATGACGTCTTTGCCGCCGAGGAAGAGACGGTCACGGTACTCATCCAGGTAGACAGTTGAGAGGGACAGCTGGCCGTGATGCCCGCTGAAGATGGATGACCTGTTGGTGGACAGTAGATCTGCATACGCAAGAAAAAACATTTGGATTAATATCTTGCTATCACCGCATACAGTACATGCAGTCTACAGCCATTTCCCTTACTTGTCACTGCAAAACAAAATGTTGGTGAAATTTCCGAAAGAAAATACAAGGTCACTTTCCCTTCTGCCAAGTTTTTTTTTCTGTTAAGATACTTGTACTTTTACCCGAGTGTCACATGTAGGTACTTTATACAGGACCGCGAACATCGGGTCGAGTCAAATAAATAAATCCATATTTTTGCTTGAGTTTCTCATCTTTGCACTCACCACAAAAATAATTTCCGCGCATTGATGTCTTAACTCAGTTCAAGCCATAGGTAACATGTTTACATGTCATTCTTTTTTAGTCGGCTGTACTGGCACACTCATATGAACGGAACTCCTGTCGGCACGCACTGGTCGACATTAGCTTTTCGTTTCCAAATACTATTTTACGACTGCAGTCGAGTTTATTGATATTTCATCATAACATAATTCCTGTTTTATTATATAGTGTTACCTTTCATTATGACAGTTTGATTAGTGTCATTTTTCTTTCTGTTGATTGGCTGGTAGAAATCTTTATAGGAGGGCACAAATTGACCAAATATGGTTCCTTGCCTGATAAAGCCACGCGGTAAATCCTACCCACAGAAAAAAAATGGAATCCACTGAACCGAGAACCAAGAAACATGACTCCCACTGCAGAGTCATAATATCAAACATGCAGTATGAATCCAATAATACTAAATCACACAAGGGAAAGTCAAGAAGAAAAAAATGATGTGACACACAATACAGATTAGAAGTATCTAATGCGGGGGATGCGGTAAAGAGCTTGTGCACCTGGCGATCCCATCCCATCCTGGCGATCAGTCAGCAGCTTGAAATCCTAAAAGCTAGTTGCAAAATCTCAGCAGGAGTGCCAGTGAGCAAGTTGAACTCGAGTTCGACTGGACACGGGCGTCTCCTCCACGCACGCACACTTGCAGCGACGTTTCAGGATAGCCCAGTTTCGGGAGTTTCTTTTTTTTTTTTTTTTTGCTGAGATCTAAGGGCCCTATTTTGGTGATGGGCACAAGACCCGTGTGGTTGCCGACGCAACTGTGCGCCACTATGGGAGCGTTTACAGCCGACTTCATCCAATCAACGCGTCCGTCATTCTCTTTAAAGGGGGGCACAATAATAAGTCTCGACCGAGACATCTCTGCGTGGAAGCGTTGTCACTGCTTTTGGACGCTGTGGCAAACAGAAAGGTTTGATTGATTGAAATTTGACAGCAAATAAGGAGGAGACAAAATATGTATCTTCTCAAACAAAGCCTATTCCTCTTGTAATAAGGAGGCGCACGTCAGTAACAGTAAATGTAAATCCTCTGCCGTTACGCTAACTGTGTTGCCTTATTCTTTGTGAAATTCATGCCATGCTTCTTTGCTCTGTCAAGCTCAAATGAAATGGAGGATTACATCAGAAGAGAGCAGTCCTCTGATCCAGCTTTGATTCTTATATTTTTACACATGCAGTCCATTAAAGTTCATTTGTATGCTCTAATGTGACCCAAACTACTGCACTCGCAAAGAAAACAACGTGGAGTTTTTGACTGGCACTCTCGTTGAGACAGTATGCGCAAAGACACACGGAGAGAGAAGCCGTCATCGGTACGCAAAACCCTCGGCGTCTTCGGACTGATCAGCTTTCCATGGATCTCTCGTCACTGGGACGATACACACACAAAACACTCATTGAAAAAGCAGTCCCTCGCCACGCACTGGAGCGCTGACTGATTGAAGCACAGGAGCCAAACGTCCTCGTTGACAACTTGACAACGTCCATCAGTGGAGCTTTGCTAACAATAAACTCCATCTTGCCGCCTATTCTGTTCCGGATCAGCGAAAGCCTGGAGACTATCCCAGCTGAGTTTGGGTGAGCACCACCTTGGATTGATCACCTGTCAATCACAGGACTGACCATTTCCACACAAAAAAAAACATTTCTGTTCACTTTAACACCTCTGGGAACTTTAGCTTACATTTTTACATGTTTTTTTTTTTTTTTTAAATGACCAAAGACATCGAAGTCTTATTACTTACTTGTAGTTCACAGAGTAGAACAAGTTCGTCCCTTAAGCTGCCAGAGACTGTATACGCACACACACACGTACACACGCCTACGCAGTCATGACGATGCGAGCAGTTTTAATAAGCTGACATAAAACATCGGAGCGGCTGGCAGGAGAAAACAGGCCAGGCACAAGCCGAGACATGAGGGATAAAGCGAAGGGAAAGATAATGTCAGAGCGAGGAGCGAGGCTTTGAGTCTAAAAATAAGAGGAAGGGGAGGAAGATGAAGCCACAAGTCACACAATGACGATGGATGCGCTCAAAGTGACAGCAGCGAGCGCAAGGAAATAATGAGGACAGGGACTGTTCAACATGTCGCTCTGCACTACTGCTCTTTGACAATAACTTTCGTTCCGTGTTTTGTTTGGATCTACGTCGCGTCTGTATGAGTGTGACTTTTACCCCAAAATGCGGGCAAGGATCCAATATGAAAGCCGCATCCAAAAGTCTGTCTTCGCGAAGACACCTAAAAATGTACGATAGCAGACAAACGCAACGCATCCCCCTCGACAAAAGAAAATAATAATGGTGTTTATTATTAGTCAAGTTAGTTATTAACTCCAAGCTATTTTGGGTTATGAAAATCGCTTACAGTCGTAATAATTTAGATGACATAGACTTGAGTCTATTGATAACTAAGATGACAAAAATGGAATTGCAAGTAATTGTTTTCAACGCAGACAAGAGAATCACACGGATTTGCTGTTTTCGTGCTCAGGCCAAAGCCCTGTCTAAAACAAAAGTAATGCTTTGGCGCCATCTTGTGGCATCTTGGTGCCAAGGAACTATTGTGAAGCGATGGGATGTGTGCTTCGCAGGCCATCGCTCTGTCTAATAGAAAGGTAGTACGTTTCTTTTGTTTGTTTGTTTGTTTGTTTTTGGAGGTCAATTACTCACGTTTTCTATTCCCTCAAATAGCGGGGGGACAATGTATTTCATAGTCATCATACACATACAGTACAGTCGAATGTACAGTACAGTTCAGCAAGCACTTTTTTTGTTCTCTTATAATGGAATATTTCAAAGCATTCATTCAAAAGATCTGCTGAGAGTTGAGCCAGTCTCAGGTTGGAGGCTGTCCATGTAGTTACAGTAAGTAAATAGCACTGTGATTGCTGAGGGAGACAGGATCCGTCCTTCACAATCTCTTGTGCCCAAACAAGGAGGTGCGGTGTGAGCGTGACATCTTAACCTCGTGTGTACAGTGTCAGGGAGCCTCTCTGCACACACACACATGCAAAAAGGAGAAACCCGCTGCTCTTGGCACGCACACGCACGCACACACCAACTGGCCCCCTTCACGCTTATCACTCTGTGCTCGTTCCAGGGCTGGAGTGTGGAAAAAGTCCAACTTTGGGATGACAGGCGGTCATGATGGGCGGATATGTGGCCCTGGCTAACTTGTCAAATTTACCTGCAGCAACAGCAACAGCAACAGCAACTTCCAGAGGTCTACAGGTGTCGCAGTGAGAATTGGAATTTAAATAAGATAACGCACTTTTCGGCACCTTTGGAATTATTTTGGCTGCGTGGGAGGGTCAAACTGTGAGGAAATGTATTTTAAATAGCGGATTTCATACACAAGATAACTCAATCTGCTTCACATGAATAAAATCATTTTGAAAATACATTTGAAAGTAAAAGACGGCTCGCTAAAATGTCTCCAAGAACATACGGCGCAAGAAAGACTTTTCTAAATAAAGCATCAGAAAGAAGAATATTTTCTGAGGCTGGACTTAAAAACATTCACATGTGGGGCAGCGAAATGCTGCTTCACCCTTTTTACTTTGGACGCTGTGCTCCACTATCTGACCTGAGTCTGTCCATCTCAGAGCCCTACCGGGTTTGTATGCCATTAGCATTTCTTTAATGTATTAAGGACCCAAACTATTTAGTGCTTTATACAACAATAGCAGAACTTTAAAGGCTATTCTAGAGCTTTCACGAAGCCAGTGTAAGGACTTCAGCATTGGATTCATATGTTCTGATCTCTTGGTTTGTCAGAACACGAGCTGCAGTTGTTTAATGCTCTTTTAGGGGAGTCCAGTCAGAAGACCATTACAATAGTCAAGCCTACTGGAGATAAACGCATGGATGAGCTTCTCCTGGTCTGCTTGGCACATGCAAGCCTTCATCCTGAATATGTTCTTCAGCTTGTAGAAGGCTGTTTTAGTGATAGATTTGATATGACCGCTGAAAGTCAAGTTGGAATCTACCAGCATACTGAGGTTTCGGACATGGTCTTTGGTTTTTGAAGAGAGTGACTCCAGGTATTTACTAACAGCCACCCTCGTTTCTTTACTGGCAAAAAAAAAAAAATTACCCCACTTCTGTTGTGGTTTAATTGAAAGAAATTTCTGGAGACACTGTTAGCTATACTACTCTGTAACTGTGTGTTGGCTGCATAGCTATGAAAATGAACTATTTTAAATTCTGGAGAATTTGACCCGGGGTCAAAGACCCAATATAGGCTGAACAAAAGGGGTCCGAGAACAGACCCTTGAGGGACCTGTCCCTGCTATTCAATCAGATCCAAGAACTTCCAAAAGGTCACAAAATGTCCCTTTCCTCCAGGGTTCCAACCTGTTCAACAGTATGTTATGATCTATTGTATCAATCGCCGCACTGCAATCCAACAAGACAAGGACTGACAACATTCCCAAGTCAGTGTTCAATCTTATTTCATTTCGCACTTTGATAAGGTGGGACATTTGTCAAAAAGTCCATTAAAGTTTACGAAATTGCCGAGGTGATTAAAAAACACTTTCTCGACAATCTTGGCTATGAAGGGAAGGATTGAAATGGGTTGACAGTTTGCTAATATTGAAGCATCTACTGTTCTCCTTTTTAGAGGTGGCTACTTTCATGGATTTAGGAAACTCGCCTGGCTGAAGTGAGCAACTGGTTGTTTGCTGCAAATCAACTAGCACAGATTCTGAGAAAGTCATGGTAGTGAGTCAAGACCGCTAGTTGATGGTTTCAGCTGCTGAATCATTTTCTGGGTTTTTTTGGTCAACTGCATCAAATTCTAGCATGGTCGTAGAGTTATTCCGGGGTGGTTTTAGGTGTTGCATCATATTATCATTTTGCTGATTTGCGTGCTGATATTGGACCCGATGGATTGTATTTTTTCACTCAAAAAGCAAGCAAATTCATTGGATTTATCTGTTGTGAGGAGTTCTGGAATGATCTGGTTAGTTGCTTGTAATCCAGATCTAATCCAGCACTGTCCATTTTGTAGATTTGTTCAATTTTGACATAAAAAAAAAGCATTGGATTGCCAATGTGTGTGAAAAAATCTTGATGTGAATGCTAGAAAAACAAGCATTCTAATTGGATAATAACAATCATAATGACAGGAACTGAGCCCATTCAAGTCCATCCGTCCAAACTCCGTTCCCCATAATAACTCGGTGCCTTCCGTCTATCCATCTTGAACTTCCTTTCTGGATTTATTTTTCCCGTCTCAAAGTGGTTTACCTTCTCAAATATGTCTCGGGTTTCATCCCTAGCGTCTGTCCATCTGTCTCCTTGTCACTCTCGCCTTTGCCACTCAACGTATTTCCTTCCCCCTCTGATATTCTCTGGCCCCAACGCGAAGCGTCTCAAAGCAGCCATGAGGGAGAACTCTACATCTGTCTTCAATGTTTCTCCATTTCCCCGCAGGCCACCACGACGAAACGAAAGTGACACACAAAAGAACGGCTGCTTTCTGCGGACGTGCCGAAGCCCGGCGATGGTATCGCGCAGATTGGGCCGCTTCAAAGGCACGCGCAACGTTCATTCAGGGATTTGTTTTACAGCGTTAGAGGTCCGCTTTAGTCGGGTTAAAGCCTGTGCTGGATTCTGTCAAATCCAAGAGCGACAAGAGGCTTTTTGCCTTCTCATTCGCTTCTGCTCTCCCATTTCTCTCATCGACTGATTCGTCAATGTTAGGCTCGCATTCATAAAACCAATGGCTAAGCTATGACTCGAGTCTTACTAGGAACCATTTCATTGTCCGTGGTAGACATTTGTCAACATGTTTCAAGGGCCTTAATGTGGACGTGAGGATATTGTTTGTCTCCAGTCCGTCTTTTGTTCGATATGCCCACGAGAGTATCTGGTGACTCTCAGTGACACATGCGTGCGTTCGTCTCTTTGCTCCCTTTTCCTAGCGAATGGGTGGCACAGCCTTCATCATGTGTTCTGAAAGGAGCGACATCGAGTCATTTGACCTTGTAACAACAGCGTTGAAGAGCACCCATTTATTTCCTTTATTATATGGATCTTGTGAAGATTTGTTCCCCATGGGGAACAAAAATGATACCTTACTGCCTTGAGACATTCCCATTCAGAAGTGCAAAAACCATTGTTCCCATAAAAGGCAAACGTGCGGCTGTGTTTTCCCTTCCATCGAGCTTAGACTGTAATTTCGTTTGTGTTGGCTTGTTTCCTTTTTTGGTAGTGGGTAAGATAAGGCTGAGATAAGAATTCCTCCACAGATGTCGCCATATTTTGAAACGTCTCCTTTTTGTCATAAATCATAGAACCTGGCAGGTTGACATTGTTTTGTCGATCCGACAGGTCGTCCTTAGTCAATCTTATTACTATTAGGATTATTGAATAATAAGTGTATTGTAACGTATAAAACACATGCTAATCAATGTTTAAGCCTTGATGGAGCTCTGCACTGTCTCAATGATCTCGTTGTGTCATTAGCTCTGATTAGACATAAGGAAAACATTTCTACTGGTTTGGAGAATCATTTCATGGAAACTATATGAATTCCCTGGCTATCATTTTCCATCAAGTGATAAAAAGCAGATGGTCTTAAGGAGTGCACTTCTTTTTTTGGGGTGGGGTTGACAGATTTGCTGAGGGAGTGAAAAGGTCGACTTCCAAATCTCATGCTGACATCCAAATTGGGCATTGGCGGGATCGGCTGCAGACTGAAATATTCGCACACATATACTGTATGCAAAAGGCCTACATCGAAGGAGAAGTGTGTGCGCGCGGGAGACTTGAAATAAATCACACCATCGATAGTCATGTGATGACAGAGTGAATCCCGGGATTTTCTGGGCCCCTGTTACGACATCTCACTACGAGCACCTCTTGGAGCTCAAGGCATCAGCAAGGCGAGATGTGCTGAGGTGTCACGTGGCCAAGTAAAGAACAACTTACGGCCGGTATGGCTCGGTTGTTGCCATCTCTGTTTTTAGAATTGAGATGGAAAATGGATGGGGCTCCAAACACTTTGGGGACGTTTCCACGACCCCCTTTTTCGCTGAAAATGAAGGAAAAGTGTCAATGTTTCCGTGCCGGTGTACTGTTTATGCGATCCTGCCCCGCATATGTTGCTTTTGGCTTTTGGCAACATATGCAGAAGCACAGACAAATAAATGCCAAAGGACTCCAAAACAGCACTGTAAGAACTTTAAGACTCATTTATGGACATTTTGTATCCAGTCATGGCCGCAAGGTCGTCGAGCGCTATTTGCCTTGCAATCGGAATTTGCTGTTTCAAATCTCAACTCGGTCTTTTCTTTTGGGAGTTTGCATGTTGTACGGTTTCCATGGTAAATTTCTTGAGGACACAAAATTGTCCTTAGGTTCCAATGTGAGTGTTTGTCCGCGTGGGACTGACAAAAGCGAACCCCGCAATCTCACCTAAATTCAGCCGGGCTAGATCGCCCGTCATCCTGATGGAATTATGCCACTACTCTGTATTAAATACTAAATCCATGCTGAAAAGAAAGAATAAGTAACAAAGACTTGCGCGTAAAGTTTTCAGTACTGCTGAACGCGCGTATGCGAGATGCGGCGCACACACAGGCACACCACACCCCCACAAAAACACTTCTCTCCACTCGGCCATCTCAGGAGGCTTCTGATTGGTCTGTTGGGCCAAGCAAAACACAGCCAAGGCTCTTAGCTCATCACTCTCGGTGCTCGTCATTGTCATTACATCTGTTCTTCTCCATTTTCATTTCCCCCCGCCCTGCTTGACACCCTTTTCTCCCCCCGTTTTGTCCTTTTGCAGCCGTCTTGGGCCTGATCTTTTTTTTGCCACTGATCACCCCTTCAGTCGTTCTCCGCTTGTTTAACGCTCTATCATCGTCCATTTCTCCTAAATCTTTGCATCGCTCATTGCTTACCGTCTCCGTTACTTAAACACGTTCCCCAAAGAGGTGCCGCTCGGACATAGGTCCGTTTATGTATTTGATTTGATTTGATTTGATACAACTTCCAGTCTACAGTTGCTGATGTAACATTTATTTGTACTTATTCAGTTGTTATTATTCAATGTTGGCGATGTCACAGAGCAATTGTATTGTCATTTTCCTCTTCCCTGAATTCCCTTTCCAATTGAACTAACAGTCGCAATCTGCGTGCATCACCCAATCCGGAGCAACGTTGCACATTTGGCAGCAAGTTACATTTAACATTGAAAATCCCTTCTCACAGTGCCTACCAACTCTGTTGCTTCCCCTTCAGTATTGACAATGGATACATCAAATAATGCATGCTTGAATTTTACGTTGGAAAAGATTTGACCCCGGAAGTCATTATTTCTATTGTTTCTTGTCCAGGAAAAAAACTGTTTCCAAATCTGAACCAATTGCGGCTCATGTGTGCATCAGATTGTGTTACAAGCATCTAATAAATAATGGCGCACGGTTGAGTGCTGTTTGAAATGAAAAAAAATGAAAACTAAAATGGACACACACGGTGGCCTGAGAGAAGCATGGCGGAGAGATGCTGAAACAACGTTGCGGATCCGGGCCAAATAAAGAAACAATAAATCAGCGCGGAGCTGAAGTGTTGTGTTCAGGGTGTGGCGACTTTGCAGAAAGCTTGGACAAATCGGCGTCTCAAGAGTGAGAGCGAGCGAGCGAGCGAGCGAGCGACCCCCCACTGGTCATGGTGCAATCGACTTGCAATCGAGTAGAGGGAGCAAAGCACTGTGCTTGATTCTGGCTTTCCACACATGCGCGCATTTCCAAATGGATTCTTTGGTTTGCATAGATTAGGTGTGCACTTGTTACGTTCGTTATATGTGTCCGCTTTGTGGACAGTGTTGCTAACATAGCTTCATATTTTCTGCGAGTTCTTTTTGTTTTCCCTAGTGCATCTTTTCTTATTTTATTGCTTCTGTTCACTTTTTGTAATTCTTAAAAGTCATACGCATGTTTTGTCAGTTTAAAATTTTTAAAATTGTTTTTACTCGTTGAATTTCTGACAGTCGGTTACTGCTATCTACGGTAGTGTTTCCCAAACTGTGGTCCCCATACTACTGGTGGTTCCCAAGAAACCCAAAGTGGTCCCTGAGGAATTTTGCGGTTACACTTGTGACATCAACTCCAAATTGTTTATTTTACAGGTCATGGTTTGCTTGAACCTTTTCTCGCTGTCATTCCATCTGGGTCCACTGAATATGGTTGGAGACAAAGGTAGGCCTATTATTTAGCGTTATTTGGCACATTTTTTTTTCTAGATTTGGGGTTTTCGATCAGGGCTCCGGGAGTACTTCAAAAAAATCAACTTGTGGAAAAGTAAAAGAGACAAATTGCTGTCATTACGCTATAACATAACATCACAGTGAAGAAGGAAAACAAAGAAAAGACTGATGAAAAAGAATAGTGAACGTGAGGAAAAAAAAGCGCTCAAGGACAAGAATGGCTGCCACATTGGACTCAGTTCCGGCAGGCTCTCCGATTATCCCGCTGGGCCCAGGAACAGCTAACACTCGTCTTTGTATCGGCTCGCGGGCGATGCCGACAGAGCAAACACACTCGTTCATTCACAGGCGGCGAGACAAAACTAACACAACTCTTGACTCTGAGAACTAATGCAATTGGCTTAAAAACAAAAAAAAAGGCCAATGGTGAGAACGCTTCTGTTTTCAAGTGACCCGCCCCCCGCTTTTGCTGAAAACAAAGTGAATATTGTATAAGACAGACTGTGTGTGTGCCTCAGGTCAGCTAGTTTGAGTGTGTGTGTATAAATAGTCCCAGGAGGAGTGAATAAAAGAAGTTGGCACGTTGTCGGGAGAAGACTGAGGGACACAGAGAAACGCAGGATGGGAAATTGCTCTCGAGCTCCTTGGAGGTTCTGCAAGCATATACTGTGCACAATTAAAAGCATTCCGCAGATTTTTATTAAGAGGAGTGACTTCTTTTTACACTTGCGTGAGATTGAGCTATGTCAATCATTATTATGTCCATTCACATTACGCCGTCGTGTTGGTGAAGACACTTTTGTTATTCAAATGTTAGTATGACACCGGTTATCTTATTTTCACTGTTGTATGACAGTTAAAAGGGAGATTGCAATTTCAAACAAACCAAAAAAAACCTTCTTGTCATTGTTGTCAAAACTCAGTATGGCAGGACACTAGTACATGAATGAAAGCATCTGAGCAAAAATAGCCAATGGGAGACAGGAGTGACTGATGAGGTGTCAATCATTTGTGGTGCGCAAAAGACGAGCAAACAAATGCAGAGCGAAGGGACCTCAGGCAGCTGAAACCGTTCCAAAGTAACACGGGCAACATTTGATGCCCTCTTTTGGACTTTTCATTTGTTATACAGTTATACAAAATAGTAGTTCATGTCTGAGTTAACGCTGCGTTCCGAAGAAGTCGTAGCAGCCATGGCTAACGTCCGCGCGTTTGGAGCGCTAATGCTAGCTTCGTTAAATGTTACTTGAAACGCTGCCCGTGCAGTTACTTGAAGATTCATGATAGCGACAGATCGATGCTGCAATTGATCCCGTTTGGGAAAACCTGCTCCGTTCCGAGTTCAAGTAAAGCAACGCTTATCGAACTGTTAACAATGTCAACAGCGGGTAAGGTCATTAGGATTTTCTCCTTTGTTTTGTTGTTTGCTCGACGTCACTTCCACGTAGATTGTAATGTTTGCGGCCCTCGATTGGCAGGAAGAAGCACAAAGGTTTTCCTCGGTAAAAACTGCTTTCTTCCTGTTTCCAACTGCTCTGCGTCCTAATTGATTGAAATGAGCTAATGACACCTTTTCCTGTCGCTAAATGACTTCCTAATGCTCCTGGGAATACAAACACCCTCGGGCTATTCCCGGTTGTCAGGAATTTGACGGACAGAAGAGGCGCAAAAGAAAACAAGCCGTACCGAGCTACATGGCCTCCGCTGAAGGTGGAAATTATTAAGAGTGTGTAACCTGTGGGGTTATAGGTCATGAGCTCAGGAAGCATTTGTGCACTAATAACAATGTTATAGGCAGAGTATTTGTTCTTCCCGCAATTTGTGAGAAGCCTGCAAAAAAAAACCAAAAAAAAGTTCCCAGAAAAACATTCCCAGAATGAGGTAAAAGAGTGTTCATGGCTTCTTGAAAGTGGAAAAACTGAAGTCATTCACGAGCTTGGTCACAGTTTTCTCTCTCCGCTAACACGTGCATTTTGTTCCCAGTCAATATTTGCTGCAGAGCTTCTCAATAAATGTAGTTTCAAAAATCAAGAATTGGAAAAGATGTTTCCAGCTTTAGTTTGAATCGCCTTGGTGAAGGATGTCACGACATGTCAACATATCACACACGATGTTCAGTAGTATCAAAGGAATCATTTTCACTGCAGTAAATCAGCAAAGTCTTCGCTCTTTATCAGGATTAAGCGAGAGTCTGGAATTGTTTTACTGTAGTAGTCGTGCTTAACTTAGTTTGACATGTGCGACAATTAAGAGTATGAAAATGTTAGCGCCAATATTGGCAGTTGAGGTAGGAAAGGTTTTAATATGGTGACAAGTTGACCCAAATTGAATTTACATCCTTTCCTACGGGAACCTTTTTTTTTTTTTTTTTTTTTAAACACAAATTCCAGAACGATTTGTGTTCAACTGATTTAGTTTCAAGAAATGTGTGTTTACTGCCGTGCATCAGAGTGGCTTTTAAGGAAATGTAAACTTAAGATGGAGAGCACTCAAAATAAATAAATAAAGAAATCAATAAAATACAAAATAAAAAACCTTCCACTACTTGAAACAAGAGTGTTTAAATGTGTTTAAACACATTGGCCAAACTGGCCTTTGCGGAGGTGGGAAAACCGAAGGGTGCCAAAGAAGACAACATCGCTAATACAAATCACTGAGTCTCATGGACGTTCTTGGAACTTTGTCTATTCAGCTGTGATCAGTCTTGCACACAAGTGAAACTTTAGCCTGCTAGGAGTCACGAGACCATCGATGCATTCATTTGCAATAAAATATCGTTGTGTCCATGGCCGCTAACGTTGCTTCTTCTGGCTTTTCCAGTCTTAGTCCATCCATGCATCTATTTTCTTATCCCAGCTGACTTTGGGTGTTTTGCACTGGTTGCTAGTCAGTCTCAGGGAACATATTAAAACAGACAGCAATTCACGGGTGCCGAAGCTACACTGCCTGCACATAAGTCCGTTGTTTTTCGCATAGGATAAATAACACATGCCTGTGAGTATTTCTATATTGTCTGTCTATGTGTGTTGCTGCGCCATTGCTGTTCAAAACGTTAAAGAGTTATACGACCGCAACATCAACGCTATTCATTACCCCATCTATGGCCTTTTGTGTTGTGCGTTAGTATGGAGCTAGCGGAAATACACGACGTGCTATGTTTAGTTGGAGAGTCAACTCCAACTGGGAGTGGCTTTGGCCAGCTCGAGCCGCTCTTTTTGGCAAACTGCTGTTTGTTGTGACGCGACACCACCTAATGTAAGTTGGGTCACTTGCACATCAAGGTACCGCTGTAACACAACATAGTAACAAAGCCTGTAGGAAATAACACATGCATGTTCACAGGTGTCTGCAGTGAACTACTTTAGCACAAGTCAAACCAAAAACATCCACCGGCACTTGTCCCCCCTGACTGCGGTCGTCACAGTCCCTCCGACAGGAAGACGACGTGACTGTTCTCCTGAAATCGTGGCACGGAACTGAAGGAAATCCTGTGTGATATCTATCGCCGATGAAGACTATACACTCCCACTCCGTCCCGACTGGAAGCAAACAATGAGCTCGGCTCGGCAAAAACAGAGTCGACGGCCCTTGAAAACAAACACAAGCGCACACACGCGCCGTCTTTTTCGAGCTTCTCATTTCAGCTCGATAAAAGTGGCTTTAGATGAGATGCCGGAAGAGGAAAAAGCACATGTGTACAATGCAATCCAGCGAAAAGAATTGAAAAGTGGAATGTGTGGAAATTGTTGTCGGCAGATGTTGCACCTGAGAGGACCTGCTGGCTCTGCCTCAATCGCTCTTCTGTCCAACATGATGCCAAAGTACACCATTTGGGGGGTTTCTGACCAGTGTTGATGCGAAGAAACATAAGTATTAAACTGATAAATGTCCTGCTATCAGATCAAAAGCTTATCGGTTGAGAAATGACGCTTTGTCGAAACAAGATCGGGTCCGACCCGTGCCATTGTCAGCATTCACAAGTATGCTTTTAGTATACAAAACAGCAAAAAAGTGCAGATTTGGACACAGAATAGAACAGTGCTGAATATTCAGCACTCACGCAAGTACTCAATGTCAGCATTTTTTGTCCGTCATGCAACAATGCCTCTGAACATTCACGCCTCAGCAGTAACGCAATCCACATCTAGCAAGAAAACAAGACTCGAATACAGTTGACAGTGTTGAAGAAATGAGCTCGGTAGTTTCTAAGTCATTTTACGGTCGCCCATCCCTCTTCATAAATTAGCCAACATCCTCCTCGCCGCTGCTAATAAACTCCAATAACGAGAGAATCACATCCCGCAGAAGAGCCGACCTTCGCCAAATGACCTCCGGCTCTCATCCCGCTGGCACCCCGCCCTCCGAACTGTACAGTAAAAGCTCCACTGCAGGACGCCCACAAAAAAAGCAGAAGCCGAAAAGGCACATTGTGTTTCCCAACCTTTATTGAGCCGATGCAGAGAGACTGTATTTGACATCCGAAGAAACTTCTGTGTCACAAAAAAGGAATCTTTTTTCTCCTTCTGCTATGCATCATTTGTTCTACCTGTCACTACACATCGCTGGCATAGATAGACGGCCAATCATACGTTACTTGTAGTCAAAAAAAATATATCTATGTATTTGGACCAATTTTGTAAAATTGCATAATTTTCCGCAGCACACCTGATGCTACCTGACGGGACACTGTTCGGGAATGAATCACTGCATTCGACGATAATGTTGAAATGTTCAACAAGCCTTAACCCTAACCCTAACCACCTGCATAGATGGATAGAGAGAGCGAGAGAGCGAGAGAGAGAGAGAGAGAGAGAGAGAGAGAGAGAGATAGATAGATAGATAGATAGATAGATAGATAGATAGATAGATAGATAGACAGACCGATAGATAGATAGATAGATAGATAGATGTACCTTTATAGGAGAGTCTGAGGCGCGGCACATTTGACTTGCTGCCTGAAGAGACGCAAGTGGCGAGGAGCGCCCAAAAAATGCAAATGGGAGTAAGTCCTGTCATTTTTTTTTTTTTTCTGGATGAAATATTCTTCTTCAGGCAAGACTGACTCCTCAACTTTAAGAGGCCCTCTAAACCATCGGACTGAATTATTCCAGGAATGTAAACCCGGGAAAGGTCCTCCTATCCCGGAGAGTCTACATGAGGAGTTGTTTGTGTCCCCCCCCCCCCAAAAAAAACCAAGCAAACAAAAAGGCTGTGGATGCGCAGATGGCTGTGGATTGCGAGCAGGCGGTGTGCGCGTCTCTCTGGGCGCGCTGATGGACTGACTGACTCACTCGGGTTGGGACTGCTCCTGCACTTCCTCAGTGCTTCCAACACATGAGAAGACAAGTACTGTATGGTTGGAGCCAGGAAAGGAGCACCACGCCTCTCTCTCTCGCTCTCTCTCTCTCTCTCTCTCTCTCTTTCTCTCTCTTTCTCTGCACAACTGCATCGTGTGGAATCCACTCTTGAAGGAACACACCATTCCCAGTAGTATGTGCGATTGTGTTTGTTTGTAGCAAAACCGATTTCTGTGCAAATCAGTGTCGGGGTGGGGTATGGATCTAGATCTTGATAACAAAAAAAAAAGAAAGTACAGATGCAGGATTTTTTGTTCATGTTGACCAGCCATCCATCCATTCTCTGCACTGCGCATCTTGTTCAGGGTCACAGGGAGCTGGAACCTAATCCGCCTGACTTTTGGGCAAAGGGCCGATTGGTCGCCAAACAGAGCAAGATTGAAGATTACATGTATCACAACACATGATGTAGCATTGGTTGCTACACTTTTAGACATTCCTGTAAATTCTAGTTATTTACCACGTACCTTCTAGTAAAATACTTGAAAGTGATTTTTACAGTCATTAAGATTTTGGTTGACGTCACTTTACTTTGCATGCAGCACAATTGTGAAGCACGCATTGCGCCGTAAAATGTTGAACTGCTGTTGCCGTACTAAAGACATTCATCCTTAATGTTCATTAACGATAAGGATTAATGTAACATTGATCAAGTGTGTTTATTTTACCCGTAGTTAGTTGAATGTCGCATTACGTGTATTTTGCACTCTTTTTCATGAAACCCTGAATGTGGGTCGTGTGCAACAGAGTGACATCGTGTTTGTTAAGTGACATTACCTGGTCGACTTCAGCAAGCCAAAAAAGATCCCGCCTCCCTTTTGTATCTCATTAGCATCACAATGAATAGAAACAGTGCTTTGACACTGTTGTCAGTAAGTTACTGTGATCAGGTTGACTGTAACTTACTGCCAACAGTGTTGCCAGTAAGTTACTGTAAAAACCCCACAAAATGTCTAACCGTGCAGCGTCTAGGAGTCACGTAATTGAACCAGTAAAACTGTACCATTCGACTCTTACATCAGAATCATCTTTATTTTGCCAAGTATGTCCAAAAAACACACGAGGAATTTGTCTCCGGTACTTGGAGGCGCTCTAGTACGACAACAGACGGTCAATCGACAGAGAACAATTTTGAGACATAAAGACATTGAGAAAAACACTGAGCAATAAAATCTGGTACATTATTATTATTATTATTTTTGTTTTTGTTTTTACAATTGTGTAAAAAGATGCACAGTCCTCAAGCAATGCAAGTGTATGCCGTTTCTCTAGCAATTAGAGCAGTTTGAATCTCACAATAGTCCGGTACAATGACCATTGTGCAAAGGGCACAGTTGCTGTATGCAGTTTTAAGTGACTAGTAGTGCGATAATCTGGGACAATGTCGATTGTGCAAATGTTGCAGATACTCCTCAATCAGTGTGCAAATGGAGCAGATCCTACTCTGGCATGAGTGGCCAGTATTGGTCAACAACAGATATGCAAATAGTGCAGCGTGGCGAGACTACCGCAGCGAGTGCACGAGTAATGTATCATTGGCCCCACAGAAATGTGACAACAAACTCAAGACAAAAAGACCAAAAATTGCCAGCATGTTGCAATGGAATTGTAGCTTAGCTGTTTAAGAAGTTGATGGCAAGAGGGAAGAAGCTGTTGGAATGGCTGCTAGTTCTAGTTTGCATTGTTCGGTAGCGCCTACCTGAGGGAAGGAGCTGGAAGGGATTTTTTCAGGGTCCGAGAGGATTTTGCACGCTCTTGTCTTAGTTCTGGCAGCGTGCAAGTCCTCAAGGGTGGGTAGGGGGGTACCGACAATCTTTTCAGCAGTTTTGATTGTCCGTTGCAGTCGGAGTTTTTCCTTTTTTGTAGCAGCATCAAACCAGACTGTGATGGAAGAACACAGGACAGATTCGATGACCGCTGTGTAGAACCGCCTCAGCAGCTCCCGTGGCAGGCCGTGCTTCCTCAGAAGCCGCAGGAAGTACATCCTCTGCTGGGCCTTTTTGAGGACGGAGTTGATGTTGATCGCCCACTTCAGGTCCTGAGAGACTGTAATTCCCAGGAACTCGGAGGTCTCGACTTTCTAGGATGAAGTGCAGTCTCATGTTGACTCCATCATCTGTAGACCTGTTCGCTCAGTAGGCAAACTGCAGGGGTCCAGCAGGGGACCTGTGACGGTCTTGAGGTGGTCCAGCACGAGACGTTCAAAGGACTTCATGACCACAGATGTCAAGGCGACAGGACAGTAGTCATTCAGACCCGAGATTGCAGGTTCCTTGGGGACTGGAATGATGGTGGAGCGTTTGAAACAGGATGGTACTTCGCACAGTTCCAGAGATTTATTAAAGATCTGTGTGAAGACTGGAGGGAGCTGGTCTGCACAGACTTCGAGGCAGGATGGAGACACATGGTCTGGGCCTGCCACTTTGTTAGTCTTTTGTTGTTTGAAGAAGCGTCTCACATCCTGTTCGTGGATGGTGAACGCAGAAGTCAGAGGTGTGATTGTGGTCGGCGGTACGGCTGGGTGGGTTTCGGTTGTGAAAGTGTCCTTTTCAAATATGACTTTATTGGTACACACACATCATCACAGAAACTGATATAGGATGTGACAGTGTCCGTATATTCATCCAGGCTGTCAGCTGAATTTCCAAAGACACTCCAGTCTGTGCAGTCTAAGCAGCTCTGAAGTTCCATCTTTGCTTCATTGGTCCACTTTTTCACTGTTTTCACTGTAGGCTTCGCGCATTTAAGTTCCTGCCTGTATGTCGGTATTAAGTGAATTAAGCAGCGATCCGACGAGCCCAGGGCGGCACGAGGAATGGCACGGTATGCGTTATTTAGTGGTAGGACAGTCGATGTGCTGCTTGTATTTAGGGAGTTCGTGGTTGAGTTTAGCTTTGTTAAAGTCCCCGAGAATAATGAGGGGTGAGTCCGGGTGTTTTTTTTCTCAATCATCACATCACACATCACATCAGCAATGAGACTTTTTGAGCCTTGGAGTGCGTTAACTGTGCACTAGTTGCCAGCCAATTGCAAGGCACCTACAGACAACAACCAGCATTCACACCGATGGGCGATTATGAGAGTCTTCACTTAACCTCTGTGAGGCACATATGCTAACCACGAGGCCATTGTGCTTTCTATAAGACACATTTAAATTGACATTTTCAGATTTCCAATTTTAGGTGACAATGTAGACAAAGACAACGTCCCCACATTTCTCTCCCACGGCGGGACGTGTTCAGTAGTTTAATTAAGTTGTGGGGTACATCCGCCCCACTCTTTTGCATCTATTCACACTCGAGTCCAAGTGAACACAGGGGTCGTGGCAGGGTCAGGTGGGAGCCATTCAAGGTGTCAGTGTTACCACAAGCATGAGTCTTGGGAACACTTGTTTTGAAGCGAGAAAGAGGCTCCCCTTGCGCTTCCTGCTGGTTGGGAAGGTGGAAGAGTAGTGGAGTGTCAAAGTATAAGCAGGAATGCTGTATGCTTGAGAAGAATCGTGTGTCTCATAGCTTTGTGGAAGACTCATTTGAAAGCCCTCCCACTTTCGCAACAGGTTTTGTTTTCCATGAGGAACGTATTAAACTAAGGCGACATTTCTAACCGAGTGGCACGACATACTCGCTTTAGGAAACCACAGATGTAGTCCATCTCTGTTTTGATCCCATTGTCTCTCCCAGTCTTGTGTAACAGTGCTATTTAGGTAGTTATTGCTGAGATCTCTGTGTTTCAAGTGCGGTCTAATTCCACTGCTATTGTTCAGGCGGACTGATGAAATGAACGCTGTCATCCACCATTTCTAACACTGGAATCCAGCATTACAACAAAGCCTTCGTCGCTTTGATATGACGTAGGCTAAATGCTTGTCCGGCCTCCGCCTGCTCCTTCCAACCCCGTGTGCTTTCTCCGTTCTCTATGGCTCAGTCGACCTGCGTGCTGTCCATATATGGGCCTGCCCGTTCGTAGGTAAAATATTTCATTTCTTCTCCGTAATTTTAGATCGCCACCAAGTGATCCTGCGCGGGCAATGTATAGGATAGTCACTAAACATAAAAGAAATAAATATTGAAAAATATAGCAAGCTGTATCAGAAGCTGATAGGCTTAATCCGCATTCTGTAATCGACTCTTGTAGTGGCTTGCGTGAAAATTACTTTTGTTTCAACAAAAAATAGTTGTGGATTGTAGCTTCAACATGCTACTTCTTTTTTTCTCTACTGTGGAACAAAAGGAAGTGTTGTTTGATTATTACAAGAAGCATCAAGGCTATGTTTAAAAAAAAAAAAAAACAAGAACATAATTGTGACTATGAAAATGACGCTATGCTAAAGAAAACAGTTGGAATTTTCCAAGAAGACAGTCATAGTTTTTTAAGAAAAGTAGTTGTGATATATCAAGGAAAACACTGAGTGCGACATTACCATAAAATACGTCACAAGAAGGGTACTCGGGAAAGAGCCGACCTCCAATTAGACCAAACAATCTAATTTACCATGAGCACCAAATTGGACAATTTTATAGAAAATGTTGAACATCATGAAGAACCTAGGCAATCAAGTAACCCTGATAGTGACAGACATCAAAATTGCCTGTTGACGCCTGCGGCTCCTGATTGGACGGCACTTGTCACAGCGTAGACTGAAGGACAAATAGACAATCAAAGTGGCAATTGGAGGCCACAAGCAAATTAAAGGAAACTTAACACATTCACTGCCATTGACGGCTTTCGAAGTCCAATATCCATGTTAACTGGGAAGGCTGGCAGTGAATGAGTTAATGAAATTTCACAAACAGCAGCCACACCGCTCCTTCCGCTAGATCGCTGCCATAACTCGTCAGAGGAAGTCGTTGATGGAAAGTAGTTATTACAATTCCCCCAGAAATGTGTGTGTGAATGCTGAGAGAGTGTCCTGGCGAGCCCAAGCTATCCAGACCATATGTCTTTTTATTTCCCTGCGGGACACCTCCACTTTTCTAGAAGTGACAAAAAGTGACACTCTAGACTACTTTACCATTGAGTTAATTTCCTTCTGAACCCGTCTGGTTTGTATTATAACTTGCCTTTTTAGTCCCGCCTTCAACCACAGTCCAACTTTACTATGATTGGCCAGCTTTTTAGTCATTGTTCATATAATCATTGTGCGATCTGCATGACATTCAATGTAGCAGCAACACTAGGGATGGGTTCTAATGTCGCTCAGTGTGTTATTATTAGCATCACAATTGGAGCTGCATTATGACCCAGTTAGCTGTAGAAAAAAAATATACGTTAGCACGATTTGGATTTCAAGGAATGCATATGACTGAAGAAGGATTTAGCCCAAAGTTAGGGGACTTTAAAAATAAAGGTAGCGATCGTGTTCATCATATTTGCTAGTTACTGGACAACATTTAGTTATTTATTAGGGACAGTCCAGAGACCAATCTGGGGTGTGTTCCACGTCTCACCAAAGCTCAGCTAGGATGGGCTCCAGATCACACACGACCCGAATGACGACAAGCAATGTAGAAAATGGATGGATGGATGGATGGATGGATGGGTCTTATATTTGAGCGTTGAATACATTTTGAGAACAGTAATATCATTTTGGCATTTGAGTTTGAGTTTTTGAGTTTGTTGAGCAATGTTGCTACAATTAATGTCTTCACTAGAGACATTTTTTTTTGTAGCTTGCTAGTTTACTACGTTTATATTTTATATTTAAAATCTTTGTATATACTGTACATCATGGCATGCAATAAAATCTTTTCACCTAACAATAAAACATAAACGGAAAAAACAAGTATAACTACATTTTCTTATCAATTACAGAGCGGCTCATGATTTTGACTATTTAAGAGACAAGTGGGGATAAAAACGTTGACACACAAACTTTCAAATGTTTTGGAAAGTCCTCCTCCTTGGCTGGAATATTTTCAAAAAGGCTTTTCAGTAAATGAAAACAGAGTGCATGAAAAAAAATACAAATACTGGACACGGCCTTGGTGTGAATGGCGATGATGAGAAAACCATCTCCAGAGTAAATGGAGTCCATTTCCTTTTGGTTTGTTTGGCTCTTTTAATGTCCCGCTTGAAAAGTTCAAGTATGATCCTTGCTCTTGAAATCCCTGAGCAGATATTCCAATGTCTCACCCTCCTAAACTCATACAATGCAATTGACTTTGACAGGAAAAATCCCCCTTTGTTGGCGAGCTGCGCACAATTGCCTGATTTAATTCTCTCGTCTGAGACTCGCATAATCCTCCAGGGAAAAGATAACGCTCTTTCAATCATTTATGGAAACAAAAACCCAAGACCCCTTCCCGGCATCTTGTCGTGTGTCATGTTGTGTCACTTCGACCAATCAGACCGAAGTCCTCGCGTGCAGACTGGGAAGAGCATACATAGAATCCCAATGCGGAAGAGTAGATGGCGAGCACTCTTAAGGTCCGAGGAGACCGCTGGCGTGATTCTTTCTTTTGTCTTCATAAATGTTTCAATGCTTCTTGACATAACGGCTGTGACAGCGATTCCGAACAAAGTGTCTCTAATAGAAGTGGCGGCTACAGGAGAAAATAAAGCTAAAAGCCTTGCTTTGGAGAAAGTTCTTAACACTTGGCTAGTACTGTGCAGGCCCCAACAGATCATCAAGTCCAGCATTGAAACTCGGGAGGAGTGTCGTCTGTGGAGCTTCAGCCCGAGGTCGTGGTAATCCAGGAAGAACTGAAAGGAACTGGACTTACTCGTGTGCTCGAAACCATTTCACATTTGATCAAAAAAAGGCTTGTTCTGCCCTAAAAAGAACGGACAAATCTTGGGGGTCTGCTTGATTCAACCTAAATGCTAGCTGTCCTCTCAAATGAACTCAGGCGCATTCAAGCCGATGGTTCAGTTTGCTCGATCGACGACAAACCCTAACCCTACGAACCCTGGTGTCAGTGTTGCGCCTGAACGAGTTCCATGTAGGAAAGTTCATGAACTAGTTTCTATTTGGGGCACTTAGTTCCTTTGTGCCTGATGAACGCGCTCATTCTGGAGTTTTCTTGCAGGTTTTGTCCGGGACAAAATCCGACTGATCACGCTATAAACGCCGCGTTTGGCGACACATTCGGCGTGGCTGCGTCCGGCTTTCGTGTTTATGTCGAAACTGTGCGAGGTGCGTTCAGGGACGCTGCGGAAATAGGAGTGAATGTGTTCTTTGACACATAATTGTAAAAATCGGTTACTAGGAAAATGATTAATTGTATCAGAATGCTTTCGTTAAAACATTGTACAATCCCACCGTCGTAGTATGCGATTTGCCTGCCTGCGTCCCATGTGTATATGGAGTCAGGCCAATAAAACCAAATTACAAAGAAGTGATGGGTGCACATTTCTGTTACATAATTGAAAGAAAGAAAGAAAAAATGGATTTGGCAAATCCAATCGTGATGGTCTCTTTAATGATCCATGCCAGAGCAAGTTCTCTGACAAACATGTCCTCCCTGGCAGACATAATGATGTTCTGTGCTTCAAAAACGCAATCAAACAGAACTTAATGATGGAAGTCATGACCACTAAGTACCGTTAAAGCTTTAATTTTACGCCAGACAAATGTTTATATGGCTATTTAAGAGGTCAAAGTGTTGTTATTATACGAAACCGTTTCAGCTGTATTGATAGTATGTCCCATTTACGCAGACCAAAACGCTTTCAAATGACTTCCTTATGCAGTTTGCCTGCTTCGTGAGTATTTTTGAAACGATACGGATCTGTGTCAGCAGAGTTCCGACCGGGCCTGGTAGTGTTTAGCGTCCAGTGGTCAGTGGCGAGGTCGCAATTTAATCAGGACAGGCGAGAGTCCCGCGTGTGGGAGTTCACCGCTGAGGTCAGCGTGTAATCACTCTTAATTGAGGCCTGGGGCCCAGACTCCCATAAGGGGCCCCCGTGGCGCTTGCATGGCTCTGTTTGTGTGTGTTGGATCACATCATAAAGGAGGCTTTATGTTTCGCTCTCCTCCATGAGGATATTACCTATTTATCTGTGGTGGACCCCCGCGTAATGTCAAAGCAGTGTTCAGGTGGTCAAGTTACCATCCAAATGCTCGGCTCGTTCCTCTTTATTATCCTTTTCGTGCGGGTAAATGTGCAAGGATAACCTTTTTTGTCTTGGTATTTGCAGTCAAATGTAAGTGTTTTATTGCAGGCAACACGGTCCAAATCAGCAGGCTGTTTAGAAAGTTTGCGATATGAAAAAATGAGCACGCATCACGTTTTAGAATTCTTTTTGTTTTCCTCCAAATGTTTGGTTAACACATTGACAGAACACTGACACCATGTTCACGTGTTATAAACTCACTGGTCACAGCATTAGGTGTGCTCTAGGTCTCTCGTGATGAGCTCCAATACCACTCAAACGTTTCAAAATGTTTTTTATCGTACTGAAATCGCTTCCTAATGATGTGTTGCTTTTGTGTATAGATAAATAACTAGCATATTAGAAATTAGCTCAGAGTGTGCTGCAATACAGGTGTGCAAGTTGTTAGCTTAGCCAATCAGAAAGCTTGAAGAAAGCAGTGTCCCGTCCCCCCCCCCCCCCCCCCAAAAAAAAGACAGTGGCAAAAAAAGGTGACAAAACAATTAATTGACAAGTATTAATAAAGATGATATTAATAAAGATGTAATGAGTTTTTGTGAGTGGACACTGCAGTTTTGTTCTAAAGGCTTCTCAAGGTCTTCCAAAAAGTAACTTTTGGAGACCTTCACCGCAGTTTGGGTGTGGGCGAACCGGCCACCCGATGGACAAATACGACGGATGGATCTTGTTTGTTTCCATATGAAACACAACTTATATGCATTTTACTGGGGATGTACATTTTGTGTGTGAGTGTTTATGTGAAACTTCCTGTCGGTTGTTCCAATCTTTCCTGCCAGACCGTCCTGTTTACTGCCCACTAAAGCAAGAGGAGACATTGAAATCCTAATCACTAGATGGAAAACAAACACCACCCCCCCCCCCCCAAAAAAAAATGTGGTCGTGTGCATCCACTCAGGGAGGACAAAGTGATGACGGTCGTGCGGTTCCTACAACATGCCGAGGTCGCCAGTCTGCCCTGGAGGTCGCCGATCCCTTGGACCCTCCATCAGTTTGTGTTCAAAATCATGTCCAAACACACACACACGCATTGGTCATGGTCCATGACCTCTTGACCTCTACATCATGGTCCCAAATGTTTATTTTCTGATTAGCACCATTCTTAAAGACATCCATCACTGCTGTGAGTGTAGCGGGAGGCTGTTTGTGTGTGTGTGAGTGACAAGGGGATATTGAGTCCTAATATTGAGCTGTAATATAAAGCCAATGCGATGTAAAATGTTGTGTATAAAATACAGCTTCTCTGCCGCTCACGACCATTTCTGCTTCTTCTCTCGCTGCTCTGCTCCACTTGACTTCCGACCATAAACCTCGCGACCTGGTTGTCTCAGGTGCATTAATAAGAGCAGTAACGTTTGCGGTCGTGCGCGTATGTGTGTTTATGTGCGTTCGCAAGAGTGAAAATGCGAGCAAAAAAAAAAAAAAGGAGTGAACTGGGGATTTAAGGAGGGAGAATTGTACTGGACACAGATTGTAAATCACATGTGGCTTAAGTTCTCCTTGTGTGGATACGTATATTTCTTTTTGAAAAGCATCTGTGCGTCACAGGCTGCTAGTGTGACACACATAAACACACTAGTGCTGCATATGTCATTATTTTGGTCATTGGCTCCGGATGGGACTTCGATTTTTATGCATAAACTGACAGAAGAGAATTTGGGGTTTACTGTATGACATTTTTTTACTTTATTTCTGAATGAATAAAGCTTCATGTCATGCGTCATCTGACAAGAACACATTTCGCTGCATGCTTTGGCAAGACCCCGTGAATGCTTTTGCAAACTATATCTTGGCATGCGTGTTTTTCTTTCGGAAAAAAGAGCGGTGCAGAAAAAATGACTGCAAGTGACGATGGTGGGATGCACACTTCCGTATAGCAATCGATTTCGGCTCACAACCTTCACGTCTCTTCGAAGCCTGAAGAAGAATGTTGCCTTTAATCACCCCGATGATCACAAACATCCAAATTTAAAAAAAAAATGTTAAAAAGAACATTTTGGATTGGGCCAGCCAGAGTCCTGACCTGAATTAGATTTTGTGTGTGTGTGTGTGGGGGGGGGTGAGAGTCAGTCATGCATTAAGACTTGTGCCGAGAATGGATACAAGCGTGACAGAGGAGGCAAGATGGGAGCAGGAAGCATGAGGAGGAAACTTTATATTCAGTCCTGTACACGAATCGTACGCCAAAGACAGTGACTCTACTTTCCTACTTTTACCCTGATCCTTGGAATAGAATGATTGCGTTATTCCTTGGTTCATGCCCCAAAGCTTTGAGAAAATCACTTGAATTTTTGTATGTAATCCTGTCAATGCTATGTAAAGACTAGTCACTGTTTTGCACTCAATGTGGAAATGCTGGCGGGGGCACGATGGCATGATTGAAACTCTTTTCAAATGGACTAAAGGCAACGGTGGTATATGGGATAACTATCCATCCATCCATTCATTCCCACCTACGGGCAATTTAGAGTCTTCAATCAACCGAGCGTGCATGTTTTTGGGATGCGGGAGGAAACCGGAGTGCCCGGAGAAAAGTCACGCAGGCACGGGGAGCGCATGCAAACTCCACACAGGCGGGGCCGGGGATTGAACCCCGGTCCTCAGAACTGGGAGGCGGATGTGCTAACCAGTCATAACTACAATATATGAAATACAACAATAATTGGAACCCACCTTCATTGATCGGGTTTGGACAAGAGCTCTTAGATAGCCCTTAGACTTTTTGTGCCCTCCTTTCTTTTTTGTTTCTCTTGCTACTGAAATGATGCACATTTCTCCATTGTGGGACTAACAAAGGGTCATCTCATCTAATCTAATGTAGTTTTCCATCTTGACGAGACAGTTTCTTCATTTTGTTTCGCCAAGAGCCAGAAAAGTATGCGTATGAGTTTGGCGCGGAAGAACAAGGCCATCAAACACCTTCGGGATGATCGAGAACAGCGATTGGGACAGCGCCATCGGGTGCCTTGATCAAGTCCAACATGTTCTCCTGGATGAAGGGACAAAAAGGTTGTCCCAGAAGAGCAGCTGTAAACGGGAAACAACCCCCATAGTCATGAGAACTCCTTCCTAGTGCAAATCTTGTCAAAGACCACCTTCTTTGAAAATCGGAAATGTTGAACCTTTGCTCCAGAATGGAATTCATCAGGAGGCATCTTTGCACATTTGCTATTTCGGTCGACAGGTCTGGGAAAAGCGCGTTCCACTCCAGGGGTATCGCTACAAAAGCGAAAACTTTCCTGATCTGCCTCGTATCTTTAGCGTAAAACCTATTTATAACATTTATTTCCCACAGATTTCACTCATTTTTGAAGGTCTGTGACATTATTGTCTATGTGCAAAAGAAACCCAAAGAATTTGGTTTTATTTGAGAAGTTTTGACTTGATCTCGTCGAGCGCCACCAACTGAAATATGAGCGCCACGTCATTTGTCTTATCCCGTTGCTCTCTTGAGGGATTAAGAAGATTTCAACATTGTACAAAGTGTTGAGTCTAAGTGGCACATTTCTATTTGTTCTCCGCATTGAACCCAGCACAGCGAACACATACGCACGCGAGCGGCCGAAGCATTTCGGGGTATCGGCGTCTCGCTCGAGGACACGGCAGCCGTGAGTCCGGGGGATGTCGGCGGATGGTCCGGTCGGGGTCTCGAACCTCGCTCCCCCACGGTGGCAGGCGATGATCTTAAGCGTTAGGATAGATATTTTAGCACATTTTCTTCTGTACTCTTTCATGGCCGTCCAGTCAAGATAGAAAGGATGTGACGCACAAAACTATTTTAGCTGATTTAAAACAGAACTTCCTGCCAGAGAGACACATGCAGCAGAAATGTAATTCATACTAGCTCTGGATTCTCTTTGAAGTGGAAAGATCAATAATGTTGAAGTACTCAAAACATGTTTGTTCTTTCTTTCTTTTGATCACACAAAACAGACCTGATCTCTGCATTTTTTTCCTTTTGTGTGGAATGGACAACAAAGTGGAGAAAATGTGCTTTGAATTTATAGTTCGCATATACAGGGTGTTTCAAAAGTTTTTTTTGTATTGTTGATCAAAAACCATAATGTGGATGAAATGACCTGGGAACATTGGCGGTAGCATCTTTGATTTGTAATGCTCATCCATAAATGGCTGGTACACCTTGACGCGTGCGCCACTTTTCATCGTAGCGATCAAGCCACCATTTCACGCATGCCTGACCAACATCTGACCACATTTCGGGAGTCACTCGAGTTTCTAATGCGTTCTTCAAGCTTCGGGAGATGGCGAGGCCTACGTCGTATTTTGTCTCCCCTAACTGTCATCCATCCATTTTCAACACCGCTGGTGTTTTTTGGTTTGGTTTTGTTTTGTTTTTGAAACTTCGAACTCCAGCTTTAAGGCCTCCCATTTCTGTGTAACTGACCTTTTAGCAACTGTGAACGTTTTTACAGAGGTGACCTATATTAAAGTAGATGATGCGTGGGCGGGAGGCGAGGTCCGCGACAATCTGGTCGGCAGTCATTCGCCAGGCACAAACAACAAACAACAAACAACAAACAACAAACAACCATTCAATCTCACATTCACAAATTCAGCATCTTCACTGAATGGATGATTTTGAGATCTGGGAGATTCCAACATGACTCGACTGACTGTGAGGCAGACACGCACATTGCCGCCATTGTGCTCGTTTGTCATTTAGAAATGATTCGTAACGATAATACTTCGGAAGCTTGAGGCAAACGGATCAATAATTCGAGTAAAATAAGAAAAATAACCACAGGAATCAGTCGGACGGACGGCCTCACAAAATCAACATGATTCTCACACACGCACACGCACGCACACCACTTCACACTCCCTTGGACACAAGTATGCGTGCGTACACACAAGCCCCTTTCTTCGACCTCGGGCTTTTTTCCTCCTTCGCTCCTCACACACAAACACGTGTGCACAGACGCACACGACCAATGGCCGCCCACCAGCAGCCCTGAGGGAGCCCGAAGGTTCGAAAGCTCCGCACTTACACACACAGCGCACTCGTGTTACGATCGGATCGTATCGTGGATTTGAACGTCACTTTATAATCATGGCGTCTTTTCTTTCAAAGAGAAACGCCTAAAATGATGTTCGTATAAATGCTTGGAACAGAGACCTGGTTTTCAGTTGTGCGGGTTTCGTTCACGGAATGACACAATGAACGACTCCACAAAGTTGGACAAAGAAGATTATATTCTGAAGCAGGATGTGCTGATGATTGCGTAGAATTTGAGCATTTTTTCCTGAGTGATGATCCTGTGAAACGCAGGAACGCCCTTAAAGGCAACAGGCAAGTAACAATGTGTTATGTTTTCATTTGAAATGCGGGAAGATTTAGTTTTGCATTGGGATGGTGCTGGATGTTTGGATGTTTGCTGCCGAGCTCTCCATTCCCCGATGTCCTGCAATTCACACGAGTCGACTTTTTTACTTTTTTCCCTAATCGAGCCATTAGCGTACGCCCCATCCGGAGCCCAGATGCAGCGTTTTGCTCCGCATTATTTCCGCATTCAAACGCAGCATTAAAGGTCACGTGGGCCGGTCAGCCAATCGGTGTAGTGGGGTCACGTGGGTTACGTGGCCAATCGGGTGAGTACACGCCGTAACAAGGATGTGCGGGGAGCACTGGAGCAAATTTGAAGCGCAACGGCTCATTATTTAACACCGCGACGATATTGACGCACTTTTAAAACCGCATTATTGTGAATGCCGTGAGATCTCTGATGTCACTGCGGATGTCCTGACAGTTTTATTTCACGTTGCGGTATTCTCACGGAGCAGTCTTGTTTTCTGTTGTTTTTCTGCTCACTCTATTGCAAACACACAGAGGTAACACAGTATCCGAAATACTTCTTGTACTGTTGCGCCACCAGACTCTGTGTTCTTCTTTGCTTCTTTTCTAATGTCCTCCTTTGATATAGCGCCCACTAGTGTTCAGACTGTGCCGCCACATAACTGCAACGCCTTGTGTTGCAGGCTACATTTAAGTTAAATATGTGTCAAGACTTGTGCCATGTTGAGGGAACGTTTTTGTGTAGTGTTTCTGAACAATAGTCGACGAAAGAAAAGACAATTTAATCACAATTGTAAGATGAAATGGCAGTATCAAGTAGCGATACTTGTTATCACCTAAGTTTTTGCACTCAGTGTGGGAAAAAAAGAAAAGAAATCCTCCCTACTAATGAGGACAAGCGATATAGACAATAGATGGATGCCACTTGCTTCTTTCCATTCGTTTTAGTGCGTCCGTTCCGATAGCGACACATGCAGACTCAGCGCTACGATGCGGGCCGTTTACATCTCAGTGTGAAAAGTCTCAGTGGAGCGGCCAAACACGCGGACCGACCTACAAAGACGTGGGTCAGACACACCCGCATACACGTACACAACACCCCCACGCACACGGTACTGCGTGACTTCATTCCGCAAAGTCGCTGTACCGGCGGGTCCCTCAGACTCCCCGGGGACTCGCAGATTAGTCTCGGCCACTGAGCTCCTCACAAACACGCAGACACGCACATACGCGGTCAAAGTTCTGCCCCACGCTGACAACAGGCGTCCTCGTTCAGACGAGTCAATGAACAGCGATGGGCATCGTCGGTGGTGAGCTCTCATTCTGCCGCTCTCTCTCTCGCTCGCTCATACACTCACAAAGAAAGAAAAAAATGGAGGTCAGGGCTTTGGTCTCGAGAGAAGTTTACTGAAGCCGCTCAGCTTGACCTTTGGCTTCCTTCTACCAAGCGACATACAATAAAAACAGGATGTACCCGAAAAGGGCAATACGAAGTGGACCCGCTCGCGCGGATTCTTCGGCCCCATGCCCAACGCCCCGGTGCATTTAAATGCGTACGCACAGACGTACCGTATACGAAATGAAGAGATGCTCCGAGCAGCCACGACATTATTGCCACTTTCGCTCTACGATGATATTCAAAACAATGGCTGTAGCAAATATTCTGTCTTTATGCAAAGATGAACGCTTTGATTGGCAGTCAGAGTCGATGATTCATGAATGTTTGTCATTGTGGGGGTCCGATGCTGCATGATAATTAGAGCTGCTACACTGTGAATATTTGCTTCATTTGCTCGTGGAACTCAACGGGGAAATGAAAATAGTAGAGCCGGCTCATATTCGGATGACGCAAAGTCCTCAATGAGAGTATTCGATCGAGTATTGACGATCGCGATACTGTGCAAGTGGTCACAAAGATGGTCGGTGTCGTCGATATTCATTTTCGGCAATTCGGCAGATATTGGAGATTTTGCACATTCGTACGACGACGTGTCTGCTTGAGTGGCCATTTGAACTTCATCGCATTCGAAAGGTGTTGCCCAATACAATTCCGTTTTGTGAATGGGAACAAGAACTAAATAAAGGAAAATGCATTTGTTTCTTTCAAATGTTTCGAAGTAGACAAGACATTTGTATCTTCCGGAAAGCTCCCATTTGGAAAGCAGCTGTGGGACACCTGCCTGAACTTACTTTTTGTTTTTCTGAAATGAAACGTGACCTATAGCCAACGTCGGTATTTCCTTTCAGTTAGTTTGACCGCAAAAATCATTGGTGGCCGGTTCCGAGTTTACCACGAGGATCCTGAGACACCTTTTCAGCGGGTGAGTTAACAGCGCGGTAACTAAGATGAGATGCCATGGGGTCAAAGGTTAGAGCCACACTGGCTTCTGCTGGGAGATTGCTTTTCTGAAGGTCAGCGTATATATATGTGTGTGTGCGTTTGCGTGTCGGTGTCAATCTCACCTGCTGACCACGAACTTAATATCCTGTGTGGTTTGTGTGTTGCTTCTTTCTGCATGTGGCATTCTTGCGCTGTTTCACTTTCTTCCCATTTTTGTAAATCCAAGGGCTTTTTTCTTCACATGTCATCTCTTATTACCTTCTGTTATTTCTTTCTTTTCTTTTTTTTTCTCGTTCTATTTTTCCATTCTACTCTTTTCAGGTGTCTATTCAAAACATTCACGTCACTGAAAACAGATACATATTTTTGAAAAATGATGGCCTTCTTGATTGCAAAACAAAACATTTTAGTATTGATTTACCTTTATTGAATCACGGATGAACGAGCCAAGTCTGATATTCCGAATGGACTTGATATCATGCAAATGCTACAGGAGATATCCTGTTTTCCTTGCGTCCCAATTTCCCCCAAACTAACTTCCGGCTCCCGCTAGGCTAAATGGCTTTAAAGTTGCGGGATTGAGCACCTCGGCTTACTTCAGAATGCCCTTGGCGCCTTACAAATGTCAAAGTATTTTGGTGTCGAAAATTGCAGAATTGCCATCATTCTTGATTTTCTTTGCTCTATCCTTTCCCTTTTTTTTTTAAGACAAAAGCCTTGCCTTCTCCTGCCTCGGCCCCTCATGCCTCCTACGTGCCCGTAGAGCCTCAAGTGCCTGTTGTGGAGAATACCCACTAGATGACAAGAGCCTCCTAAGCCATTAAGATAAAGAGAGAATGCCTAAGTGCTGGTCCACTTTTAAAAGGATTAGCAATTTAAAGTCCTTGACAAAGAAGGGACTCTCCCTTCTCATTTTCAAAGATGACTTTTCGACCTTGAAATCTTCACATTGTTTTGGGCTTCAGTCCATTTTGCTTCAGGATTACGATTGAGGCGGTCCCCCTTGTCTCCCTGTTGGTGGCCTGAGGAGCAAAATGAAACTTCGGTTTTCAAGCTTGAAAAAGAATTCCTCATGAGGCTGACAGATTCATCTCTTATTGCACATATGAGATAAGATCAAATCGGGGGGAAAAAATCCACCTTGGTCCCAATATAATCTACAGTGCCGTGATAAAGTATTGGCCTCCTTCTCACATTCTTTGTTTTATTTGCATAGTTTCCCCACTTTAATCATTGAGATCATCAAACAGATTCATTTTTTTTTTAGGGGAAGAAAATATTCAGTTACCTGGCCCTGTGTGAAAAAGTAACTGCCCCCCGAAACCTAAGAACTGGTTGGGCCACCCTTGAAATAAAGCGAGTCTTTCACATCTCTGTGGAGACATTTTGGCCCGCTCTTCCTTGACACTGGAGGGTCTTCGAGCCTTTGCAACCTTGCTTTTGTTTTTGAAGCCATTCAGAAGTGGACTTGTCGTTGTCCTGCTTCAGAACCCAAGTGCGCTTCAGCTTGAGGTTCTCTGATTCTCTGGGATTTTCTGGTAGAGAGCAGTTCCATCAATACAGCAAGTCATCCAGGTCCTGAAGTAGCGTAGCAGCCCCAGACCATCACACTACCACCACCATGTTTGACAGTCGGTATGATGTTGTTTTTGTGAAATGCTGTATTACATTTACGCCAGATGTAACGAGACGCACACTTTCCAAAAAGTTCAACTTTCATCCCGTCAGTCCATAGAAATTTCTCTTACAATTCTTGGGAATCATGCAGATGTTTGTGTTTTGTTTTCTTTTCTTTTTTTTTTGGAGCAAAATTAAGACAAGCCGTTATGTTCTTTTTGGTCTTGGAACTCTCCCACGGATGCCATTTTTGCCAAGTCTTTTCCATATTGTTGAGTCATGAAAATGACCTTAACCGAGGCAAGGGAGGTATACAGTTCTCTATATGTTGTCCCGGGTTCCTTTGCGACTTCTTGGATGAATTGTCACTGTGCTCTTGGAGTCATTTTTGAAGGTCGGCCACTCCTGGGAATTTTCACCGCTGTTCCGTGTTTTCTCCATTTGTGGAAAATGGCTCTCACCGTGGTTTGTTGGAGTCCTAACTTTAGAAATAGTTTTGGAACCTTTTCCAGCCCGTTTGATGTCAATTACTTTATTTCTCATCTGTTGTAGAATTTCTTTGGATCGTGGCCTTTTATTGCAGCTTTTGGAGATCCTTTTGTCCATTTAAGTGAAGTATAAAAGACCCAGATGTTCTAGTACAAGTGGACACTGTAGAAAAGAGCTCTTGGTATCCAAGGGCTTAAATAATGCGAATTTCATGATATGGGGCCTCCCAGAACGCTCCTCTTGCTCCTTCACTTCTCCTTTCATTCTGCTTCCTCTCCTTTCCATGACTTTTAGCTGTGCCCCACTTGCGGCACTTTACACGACAACAACCCAGTCAAAACGGGAACCATTTTTCCTCAAATCTTTCTTTCACATCGAGGCAACAACAATCGCCATTCCAGGTGAAAATGCTGTAATACGCACGCGAGCCAATCGTTTGAAGAAGAGAAACACTCTGCATGTGCGCATGTGCTGCTGGACAAAGCAGTAAACACACACACACACACACACACACTAAAGGTATTGCAACATTGAGGCCAAAGTATGAATAAGAGATCAATATTGCAGCTATTATTATCATGTACTTAAAAGATAGCACTTTTTGTATGAACCCTCACATTTTTCATACAGCATGAGCAAAAGTATTGGAACATGTGGCTAACAGATGTGTATTGTTGACCTGGTGTGTTACATGAAATGGATTCGCCTATTCAAACAATAAATAGTGCTGAATGTTTATACTCATTTTCTGGGTTTTGTTTTGGTTTTTTTTGTGCCTGTGAAGAATACATTTAGAGTACTTTGAGGTGGAACCAGTTAAAAAAAAAAAATCTCTAAATCTGAGAGAAAAGACAACAATTTGGAATGTATCCAAAACTGAAAACAGCAACAATGATGGTAAGACTTTGCGAGCTTAAAAGAAAGACTCCCATCCTACGAGATCCTACATTCTCCTACATTCTCCTACATTCTACTACATTCTAGATCCTACTCCCATCCTACGAGATCATGCAAAAGCACTCATTAAAAGGCCAGACACAATACAATAGATGTCTTTGGATTGAAAGCAGAAATATGTTTTTCGTAGTATGTGACGACATGTCCAGCACTTTGTTGAGAGCGTGTCGGAGCACAACTCGCCATTTTCCTGGATTGCATAAGTGCGAGGGTTTTCTCTTGCGCAGGCATGCAATATTCCAGTTGGGAGGGAATATACTGGAGCACAAACTTTGCCACAATTTCCCACATTGTTGGCGCGACAACGTCAGTCAAAAGCGTGTAAAAAGAAAGTGGGATTAGCATTTCTTGCTCAACGTTCTATTCTTGTGCGACCGCCCCCAACATTTCTGACTGCCCTCCAGCCTTTCTGACTGCCTTGCTGATGACAAGACCATGTGTGGTCCCCGTTTGCAATCGGACCCCCATCGCTGTATGAATGACTTCTTCTCCTGCGTGTGTGTGTGTGCGCGTATGGCCACATACTCGGATGACTTCATGTTGTGATGGTTTTAGCATGTTTGATTTTCTATTTTTTTTTTTTTGTATATGAAACCGCAAGTGGGCTTCATAAAGTGCGGTCGCGTTCTGGAGGTGTGTGTGTGTTAATATTGTATTCGTGCATGGTGGGGTCACGAAGTGCTTACACGGTCCCTGCTGTGGGGACCCGCTCTCATTCGGGGACACAAAAGTCCCATAACGCCGACGAGACAACATATCGGTGTACGATTTAAGGCTTGTGTGTGTGGGGGGGGGGGGGGCTTGCCCATGTGGAGAACCCACACTCAATCTAGCAGTGTGACACCAACGATTAAACCCCCATCACTCAACTATACACTACCGTCACTACACATTACAATCTACATCCACACGCAGGCACGTGCACAGCCGTGCTCACGCTTCATCACATCCTTTGGACTGCACCCCTAAGCCACCTTTTCAGCACTTGCAGAGCTGTTTTAAACACGCCCTCCCTGCTGAGCAGCAAATATCTGCTATGTGTTGAAAATGGATGAGGAGCCACGGCGGACGCACAGGGAATTGGGTTTCAGCATCACTGCATGTCGTTGGTCCACATTTGTTTTCTTGGCAATTCTGCAGGAAATTGTAAAAAAAAAAAAAAAAAAACTGTACCCAGAAAATGTAAGTCACATTTTTGTAACTGCAAATTCCAGAAGAAATAAATCATTCATAAATGAAACCCTCCACAAACGTGGAAACGCCATTCTGATGTTTTCTGCAGTGAACGAAAATATACATTGGGATAACATTTCAAAGTAGGAGTAGAAGGTTTAAACTGTTTTTGTAATGTATTTTCAAATCTAAAACAAAATCAAAGCAACTCAAAATATTATTGTGTTTTGTTTTGTTTTCCATAATCTTATTAGAGTCTCGTGAGAACAGGCTCTGTCAGCAGGACGGAGCGAGGCGCACACACAAACTACAGTTGGAGCGGATCGCTCTGATCGGGACCGCTCAGCAGGGAGTCTGTCGCCACCGATGGACCCGAAAGGGGGAATCTATCCAAACACGGCTTTCACGTGCTTCGCTTTCACACAAAGTCCGGCATGGGCAGAGAAACTACATTTACGAAGACAATCTTTATAATGGTGGATTATAAATGTTTTATTTAGACAAAGTCGGATTTGATATTTGATATATTTGATTTCAGCGCCTTTACATTTAACACCTGAAACAACCTGGACGCACAGTCGTCAAAAATGCGTCTGGACAATTCACTTTTCAATGAATCGAACACAGATGTTTTTGGAATGCGGGGGGGAGAAAAGGTAAAAAGAGAGAAAAGAAAAATCCACACACAAGCGCGAGGAGAACGCAAACGCCACACAGGAGAGCCTGAGGAAGACGCTATCAAGCAATCCCGATTGGATATCAAACCGGCCCCAACTCGCAGGGGCAAGTTGACTCCCAAATCAGAACTGGCAGCCGGCGATTCGAGATACTGGCTTGTAGTCTAATGCGGATCGGCCCTCACGAAATAACACATTTCAAAGCTGCTACTTGGGTGTGTTGTAAAACAAAAACGTTCTGTGTTGTGTTGTGTTGTGCAAGAGGAGTGAGATCCAGATGAATAGCTGTTTTCCAAAACACTATCTATGACAATCCATCTGCTTGTTCAGAGCAAAATGGCAAAAATGACATCGACCCAGATCTGCCAATTGTTTTCCAACATCCTTATCTTGTTAACACACGCCATTGGTTCAATCTGAATGATGGCTGCGAATATTCTCCTTCATCCTGGTCATTTCATTCTCGGGGCATTGAATTGATTGTAACTGGGCTGCTCCGGTTGCCTCACAAGAGGTTTCGCCTCTCATCCGAGCAGGCTTCGTCCGTTCGTGCGACAAGAGCTAGTGCGGAAAAACTCAACCATTTACGCTCCAAGTGCTTTTATCTTGTTTTGGAAAAGAGCCGGTTCAATATTTTCTCGCTCGCCGTGCGTGTAAATGAAACTAGCTGACAAATCTTTACCGATATCAAAGCCAACCATCTGCTCGACCGGCGTTGCATTAGGCCTGCAGGTGCTCCGCGTCACGAAGGGATTTATACACTGAACGCTGTCGACATTAATCCCAGCCTCAGAAACACAATAATGCTTCACCAGGACGTGTCAGTCAGTCTTCAGGGAGAAGCTTTAGCGGGATCTTTACATCCCGCGTGCCGAATCAAAGATCACCGTAGCTGATTTACGAGCACGGAGAGGCAGAAAAGTCATGTTTGGACACATGAACATTTGCTTCCAGGGGATGTTGGCCGCTCAAGTCTGATTTCGATCTCGTCGTAGAAGCTCACATTGTAATTTACTGTATCGGAACTTAGGGACAGAAATCAAAATGCTTTTTTTTTTTCATCAATACACACCTGTTCCCTAAGTCCGCCGCTTTTTGCTTGTACGTTGCGGAATGGTGGAAGGTTTTGTTGGTGGGAACAGAAATGAGCAGTGCTGAGGTGATAAATGTTGTTTTGACACGTGCGGGTCCGCAGGCCTGAAGGTAACAGCTTACCACAAGACAAGGGGGGCAGTTTCGAGTCGGGGGCGGGGTCAAATATGAGTCCTTAGCGACATCGCTGGAATCCAAATTTACGGCCCAGTGAGGCTCCACTTTTGGAGCGTTTTAGAAGGTTAACGTACTGTTGACGGGTATTTTGTTCGATCGTGTGTGGCGATCCTAACAGATGTGTGCTACGATGTCGACGGACGGACGGACAGACAGACAGACAGATAGAGAAATAGAAGCTATCAGATGCTTTTAAGCAAATGTTGTTTCATTTATGACCCGGTTTGTGTTGGCGGTTGACACACACACACACACACACACACAATATGGAACCAATTACTCCACTGACTTTACCTGCAGGCTGCAAGCAACACTCACCGAGTTGGCTCCTTCGGCGTAATCAACACCAACTCTATGTGTGTGTTTTCACACGTGTGCGTGTGTGTGTGTGCGGATTGATTGGTAAAGTGTTGTGACCGAAACGTGTGGTTCATGGATGGCAGCTATAAATTGTGCAGTCAGCGCGCGACAGTAAAATGATGTCTACAAGCGTGCAACTGCGTGAAGTCACAGCAAGTTTCTGTAAATAAAGTGATACGGCGTCATGCCATGGGGGGTTTTGCCTGCACTTCAACAGAGCTCAATTCTGAAGACGTGCCTAGCTTCAAAGTATGCTGCAACCGCTTAGGTAGGTCCGACGCAACCCGTTTTGGCACGCTGGTCAACCTCCGCATATCAAAACACATTTTCGAACTGTCGCTAGGCAACAAGACAACCGCTGAATAATAAAACTGCAGAAAATTGTAATCCAACTAATCATCCCTTGATGATGCATTGCGGAGGTGTAGCGTTTACAGAAAAAAATGTTTGAAGATAATTGCTGAAAGCAACGTGCAAAGACAGAACTATATAGGACTGAATTGTGGCCAAATGTTTTTCACAACGTCAGTTTTCCTGATTTTTTTCCGCCGTGGCTAAAATGCTGCCCGGTGACATGCGCCCCCCCCGCACCCACGATATAAGAACTTGAACAGTGGTTTTCTGTAGCTATCCAACGCAATTGCAAGCGACTTAGCCATTATTCCATTATTCCAAGGCTCGAGCTGGCCCGCACCTCTCGGCACGGCACGGGAAGCCGGCGACCACCCGGCGAGATGTGTTCCAGCCACACCGGAGTCTTATATATTTTGGCAGCTCAAACAAGCAGGGATGTGCAGTAGACATAAGATAGATGCTCCATGAAGTAGCATCATTTTGTTTTAGGTCCTAGAAGTGGCGTTTGATTGACGGTGTGGTTTTAGCGTGTTCAGCGGGCACGGACTTTTGCAGCCTCATTCTATTACACTTTCGATAGTTTCATCGGCATCGTTCAAATCATTCCAATTTGGCAGGATTTGTTTTCGCAACACTCTTCTCTGTGCTGTGACAAATGTAGACACACTCAGACATACTTTTCGCTTCTTGTCACTCCTTGTGTTTAAAGGCTGCTGCTGATTAAAAGAAAATGGAAACGATGACGATGTGACGCAATGTTTTCCACGCCGAAAAACTGCTGGATCCCGTCCGTGCAGCAGTTTGCGATAATCCCTTTGAAGGACAACACAAATAGTCTCTAATCAAATTAGAGGGAGTGCTGCGAGGTCTGCTTCCCTAATGGCCACCGCTTTTGGACCCTTGCACGTTGCCTTCCAGGCAGACAACTGCCAGCGACATTCAACCCAAAAGGTCCAAACGTCAGCAGTGAGGAGGAGACTCAAAGACGCCTGCTTATTAGGCTGAGTGGCAAAGAATAGGCCAACAAAAAGGAAACTTTCGAGAACACAGACAGTACGAGACGTGACGTTTTGCTTCTCTCCGTAAAAAGTCCCCTCTACAAATCCCACAAACAAAGTGCTTCTCAAAAAATTGGAACCATACACTTATATAAAATGTAAAAGATTAAGATTTATGGACAACCATGACCCAGTTCTATAAAAAAAAAAACATGGTTTCTTTTCTGTCATTTGTCAACACACTTTTTATCTTCAGACGTTTTGTTCCTGTATTGTTTGTCTCTATATTTTTGTTTTATCTCCACACTTGTTGCTGTCTTGGATTTGTGTGTGTCTGTCTGTCTGTCAGTCTGTCTGTATTGTGTGTTATTTCCACATGTCACTGTCTTGTCTTGTCTTAAAATGGATTATTTGGGTGACACAATGCGTTTCTAAAGTTGGACCGACCCAACGAGTGCTTAAGTTAGACCATGAGTTGAAAGCGACCTTGCCGTTGGGTCCAACGCGACCCAGGCGTTGGGTCGAACGCCACCCAGCCGTTGGGTCGAACGCGACCCTGCCGTTGGGTCGATTGTCACCCTGCCGTTGGGTCAAATGTGAAACAAAAAGTGGTGCAAAAAAATAATAAATAATTAATCCCACTGTATTTTGGCCCCACGTTGATGTTAATGCATCATACATAACCAAACTGTTTCTTCTGGAAAAGTATTTTCTAGTTAGCATTACTAACATCCAACCATCCATCTTCTGAAGCGCTTATCCTGACTCGGGTCGTGGATGTGCTGACTTTGGGCAAGAGGCGAGGTACACCCTGATTTGCTTGCCAGCCATTCGCATTGAACTTTTCCACCAAAAATAAATGTAGTCTTATATGAATGTTTAAAGCTGGAGTAACTAGACTCTTGTACTTACTGTGCCACTTCACCAAATAGGAAGCAGTCAGTAGGTGGCTCCAAGTCGCAGCTGAATGAAATAAGTGCAATCAAACTAAAATGGTGACTTCAAGAAGGCGGGTATTCGAAACCGATGGTGGTGTACCTGTAACCCAATGTAGCCGATCAATCTCAGAAGCATCAGTTTATACCAAAAGCTGGGTTGTGAAATCAATGCATTTGTGGGCAGGACATCTCTTACCCAACAGATGGGTTCATCATTTGCTCCAATTTTGATCCAGTGTTTGTTCAAATTGACCAAACTAAGCCAAACCAACAGTTGAGTTACAATTTTTTTTTTTGGTGTGTGTGTATTGCAAAAGGCTGTGATATCGTTGCAGTTAGTGTACAATATTATTTCATTGAACAATAGACCCAGTGGGCCTGTCGTGTGTGGTCGAATGAACCAAAATTCAAGCCTTGCCATGCATGCAATATTATGTCCACGTGTGTGTGTTCGTGTGGATTTGTACTGACAGGAATCGTAATACATCCAGCAACACCCTGACCTGTCTTTGACGTCCCGACCGTCTGCACTTTGTCCCTCAGCAAGTGTGCGTGTGTTTGTGTGCATATAAAGAGAGACAGACCGTGCAAATGCCGAGTCGTAAATAAAATGTCACAGTTGTATGTTCGTAACGTGCGTGTGACCTGAAAAGGGGAGTGCTACACAGAAACACATGTTCACCGTGAGATAAACCCAGTCGTAAACTAGCGGAGTGACGAATGTGGGAGAGTTAATGAAGGACATGAGAATTCCACGAAGCAACCAGCACCTCGTGCGATGTAACTAACCTATGGTTCATTTAAGATCAATCAGATTGCCAGCCAATCACAGGGCAAAACGTGTAGAAATAAAGGAACTACTTACTGCTAATAATAAAACCCAAACTAATGATGCAGCAGCACAGCCTCGTATGCCGTACGTCGCAGGGGTGTAACAATTCATTCACTGCATCAGTGTCGCGATTTGTAGTCCTTCGATCCAATCGCATCCGTCTGCGCTCGGCAACTTCGCCTTTCAGACGGAAACGTGTTGATTTTCAATTATTCAAAAGCTTTGATAAATCAATGTAGCAATACTCGGAAATAACGCATTTGATTTCCGCACGGCAGACTTTCTATGGCTATGGCTGTGTATATTTCCAAGGAACAGGCTTTATTTTTCACTTCTACCTTCTACCTTCTTCTTGAAAATGTTCATATTTTCTCGTTCTCTTTTATTCCTCGTATCCTATCGATAGACCCCATCTACACATTCCTCTATGTAGTGCCCCTAGTGGTTGGCCTGGGACACCACAGGTGTGTGTGTGTGTGTGTGTGTGTTTAGCACTTTTAATGATAAAGACGTCGGCCTGTTGAACGGCAGATGAGAAGACGGCGAGCGAGAAATTGTCAATATGGATGCGCGTGTGTGACTCGCCTCGCCGTGCACGTTGAAGACTTTCGAGCTTGCTAGCTTAGTTTAGCGCACTAGCTGCTAACGTAGAGAAGCGTTTGCGACTAACACATTGCTCGGCACAGATCAAAGTGTTGGGAATGGGATCGTCGTGTGACGATGTGTACAGCGGAAATGCGTTGTTGAATGTGCGACCAACCGCGGCCGTCGAAGAAATATTCGTAGCTTTTAAAAGTACGGTAAGAGTACAAGGAGGAACGTTGTCAGACAAAAGAGGAGACTAATGGACGCAGTTAACAAAGCCTCACGTTGTGTTTCCAAGAGCAAGTTTGTGCACAAAACAAATGGCAATCAAAGCATATAGTCTCTAGAAAATATGTATCTGAGGAGTATTTGAGCTGCTCCCTCTCATCAGCTCTCGTCAAATGACAGAGGTTCCAAAGGGCGTGGGGGCTGGGTGACCCCTGGCCCAAGCTACCGGCACAATAGTAACAGCCTGTTGCTATGCACCCTCCGAGTCCCACGGATCCCGGGAAGGTGGAGGAATGTGCCGTTGGAACGGTCAGCCGGAGTCAACCAGGGAAGGGATGGATGAAATGACAGCAGGAACCCACACACGCGTGTGTTTGAGGCAATAAAGAGGAGATTCATTTCCTGTAGACTCGCACTAACCTTGCCTTGCACTTTCCACTCAAAGATTGGATTGTGTCATTTGTTTCGCGTTGATTGATTCGAGCAATTTGCTTTGCATCATCTTACTAATGATGAAGGATCTCCCAAATCAATTTGGTTGCATCTTTTTTTTTTTGCTTTGAAATGGCAAACAAAATGTTTGTG
The DNA here is from genome assembly GCF_024500385.1 of Phyllopteryx taeniolatus. Lineage (NCBI taxonomy): Eukaryota > Metazoa > Chordata > Actinopteri > Syngnathiformes > Syngnathidae > Phyllopteryx > Phyllopteryx taeniolatus. Next base: position 5,850,784 of record NC_084502.1, read on the forward strand.
TCGACTCGCGGATTCATGACGCAGCTGCCATCAGTGACGATGAATCAACCTGTCCCAGAAGAACTTATGACATTCCATCCAGCCAGTTTCACAAGATTTTAGTCTTTCTCCACTTGGGTAAAGGTTGATCTTTGTCTCATCAGTCCATAAAACTTTGTCCATCAAATATTTTTTTAGGCTTGTCTCTGCACTATGAAGCCCATTTTTAAAGCAAACATAAAGAACTGTTCCAGTGCTTTTTACCAACATAAAACTTTTGACATCTTATCATCAATCGTCTCGGAATTATTGGATGCCGATCAAAACTGAAGGCTGGTATGATAAGACTCGAGTAGACCTTGAGCCTGTCACACCAGGGTACGCTCATGTTCTCCGAAAAGAAGACAAAGAAAAAAAAAGACCAAACTGCACTGCTCCCATTGACAAGAAAATAATCAGATCCATGTCACGTCGGGGAAAAAAAGAAAACCAAAAATCGTAATGACCTGCAGTGCGAACGTAGCCTCGGAACCCACAAAACAACACCTCCATTTGATACATGCCGCCATCGGGTGCAATGGGCTCGGTCTGTGAAGGCTGCAGCGTTGAGGTGAGGCGCACCTGAAACCAAGTGTGCTGAAGGGTTTTTCAGTCAGGGTGGAAATATTAGCGGCATGGCTTGTGTTTGCGTCACACGACTCTCCCAGCACGCTGGTGCACTGTGTTGCGTCTGACAGTGTCAATCAGGCACAACGCACACAGCTGCCAAAGTGGCTTAGCTAAGCCAAAACATTCAAGTAAGAGGAGACGTACAAGGACAACGTGGAAGCACTGTTTTCCCCACACCTTTAGGTTAAAGATCATTGACATATTTTGAAAAACACTTCAACGCACGGCTGTTTTTCATTTCAACATTTGAACCTGTTTACACCAAGGTATTATTGACTCTTACAGGTGTGAACACACTTAAGGCCCACTGAGATCTGATTGCACGGACCACACGTCGCGGTGGTCTCGCTCGCTTGTGACGACAACAGTGTGGGGCCTTTTTGAAAGAACTACAGCGCGGTTTCGAAGGGGCCCAACTTGAAGAGCAAATTGTCTGATGTGGTGGGACGGAGTTGACGTGGTACTTTGAAGCCTGCGTAAGGTAATGTTGCGCACAACTTTGAACGCTATTTTGGCTTAAGTGGGCTACACATTTAGGCCAAAGTTGAGCATTTTCCCTCCCTTGCGATCAAAGTCAACAAAGGCTCGATTCTCAGGTGCTTCTGAAAGATATTGCTGAGATATTATCCTCTGTTGTGCGTTGTATTCAGAGGAATCTTCCCACCCCGATCTGCTCGGAAGACGCAGGCCGATTATCATAAATGTTAAACATGCTCGTTATTTCTAAGTTGCGAATCCTTATGCGTGCGGTTAACAAAGAGTTCGGCTGAGGCACGGACTGCGTGATCGCGACGTGAAACAGAACGAGAGCCGATTAGCGGGCGAGCCGAAGCTCGCGCCGCCGTTGCTGGACAATACAAATGACAAGGGTGTGAAACCGCAGTCGGTGACGGTTTCTGGCATGTTCAGTATGTGTGGCCGCAAAGGGTGGCATAGCTGGATTGACTTTATAGAAGAGAAAATATAAGGTCCACTCCAGTTTGTTTTTCATTGGCACAGGGCCCCATTCAAGCTAGTACCGCCATCGCTAAGAGTTAGCCTCAATTCATGTATTTCTTTTACTTCTTCTACGACTGCTACATGCCTCTCACAGGTACTACGACAGACATTGTTACGTGCGTTGGTCATCTCGAGTACACCACACACTGCAAGCAAAATAAGTACGCATATGGCAATTATTTCCTCATCTTGCGTGGGGTCTCTTACATCTCTAGAAAAAAAAGGTTAATAAGTACGTAATAAGCAAATCGGTACATGTGCAGCCAACTTTAATAACAGTTTCAAAATCATTTTCAGTTTTGTCTTTGTATATAACACGTACAAAGTCAACTCACATGCACGCACACACACACGTCGTTCTCAGATCCAAACCGTTCTTTTACTGCTACGGCAGCACAAGCCCAAGTGAGTATGAAAGGGGCTCGGAATGTGTTGTCAATTAGCGGCGTCCCATCAATGCGTGCGGGGAATAAAGCAGGAATCACGATGGGCTGAACGCATCAAACAGGTTTGTTGTTTGGTTTGCAGGAGGCCTCTGATGTGGACGCAGAACTAAATGTTTAATCATGGGCGTTTTTCCAGCCTCCTCCATGATTTGGTCAAGAATGACCACAAAAAAAGAGAAGAGGCCCTCAGTGTTGCTTGTTTCATTGTCCCAAATGTTTCCATTCAGCTGTGGGCTCTCGCAGTTCCCTTTGCTCCCTCTTTCATTCACGTCCATCCTTCACGCTTGCAATTCATTACCGGCTCACGCGCACACGCACACATCCACGCACATGCAAAGCTGCACATGCAGTCGCTTGTGAGAGAGGTTACACAAACATGCCTTTCAATATCAGCGTTTGATGACGTGTCAATGGGCTTGTTTGCAACTTATGTGATACCGCCACACACGCGTTGTTTTAAGTACGCAGCTTTCATTTAGTCGGCAACTGAGACAAGGACTTTACCAAGAAATGTAGGATTTGAGTCGATGTTTTCAAAAGTTTTTGGTTTTTTTATTCTTATTATTATTCTTATAGCGGCACGGTGGATGACCGGTTAGAGCGTCTGCCTCCCAGTTCTGAGGACCGGGGTTCAATCCCCGGCCCCGCCTGTGTGGAGTTTGCATGTTCTCCCCGTGCCTGCCTGCGTGGCTTTTCTCCGGGCACGCCGCTTTCCTCCCACATCCCAAAAACACGCAAGACTCTAAATTGCCCGTCGGTGCGAATGTGAGTGCCAATGGTTGTTTGTTTCTATGTGCCCTGCGATTGGCTGGCATCCGGTTCGGGGCGTACCCCGCCTCCTGCCCGAAGATAGCTGGGATAGGTTCCGGCACTCCCGCCACCCTTGGGAGGAAAAGCGGCTCCGAAAATGGATGGATGGATGGATATTATTATTATTATTATTATTATTGCATATTTTTTATTCATATTTATTTGTTTATGTTTATTGGTGTATTGGTGTTTCACTGCAGAGTGAAACCTCATGTACAGACAATGTTTCAAGTAACATTTGAAGTGTCTAAACTGTCATGAGAGGCATATTTTGGTAACATTTTGAATTGTATGATCCCAGGGGCATTTGAATTTCCTGTCATATCTCCATCCAAATCAAATAAAACATATGACAACTGACCCCATCTTGAAATATGAATCTACAAATCTTGGACTCCATTTTTCTGTTCCAGGAATTTGTGTGGGGTGTGTACTGGATGTGCTTTGGCCACTGCAGCTGCGTTCACTCACCTTTTTTATGTCTCCCCATTTACAAGACTTCCGCTTTGGTCTACAAAAAAATGGCCCCAGCACAAAGGGAACTAAATCATGTGCGACAGGTGAGCGCCTTACATTACATTACATTAGGCTACGCTGATGTAGCGTGCCTGACTAAAGAGAATTAGACAGACAGCGCAGAGGGGGATGAAATAAATCAAGACCGCTTCAAACCGTGTGCTGTTCCACGACGTGTGCGTGCAATATTCCTTACTTAGCATTTCCCACTTAGATGAGTATATTTGGTGAGAGCGCCATTCGCTACGCTTACATAGCGTGACATTGTAGTGTGTTGACATAGTGTCATTCACAAAAAGAGAAAAGTCACACGGGAAACAAAAGTAAACAAAAATGGAGGCCATCCAGCATTTGGGGTTATTTCTTCTTGATATGCGTCCCGATGACACGAAGACAAGCTTCTGCCGACTTCGTCAACAGTGACTAGTTTCTGAAATCATTCATATTCAAACGCTAAATAGCATTGCGTAACGGCACGACATATCAGCAAAATATGTACGTATTTATAAATATCTCCGGCCGAACGAAGAGGAGGGTCGCTCTTGGAAATGGGAACTAAATTACATTACGATGTCAATCACTGGCGTTAGTTAATTAGTTAGTATGGGGAATTTGTGCTGCTTCCTGTCATTGTGGATCAATATTTAAGTTTTACGTCTCTTCGTACCTCTGCAAGTTTGCTAAGATTGCTTGGTTATGGGCTTTATGTTTATGCTTTATTAGTCTTAGTCTGAGCCAGTTCACAGCTGGTACACACCCTGGAAATATAGATCTGGAGCAGCAGATTCACAATTTTGACAGACTAGTCTGCTCACATCCTATTCATTTTGTCAACGGGGGGGGGCCAAGCCCAGTGTTATGGGGGGACTGCCCCCCCCCCCACCCCCACCCCACGTAGAACCGCCACTGTACTTATCGTGTTCAGGGTCAAGGGGACTCGGAGCCTGCCCCAGGTGAATTTGGGCCAAAGGCAGACCACAGGTGGACTAGTTGTCAAGCAAGTGCAAGGCACAATCACTGAGCGGGAATTGAACCCACCGAGCCTGCGAATGAAAAACATTCCTTCTCTTTCCTCGTGTCGTGGCCTTGCACACTGGAAGGGCGCAAACAGCTTCATGGCGCAATGTTCAGAAGAACGAAACCTTGTCGGTTGAGACCGTCGTCAACCAACGACCCCCTGGAAAGAATCTTCAAGCATTACTTACAAATATCGTCTGTTTCATGAGGGCAACAGTTTTGACATTCGAACAGATTATTCCTATTTCCAGTCTTCTGGAGCAGATTGTATCATCAGCGATTCTGCTCCAATGGCTTTTTCATGACTTGATTTATTACGACTACCACTACCTTACTGTGAGGTACCAAATATGCTAGGAAACGCTTTAGAGATTCTAGTGTCACCTCCGCACCATCGCATAGCACGACTGTGTGTGTGTGGCTTTTACAAAAAAAACGTGGGCCATAGCAGGGAAATAACAGAAAGAAACTCCCTGTAGGAATGTAGAAATGTCAAAGCTCTTCAATCTCCCTCTGCCACGTATCAGCCCTCGCGAGGTCCTCGTGCACACGCAAGACGCGAACGAAAAGACGTACACGACCTCTGCCGACCTCTGCTGTGTTTCATCCCCAAAAATGCATGCATGGCGGAATGTCCGTTCAGCGTGTGCGGTGTCCCTGCAACGACAGACACATGGTCAGCACCTGTCCACTGTCTTCTATGAACCGTGCAGCCCGCTGGACCCGCATTACACTTCTGCTGCGTACTGCCCCCTTTGCACGTCGTACCTTCAGAACTTTAAAGATTGTTTCGATTTCCAGAAAGGGAGAAAAATATTCATCAGAAGCTGACATGTTTGTGTCTTTGTGACATCAACATGCACAAATTGCTCTCATTTGGGAACTCAAATGTCTTATCACCATTACCACTGGATATGTGGACTTTGGACTTTTACATTCTTGTTGAGGAAATGAAATGAATGCAATTGTTACATTTTGGGTTAGGGTTAGGTGGGTTATACTTCACCCAATAAGTATACCCACACCTGCTCGGCGCCTCTCACCGTGGGCAACTCGGTGACCCGCGTCCGGGTAAGGGAAAACTAGAACCATTTGTTTCTTTCTTCATAGGGGTTTTGTTTTCTTTTCATACAGATCAGCGATCTCTCTGAATCCTTGTGTTCTTTAACAATGTATTTGTCGATCTGGTAAAGCCACAAATCAAGTCAGTTAGTTCGCACACTAAGTGGTGCGGTTACAAAGATTGACATGTAAGAGAGTCCATAATAATTGCATTAACAGCCACACTGTGCGAATCTGAAGACTATATGCCGACTGAGATTGTGAATCCAGGAGGATTTTTTAAATCGGATTTGGGAGATCTCTAAAAGTCAACGTCTGTGGAAAAAAAAAACATTTGATTGATGGTTAAGCTCCACTGTGTTGACAGAACAAGTGGAGGACAAAAACGAAATCAATAAATGAATACGGAAAGTTAGAATGTGGATATAAAGCGCTGTCATCGACCAATACTGATATCCAAATAATTTGCTTATGATCTAAGAGTCTTCAGACATCCAAAGATTTTCCTCAAGAGTTTCCCCAAAAAGGTAACAGGCCATTTGCAATAACGATGACAACTGACAGCCACAAATGAGAAGAGGCTGGCAAGAAAGGGGCAATGAAGATCCAAAAGTTGATTCGGACTTGTATAGAATTTCATTGCAGATGGAAACATATTTCATCGAAGTATACGCAACTATTTGTGCAATTAAACCAATTCATCACACCTTTGAAAGCAATTAATGTTGATGAAAGTCGCACAATTTTCGGTTAGGCAGACACTTTTCTTCATCCAGAAGGAAAATCTGGATGAAATCATTCAGGAATTTCGGAGGCTCGGCAGTTGGGCGAGGGTGCATTCCCAAAATGAAAAGCAGCAATCTTCCTGGTGGGCCGGCACAGAACTCCAAGTTAGCGCAGCCATGTCCAAATCTGGCGACCCGGCAGTTGCTGGTTTCTGCTGGAAACCGCTTGGGTGTACTGGTCTGAGGTCTGGAACAAGGCAGTCCGTTTCCTCCAAACAGTGAAAAATGTATTTCTCTGTCTGCTACTGCCAGTCTAAGTCATGGTGCTTCACATCAAGGCTAGCATTGAACTTTTTTTGCCAGGTTCAATTGCACACTCTGTTTTCACGAAGGTTTTCCCAAAATAATTCTTGGCATATGTTCGTGGTTAGATTGCCACAAATGCCTTTCGGTCATGGACTTGGGCGATGGACGAATATGAATCACTTCCTACTTTTGATACATTGGGTTTGAAGTCAATTGACAAAAACCAAAATTGAATTTGGAATATATTTACACTTGTGCATTTATAACAACAATTCTCAACATAGCAACCCATTATGTTTTATAATTTCAATATTTGATATACCCGCTGTGTATTCATCCAAAAGATGCTTGATGGGATTGACTGTGGTCAGAATCAGAATCAGAATCAGAATCATCTTTATTTTGCCCAGTGTGTCCAAAAAACACACAAGGAATTTGTCTCCGGTAGTCGGAGCCGCTCGAATACGGCAACAGGCGGTCAATTGACACAGAACCCTTTGGAAACAGAAAGACATTTGACCAAAAAAACAGTCACTGAGCAATAAAGGGTTGCTAGTTGTCTGGTAATGCCGGATAATGCCGGTAATGTTACCTATGAGCATGCATTTCTGTATATGTATTGGCGAGTATCATTACAAGAACTGTGAAATGACTTCCTAGAAGTTTTGCACCATTTGGAGCAACACCAGTAGCTCATCTGAAAGAACTTGGGTTTTCGGGCTAGTCTGCTTCCTGGTTAGGTACTCTTGAGCAAGGCATCGCCCTCGAGCCCTGCACTGTTTGCGCAGGCTTTTCACTCCGACATCTCGCACGTGTGTGAGATCGGGTATGCGTTGTATCAATAGCGGCGTTCCTCCAATCTCTATGGTAGTTCATCCCAAAGGTGCGTGAGAGCTTTGTTGTTTAACGCAAATTTATCCAAGCCTGCCTTTATGGATCACGCTGGAACAGAAATTGTTCCCACGATCTCGGAAGCATGTCGGACTGATTATTAGGTGTGATGTTAAGAGCTGTGTGCTAATCTTTCTTCCACCTCGTAACGCCCCAAACCTCGGTCAGTGTCGACACACTTGATTTTGTTTAAGAATTCAAGTGCACGCGTGACTAAAAGTTTCCCCTCTGCCGAAGAGACTTCACTGGACAACTTCACGGACGAGTTGCTGACAACACGAAGATTATCAGGAAGTCAAAGCTCACCAATCGCTGTGAAATATCGTGTATTTTGGCACTTTACACCTCATGCCTTGACACCGAGGTGAACGAAGGTTTTAACGGCTTAAGAATGATGGACGAGCTGGGATTCAAAAGGGCGAGATTGCCCCTCGAGCGGAGCTCTTTCAGTCGTCTTTTCACTCCTCCGTCTAAATCCATCAAAATAAAAAAGCTCATCTGCGCTGGACGAGCTGAGACAAGATGATGTGTGCTTAAGATTTGCAATTAGCACCTATTTACAAGTTTCTAGGAACTTTACCCAAAAGAATCCTCAATCACAACTGTTTTGGGGGCAAACAAGCACGTTATGTTCTTAATCTCTAAAGTCAACGGTTTTTTTTTTGAAAGTAAAAAAAAAAAGGGAAAAATAGATCATCTATAATCTCAAAAGCCGAGATGCATCAGGTCCCCTTGCCGCTGCAGCTCAGGGGGAAAATGACGATATTGGAAGGTGCCCCAGGCTGGAAACATTTTGGGCCGGCTACCATTAAGGTGGAGCTCATTTGCCTTTCTTGTTCTGCATTTCCCCCCAAAAGCAACAGGTGTCAAATCCAAATTGCGCCGTATTCTGGGAAGAGGCGATTCCGTTTTTTGTTGAAATACCTTCACAATATTGCTCCTCGCGTCTTTTGTTCTTTCAGCAATCTCATTTGCTCTCACGTCATTCAGCTCGGCTTTTGTTCCTCCCGTGCCCACAAATAGCCCCTTCCAACCCCCCAAAATCGGCCGTCAGCATGCGAGGACCGCATGCTTTATCCTCAACAAAGTGGAATGCTGTGTCTTTCCGTGCATGTGTGTGTGGTAGAGTGATGCAGAAGATAGGAATATTACGAAACAAAGACCTTCACAAGGATCGTGGACTTGACATTCCACAGACACTCGTGTGCGTGTGTGTGTGTGTGTGTGTGTGTGTGTGTGGGGAATCATGTCCGAAGAGAAAGGCTGCGTTGTAAAAGCACAGCAGGTAAAGAGTTCTGCCTCCAATGTCACCAAGATGAAATTCCACTCCACTTGTAACCGCCTCGCCGCAGATAATACAAGAGGGGACGGCGCCCGAGCTCGGTCTCACGGGTCCGCCGGCAGGATAACGATCCAAAGCGCACAGCTAAAAACCACTCAAGAACGGCTAAGAATAAAACCTCGGACTATTTTGAAGTGGCCTTCGACGAGACCTTACCTAAATGCAAATGAGCTGAAAACTTTGGCCCGAAATTCCACAAGTTTCACCGGCAGTAACAACAATTCTTTGGATTGCATCCAAAGATGGACTAACAAAATACAAAGTATACTCATGTATCATGTCCAGGCCAGTTTAATGAGTTCAACCACAAAAATAAAGCAACACCTCCATCTTTATGATGACTTTTGTCACTTAGGGCATATTTCATTCCCAAAAACCTTGTGGGTTTTCTTTCTTTCTTGAACAACAATTCACCCAAGCGCTGCACGAAGATGCTGAGTTTTGGTAACTGTTGACCCGAAAACTCAAATTGACGAACGACTGTGTGGAGAAACGGAAAGAGGCAAAAAGTGGAGAGCAATTCTTTTTGAAATACACTGCCTGCGTCCCAGGTGACATTATTGCCAGTCCACTTGACTTGCCACTTGCCAGGTGCCATCACAGTCCAAACAGCGGTGGCCTGCTTATTGGACTCACACAAACACATTCAATACGTTGAAATGTTCCAGAGCCCACATTTAATACCATCCATCCATCCATTCTCTGTCGCGCTTCTCCTCACGCGGGAGCCTATCCCGGCTGTCATCGGGCAGGAGGCGGGCGGGGTACGCCCTGAACCGCTCGCCAGCCAATCGCAGGGCGCATACAAACAAACAACCATTCGCGCTCCGTCAGTCAGTCGGTCACAGTTTTAGAGTCTCCACTGAATGCACCTTTTTGGGATGTGCCCGGAGAAAAGCCGATCCTATCGGGCCTTTTTGGCCCGTGGGACTCCCGAGGCAGCCGACGGGTACCGGCTGGCCAAGCGGACTGCAGCTTTTGAAAAAAACATCTCAGCCTATATCTGTGGCTGAGATGTGTGTTGTATTTCCAGGTGTCCAAAAGGGGCTTTGAATGTCTCAAAGGTTCCGGTGGAAGAACGTAACCTCTGAACTGCCAACTTTTACTCTCATCCAACTGGACGCACGCTTCCTTGACTTAGTTGCAGGTTGCCACGATGACGCACGAGCGTGTCCCTCCTGACCTTTGACCTCTCCAGCGGAAGAACGTAAGTTCGGCCGTCCGTCTGAGAGGTCACATCCGTACAGTCGTCTTCTTCTACCACCCTTTTGAGTCTTTTTTTTTTTCTTTTTTCAGTTTTCTCCAACAACACTTGACATGCGGACTAGAAAGTATTACACAGTATTACATTTTGCTTTGCGCTTTTGGTGGATCATTTAAGTTATGGCTTTAATTTCATCAATACGAGGACGATTCCGATAGACATTGACTATTTTATTTGAAAGTAAGCTTTTTCAGAGCTCAAAATGTTTTGGTTTCACGCAGAAGTCAAATTCTGTGATTATCTGGGGAGGCCCAAAGCAGGATTTGAACCCCCAACGCCAGAACTGCGAGGCATATGCTAACCACTCATTCTTGTTTCATATTTTCACGTGTGTGTCGATTGTCATCCGTTGCCTTGGTTCACCCTTTGAGGATTAACCCATTGGGGAAAGAAGCTAAACACTCGTACCCGCTCGAAAAACAAGAAAGCACCAAGAGTTGTGTACTTCTGTCATATTTCACGGAGCTCAGAATCGGATGATTTTCATTCTTCATGTACAGATGATCTTTCATCTTTCAGAGCTGTCACGCCTTATCGAACAGAATATTTCTTAATCATGAGGTTTTAACCTGTGCTGGGTTTTTTGAAGCTGAAAATACAATTGTGTCGAGCTGGTTGACAAGAACATTTGGGTTTCAATCACTGCTTTTTCGACATATATTTTGAGTCTTCATTTCAAACGCAGTTTATGCTGTATATGTATTTCGAGATGTTGTGTTCCACACGTATGTGGAAGTAACGAATTGAATATTGGTAGAGCGGAAACCGTTGCGGGAGCGGGGGATTAACTACCGTCAAGTGAGCGGACTCGCTCCCGTGTTGTCCATCGTGTAAAGGGATGATTTGCTTGAAAGCTCTTTTTGGGACAGCGTTGTTACGTTACGTTACGTTACGTTTTTGGAACAAGCCAGGGTGTGAAAAATAGCCTAACCCACGACTTAACACTCATGGACTCATCCATTCCACTCTTGTGAAAAGACAGTCTAAGTGGGGGAAACATTATCACTGTGTGTGCGCACGTGTGTGTGTGTGTCAAAATGATGGATGAGTGTTTGCATGTGCGCCAGTGCCTGCACAATGCCAAATGTGCGCCCGTTTGCTAGCCAAGGTAAGGCGTGCCACCAATATGCGAATACGCAACACACCGGGAAATTGTGACATCATACCATGACACGCAATCACGGCGACATCATCCCATGACGCGCAATCACGGCGACATCATCCCATGACGCGCAATCACGGCGACATCATCCCATGACGCGCAATCACGGCGACATCATCCCATGACGCGCAATCACGGCGACATCATCCCAAGACGCGCAATCACGGCGACATCATCCCAAAACGCGCAATCACGGCGACATCATCCCATGACGCGCAATCACGGCGACATCATCCCATGACGCGCAATCACGGCGACATCATCCCATGACGCGCAATCACGGCGACATCATCCCATGACGCGCAATCACGGCGACATCATCCCATGACGCGCAATCACGGCGACATCATCCCAAGACGCGCAATCACGGCGACATCATCCCAAAACGCGCAATCACGGCGACATCATCCCATGACGCGCAATCACGGCGACATCATCCCATGACGCGCAATCACGGCGACATCATCCCATGACGCGCAATCACGGCGACATCATCCCATGACGCGCAATCACGGCGACATCATCCCATGACGCGCAATCACGGCGACATCATCCCATGACGCGCAATCACGGCGACATCATCCCAAGACGCGCAATCACGGCGACATCATCCCATGACGCGCAATCACGGCGACATCATCCCAAGACGCGCAATCACGGCGACATCATCCCATGACGCGCAATCACGGCGACATCATCCCATGACGCGCAATCACGGCGACATCATCCCATGACGCGCAATCACGGCGACATCATCCCATGACGCGCAATCACGGCGACATCATCCCATGACGCGCAATCACGGTGACATCATCCCATGACGCGCAATCACGGTGACATCATCCCATGACGCGCAATCACGGCGACATCATCCCATGACGCGCAATGTCTGTTTTGTCTTCATTTTTTCCTGCTGATTATTTCCACAACACAATGAACTACTGTCCATTTATGATGACAACGTATCTTCTTTCCTCCTTTAGTTGAAGATATACTGCTCCACGTGTTGTCATCTGTTATTTTATTGTTTTACGGGCACAGTTTTAGCCAATTGAAACCAATTGAACATGTAGTACTTTATTAATAAATATGTAAAAAATACAAAATAAAAAAGGGAACGTGACGAAGCACCATTTAGCTGTTAAGCTGCAAATGTTTTTTTATATTTTTTCCCAAAATGTCGACATTTTTAAATCTAGATTGGAAACTTTAACATGATTTCCAACCCCTTCACCTCGTGCAGTTATTTTGCCTCTTCTTTTAATCATCATAATAATGGTATTTTGAATTGTACCGGTATCATTTCATTGAATATTCTTTTGTATGTTCTGAACCTTATCTAACAACATTTCTTTCATAGCCTCTTCATCAGCTGTTTTTCTTTTCTTTTGAATGAATGTGAGGCACGTTGACTTGCTTTTGAAAGTGCACACAAACACGCAAGTTGGCCAAACTTCTCGACGCATCCATCCGCAAATCTGCACACGTCGCGTGTGATAAACACAAATTGCCGCAGCCGAGCAAACAAGGCAGACATTTGCATTTCACGCATTCCGTACTCTTCAAATTGTCACGTAACAACAATCAAGCGTAATAATTCCCAGAAAGTTCAGTGTGTGACTAAAATAGTAATGAGGTGACAGTGTATCTACTGTTTGTGTGCGTCTACTTTTGTGTGTTGCGTGCACACCAGCACGAACAAGTTCATCATTAGTTCATTTACACGAGTTTCTATTTTTTTTTTTTTTTTTTTTTACCTAACATTACGCTTGTTTTTCTAGTCGTGTTCAACTCGTGGTTTTGTTTGAAAGTGTCATTTTAACAGCCAAACAAACGTAATGTAAGAAAATGGTATGGATTTATACAGCCATTGTCAGTCATTTCAATTGCTTTTAAAGTATGCAACTAAATAGGCCTCTTCTAAACAAAAGAATTAGTAGAAAAATAATCATTTTGCCATCTAGTATTGTGACTTTGCCTCGTAAGATACAATATGTTGTACATTATTGATACTTGCCATCCATTAACAGTCTGCGTCTTTTTCCGAGCGGCAATATTCCGGAGGATATTTGTTGGGTATTCTTCTTTTGGCTGGGATTTCTCTGCCTGGCCTTGATCAGCTCCACTTTTGCGGTGGTAAACTCGTCTGGAACGTTTGCAGGATTTATGTGTAATTCGGCCAAAGCAATTCAAAAGCCGCAAACAAATCCAAGCAATAAAAAAAGCTGGCGCCGTCATTCTTCGTGGCCGCCACGACGACCTACAATCGGTACTGGCATCATCCCGAAAATATTTTGGGGTATTGAAGACAATTCAGTCTTACACAAACGCAACATACTGTATACTACACGTTTTTGTAAATATTGAAAATAAAAAAAACTTTTTTCTGGCCTTAAAGAGGCAATTCAATTAGGAAAGGAAATTACACAACCATGTATCATTTTTTTGTGTCGTTGCAAATGTGCATTTCTGTCCCCTGCATGCGCCACATGCGTGGATCCGTGACATCTTTGTTTTGTTTTGTTTTGTTTTCCAGCATTTGGTGGACGGAAGTATGAAAGTGACATGCATCCACCAAGAAATGGAAGCAAAACTCAACCGTGAAGAAGTAAATAGTAAAAGAGAATAAACGAACGCAAAAAGCTCACGATGGACTCCCGCTTCTATGTACTTGTGCATCCTGTACGTCGGAACGCGTCGGAGTAGTAAAGCTATAATTGCACTAAGTGTTGGTTTGAAATCCACGTGGCCATACATACGAAACAATCAGAAGAAAAATAGTAAGTATGGCGGTAACCGGGCGTGCCGTCTCGTGCCACGTGACGACATATTCTTACAAACCAAAGACCGCCGTCATCTACACTATTTTGATATCTTGTTGTGAATGAACTTTAACCCACACTGCCCGCCTGGAGCCGCTCTGAGAAGTAGCCATGTTTTGTCTAACACGTCTGATCTTTCACCTTTGGTTGGAGCATTGCAAGTTTGCATCAAAGAAGCACGCTACTGACAGCTCAAGCTTTGTTTCTTTTTTTATTCATTAGTCCAAAGGGAGGTCTGGGAGCTCAGGTCAAAAAGGTCCATATCAAAATAAAGAATTGTATATTATCCCTGTTATCGCACGATGAAGGCACGCCTGAAGAAACAGAAGGCTTTTCTCAGGAGGTGTAAAAAAAAAAAAAAAAGGACAACCAGACATTGAGCAAACATTCATGCATTTTCCACAAGCGCTTGTGCTCATTAAGGTCCCGGCTGACTTTAGGCGAGAGAGAGAGACGGGGTAGCCTGGAGTCCCTGGAGTCCTGGACTGATCGCCAGTCAGTCACAGGGCACATAAACAACCTTGCACACGTATGTACAATCCAGTCTTCAATTAACCTACGTTAACGTGCGTGTTTTGGGAATGTGGGAGCGAGTTGGAAAACCTGACGGAAACCCACACAAGTACGGGGACACAATGCCAACGCCACACAGGCAGCAGGCCCGAGGACAGATTCAAACCTGGGACCGAACAGCTTGAAAAGGCCAGAAAAACTAACCGCTGTCAAGCTGCCCCGTTGGGAGTTTCAAATATCTTTGCTGTCCTCTAGTGGTCTAATAGTGGCATCATTTTCCCAAGGCTAAATACATATTGATTATTATTATTATTATTATAGTAGTAACAGTTGTGGTTGAAGTAATAATAGAGTAGTAGTATTAGTAGTAGTAATGCAGCCTTATGGGGGGCACAAGCCAGTGCAAAGTGTAGGCCGGTCCCAAGCCCGGATAAATGCAGAGGGTTGCGTCAGCAAGGGCATCCGGCTTCAAACTTCGCCAAACAAATATAAGAAGAAGTGGGACACTGAGAGGACCGAGGAGAGGCGAAAGGAATACATTGAGATGCGACACAGGGCAAAGGTAGAGGTGGCAAAGGCCAAACAAGAGGCATATGATGACATGTATGCCAGGTTGGACACTAAAGAAGGAGAAAAGGATCTATAAATGCTGGCCAGACAGAGGGATAGAGATGGGAAGGATGTGCAGCAGGTTAGGGTGATTAAGGATAGAGATGGAAATATGTTGACTGGTGCCAGCAGTGTGCTAGGTAGATGGAAAGAATACTTCGAGGAGTTGATGAATGAGGAAAATGATAGAGAAGGGAGAGTAGAAGAGGCAAGTGTGGTGGACCAGGAAGTGGCAATGATTAGTAAGGGGGAAGTTAGAAAGGCATTAAAGAGAATGAAAAATGGAAAGGCAGTTGGTCCTGATGACATTCCTGTGGAGGTATGGAAGCATCTAGGAGAAGTGGCTGTGGAGTTTTTGACCAGCTTGTTCAATAGAATTCTAGCGCGTGAGAAGATGCCTGAGGAATGGAGGAAAAGTGTGCTGGTGCCCATTTTTAAGAACAAGGGTGATGTGCAGAGCTGTGGGATTTACAGAGGAATAAAGTGGATGAGCCACACCATGAAGTTATGGGAAAGAGTAGTGGAGGCTAAACTCAGGACAGAAGTGAGTATTTGCGAGCAACAGTATGGTTTCATGCCTAGAAAGAGTACCACAGATGCATTATTTGCCTTGAGGATGTTGATGGAAAAGTACAGAAGGAGCTACATTGCGTCTTTGTAGATCTAGAGAAAGCCTATGACAGAGAACCCAGAGAGGAACTGTGGTACTGCATGCGGAAGTCCGGAGTGGCAGAGAAGTATGTTCGAATAGTACAGGACATGTACGAGGGCAGCAGAACAGCGGTGAGGTGTGCTGTAGGTGGGACGGACGAATTTAAAGTGGAGGTGGGACCGCATCAGGGATCCGCCCTGAGCCCCTTCCTGTTTGCAGTGGTGATGGATAGGCTGACAGATGAGGTTAGACTGGAATCTCCGTGGACCATGATGTTCGCAGTGCATGGAGTAGGTGGAGGAACAATTAGAAAGATGGAGGCATGCACTGGAAAGCAGAGGAATGAAGATTAGCCCAAGTAAAACAGAATATATGTGCATGAATGAGAGAGGTGGTGGGGGAAGAGTGAGGCTACAGGGAGAAGAGATAGCAAGGGTGGAGGACTTTAGATACTAAAGCTTCTATGTTTTGGAGACAAAGTTGGAGAGAGCAGACTTGGATGGTTTGGACACGCCCAGAGGAGAAGTAGTGAGTATATTGGTAGAAGGATGATGATGAGGATGGCGCTGCCAGGCAAGAGAGCGAGAGGAAGACCAAAGAGAAGGTCGAGGGACGTCGTGAGGGAAGACATGAGGGCAGTTGGTGTTGGAGAGGAGGATGCAGGAGGTAGGCTGACATGGAAAAGGATGACGCGCTGTGGCGACAAGCCCAAAGCAAAAGAAGTCGTCGTAGTAGCAGTAGCAGTGCCAGACCCTTACAACTGAATTCGTCTTTTTTTTTATATTATAAAATGAGTGGTGAACATTTCAAATATAATGGGTCAAGTGAGTATGCATGATTTTATTTTTGTAAAGCGTTCGCCGGAAGTCGTCCTGCCACTCAGGCAAGCGGTCGTAGTAGCCTGCGCTAGCTTGTACGTCCACGTATTTTCTTCCGTCCTTTTCTCATCTCCGCCGCTGAAACGGACGCTATCGACTTCGCTCTCGCCGAAGTCACGGCGCGGCTCCATTTGTTTTGTTCTCTTGAAATGTGAGGCGAATTTTTAAATGTCGCCTTCGGTATTCGGATTTGGGCGCAAGCTAACATTGCAGTTAGCCTCAATGACGATGAAGCACCGAACACTAACTTTGCGAATTGTGACAATTTCACATCTCATGTTGCCCCCAACATGTTTCTCTGCGTTGAGATTTTCACGTGTCCACCTTCATGTTAGCGTTTGTGTTTCAATGCTTACGGCTGCGGTTTACTGTCGTGAAGAGTTCACAAGCGATCGTTCCGATTGAACGCCCATTTGGCGATTTTTGCGTACGATTGTACCAGATGGCATGTAAATAAGTGCACGTGTCAACGCCAGCCAGCGACTACACAGACGTGAGCAAAAAAGCATAAAGAATACAAATATTAGGACGTCACAGACTGTTAAGTCGGCATCGAGCGTGTACGACAATTATGGACACGCCCCGCCGGGCCGCAAAAACCAGACCAAAAAGAGCGCAGTGGGAGGGAGAAGAAATGCGCTATTGGACGCCGAGGTCGGCTTACGCAAACATGACGAGGGCGAGAAACGAACGCAGTCCCACACTCAACAAAAGGACCCCAAGGATGTCATCGTGCACGAGGGGGCACTGCCGGCATTTAGAAGGCCTTCTTACTTCACTACAACCGTGTTCTTGTTGTTTTTATCTTGAATAGTTGCTTATTTCGCGATTATTTACTGTGAAAGCATCTTTCAAGGCTCTGGTCTGCATGAGGTCGCAGCCGCTAATAACAATGAACTCAATACTGCTTGCTGAATAATGGCCCCAAAAAGGAAAAGAAGTTAAATACAACGTGGGTTCATATGTGGAAAGCAATTCTCATTTTCTGGAACTATATTTTATAAATTGTCAGCAATCACTTTTGCCTTATTTTAGTCCTATTTGAAAGCTAAATATAATTGAGAGTGAGCAGTGAATGACAATTTCCAGCCTAATTGATATTTTCATTTCATCTATATCAAATTAAAACCATTTCTGTGTAAGCCTGAGAAAGAGAACTCTCCATCAAGCAAGGTGACCCCGGGTGACCCCGGGTCACCGCAGCAAGCACATACCACGAGGAATTGAATGAGGACTTCAGCAATGTTATTTTGAAGTTGCACTTGTGTTTCATGTGAGATGAAATTCGAAATTCAAAGGTTGCAATTCTTCTTTTCGAGCGGCTTCCTCAAAAAGCGAACCTTTCCGCTCTTCTGTCCGACTTCACGTTGTCGTTCCATTTTGGATATTCCGGCCACATTTCCCCAGCATGAAGCCAATTTCCGAAGGTTCTCCCTTTACCGCTCGTCGGCTCGTTAACGATGGCCTTCGTTTTCATGAAGGCAGCTGTCAATCAAGTCATCGGTCGCAGCTGTTGTCAGATGAGCGTGCGCTCAGGCAGGCAGGCAGGCAGGGCGGCTGCTGAAGGCTTTTTTTTAATTCTTATTATTATTATTCACATTTATCCATTTGACATGCCGATGTTGAAGGGGGGACCCGTCGCCATCAAGAAGGTGGCTGAAGCGGAATACTTATCCAAGAAACATTTCTACCAGTGGAGGACGACTGCTTTCTCGAGTGAGGATGAGGAGGATGAAGAGGAGGAGGAGGAGGAGGAGCACGTGACAGTGAGTGTTCAATGCGCAGTCAATGACGATGTATTTGTTCATGAGGAGGGCTGAGGGAACGTCCGAAAGTTCGCATTTGCATCAAATCGGTTCATTTTGCAAACGCCCCCTGCTGGCCAAAACCTCGATTGGCATTGCAACGGCTTGTGGTGGCCTTTTTCGCTTTGACACTTGCAACAGTGTTTGTAAAAGTGATCTAAAAACAGCATCATTGGATTTTGTAGGGTTCACCGGTGTCATTTGCGTACGATGATTGTGTTGAAATCAACAAACGCAGTCGGACACGTGACGTTTGTCATTCCCCCACGACCGAATCGCAGCTCGATCGATACGCGCTTGATTCAAAAAAAAAACTCCCGGATTACTTGAGACTCTGCAAAATTCGTCCCATCACGAGTGCAAGCGAGAGCGCCGGACTCAAGACTCCAGGCTCTGTGTCTTCTTCCTGGAGATCACATTTCAAAATGGGATCGTGAAGCGCGGAATGATCAACGTGGATACAATTACCGCATAGATAAAGGCAAATAACATTTGGCCTTTTGGTTTGCCATGGAGCAACTTTTGAGATTCGGGACTTGCTCGGTGTCTTCGGCTTACAATTTTTCGGCTTTGTGTTCTGAAGCGCCTCTTTCCGAAGTCTCGTGGAGAAGAACTCACTTCTCCCCGAGACCTCTGGAGCCCAATTCTTCATGAGATTTGCCGAAGAACCTTTGTGATAACCCAAACAAATGAGACGAAACAACAATCATAGTTTCCAAAAAAGAAATTAAAAAATGTTGAACCCAATGAAGGTTGCGGTTTTTGAACTTGGAATGGAAAAAACAGTGAGGCAGGTTTAGGGCTTGAGCGACGTGGAGCGACGCGGTCGTCATCGCGTGTCACAAAGCTTTCGGTGGACTTCTTTCAAGGCGATGTCATCGAACGGCTGTAATCCAGGCGTTCCGAGTCCCCGGCCGCCGTCTCGAAGAACCGTCGTCGCTGCTCGGTTTACCGTAAGCCGGATTAAGTCCCGTCCGTCCATCTCGGCGGTCCGCCCGCCATGGTGAGCGTCGTTCATCCGTTTCAGAAAATAGCAGTTGAAAGAAATCGAGACGAGGATCGCAAGCGCTCGGCTGAGCCGCTGACATTGCGGTTGCAAACTCTTCTTGTTGCCATTTTGATTGTGGTCGTGAAAGACTTCGGACTTTGGAGAAACAGCTGTTGCTCTACTTTTTGTCAGATATGCTTCTTATTCACAGATTGTTTCTGTGCCTATCGTAGCGGTCATAAACGCTTGCACCGTGCTACTGTTTCGCAGGAGGAAAAGCCCGAAGATGGAGAAAAAGCTAACCAGAAAATGCCGCCCGATGACGAGCTTAGGGCTGCCTTACTTGCGTACGGCGTCAAAGCGGGGCCAATCGTGGGTAAGCGATTTCAATGTTTTTGTTTTGCTTCCGACATAAATTGCAGTAAGAATGTTCGCGTCTGTGAGGCTCCACCAGGGCCGTGTACGAGAGGAAGCTGATGCGGCTCCGGGCCGCCGACGGAGCCCAGAGTCGAGCGGTCGCTTCCGAGGATCGCGACGACGAGGGCGATGAAGACGCCGAATCGGGTAGCGAAGGCCCGCTTCGCCGTTCCTCTCGCACGGGTGTCGCGGTGCTCGATAACCCTCCTTTATGCTTGCTTTCTTTTCCCGTGTGTTCCGAAGGACCAGAACAGGAAGACGAAGAGTCGGACGAGCGCGGAAGCGGCCGGGTGAGTCGGCTTGACGTGGAATACGGAGACAAAACTATCGGGACACGTGGCCATCGCACAAAGTGGGATTTTTCCTAGGATCCAAAAATGTCGTTTCCAAATCGAGACCATTTCAAACGTTGCCACGCGCGGAAGCAACGAGATTGTTTGATGATGGATGGCTGATGGCTAACTTCTACTTTGGATGTGCCCTCTCAGAACGGCCACGTTTACCAGCGGTGCTTTTTACCGTCATCCAGATTGGTAAAAACATGCAGTTCATCTTCTCCTCTTTTCAAGCATTTTGGACCCATTTTGAATCTGGTTTTTGTAGCGCTTCGGAACTCGTGCCTCAAGACGCGCCGAACTTTGCCGCAAGCCGGCCGTGGAGAAAGTTTCTAAATGGTCAACGCGGAGCGGGGGTGCTGTTCAGATTCTCGATGAGACGAGCGGAGCGTCCATTGTAGATCAACACTCAAAGGTGTACACTCTTAAATTACGGGGAGTTTTTGTTTGTTTGTTTGTTTGTTTGTTTGTTTGAAACCCGCCGCCATTTGCCTGAGGGGGTGTGAAAATCCTTCAAGTTTCAGTGCTAAGCTATTTTACTGCAATTCTAGATGCTCTGCTCGGTGCCATGTTGTGTGTTTTTAGTTTCGTATTTCAAATCTTGTAATACCGTTAATCTGGCAGGTCTCCTCTCGCTCAATCCAAGATTCACAATGTTCCTCTGAGAAATTCAGCATCGCTGAAATGGTTGAAAAGGTACGTTTTGGCCTTTTGAGGGAGGTTGTTTGGCGGCGTCTCCTCAGGAATGCTCACTCGCTGATTTTGCACTCTTATCCAACGAAACAACAGATGGAGAAACAGATGTCTCCCGCTGCCGACAGCCAGCGGAATGAGCGCGACGGACGCGAGCCTCGGACTCAATCCGACAGGGTCAGTAGTGATCGGCCAACTTGAAGTGGAACGTGCAGTTGTGTATCTTTAAAAAAAAATACAAAATAAATAAATGTTGTCTCGTTTTAGGCGGACACGACGAGTGCAGCGGATGAGCGGCAGTCGCGATACTCGACTCCCAAAGAGTCCCTGTCCAACGTGGAAACAAAGGTGTTATCTTTAACCACAACAACATGCTAATGTTAGCCACTTGTTTGTGTTATTAGATGACTAATGTCACATTTATTTTTTGGTCCGTTTTGAGCCTTGATTTTGTTGGTAAGTCGATCTTCTGCTTCCGCAGGCCCCCACGAAAGATGACTTGCCTTCTAACATTCAACCTTCATGCACGGTGTTCAAGTAAGTCAGTCATTGCACAATTGGACACTGCGGGCTTCAAAGACTTTAAAAGTAAAGAAGAGTCATTTTAATGAAATTTGTGTTGCTGTGTTTTTTTTTTGTCAACAATTAATATAACATATTTGATTTCATATTTCCAATAAACGTTGATTGCTTTTGGGTGAACCTAAAATGCAGGATAACCTTTCGAGGTGAACTTAAGTCGACCTTCTCCAGACATTTTCTTGACTGAGCTTTTTTTTTTTCCTTTTTGTGTTCTAGCGCCACCTGTCGGAGGCCCATCAAGGGTGCAGCAGGGAGGCCCGTTGTGTTGAAGGACCCGAAGCCTCCGGTCAGCCCCGCCACCCTGGAGAGAAGAGAAATGGAGCGCCAAATGGTGCCCGTCCAGCTCCAGGTCGCGGTGTTTGTCGTCATCGCCCTCTTGCTCTTTGCCATTGTTGAAAGCGAGCCACTGACTCCACTTTTGGCTCTGATGAATCATTTCATGCGAGGTTTCATCGATGATGCGGACGGACGGACGGACGGACGGACGCCGACATTCTCGGGACATGAATGAGTAAATGAGTCGTCATTTATTTTACTTTTTGCTTTGAATGTTAAACATAATCAGTCTGTTAAATCTCAAATTTGGAAAGTCTCCAGTTTCATTTCAATGTTTTGCACATATTTGATTTTGTAGTATTTTTGTAACTCGTGTTTCAATAAAGGGATATTTTTCTACGCAGTGATTCTGCATTGCATACCTACGATAGCGTATTGCATTCACTTGGAGTTTAAAAAATCCTGTTTTCTTTTTCTCAGTTTTTCTGTCTTAATTTTTTTCCTGTTTTTTTTTTATTTTGAAGGCCTTGTTTTTTTTAAATATTTTTTTTTTTTTTTTTTTTTTCTGTATTTCTGACTCATTTTTTCCGAGTTAACGTGACACATCGAGCTTACGTGAGAACCTGCGAACCGCAAGCGACTCTTTGCGGACTCCGTAGTAAGCAACATGACCGGCCTATTTAGTTTGATCAAGTTTTATTTTCATATAGGTTTAAGACACTGGGAGATATTCTTGTCTTTGAGTCACATAGATTGTATTGTTATTAGTCATTAGGAAAAAATTAGTCAGAAAAACTGAAAAAAAATAGGCAGAAAAACAGGGAAATAATTAAATCAGAAAAAGATATTCCAAAAAACAAAGCCCTCAAAAGAATGACTCAGAAAATCAGGAGTTGTTTATTTTTTATTTTTTTTATTTTTTTTGCAATAAGCTTCCATACATATCAGCAAGAATGTAGGTTGCAAAAGTTGAATGCATGAAGTATGTTCCAATTGAAATGTACTGCACGTCATAAAGAAGGACTTGAAAATATTCAAGGACCGGTCACACGGTCATCTCCTCGGTGGGAGGCGCCAACATGTGAGGAAGAACCCGGGAAGTTGCCGATGGACAAGTGAGACGGGCCCCCTCCGTCAACCGGATTTCCATTACGGCTCCGGTGCCGTCCATGCGAGACTGTCCAGCACTTCGGGTGCCGACCCATCCCGCCTCGTTCTACTGGGAATCTCCTCAGCTTTCCGGCCCTGACCACAAGTTCTGCCGCAGCGCCTTTTCCCGTCTCTGTGGCACTTTTAATATTTCGCTACAGTGACAACTTTCTCTGTTCTGTTATCTGTGGATTAAAATGACAAAGTGCAAGTTTCCATGTCCCGCTTCGTGCGTATTACGGAGCATTACGTGCACGACGAGGCCTCAAAACCCCTTTTCCCACTCAACGGCTCTGTATTTGGACTTTGAAGCTGCTTTCTCTGCTTGGCTCCTCAAATATTCACAGCGCGCTGCAACATTGTTCCTCACTTAGTGGTCTGGATTTTGGGTAACCACAAGAAGCAGATGTACACGCGCTCGCGCACACACAAAAAAAAGCATACATTTTTGAAGGCAAACTAAAACTAAGCAAATCTCCATGTGTTTTAACTAGTTTGTCAAAGTGGAAATGACATTTTTAGTCCTTATTTGTGGTGTCCTGAATGAAAACTGGTTTGTTTTGAATGTTACAGAATTATTACGTGGCCTGACCGACCTCAATAAGTGGACCTTTGACATATTGAGAGGGGCGGGGTTCAGTAAAACAGTACCAGGTGCTGACCAGCAGGTGGCTCTCGAGGACGGTTTACAGCCGGAAGTCTACCTTTCGAAGTAAAAAGCAACCGGTGTCATTTTGACAACTTGAAATGCTCAGCGGTTTGCTGGAATTTTATACGTTTACGATAACAGTCGGAGATTTTAGCTACCACAGTTTGACCGCAAATAGCTGTCGACACTAAAGTTAAATCACACCACTTTTAGACGTGCGTGTAAAGTCGTCGTTTATGTTTGCTGAGTAGCTTGTTGGGGCAACTAACAAAACGGTTCCTGGGAGCAAAAAACCACATATGACACACGCGTCTGATTTGAAAATGGAAAAGACTTACCTTGTAAATAGAAATGATGACCTTGCGTGCCTTCTTGAATCCCGAATACAGGAAAAACAACTCCAGCCTAACTTGTGTGCTCGCTCGCTACCTTCACATTGAAAAGCCTTCACCGGAAAAGGCCGCGCGACGAAAGGCAATTTATGTACGCGCTTCCTTCCTGTTGTAGCTGCAACGCTGGGAATTGGCGACGTTTTACTCACCAAGTTCTCGCGTAAGTGCGACACTTTGAAGCTTTTGCACCGTTTATTTACGTTTTGATGTCTTCTTACATGCGTATTTTGTTCTCGTTTTCATGTCTTTTGGTTGAAGTTGTTCTTGTTATGATCTCGTCGGCTAGCCCGAATGAGTGCTTGCAAATCGCTGCAATACTTGATTTGGCCATGACGACGCATCAAAACCTTTACGTTATAAGAATGTTCTTGCGCAACTGGTGTGAATTTTGTTCAACTCGGGATTCACACCCGAGTTTATTTGTAGCGGCCTTTATGACAAAAAGAGTCTTAAAAAAGCAATACTAACAATGATTGACGACATCCCAGTGGCGTGCAAAAAAAAAAAAAGGAGTTCGGGGGGGCAGAAAGCAGCAGGTTACAATAGCCGGGGCGAGATTTCCTAATTGCCACTAAGAGTGATATACAGGAGAAGCTAATTAATATTCACCTGATTCCATCCATAAATACTTATGGTACATGAGAATTGTTATTTTTAACACTCGTTTCCATTTGAAATGAACTACTGTTACATTTATTGCATCCAGTATTTTAACCAGGTTCACATTGTGCTCTCTTTTCCACGCTATATCCCAATATGTGATTGGTGTATGTTTTGTAATCCATCTATAGGCCTTCTTTTTCCATATTGACACTCAATTTTGAAAGTATAGGTGCAGCTCAATAAATATGAATATCGTGGAAAACGTCATTTATTTTAGGCGTTCAATTGAAAAGGTGAAACTCATGTTATATAGATTAGATTATGATTTTTTTTCTACGATATTTTAACTGACTGCAATGCAGCTAGCTGCATGTATTGCAAATGTAAAACTTTAGCAGGTTTATTTTTTTGTGTCATCCTCTAGACACCAACAGTCACTCCTGACCTCACACAGTCTGCACGTCTGAAGAACATTCAACCACAGCGGACGTTACTCGATAGGGCGGGGGGGGGGACACTCGATTTACCGCTAGATTCAGACATGAGTGACTTGTCAGACTTTAAACGAGGCCAAATAGTCGGCACTCAACTGGGAGGCATGTCGGTGCGCGACTCGGCTAAGCTGTGCGACGTGTCCAGTCGGACGGTCATCAAAGTGATGAGTGTGTACAACAATTACGGACACATCCCACCTGCCAGAAGGAAGCAGAAGCTGAAAGGCCAGACCAAAAAGAGCACAGACGAAAAGAAAGCTTCTGGCGAGGGAGAAGGCGCTGCTGGGAATCCGCTCTTGGACACCGAGGTCAGCAAACAGGATGAAAACAAGAAAATCACTGAACAGTCCCACACTCAACAAAATGACTAAACAGTTTTCGTTCTTTGTTTTAAATGGTGAAACTTGAAAGCATGTTGACATTTTGGATGCCAATCGTTAAATCAGTCTGTTTTTTTGTTTTTTTTTTGATTATTTGGATATCTCCACTTAGAAAATACAAAATGTGATTTGTACTGATTGTTTTTGTAGAATTTCTGTTATGTGGAAATAGATTGTCATTAGCGAGCAGTACTTTAAAATGCTCCCTGCATAAGATAATTCCTTTGACATTGTAACTTCTTTTTCTATACATTTAAGTGGTGATTTCAACTTTTTTTTTTTTCTGAAGTTATGTACATTATATAAAATAATTAAATTGGATCCATGTTTCTGTACCGGTGTGCTGATATAGAAAACTTAAGTACACGGTCCAGTATCACCAAAGCAACAATGAAAAGCTTATCCATATTTCATGCTTAAAATCCTTGTTCCAAATGCAATAAGGCAGTCTTTAAAAAAAAAAAAAAAAAAATGTAGGGTAATTTATGTAACTGAAAGTGAAATGAGTACATCAAGAATATATCACCATATTGTTAGTCTATGATCAGCGAATGCTAAGAGATGCCGCTCCTTATGTACTTATTACTTCGATCACACTGTAATGTATTATTTTTTTACTATCATGACATTTCTCCACTTGATTGGCTGGGAGAAATAATAATCTTCCTTATTTGCCCTGCGATTGGCCGGTGAGCAGTCCACCTCTCACCCAATGTCAGAAGATGGGAAATGGTTGTCCACAGATGGCAAAATGGCTTGGTGGTGGAGACAGAGCGGCCACCAAATCTCCATCATCGGATTTGTGTCAAATGTTTGGTTGGGTTGTCTTTTGCGTAATTTAGCAAAATGCTACAGCTAGCCTGTTAATAGACCACAGCACGCTATCCATTTCACTGTGCCATTAATTGTTAATTGCCCTCATTTCAATAAAGGGACAATGAACCATGAACAGTGACTCCCATCCAGCGCCACAGCACATTACTGACTGCTGTGGGTTTCCTCATCAGAAAAGTATTGACTAATAATGTAGCTCTGTTCCACTATCTGGCCGACTGGTTAGAGCGTCTGCCTCACAGTTCTGAGGACTGGGGAGGACTGTGCCCCGCCTTTGTGGAGTTTGCACGTTCTCCCCGTGCCTGTGTGTTTTGTTTTTTTTTCGGGCCAAAAACATGCGTGCTAGGTTAATTGAAGACTCTAAGTTGCCCGTAGGTGTGAATGTGAGTGCAAACGGTGGTTTGTTTGAGTGTGCCCCACGATTGGCTGGCAACCAGTTCAGGGTGTACCCCGCCTCCTGCCCGAAGAAAGCTGTGATAGGCTCCAGCAGCCCGTGACCCGAGTGACCCTAGAAGCGGCTCAGAAAATGGATGGATGTTCCACTATCTGTGCTAGTGACGTATAGTGACAGGCAGAACAATTAAATGCTCTTGAAGTAGATGGCAAAAGTACATTATTGACATGTATCCACTTGTGACTTTTTTGTTAGGTGGTGTGCAGTGAGATTTTTCTCATGCAAAACATGTGCCTTGCCTCAGTTAAGGTTGACTAAATAGTAAGTCAAATGGCATCCATCAGCAAATCCCAAATCAAAGATGGCTGTGGTAGGCGTGGCTCATTTACAAATGATGCTAGCCTTTTAGGCTTCACCAACAATGGCCAAGATTAAGGCACTACATTTATTTTCCCTTATCTTGTCTCATCGCTTGAATTAATCAGCCGTTTCCTTAATGCTTTATAAGATCTAGATGTTTTCGAATTTACCTGTTGAAATGTGCTTTTTCTTTTCGTCTGACACGTCACACATTCCAATTAAAGTGGCAAAGAAGGCTAACGTCGTCATTCAAGCCATTGACAATTCAGTTTGTTTGCTAGTGGTGCCAGTGGAGTTCGCTTGCCACACGGAAGAAGGACGTGTGACGTCACAGTGCAAAGGGCGAGCTCAACCTTTTTACGCAAGAGTCAACTAACGTCATGAGAGCGGAATCATCTGATTTTCTGTTTTTCCAATTAAACAAATTCACCCCGACTTTAATGCGAACAGTCCCTTTAACAGTTCGATATTTACGAACGAATATGAGTGTTTAGTGGACTCGGTATTTCGCCAACTGTGAACCCGGAAGCGAGCGTCATACGTAAACGTAAGTGCGTATGACTGTTGTTATTTCGTACAAGATGGTGTACGTGTCGAATGGTGAGTGTTTTCTGGTACTTTCTGGCTGGTTCATACCACACACACAATGTCTCGATCACCTCATAGGCCTTGAGAATTTATCGGAAAGTGTTTCTCCGTAAGATCACAACGCGTCTCACATGTATGATGCAAGTAGGAAGTTTGTGAGTTGGTGTTTACAGGCGCTAGCGAAAGCTTGTTAGCTAACTCGTCTGTGCTCGTCAACAGGAAGGAGAGAAATAGGAATTTGGTCTCAAAACATGGGTCACGTACTATATATTGCATTAATGCACGTTTGCTGTGTTATGTCGGTGGTTGGGCCATGTTTTGGGTCGCCTCATTTAATTGTCTTCATGGTAACTTTGATTTTAGGATTAGGTTTATACAAGAAACCAATAACGTCTCCATCCTTCAATGTTGTTGGTGTTTTTTTTCCCAAAAGGTTTTTGCGAGATTCACGAGAACTCGATGCAATAACTCCACATGGCGGTCAATGGGCTGTGTGTGGGGACACCCTGTAGTATGTACGTCCATTCTTAACGTCACCTTCTGGAACTTGTCATTCCCAGGTCAAGTTCTGAACAGCAGGAGCCAGTCACCATGGCGACTGTCTTTACTGGTCGACCTGTTATGGGGAGCTGTGGAGTTTTTTGGCCTGTTGTAAGTCCACCAATGATGACTCCTATAGCTAACCATTATTTGAAGCCCAATGTTACATTTCCAAACTGTATACACCGATTACATTACACTATAAAACTGTTTGTCAATTCTTTCTCCATCCCACCAGTTTTAAAACAATAATTCACCCTGACCTGACAAAAGATGGAATTAGTGGTTCGTCTCGTTTTTCTGATGGCAGAGGGTACGTAAGCTCCATGAATACTATTATTGTTATTACAGTGAACCACTGCATATTTGCAGTTCAACGTTTGCCTATTTACTGATTTTATTTTTCTGACAGTTGAAAACCAATTTGCTGTTTTTGTGGTCAAGCCAGTATTGATTTGGCATATTGGAGTTGAAGAGCTTTAATATTTAGACAAAATTACTCCTTTGCTGCCATTTTGTGGTATTTCTAGGCAATTACAGGAAGTCCTCGATTTACGAACGAGTTCCGTTCCTACGCTGGCAACGTAACCCGAATTTCCGCATAAGTTGGATTTCACCGTTAAAGTCGAAATACTTGTTACGGGTATTGTCCCACGTGATTGTGACAGCAAGCTCAGTGTGTGTCGATGTGCGGGTGAGGCCGGTGCGAGTGTGTACAGTTAGCAAGCGTAGTGACGGCGACCGGGGAAGAGTAGCGATTAGCGCAGGACCAGTTGACGCCGAGTGTGCAGAGGAGCTAATAAAGCCATTCAAGCAGCGAATCGGCGCTTCGTGCCTTTATGGTTGCCGCCACCCGGATCGGCTGCGCAACGAGAGAAGGGAGTTAACCCCTGCGTCTCCCGACCACGGTCAGGTGACCGTAGCGGGAAAGGTTAACACTTCGTATAAAGAAACTAAAATACATTCAAATAAAACAATAAGATGGTCGAAAAAGGCAAAGATACACCCGGCGCACAAACACAGACAAGCACAATGCACTAGCTAAGCAGAAACACGATGGTGCTGGGACAAAATGGCGGACGAGGCACGGGCGTCGTAAAGTCGAAACGTCGTAGGTCGAGTATGTCGTAACTCGAGGACTTCCTGTACAGTACTGGATGTGTCGGGTCCACATCCTCTCCAAATAGCGGTGGTTCACTGTATTGTTATTGTTTGATGTCTTCTTGGGATCAGTGGAACCTCCAATTTCCAGGAAGGTGGTAGGCCCGATTTGTTGATAACATGAGGTCCTCGGTTAGCCAGCGGGTACAAACAAAAGGTGCTCCGTCCTGAGTTGCTTAACATATCTAGATGTAAATACCATGAAATAAAAGCTGCAATTCTGAAATGTTGTCCTGTATTCATCTTTGAATCTGAAACTCAAATGTCTTCAGCATATAACAAAAATTGTTATTGGAATTGATCTTGCCGTTCCAATACTTTTGGAGGGGACTGAGTTGCCAATTTTAGGACTTGCTTGGCTAAAACCTATGTGAGGCTCTTCCGTACTTTATTATGTTGTTATTTCAGCTTGTTCCTTTAGCCAAAGTGTACTGAGCAGCCAGGACAGAGATGCGTGTTGAAAAGAAGAGTTTTTAAGCCTCACTCGGCATTGTTCTCTCTTACACAGTCCTCCGGGTCCCCCTGGCAGTCGAAGGCGGATTGGAAGAATAAACTTTGGTGGGGGGCCCAGTCCTCCTCCAATGGGAGGGGGAGGATGAGGAAGGTGAGATTACACACAGATCTATGTATCGACAAAAAAAAAAAAAAAAAACAGCCTTTACATAGCCCATAATGTTGGGTTCTGCTTGACATTATGATTGTAATTTGCATTGTTGTGCTGTTATATTAAAATTTTTTGTAAATAATGTGAATATATAATGTTGCATTCGTGTTTCATTGAGCCCGTTTTCTTTTCTGCAGGTAAACGCCTACGCTAGATGTGTAGGCGTGGGCCCAGCTACTGTGTCGAAGGTGGTCACAGTGGCAAAGCCCCTCTTCTCGAGTCGCCACTGCCTCAGCAGTTTTTGACGCCTCTTTGGGAATTCCTACGAGGAACCAGATTGGCCGATCTGGCAGCTCTTGCAACGCCATTGTCCTTTCCCCCCCCCCACCGCTGCTTTTCCTTTTTTTTTTATTATTATTATTAAACCCCCCCCCCCCCCCCCATTGGAGTTAAAGTTGGAGATATGTGATGTTAAGATATTCCGTAATCCTTAAAAACAAGTCCAATAAGTGATGTATTCAAGTGACAGGTTATTTTAATGTCATTATTTGATTTCTAATTTGTGAAAGAAATAACAAAGCAGTTGAGTAAATGAACTTTGCAGCCACTATAGGACGAAAGCGGGTTATAAATAAATGTAACTAAGAATTTAGTTACAATTATGTCCATATTTCTACAATTGCAAAATGTTTTTGGGTAGTGTGAAGTGAGATTTAGAATTGACAATCTATAATGGACTCGAGGTAACTTGAAATTATGCCACAAGTACCCAACCTTTAATGGCATCACTCTTTCCATTTACAATGATACAAATATAGCAGATGTGTAAAAATGCTCTACCCTGAAACTTTGCAGGTTGGGTTGCTCTGCCCATTTTTACTAAAAGTCTTGTTTTTCTCGGCCTGTGCGGTTTCACCAAACGAACGCAGCTCGCTCACGTAACATTCGAACGCCAAAGCGCTGCCACTCTCTCTGGTGGATCCACATTTCTTGTGTTGTGTCCAGACAGGCCAGCACCGCTCCCCCCTTCCACGATATTAGTCGGGGGTCCATGTCCTAGAACGTGTCGACAAACAGTGTATTAGGAGAGCTGTGAATATGATGAACGGTATACAACTACTTTATGGATGTGTGTAAAAAAAAAAAAAAAAAAAAAGTCAAAACAATTAAGGAACTGTAATGAGGACCACTTCTGTCTTGTGTGAATGCTGAAGAAGTTATTTTTGTTAGTAATATCATGTGCACTTTATGACAAACTTACAAAGAGCTACGAGTGGGGGGGGGAACTTTTTCACCCCCCCCAAAAAAAACACTCAAGGAAAGGAGAGCTTTTCAAAAAAGTTTTCTAAATTCAACCTTCATCTGATGGAGAACATCTTGGGAACTATTCTCCAAATTGCAATGCTATTTGACGCGTTTCTTGACCGATACAAACCATTTCAGGTCTCACATTTGACATTGAAGCAGTTGAATTGATTGCATAGCTTTTCCTGTGACCTTTTCTCACCCAATTCCTAGAGAATTGCTTTATTTTAGTGAAACTAATAGACTTCTATTTACGTATCACTCCTTCTTACTGATGGGCCACTTTTACCTTGGGCCTTGTGATGACTTCCACGTTGTCCACAAGCCTTCTGAAGGAGGGCGGCATCTTGTTGATGATGCGATGAAGCAGGAACTCCTGAGCACCATGAAACATGAGGCCTCCTCCCACCACCAGGATGGAGCTGTACATCTTTCGCTTGGTCTCATCCGAGGCTTTCAAAAGACAACGAGAGAACACTTGACTTCTACTAACCTTTTGCATGAATACTTGGTCCATTTTGTGTTTCTCTTTTTTACCGCAGCAGTCAATGCTATGCAGGATGGCCTTATCCAAGCCCAGCGCTTTGCCCTCAAACTGGTTTAGGATGGCAGTCTTCCTGGAGAGGGGCTCCTCCGCCTCCCCCACTCCCATCAGGCACTCCCCTTGGGCAGGCCCGATGTCCGTCTCCCCCTGCATTGCTCCGCTACCGCCGCTCCCCCTGGGTAGTTCTGAGAGTTCCCCAATACCCCCTTGACCACTCACGTCGCCGTCCAAAGCTCCGCCGGGTCTTGAGACCGCCTTGCGCTCTGAAGCGGACTTTGAGGACTGTTGTAAAATAGAAGAAAAAAGGAACCGTAGAAATGCCATTTAACGAGCAACAAATCGATGATAGCGGTAGGTACATTATTAAAATAAAGTAGTAAGCCCATTCTGAACTGAAACTTGAGTCAAATCTTTTACTAAAACGACAGAGCCCAACCAAACTGATCCAGATTTTCAAAGTCCTAACAAGGAGCAGCATACCATGCATGTTCACCATTCCGGCAAAAAGCTTCAACCAGCCTGCTATATTCCTTTTCCGCTTTCATTCTTTGTTGCAGTTCAAGCCAAAGGTTTTTCAAAAGCAAACTGATCCCAGTTGGAAGCATGCAGTTATCCAACATGTCTTGATTGATGGACTCACAAGTGTGTCCATTTCGAGTATAGTGTTCATGTTTACTACAACTGTTTGTATTGAATTTTTTTTACCTGGTCTTGTTTGCTGTGCGTGGCCAGTAAATAGAGTTCATCGTGAGGGTCCTCGGCGTCACCTTGGGAACGGTATTGCAGCGACGTCATCTTCTGACCGACGATACCAAACGTGCTGGGGTAGAACAGTCCCATGGGGGCCTATTTCAGGCAAGGGAACGAGTGAAACGTGGAGCAAGGGGCATCCAGAGACAAAGTGGAGTTGTAATGACTTGAACGTACCTGTAACTTCTCATCCCCTAAGCGAACCTGGAAGAGAAAGGCCGGGGAATCCGGGAAACGTGTTTGGAATTCATGATCTTGGAGTCCAGATATGTCCTTATGGGAACCAGGCACAAATATTTTGGATTGATTTGCAGACGGGGAGAGAAACAAACATTGGCATTTGGCATTTAGAAAATGAAGGGCACCCGGACCGTTCACCCGCACTAATGCGGGCAGACTGTTGCGGCCAGCTATTTGTTTTCCCACTTCTCTTATCACATGGAAAGATGGAAACATTTGGCATGACAGAGATGCTCCACAACAACGAAGCGCAACCAACTTTTACGCACAGCGACGTGAAGACCGATGGCAACCCATGTTGACCGAGTACTGCATTTCTTTAGGGATTCAGAAACGACGGCATCCAAATGTGATTTTGTATTACATTTAGCATAAAGCCGACAACATCAATATACTCCATTTAAAAACACACACCTGGTCCAGATGACATAGTGTCTCCTTTATATGTTGTAGAAGCTGACAGTCCAATCTGTTGGACAACTGGCAGTCTCTGTAGGGAAATCCTGCCCTCTGCAGGAGCCAGAATAAAATGCGGGTCACGTCTGCACCCCCGTATGCCAAAGACAACCTGTCGAGGTTAAATAAGAGCAAATATGAAGGATCTGGAAATACAAGAGAAGACATTTTCCCCATGATTAAATATTTATTCAGTGAAAAATGAGAGCTTAAACGTCAAATTAGAATGCACATCCAACAAAATGAAGTAACTTGGGTCTTCTGATTCTTGCAGGGAAAAATAAGCACGTCAATTTGTTGTGAAAGCAGGTGCACGGCAGATAAAAAGTACCAAAGCGGATGCGCTACCCTTGCCAGCCTAAGGGACCTCACTCCATTCCTTCTCGGTTTTCTAGGTAGAATAGCACTACATCGTTTGTATAAAAAAAAACATATATATTTTTTTTAAAAGGTGTTTTTCATTTGAACTGATCCTCTCCTCTCACAGCACACCATTGGACAAAAAGTATATCCTGTAACGTATACTGAAATAATAATAATAATAATAATAGCACAGTGGTTGCTTCTAGGACTTCGAGATGTCGTCAGGACACATCGTAACCTTGTCAACACAAACATTGGTGAAAGTTTTCTCATCAAATATCCTGACCTGGAGTTCCGATGAGAAACTCCGTCCTCTACGCAGCACAGACTGGTCTTCTGGTCTCCAACGTCTACAACGCAAGCGCTGCTCAACCCACTGCCAAATGTGGCACACACAGACTCCTGGTGCACTATAATTGCTGTACACACAAATGGCAGAAAACTCTGTTTTTTGCCTTTTTGGCCTTTGTAAAGCAGAGCCTGAGCTGAAAGCATCACGAGTGGAATACCTGAAAAGCCCATATTAAGCAGCAGCATGGAGACCAGTTCCTTGGCATGCTGCCTGTTGTAAATGTCAGGCACCAAGAGGATGCATCTGTAATACTGTCGACAGTCACAAAACATTATTATGGGAAGTGATGACGTAACGCAGCACGTTTCTTCATAACGTGTGAAAAATGGAGCTTTCTCTGTGCTTTTAAGAACCATTGGGGGGGAAGATGTTTCATCATCCATTCAAGACGTGTCCCAAGACAGAATTCTGGCTCCATATTGCATCACTATATAAAATATATATATGTCCCCCACCTTTAGGTCTTTGAGGGGAATCTCCAAGTTCTTTTGAATAACGTGACTCCAGATGGTCTCGAGGTCGGCCAGGACAGCAGTCAGCGAGCCTCCGGGCCCGGCGTGCACGTTGAGTTGACCTCGAACTATGGGCCAGTGGATGTCGTAACAGTCTGTTGGTTTCACATACAGCGCCTGCAGTGGGATGGCGGGAAGAAGCAGACACACTTAGCTCATGCCAAAGCTCTTTTTAGGTTCATGCTCATGCAACGCTTCAACCTCATCTCCGATCAAATGAGGGGGATGGTGAGCCGTGTTGGTCCACTTCACCCTGGAGCTGCCGTCGAGCACGGCTGGGCGGATCTGACAGTTGTATGCTCTTGCCTAAACACAGACGGGAGACCGGCGTCAAGAGAGCACATACTGTGTCGGTAAACATCCATTCACACTTACACCTGTGAACAATTTAGAGTCTTCAATGAGCTTAACATGCATATTTTTGGAATGTGGGAGGAAGTCGGAGTATCCGGTGAAAAGAAACGCGCGCTGATTGATCATCAAGGAAGGAAAATGTCTTTGCATTTTCACCCCAACCGAGAATATCCAATTAAATCCAGTAATGCGAACGCAGGAGTAGAATCCTAATTGCAGTCAATACGTGGCTGAAAAACATTCTTAGGCCATAAATATGAATCGAATGAAAAAGAGTGAGTGTGGACACGAGTTCACAAGGTATCAAACTGCTTAGTCAATAGTTTTGGTTGGTGGTCTTAAAAGTCGTGTTTGGCGTCCAGATATATTTCTTGACACGGACGCACGCGCACACCTGCTCAGCAGACACCGGCGTCCTCCTCACTCCATTGGACATCTTCTTGGACCAAATGGCCTGATCCACCATTTTAAGCCCGTTCTGCCGCTGTTCGTTACTCTCAGGTTTCTGGCACGGAGCATGAGGAAGGATGCAGTGAGGTCGATGAGAACAACAAATCAGATCTTTACAGGCTACGTGCGCCCGTCGTACATTCAGGCCGTCCCTGAGCAGTCGGGCGTCTTCGTATCTGGGCTGGCCGCTTTGCTTGTGTCGGCGGGCTATCACGTGCGGGACCGTGAGCGGAAGGTTGTCTGTCGCTCGGCCAACGCGGAGAGTCCTTGAGCCGGGATGGATGACGATTACAAAGTTGCTCTGTATTTGCTGTAAAAGAGGCGACGAACATGATAACATTTACACATACTTGGTTTTTCTATTTTAACATGAGGGTGACCGTGTCGCAACCCTAAGAAGCAACAAAGTAAATGTGCTTTGTAACTGTACTTGCAGTAAATAGATTTTCAGGTATCTGTAGTTTATGAGCTTGACCACTTTTTATTTTTACTCACTACATTTGAAAACACATGACTGTATTTTCCACTTCCTTACGTTGACAAAATACCCGTTACCTGTTCCAACTTACACAGATGACGACACATCATAAAAAAAAAAAAAAAGATATAAATCGAGTGAAAGTCAACCATGAGCAATTGAATAGTTTGAGACTTATAAGCCGGCGCAAGATGTTCCTTATTTAAGATCATTGTTCGATACTGTCTGCTCCAATTGGCTAATGTGTATTGTGTCAACCTAAAAACCGCAAGCTTCTTGCGTTCAATAATTCTCCATCCAGTCTGGGGGGGGGAAAAAACAAAACAAAAACAAGTAAGGTTTTTTTTTCTTCTTCATTAGCTAATTTAGCTTTTTTTCACCACTCGGATCACAACATCAGCAAAGCTACGGGAGCACATTGTTTTGATAACATCAAAGTCAAGCCGAAGCGAGTTAGCTTTTTTTTTTTTTAGTTGGTTTCATATCAGAACGAGCACTACACAAGTTAAAAGAGGGAAAGTATTTTGTGTGCAGAATTTTTTTTTTTCCATTGTGGCAGTCGGCAAAACGGATATTGTATACAAATGACTGTAAAGTTTAATTTTTAGTTCTTTACTGAATTACATTCCAGTGTGTACTTAAAGGAGTTGAATCAGTACTTCTACTTTTACCAATCTCTTTTTTTTTAAACACAAGCATCACATTTGGATTTGGTGGTGCTGATTCTCATCCCAGCCGTTTCACACTCTGCAGCGAACCGCTCCAGTGGGAGTTGGAGGTCACGGCTTGATGGAGCCAACAGAACCACGGGCAATTGAGAGTCGTCAATCAACCTAGCATGCATGTTTTGGGGATGTGGGAGGAAACCGGAGCGCCCGGAGAAAAGCCACCCAGGCACGGGGAGAACATATATCTATATATATATATATATTGAGATATCCAATTTTGTCCACATGGCAGAGCACTAAAGGGTAAACTCGCCTCCTGCAGGGGCTCCGGGATGGTCGGTGGAGCAATGGGTCTTTTCACTCCTCGCTGCTCCCTCTCCTTCTCTTTGTCGCGTTCTTTTTCTTTTTCCTTTCCGTTTTCTTGCTCTTTCTCTGCTTGCGTCATGGTCACAGTCCAACGCGATCGCTTAACTTGACAATGACAGTGACAATGGCAATCCGAAGCTCTTTACATTCAAAAGAAATAAACAAAACTCAGTGGAAGTATAAACATCTGTGGTGCAAATGGACAGCGCGAGGCATGACTTCCGTGTTGGGTCACGTGGTACAAACGAGTCCCTCCCCAGAAAAAAAAAACGCTTACGGATTCAACAAACTTTATTTAAAAATATTTATAAACCTCCGACAATATTGAACATTTGACAAATAAAAGGCTGTTTTATCCAATTGATGGAACGATGCAACATTTACTTTTCGCTTGGTGCCTACTGTACAGTACTTAAAAATCCATCCTGGTACAAATAGTATATTTAATTGCTATTTAATTGCATGAAATATCCATCCATCCATCCACCCATCCATCCATCCATCTTCTACCACTTATCCGAGGTCGGGTCGCGGGGGCAATAGCTTCAGCAGGGACGCCCAGACTTCCCTCTCCCCAGCCACTTCATCCAACTCTTCCGGGGGGATCCCGAGGCGTTCCCGGGCCAGCCGAAGGACGTCGTCTCTCCGGCGTGTCCTGGGTCGTCCCCGGGGTCTCCTCCCGGCGGGACGTGCCCGGAACAGCTCACCGGGGAGGCGTCCGGGAGGCATCCGAATCAGATGCCCCGGCCATCTGGCTCCTCTCGATGTGGAGGAGCAGCGGCTCTACTCTGAGATCCTCCCGGATGACCGAGCTTCTCGCCCGTTCTCTAAGGGAGACACCCTGCGGAAGAAACTCATTTCGGCCGCTTGTATCCGGGATCTCGTTCTTTCGACCACGACCCACAGCTCGTGACCATAGGTGAGGGTAGGAACGTAGATCCACCGGTAAATCGAGAGTTTCGCCTTTCGCCTTAGCTCCTTCTTTACCACAACGGATCAATACAAAGTCCGCATCACTGCAGACGCCGCACCGATCCGCCTGTCGATCTCCCTTTCCATTCTTCCCTCACTCGTGAACAAGACCCCAAGATACTTGAACTCCTCCACTTGGGGCGGGATCTCATTCCCGACCCGGAGAGGGCACGCCACCCTTTTCCGACTGAGGACCACGGTCTCAGATTTGGAGGTGCTGATTCTCATCCCAGCCGCTTCACACTCGGCTGCAAACTGATCCAATGAGAGTTGGAGGTCACGGCTTGATGAAGCCAACAGAACCGAATCATCTGCAAAAAGCAGAGATGCAATACTGAGGCCACCAAACCGGACCCCCTCTACGCCTCGGCTGCGCTTAGAAATTCTGTCCTTAAAAGTTCTGAACAGAATCGGTGACAAAGGGCAGCCTTGGCGGACTCCAACCCTCACCGGAAACGAGTCCGACTTACTGCCGGATAGCCGGACCAAACTCTGACTCCGGTCGTACAGGGAGCGAACAGCCCGTAACAGGAGGTTCGGTACCCCATACTCCCGAAGCACCCCACACAGGACCCCCCGAGGGACAGGGTCGAACGCCTTCTCCAAGTCCACAAAACACATGGAGACTGGTTGGGCGAACTCCCATGCACCCTCGAGGACCCTGCCAAGGGTGTAGAGCTGGTCGACTGTTCCACGGCCAGGACGAAAACCACACTGCTCCTCCTGAATCTGGGATTCAACATCCCGACGGACCCTTCTCTCCAGCACCACCAGGGAGGCTGAGGAGTGTGATCCCCCTGTAGTTGGAACACATCCTCCGGTCCCCCTTCTTAAAAAGGGGGACCACCACCCTGGTCTGCCAATCCAGAGGCACTGTCCCCGATGTCCACGCGATATTGCAGAGGCGTGTCAACCAGGACAGCCCTACAACATCCAGAGCCTTGAGGAACCCAAAAAGGGTGGGTACTCTGAACTGCTGTTTGGCGCATAGGCACAAACAACAGTCAGGACCCGTTCCCCCACCCAAAGGCGGAGGGAGGTTA
The DNA here is from genome assembly GCF_024500385.1 of Phyllopteryx taeniolatus. Taxonomy (NCBI): domain Eukaryota; kingdom Metazoa; phylum Chordata; class Actinopteri; order Syngnathiformes; family Syngnathidae; genus Phyllopteryx; species Phyllopteryx taeniolatus. The sequence continues at coordinate 5,889,543 of NC_084502.1, forward strand.
CCCTCTCGTCCACCGGGGTGAACCCCAACGTACAGGCGCTGAGCCGGGGAGCAATAAGTAAACCCACACCTGCTCGGCGCCTCTCACCGTGAACAACTCCAGAGTGGAAGAGAGTCGAACTCCTCTCGAGAGGACTGGTACCAGAGCCCAAGCTGTGCGTGGAGGTGAGTCCGACTATATCTAGTCGGAACTTCTCGACCTCACACGCCAGCTCGGGCTCCTTCCCTGCCAGAGAGGTGACATTCCACGTCCCTAGAGCCAGCTTCTGTAGCCGGGGATCGGATCGCCAAGGTCCCCGCCTTCGGCCACCGCCCAGCTCGCACTGCACCCGACCCCTATGGCCCCTCCCACAGGTGGTGAGCCCATGGGAAGGGGGACCCACGTTAGCCTTTCAGGCTGTGCCCGGCCGGGCCCCATGGTGCATGTAATATGTCATTTTTTATGTTTACGACTGGTAATCATAGACACATATTGGAGGCAATCGTACAAAATAAAAACACTCATTCAGAATATATATGCATATATATGTGTGTGTGTGTGTGTGTGTATTCTTAATGTTAGTCCATACATTTTATTGAAAATGTTCAAACAGAGATGACGACAGAATTGACCGCTGCAGCTTCTCTGGAAATCAGTAAACAACATCCACTTAGTTTCTCCACAGAGTCTCTTAACTTCAACACGCTCGTTCTATCGTCGATTATTCCCGCTCCGAAGACAGGAGTTGACCTCGTTTTAGCATTTTGTTCGTGAGTGTGAAGTGTCTGGCACAGTTTTCTGAGATCTTTCATCAAACAAAACAGCTCGCAGGCCCTCAGTTCTGGAGCCAGGTTATTGGACCTTTTATCTTGCTGCTCGCCAAGCTGCAACACCCAGAACTTAGCAAGCTCGCGAGCACTCTTAGCGTGACTCGCCACCATGTTGAGGATCAGAGGGTAAAGGTCGTGAGCTGCAGCTGGTATGGAGGTCCCCCCCGTGGAGGCGGAGACGGTGATGGGAGGAGGGTGACAGGACTGTAATGGAAATAAATTATGTCAGTTTTTTTTCATTATTGAGAGAATAAGTGAGAGAATGAAATATTTCCTCAAGTCGTGGCCTCCACTGCAGTTGACATCTTTTCTCAATAAATGCATAATGCGTGATACACTTCTCACCTCCATTTTGTCCAAAGGAGAAATAAATAACAATAATGACCTTCACTATGCCCCTCCCTGAGCCGTCACCTTATCGTGGTGGAGGGGTTTGTGTGTCCCAAGGATCCTAGGAGCTAAGTTGTCTGGGGCTTTATGCCCCTGGCAGGGTCACCCATGGCAAACAGGTCCTAGGTGAGGGACCACACAAAGCACGGCTAAAAGACCCCTGATGAAGAAGACAAATTATGGACTCAGGTTTCCCTTGCCCGGATGTGGGTCACCGGGGCCCCCCTCTGGAGCCAGGCCTGGAGTTGGGGCTCGAAGGAGAGCGCCTGGTGGCCGGGCCTGCACCCATGGGGCCCGGCCGGGCACAGCCCGAAAGGCTAACGTGGGTCCCCCTTCCTATGGGCTCACCACCTGTGGGAGGGGCCGTAGGGGTCGGGTGCAGTGCGAGCTGGGCGGTGGCCGAAGGCGGGGACCTTGGCGATCCGTTCCCCGGCTACAGAAGCTGGCTCTAGGGACGTGGAATGTTACCTCTCTGGCAGGGAAGGAGCCCGAGCTGGTGTGTGATATCGAGAAGTTCCGACTAGATATAGTCGGACTCGCCTCCACGCACAGCTTGGGCTATGGTATCAGTCTTCTCGAGAGGGGTTGGACTCTCTTCCACTCTTGAGTTGCCCACGGTGAGAGGCGCCGAGCAGGTGTGGGTATACTTATTGCTCCCCGGCTCAGCGCCTGTACGTTGGGGTTATGCACCAAACACCAGTTCAGAGAACCCACCCTTTTTGGAGTCCTTGGAGGGGGTGCTGGAGAGCGCTCCCGCTGGGGACTCCATCGTTCTGCTGGCGGACTTCAATGCTCACGTGGGCAATGACCGTGAGACCTGGAAGGGCGTGATTGGGAGGAACGGCCCCCCCCCGATCAGAACCCGAGCGGTGTTCTGTTATTGGACTTCTGTGCTCGTCACCGATTGTCCATAACGAACACCATGTTCAAGCATAAGGGTGTCCACACGTGCACTTGGCACCAGGGCACCCTAGGTCGCAGTTCGATGATCGACTTTGTGGTCATGTCATCGGACTTGCGGCCGCATGTCTTGGACACTCGGGTAAAGAGAGGGGCGGAGCTGTCAACTGATCACCACCTGGTGGTGAGTTGGCTCCGACTGTGGGGGAAGATGCCGGTCCGACGTGGCAGGCCCAAACGTATTGTGAGGGTCTGCTGGGAACGACTGGCGGAATCCCCTGTCAGAAGGAGTTTCAACTCCCACCTCCGACAGAACTTTGCTCATGTTTCGGGGGTGGCGTGGGACATCGCGTCCGAGTGGACCATGTTCCGCGCCTCCATTGCTGAGGCGGCCGACCGCAGCTGTGGCCGTAAGGTGGTGCCTGTCGTGGCGGCAATCCCCGAACCCGTTGGTGGACACCAACGGTGAGGGATGCCGTCAAGCTGAAGAAGGAGTCCTATCGGGCCTTTTTGGCCTGTGGGACTCCTGAGGCAGCTGATGGATACCGGCTGACCAAGCGGAATGCAGCTTTGGTGGTCGCTGAAGCAAAAACTCGGGCATGGGAGGAGTTCGGTGAGGCCATGGAGAAAGACTTCCGGACGGCTTCGAGGAAATTCTGGTCCACCATCCAACGTCTCAGGAGGGGGAAGCAGTGCACCATCAACACTGTGTATAGTGGGGATGGGGCGCTGCTGACCTCGACTCGGGACGTTGTGAGCCGGTGGGGAGAATACTTCGAAGACCTCCTCAATTCCACCGACACGCCTTCCATGAGGTAGCAGAGTCTGGGTTCTCTGAGGCGGGCTCATCTATCTCTGGGGTTGAGGTCACCGAGGTGGTTAAAAAGCTCCTCGGTGGCAAGGCGCCAGGGGTGGATGAGATTCGCCCGGAGTTCCTCAAGGCTCTGGATGTTGTAGGGCTGTTCAGGTTGACACGCCTCTGCAACATCGCGTGGACATTGGGGACAGTGCCTCTGGATTGGCAGACTGGGGTGGTGGTCCCCATTTTTAAGAAGGGGGACCGGAGGGTGTGTTCCAACTCCAACCCCCTAATACGGGCTGTTCGGTCCCTGTACGACCGGAGTCAGAGTTTGGTCCGGATATCTGGCAGTAAGTCGGACTCGTTTCCGGTGAGGGTTGGACTCCACCAAGGTTGCCCTTTGTCACCGATTCTGTTCTTTTATGGACAGAATTTCAATGCACAGCCGAGGCGTAGAGGGGGTCCGGTTTGGTGGCCTCAGTATTGCATCTCTGCTTTTTGCAGATGATGTGGTTCTGTTGGCTTCATCAAGCCGTGACCTCCAACTCTCATTGGAGCAGTTCGCAGCCGAGTGTGAAGCGGCTGGGATGAGAATCAGCACCCAAGTGGAGGAGTTCAAGTATCTTGGGGTCTTGATCACGAGTGAGGGAAGAATGGAACGGGAGATCGACAGGCGGATCGGTGCGGCGTCTGCAGTGATGCGGACTTTGTATCGATCCGTTGTGGTAAAGAAGGAGCTAAGCCGAGAGGCGGAGCTCTCGATTTACCGATCAATCTACGTTCCTCCCCTCACCTATGGTCAAGAGCTGTGGGTCGTGACCCAAAGAACAAGATCCCGGATACAAGCGGCCGAAATGAGTTTCCTCCGCAAGGTGTCTCCCTGAGAGAACGGGCGAGAAGCTCGGCCATCCGGGAGGATCTCCGAGTAGAGCCGTTGCTCCTTCACGTAGAGAGGAGAGGAGCCAGATGAGGTGGCCGGGGCATCTGATTCGGATGCCTCCCGGACGCCTCCCCGGTGAGCTGTTCCGGGCACGTCCCACCGGGAGGAGACCCCGGGGACGACCCAGGACACGCTGGAGAGACGACGTCCTTCGGCTGGCCCGGAAACGCCTCGAGATCCCCGTGGAAGAGCTGGATGAAGTGGCTGGGGAGAGGGAAGTCTGGGCGTCCCTGCTAAAGCGACCCGACCTCGGATAAGCGGTAGAAGAAGGATGGATGGAGGATGGACCTTCGCTATGCGTAGCGGATGGAGCGCGATATGTCATGCATTGCTGCACTGTATTCCCCCGAAACATCAATTTGCCATCTTACCGGCGGGCAGACGACGAGGACGCGCCGCGCAGCTTCGACTTGTTCGGCCAGCCAGCGCATCGGACCGACGTGCGCAATTCTGTTCTGCTGCCACACGTCGATGGCAACACTGCATCCCGCGTGGCTCTGCAGGAATTCTGCCAAGGCCATCGCGGCCTTCTGGAAGGCTCCGTTCTCAGGGGGGTACACCAAGAGGACACGGACGGGAACCTCGGCTGAGGTCGCTAAGCTTTTAAACCCCGCTGATGAGGACGAGTTTGTCCCACACCTTTTATCTGTATCAAACGTAAACATTCAAGATGTGGGTTATGCGGTTCTGTATCCTTTCATAGCCCAACATGTACGTTTTGGGAACTCGAGGACACATAATATTGATAATATTGTCTGTGAATGTTTTTCGGGAAAATGTGTAATCTCGGGGGTGGTTGTGTGAATATCCGAAAACGTTCCTATTAAGTATATGTTTGAGGTGTTCGACTTACAGATAATGTATCCGGAAGTTAAGATCATCGCAGCAGCCAGTCCTAAATAAACCTTCACCAATAAGCGGCTGAAGGCGTCTTTAGGATCTGCGCCAGTACACAAATGCGACACAAATTCATTTGAGTCCTTCAGACATAATATGCATTTCCAAAAAGAGAATAAGAAATGGACAAATTGAAGGTACTGAACATCTCCATAGGCTCTTTTATATTCAGCTATTTAGTGTCATACCTGTAAGGGGATTCGCTGTCGTGATATCAGTGATCTTAGCTGGAACGAAATATAGTTCACATTTGTTAACGGCCGTCGTTAGTATTGTTATCGTGACACACGTTCCTGACCTGTTGGAAAATCAGTCGGCTTCGCTGCGAGACCTGCGAAGAAAAACGACATAACCAATCACCGATGCTGCGTTTCTGAAAAAGGGGGGCAAGGACCACATTTCAACTTTGAAATGGACACTATTACAATGTCAATGGGAAATTCAGTTTCAATTATACCTTCATACATGATATATGTATCTATGTTCTGTGTATTATAACCCCCCCCCCCCCCCGACCCCTCAAAATTGTACATATTAAAATGAATGATTTATAATGAGTTTTTTGAAATATGTTCTTTTCACCATTTTTTTCATTTTACTCTTGACAATAAATGTATCAACCGTTTTTTTCATGAGGAGAAAAAAAGACATTTTTAATTAAAGACATTTCAATGAGCGAAGCGTGTTCATTTGCGACTGAAAGCACTTTTCCATTTCATCTGCGACGTCGTGCGCACTTTATCCGTAACTTATAGCTTTCACGATAGTACAATGCATCATTCACCATTTGAGACGGCAAGTCGAATTCGTACCGTGGTCGGAACTCGAAACGCTCCTATCTCAAAGCCTATTTCCCCATTGAAATGAATGCAAGTGGCATTACTCTGCCTTTGAATTTTTTTAAAATACATTTTAGCAGGCAAGTTTATTGATTGCATATGTTGGCACAGCTGCACGAATGAAAGGTCCTGCCAGCACTCAACCCATTAAACTGAAACGCTTTATTGCACCATGCGGATGCCGCGCTTTGACTTTGGCCTTTATTTAGTCGGCCCGAACATTTTTTTCCGTTTGTTTTGGGAGCGCGCCAAACAATACACAATTCATTTCTACCACATTTTGTAAAGGGGTGTTAAAATGTGCATGAAGTCATGTATTTTCTCTTTTCACAGTTTAGGTCACAATGGCAGCGTTCCCCCGACATCACAATGCAAACGGTCGAGTCCCGTCTAAATGTCATTTTTGGTCAACCGGAGGCTAATGTCCTAGCTAACATATAGCTGAAAATCCATCATTTATTTCCACTTTTGTAAGAGACATTTTTGTCCGGTATATGGCTGAAGTTCGGCTTGTTGGTTGTCTCATAACAAGCTGCGATGTTGCACCTGCAGTGAACTGTCTGTTACCAAAACAAATATTTCCCGCTCTTGTGTGATTTCATGTCTTTCAAATAATTGATTGCGATAACACAAATGGTCTCTTGCCACACGATGTTTGGACAAACACACACGCATTTCAATCAAAGTGTACTTGCTCTGTGTGGGCCGAGTCGATGTTTTGACGATTTTCCTGAACTTGTACGAAAGGTCGCTCCCGAGCGGCGGCAAAGGAAGGTTGCTCACAAGGATCAAGGTTCCGTAGCTTTCCTTCACTAAGTAATGAAACCATAACTAGAAGGGACAGACACAAAACAAAATGTTCTCACTTTCTCACATCTCTTTGACACACAATCGGCGCTTAACGCCGCAAAGTGCGTAGTGCGACTGGCGGGTCTGTGGACGCTGAGACAAGCATTTGCAGTCATCCGGTTGAGCGTTCAAAAATACGATTTGACTCGTATTCTTATTTTAATTGGCAAAAAAAAAAGAGAAGAAAAGGTTTTCATTTAGTTCTGTTTTTCCAAATGATCTGGAATTCAAAAGCAATAACGTAGCATCGTTACCTTACGGGACGATTTGCAGACCATCAGATTGTTGTGATGTATAAACCAGCATAATAGCGCTCAACGGACTTGTGTCTTTCGCATTTTGTCGCAGCGTTCACGTTCCACAATTTGTGATTCGTGCTGTAATACCTGACGTATCCCAGTGAGGTTGGACTCAGCCAAAGGCGGAATGTACTCGCAGAGGTGGATGGCTGCCCCACAGATGCGTGTGCCAATCAGATATTTAACGCTCGCTACAAAGACAGGAAAAATGACAGAGATGCATAAGATTATAAGGCAAACACGGGAGGAGAGTCTACTCAACTTCACGTAGTTTAAAGCAAAGCAAACATATTTATATCGTGCATTTCATACACAAGGTAACTGAATGTGCTTTCCATGATGGAAAGCATTTCGAGAAGAAAGAAAAAAACAGCTAATAAACATTTCGAACAAAGAGAAATCAAATAAAACAGCACAGATGAATTGTGAGTTCTTGCAGATTGAAGCTTGTTTATCTTCAGTTGGAAAACGGTCCCGAGTTCCCGAGTGACAGCAAATATCATCGGAATCGGGAAAAGTTTGAAATCCAAACTTACCGTCAACGTTGATGGCCCAGCTTACGTTCATCATGTCTTTTCCCGCCACTTTAACAAGATCAAGCTTCAGGTCTGCCAGCAGCGAAGGACTCCAATTACTTCTCGGGGGGAAATCTAGAGAAAGAGACCATTTCTTGTTTTGGCCATTCCGTAATATTACTGGACATGTGTCAATGTCTGTTGCTATGACAAATGCATTCCTTGAATACTTGAATCATAACATACACGATATAATACATAATCATAATAATAATCATAATAATCATCTGCCAGACTTTGTCAGAACCAGACCATTATGAAATTGGAAATCAAATTGTGATTTACAGTCAAGGAAGAATGTTTCCAGAATGCGGGCAGTGCACTTTATTTCCTGTGGAGTTTAGCGACTTCCTTTTCTCTCATTTGATTGTATTTGTGCTGTGTTTTTATTGCCTCGTACAGCAACTTGGGAACCTTGTGTTTGTTTGAATTGTGCTCTATCAATAAAGTGGATTGGACAGGAGAACGCATAATATGGGTTAGGGTCAACATGTCATGTGAAAAGGATCAGCGTCACCTCTAGAATGATTACAGCATACACAAGAAGTAAGTCCATTTAGTACATTTGATTTATAAAGCGCTTTATTACATCGAGTGGACTGACATAGTTAAAGAATATTCCTAGGTACATATTGGAAAATACAAGCGCGCAGCATTTCACTGTTAATACAAGAAAACAAGTCACAAGTCAAAGCAATCTCGTCTTACCGTCTTGATCAAATTCGTTTGGAAGTGCTTTTTGAAAAATGTCTACTTTGCTCATGAGGAACGCATGAGCACACTTTGGGGGCAACAAACGGCAAGGCTCCATCGCCTCGCACTTCATTTTCCATTTCAAGAGAGGCACATTCGCTAAGCGGCACCCGACAGGACAATAGCGTTACAGCAACAAAAAGAATCCGCCAAGTCAGCGGAGGGAGGAGCTTGAGCTGTGTCTCTTCAAATGTTGGACTGAATCCTAAAATAATCAAAGATCACACGCGTCTTATGGGATGGAGACAAAAGCGACCGCAATTGGAGTTTCTTGGAAGAGAGAATTGCAATAGTCGACAAACGAGGAGACAAGAAGGTGACAGCGATCGTTCCCACTTCACGATCAGATAACCGACGAAAAAAGCGGCAACGGGTTACAGTTTTATTATGCCCGTAAAAGCATGGCCTCCTCAAAACTGTGCAAAAGTATTCGGTTACCATCGGCTTTTAGAAATCGACTCCTATGACTGCAATCGAATCAACACGTACTGCGCATGAATTAGGCTTCTATTCCACTCATCTTCAAGCGATGCAGTTCTACTGATATTTCCAATCCATATTTTGCATTCCATACAGAGCAGTGATTTCAAAACGGCAACTCTGCATTTAGGATTTTGTCTTTTGCAATTTGGAAGACAACCACTGTGGTCAGAGCCTTGCAATGCAAACAGGCCAGTGGGTGTGACTGCTATCGTATCACCATTTGTAATAATTGACCTACTGGCCAGCTATGACTGAGATCCACGAACGATGCCTAGCAACAACTGACCATGCAAACAGACGACTGTTGATAAGCTTTTGTTTCAGTTGTTAAGTGATCTAACATACGTACATCACCACAACTCAGAGCCTCCACTTAGTCCTCGGTACCTCCGAGCTGGAGTGGGGGGGGGGGGGGGGGCAGGATTTACAAGGGCCACTGGAACCAAACACCATCACTTTTGTTTTCTTTTGATTAAAATACAAAATGTTCAATGCAATTCAGGCTTGAATGTCCTCAAGACACAATCCAAGTGGCATTAAGGAGAATGCATCCTTTTTCTTTTGTGGGACATAAACCTGACTATCATCCGCATAATAACGAAAAGGGATGGAAGCCAGGGGCAGCAAATGCAAAGAAAACTGAAGGGGCCCTAAAATGGAACCCTGCGGAACCCCACAATACAGTGGGGCAGAGTGGAAATCAAAGCGACCGAGGCTTACACATGCACAAAGTTCTGCCTGGCAGATTGAATCTGTTCTACTTTTGACCTTTGTGTCGAAGTATTTTCAAAGTGTACAGGAGTTGGAACAGTTATTTTATTTCTGCTGGTTTTTTTTTTTTTTTTTTTAGTATGAAGTATTATACAGTATACTTCTACTGTGCTGTGTGAGTACTTTTGCCACCTCCGCCCTCTATATACATACACACACAAAAAAGAAAACATACATACCATCATTTTCCCGGCACTTTACGTTCTGTAAGGACACAACACAATAATAAGACTTATTATTTCACTTCGATGGAGTCAGTCCATCCACAAAGCAAGGTAACTTACAATGGCTTGTGACGTCACCAGAGCCGAAAGATAAATGCAGACCAAAAGTTGGAGCTTCCCCATGGCTGTAGCGTGTAGACACAAGTGAGGCGTTCTCGCCGTGTTGGCTCTACGGAGATTTCCAAAAAAAGAAAGTTGAAAGATCAAAAAGGCCTTCGCTGCTGATATGGTTTTAGGCTCCGCCCACTCGAGCAGCTCGCGTGTGCTCCGCTCGCCTTTCAAACGGTAAAGTGGCTTTTTTTGTTTGCATTTTTGAATTTCTGCAACTGCTCGCATTTATGTTTGCCGTCTGCGGCCGCGTTGGAGCGCAACCTCGCATGCTTGTTGTTGTTCTTGTTGTTGTTGTTGTTCTTGTTTGATTTCTGCTGCATGGGGAGCTTTCGGCTGTCAAAAACTTGCGCGCTATCGCGGAGCATTGAAAGCATCATTTCAGAGTTTCCAATGCAGATGATGTTTGATTTATTTTCAAGTGTGCTGCGGGTCCGCCAACAAGAAGCACACGAGTGGAGCCGCACGCTGATAAGCAAAACGTTGCGAAATTGGATTCTATGGAAAGTTAGAAAAAAGAGAAGAAAAGAAAAGAAAAAGACGAGTGCAACTTTTCTCCTTTTCCTTTGCTGAAACGAACATTTGTGTTCATAAATAGACTCGCTTGCCATCTGAGGCCGCAGGCGCAATTGAATTTGATATTGTCAACTGGTTCCCATGACATTTGATATGATCTGACCCACATACGTCACCCTTCATATGCACTTAAGAATATCGCTCGCTCATCAGTAAAAAGCTTCAGATGGGTTGTTGTAGCTGTTGTTTTAAGGATTGCAACGGCAAAGGACTTTATAAAGTCCTGCTTGGATTCAAACAAGAGAAGGGTTGGGGTTAGTTAAACATTTATGACCTATCAAATCAATGAGTGACGGAAGAAGAAGGTCACGCTGAAAATGGAACAACATCTTCCCTTCGAACAAATGACAACACCGGCGGACCAGATCGAACCGCATCCGAGTTTCAAGCGGGGCAACGTGGCCTTTGCGCACAAAGTACACGACACTCATCTCCAAAGGGCCACAATTGAAATACTGTGGGGGGGAATAATGCAATGTTCAACCGTAACGCCGTGCTTAAATATGGGAATCATGTAAAAAAAAAAAAAAAGATAATTCAAGCTAAACAAAAGAAAAAATGTGACCCAAGTGTATACACAAAACAAGTGTTGTAAAGGTCGATTGCAAATGCATTGTACTGAAATACAACCGTACTGTACTTAACAAACGTAGTGCACCGGATTGGAAAAAAAGTGGAAGCATGATGCAAAGTTCCAACATTTCATTGAGCGATTCTATCACGTACCACTAGAGGGAGCCTGGTTATCGCCGCACTTTGAGAATCACGTCTCTGATTTGTTTCCCCTCACAGCAGACCGCCGCAAGAAGCAGGATGTTGTCTCGGACCCTGTCCCGCTCAGTCGGGAGCGCGAGATGTTCGGCGCCCGGCGGGAGCGTCTTCACCCCTTTGCCCGATCGTCGGTTTTCCCGCCGTTACGGACGCGTCGGCACCGCAGACTCTCACGGGACTCCGGCGTCAACTTCTTCAGCCCGTCCCAAATCGTACAGTTACGTCGTCGTCGGGGCGGGCTCGGCAGGCTGCGTTCTCGCCAACCGCCTGACGGAGGACGCCCGGGAATCGCTCTTGTTGCTGGAAGCCGGGCCGAAAGACTTGTGGCTCGGCAGCGTACGGTTGTCGTGGAAGATCCACATGCCGGCTGCGCTGACCTACAACCTTTGCGACAACAAGTACGGCCGTCGGTCACCGCGTACAATCCGAGTCCGTTCGCCACGGTGCGGTCGTGAATTTCGAACCGCCTCGTGTTTTCCGTGTCGTTATCGCAACACCACGTAGTGTAACCCGCAAACGGATCGGGCAAAGGTCCGCATCGTGACCTTTGGTATCCCCTCACACAAGGCTGTCCGAAAGTGGTGCTCACGGGTTGTTTTTTGGTACCCTTGACAGCTTATGACTCCGACACAAGGAAATGGAAATGGGTGAAAGAAGACGATTCACTTGAAAACGGCAGCCTCGCTGCGCTTGGGAAATATCGGATCTCAGAGCGTTTCGGTCGCAGACGTTTTCAGAAAGATTTCTCACAATTTGGATAGAAGCTGTTCCCAAAAATGTTAAGAAAATTGAGCATAGTCAATTGTCGTACAAGTGGCAAAATATATAACAAGGGTTACCATGGAAACTAGGGAAGCATTCTTTTTGCCCCGCAGGTATAACTGGCACTACCACACTTTGCCTCAGGCCCACATGGACCAGCGGGTCATGTACTGGCCGAGGGGGCGCGTCTGGGGCGGCTCGTCCTCGCTCAACGCCATGGTGTACGTGCGCGGGCACGCCGAAGACTACGACCGCTGGCAGAGGGAAGGCGCGGAGGGCTGGGATTACGACGGCTGCCTGCCTTACTTCCGGAAGGCGCAGTGCCACGAACTGGGCGCCGACAGGTACATCTGCCGGCTTTTCCAAATAAATGATCTTTTGCTCCCCCTGTTCCACTGATCGCCTAAACAGGTTCTATTTGCAAAAAGTGCAACGTACTTACAGCAGTGCGCAAAATACAGTTGAAAGTTTGTGTTTCAAACAAACATTTCCAATCGCTCTTCAGACCAGAAGTTGAAAGTTGAAAGTTGCTCTCCTACAAAATTGGACAGAAAACCCAGTGAAGCAGTTGCGCAAGCGTTCCAGTCCGTAATTCTTCCTTTGCTTGCTTGCTCAAATGTCATCGCAGCAGCCCAAAGGGGGGCTCAACTTGGGTCCTTGAACCATTCGGGTGTGGTCCCCGCAGGTACCGCGGCGGCAGCGGCCCGCTGCACGTGTCCCGGGGGAAGACCGACCATCCTCTTCACCGGGCTTTTATCGAGGCCGGGCAGCAGGCGGGATACCCGTTCACTGACGACATGAACGGATACCAACAAGAAGGCTTGGGCTGGATGGACATGACCATTTTTAAAGGTGGGGGGGCCGGGGGGAACGAGCCCAACGAGACTCTCGCTCCGTTCGGGCAAAATCACCACAGCAATTCTTGCTTTTGAACATTACACTTGATCGGCTCAATCATTTGAAGGGAAGAGGTGGAGCACAGCCAGCGCCTACCTGAGACCGGTCCTGGATCGACCCAACCTGAAGACCGAGGTGCGCTGCCTGACCACCAAGATCCTGTTCGATGGCCGCCGAGCTGCGGGCGTGGAATATGTGCAGAACGGAGAGACGAAACGGGTCAGAGGGAGACCGAGTTCCATTGACTCGCGACAGGGCATCAGGAAAGTTTTCACTACACTTCACTTTTTGCAAAAAAAAAACTCTTGCTTCAGCCTAATTCCAAAATGGAAGAAACTCAAAAAGACAAAAAAACTCTCTCTCGCTCTATATATGTGTGTGTGTAGAGGTCGGCAGACAATTCCTTGCTTTTGCTTTTGCGCTCTGACAGGCATCGGCAACCGTGAGATGTTCTCTCAAAATGGCGTCCAATCGCAGGCGGACGCCGTTCAAGCTGCGGAAACATTTCAACGGTGAAATCAGTGCAAACACAATGCACCCCAACGCAACGCCATAGTTCTCGAGATGGCCATTCGTTTGGCGGCTGACGTTCAAATGTTTTTCCCCACGTTTGTAATTAGGTCTCGAATTGTGAATTGAATTGGTTTTCGAACAAGGCCGGAAGCAAAAAGTGAAAAGTGTGACAATTTCCCAGATGTCGGCAATCATTGTTGGCAATTGCCAGATGACGGCAATTCCGCCGTTGTGGCTCTGCAGGCGTTTGCGGATAAAGAGGTGATCCTGAGCGGCGGCGCCATCAACTCCCCGCAACTTCTGATGCTGTCCGGCGTGGGGAACGCCGACGAGCTCAGGCCGCACGGCATCCCCGTGGTCCAACACCTACCGGGTGCGTTTGGCAACATTCCTCGGTCGACAGGAGACGTCGTTGACGCCGATGCGTTCTCAGGCGTGGGCGCCAACCTGCAGGATCATTTGGAGTTGTACGTCCAGCAGAAGTGCACTCAGCCCATCACGCTGTACAAAGCCCAGAAAGCTTTCCGCATGGTCCAGATAGGCCTGGAGTGGCTCTCGCTCTTCACCGGTAACCCTCTCACCTGCGCAACGATCACACCATTGCATGATTCGTACGGCGCTCGAATGATTTGTCCAAGTGTCGAATGGAAGGATCGAGTGGAGGCGGGCAATGCGGTCCCGTGACAATTTACAGGGACACTTTTCGCATTTGACTTTTGATTCTTTTCAAGCAAAATAAGCAACGGATGTCATTTTTCGCCACTTCATGTGCAAAGCTTTTCCTGACTTTTTTCATTCAATCCATTTTTCATCTGCCGCGGTCACACGGCGGCTTGTGTCCTACGACCTCGCCTGCGGGAAAACGTTGAAAACCTGCCGCTGACGCCTCTCCTTGTTCTCCCTCCCTCCCTCCCTCTCTCATTGCCATTGGTCGCCGAGGTTACGGAGCGACGGCGCACCTGGAGAGCGGCGGCTTCGTCCGCAGTCGGCCGCGTGTGCCGCATCCAGACATCCAGTTTCACTTCCTGCCCTCGCAGGTCATCGACCACGGGCGGGTCGCTTCAAAGATAGAAGCTTATCAGGTGAGTGTGACCTGGATACATTTTAGTTTGAGGGGGGGGGGGGGGGGAGGGCAATTCTGTTCTTGTAAAGGGAAGCGTGGGCGGACGATTGGTCGGATTACGCACGCCCGCGCCGAAAGAGCGTGATCAAACTCACGTGTCGTTCAGATAGGGGGGGGGAATGTTCACGGGAAACAACGGCCGAAACTTCCAGAGAAGCGGCCCGATCGCATCTTATCATCATCGCGCAACTGGACGGCTACCAACTCAATAAAAGATATGACAGAAAAGCTATTTCCACGCTATTTGGACATTTCCGTTCGGGAGCGTTTCAGACATGAAACGTGCTGTGCGTGCGTTGATTGACGTCGAGAGGGCTGGAAATTGACATTGTTACACGAGCTGTGGACGGACACCTTTGCATTGCAGCAAACAAATCATAAGAAGAAGAATTCCTGTGAAAAGATTGAAGTAAAAATTGACCAATGTTGGGGGTGTACTCGCTTTTGTGATGACTTTGTTAACACTATTGAACAAAATAGTTTCCAGTGGCACGAGCCAAAGAAGAACCCTTTCAGTTTCATTCGACATTTCGGATACCGGATATTGAATTTGAACATTTGCCATGGATATTTTATAGGCATTTTCTCCTTCAGTGCAGTTCCGCGTTCCGAGGTTCAAACGGCTTTTCTCCGTGTACGCCGTCGTCCTCCCACGTCCCGCAAAAACTTACACGTAAGGTTCATTGAAGACTCCAAAAGGACTGGCTAAAGAAAATATCAACATTTTGGTTGAAAGTAACAAAAAAAAAGTTTGAAAACTGCCAGCAAGGTTTGAATGTAGCAACACAAAGCCGCGCCGCTCACTAAAGTAAACGCGCGGACTTTAGCCACGGCTGCTACGTTGGTAGAATGACTTATTCGTAATGGAGTAGTACTATAACACTAAATGTAATCGGTTTTACGTTTCCTCTTATGGGATTGTACAATCGAATAAGTATTTTTTTTAAAAGGTTGTCAGTCACTTTCCGTCTTTGGTTGTTTTTCCTCAGGCGTGGCGGTTTCTTAAAAATCGTATGAAAGATGCAAGAGGGGATTTTTTTTTTTTTGGGGGGGGGGGGGGGTGGGGGGGTTTGTTTTGTGTTTTTTCACAGCTCATTTAACGGAGCACCGTCAGGGCAGATCGACAACCATGACGTGATGTAACCCTAGGTTCACGTGGGACCAATGAGAAGCACTAGTGTCGGCTGGATGAAGCTGAAGAGCCCCGACCCCCGGGACCACCCGATCCTGCAGCCCAACTATCTCGCCACAGGTTCGTGCGTATGTTCCCATCACGCGGGCACAGCGAGCGAGCGCCGTGTCTGACTCCCATCTTCGCCGTCGTCTCCGCTCAGATGTCGATGTTTTGGAGTTCAGAGAATGTGTCAAACTCTCCCGGGAGATTTTTGCCCAGAAGGCCTTCGACCCGTTCCGGGGCGCCGAAGTCCAGCCCGGTCCTCGGATCCAGTCCGACGCCGACATCGATGCCTTCGTGCGCCGCAAGGCCGACAGTGCGTATCATCCGTCGTGCACGTGCAAGATGGGCGCGACCTCCGACCCGACGGCGGTCGTGGACTCCCGGACGCGCGTGCTCGGCGTCGAGGGCCTCCGCGTGGTCGACGCGTCCATCATGCCGAGCATCGTTAGCGGCAACCTCAACGCACCGACCGTCATGATAGCGGAGAAGGCCGCCGACCTCATCAGAGGTCGCCCGCCGCTGGTTGACCCGCAGGTTCCGGTGTATCGGCCGCCGACGCTGGACACTCAAAGATAAAGCCACGACATTTACTTTCCCATCATGTTACTACACAGAAGATACATGCGCATATCCCAATCGCGAGTTAATCACAGGCCTCAGTTAGGAAAGCCTTCACACAGGAAGCAATTGCACATCTGCATTTACTGTACGTGACAAACGACAGCTGGTCGCGACCGATGACACTTGGGAGGAGAGCGACAGCGTCATTGAAGGGACAAACTTCAGGTGTGCACAACAACATGGTTTGCTTAAGCTAATGCACTCAAATATAGAAAAACACGCGTGTAAAATAACGGATTGATTCAAAGAAACAAAGGAATAGTGTTAGCGATGCGCTAATGACTATATATATATATATAACCGATTCTAACTTTGTCTGGCTCATTTAAATACAGGTCGACTTCATCCAAATGACTCCGTATACATCTGTGCTACATCTACTGAGCACAGTTTTTTCTGGAGGGGTAAAAAAGAGAAATGTGTGCTGGTTTTCACGTTACGTGTATGCATGTTCTTCTCTTGCTTGGGTGGGTGGGTTTCATCGATAGACACTTGCTTCCTCCCGCATTCCAAAACATCCATGTTGGGATTATTGAAGATTCTCAATTTTGCATTGGTGTGTTTGCAATTTGCAACCAGTCAGCTGTGATAGGCGCTGATTCACCCTTGACCCAAAGGAACACAAATGCAAATTGATAGAAACGTCTCCAATCTCAGGTGTGTTTGACGTTCGTTAAATGGCGCCGGCCAATGAAAAACAATATGTTTGCTAACGAGCCATGTTTCAAACGCTTGATCAGTTCATCGGCCGGCGATCTTCATCTGTTGTTTCTTTTCATCTTCGATTCCTAAATTGAGGTCACGGCAATGCGCTTTGTTTTATCTGAAAAGATCACAAGTGAGCAGTCGTCTTCCTTCCTCAGTACGTGACTTTGCGCTCACTTGTACCGTCGCGGGACGTCGGCCCCAAATTGACACAGAGCAGAGAACTGTTCAAAAAACCCATATGGCAGACCCTTGAGAAGGCAGAAGCCTTCGTGCGGGTTTGGTTTCCACTCGCATCTGTTTCAACCGTGACACTGGAATCTTCCAGCTTTGATTGCGTAACCTTAATCTTTTCCCGTACACAGAAGAAGAAGAAGAAGAAGAAGAAGAAGCAGCGCTTGGTTTACTGGCATGGCAAAATGCTTTTTGCTTTTTTGTTTTGTTTCGGGGGAGTGTTGCCATGGCCACTTCTTGTTACGTAGAATTCGGTTTCCGCATCCCAAAAAAGGCCACATGCCTCATGACTAAACGAGGGGCTCATTTTGCAATACTACAATGACCGAATATCAAATAGCCACTGTGCAAGTCTTACAAACTCGAGCAAATGTCGTGTTTTACCATTTCCTACGTCATACGGATGTTTATTGATCTTTAAGCAAGTGGAAATTGCTACCTGCGAAGATGATTGGAAGATATTGTTCATGCAGTAGAAGGCCGCATCGTAGTGGCGTCAGTAGTCATAAACTTTAAACACTTGAAAGCGGGCAAAATTGCCGTAATGACCCCCTACAATAGCAGCTAGCATATAATAATACAAAACTATCATAACAATTGCTCATTGTCATTGCCGTGACAACTCTTGGTCACCAACTTGTGAGGTTGAACTTTTTGAATTCACGAGCTTGTCATTGAACCAATGTACATTTCTTTATCACGCCCATCCATTTTCCATACTGCTTTATCGTCACGCGGGTCGCGAGCCTATCCCGGCCATCTTCGGGCGAGAGGCGGGCTACACCCTGAACCGGTCGCCAGCCAATCGCAGGGCACACAAAGAAACAAACAAGCATTGGCTCTCACTTTCGCACCTACGGGCAATTTAGAGGCTTCAATCCACCTACCACGCGTGTTTTTGGGGATGTGGGAGGAAACCGGAGTGCCTGGAGAAAAGCCACCCGGGTTTGTTTACCACAGTGTCTTGAGAGGAAAAAAATAAAGAATAATGAAATTGCGCTTCTTAAATGAAGGGGGAAACAACGATTGGTATTGTTATTAAGCAAATTTGAGCAGTTGCACATTGAACGCACTGTGATAATTAACATGTAACGAGTCCGAAGTGTCTCAGTAAGCTTTGCAAAAACTTGAATGCTACGACATGAAATGCGCTTTTTAATGTTGAAATCATCTTAAATGTGTTCATTGTAAAAGGGAAAACAATTAAAAGCCTTCCAGCTTTTTTCCGCGTCGCTGTTTTATTTACGGTTTCTAATTGTTGTGACCCCACACTGGAACACGACGAGCCGATCCTGACTTTTATTTTATTTTGCAGTGTACAAAAGAGACATTTTCTTTGCCATTTGTAGAAAATCTAAAAGCTGACGGACGCTTATGTTTTTATTTTGTACAACAGTTAGGTAGAAAGCAAACCTTGGCTTACAATATTTAATCAACATTCATAAAGGAGTGTAACATTACAAAACATATTGAAATCAATCAAAAAAATAAAGACTGCACGCACACAAATGTATATTCCCCTCCAAATACAATATATAATAAGTGCATTCCTTCTTTCTGGCTGCTGCGATTGCGCATCGAGTTCCCAATCGGATTTGGATTTGTTACCTTTCCGGTGCAATCAATCTGCTGCTCTGTTTTTATCCGGCCTACCACATTGCATGTAACCCTTTTTTACGATGTCTTTTTATTCTATTTATTGTGAGTTGTTTTGGGTCGATTTTAAACAATCTGCTCTGTGCTGCCTGAACACCTGAAAGAATCATTTGATCTGATTTGAAATGGCAGATTGTCTTCCCTTCAGAACAGCTTAATCCATCGGTTTGCATTTTCTATTCTTTATTTTGCAGTCGGGTCTCCAGCAACATTTCATTTCAAATCACAATCGGCGCTGTAGTGTAATTGGAGGTAAACGCAGATGTTTTGCATGACAAATCCATTTTGGAACCCTGAGACCGGAGGGAGCCCGTTCAAAAGACGCAGTTGAAACATATTACGCTGATATTAAACTCACTCACCCAAAACATTTTGCAGCAGTTATTCGTTTTCCGACAGGTCCGCGTCAACAATTGCATATCAATAATCGATGTTTTGAATGCCAAATTACAATTAGAAATAATTATTGTTAACCGCAAATTTACTGTTTTACAAAAAAAAAATAGTAAAGCATTATCGTTTCTTGATTCAGATTAAATGATAGTTTTATACTTGCATTCCCGGAGTGCAATGTACGATATATTGATATGTCCTTTTTTTTTTTTTGTAACTGACATGAAATCATATCCAAAATGCAATCATGACGTGGAATCCAGTTGCTCCTGCACCCTGAAATGAAGCATAGAAAATACAGTGGAACCTCCAAAGTGAAAGAGGCGCGTCGTTCGGAAACAAAGCAACATTTCACAAAACTGCGCAGGTCCAACTGCGAAACTAAAGGATCAAGTTCTTTTTTGGGACGCCACCACACATGGTAAAGCGGGAGAAATGTTTTTCAAGAAAACAGGAACTCATTGGCTGCTCAGTACTATTAAAAAAAAAAAAAAAAAAAAAAAAAAAAAAAAAAAAGTCAGCTGTGTTTTGTGTTCAGTGGAGCAGCTTCACGTCTCAAGCGCAAGCAGCCATTACATTTACTACTTTTCATGTCATTAAGGTCAAGGACGACTTTGAAAGTCATTGGAAAGCAGTAAACTTGTATTCCCATTATTTTCATTCGGGGGGGGGAAAAAAAATCACCTCAGAGATTCCACTCTATTACAGATAAAAAATATATAGTTATTGCGCAAAAAAAGAAAAAAGAAAAAAAAACCCCTTCTGAATCCAGTTGAAAGCTGAGCCGTAAGCTAAACAACACAAATCCGTGACGTTGAATCCGACATCCACACTCCGTTCCGTCACCACCATGCCGTTTTCAAAGCGAATTCATAGGATTCGGAATGGCTTTGCAGAGCAAGAAGATCTCGCCACCATCCGTGGAGAAATAAAGCAATCAAATACAACATCAAATCAGTGTTCTGCTTTCAATATTTGTTTTTCAGACAGGCTTCTCGAGTTCTGTTCATGTCCCTGTAGAAAGAGAACACAAGGCACTTCGTTCGGACGTCGTCTACCGTATGAGCGAGTACAAGGATCCTCTCAGTGCGGGCGAGCGGCACAAAGTCAATCGGAATCGAGAAATAACAACAAAACCTGATGCGGGCCGTCGCTATAGCGACGTGATGCACATCATCTCGTCCGCGAGGTCCTCCTCTCGTTTCGCGGCCGCGTACGTCTCCTCGTCGCTGTAGTCCCGCACGCTGCGCACGGCGGGGTCCGAGCCGGCGGCCCCGTCGGCCAGGCCGCCGTTCAGCAGATTACCGGCGGCGCTCTCCATCTCGTCGACGGTCATCTCGCAGGCGTCCGCGATCTCGTGTTTGGTGGCCGACACGAACTTGGGGTCCCTGGCGTACTTTCCCAGACCCTCAGAGATCAACGCCTGAGGCGACGTAAAAAATAGACAGACGAATAACGCAATATCTTTTTGACGTTAGAACGTTTCGAGATATGATGTATTTGCGTAATAACGCGGAAACACGTGAAAGTATTATTATATCAAGTAGAGACCGACCGATATGGATTTTTATGAGGACGATGCCCATGTTTGGCAGAGCAAAATTCCAATAACCAATTATTCGACCGAATTATGAAAAAAAAAATATATATATATATATATAAATGCTGAAACTTATCGAAAACTTGCTATTGTTTGTTTTAATGTCATTATCTTTGTCTTCTGTCGTAATGTCTTAATCTGCAAAAAAAATAAAATAATCGTTGAAATGTTTTGATTGAATTGAATCGAGACAAACATTTAATTGTTCTGCCTGTCACTGGCATGGAGAGACGAACCAAGATGTTATTTGTGGTAAGTCAATCATTTTTGGAGCGATGAAGCGAAATTGGACATCATCGCTGCGCTAGCTAAAGCGATGGCCGAAGACACTTACAGCCTCCACGAGACTGTTGGCGCTGCCTCTCGTCTGCCGGAAATGTGAGCAATTCTCAGCGGGAAGCCGCAACCGCGAGGGAGAGTGGCCGCGGCTGGGAGCGCTGTCGTGTTCGTCTGTGTACCACGAACTCCGCTTTACCGAGGCCGGGATGTTGCCGACGCTGCCTGAGCTCCTCCAGTCCACCTAAGGACAAGCGCGCGCGCAATTATAAATAGAAAATAGCTCCAGTGTTCCTTGCGTGTTTTGTGCACACCTGTATGAGCGGCGTGTAGGAGGGTGACGAATCGTAGGCCAGAGGGGAGGCGGGGGGCGTGGCCCAGGAGAGGACCGATCGTGTGGGAGAGAGGCGCTGAAGTCTGCTGGCGTCCAGGCCGGCCACCGCCATGACCTGATGGGAGAAGGACACGGACACGTTGAAAAGAAAAGGAGATAATAAGATGAAAAATGTCTTTGGGGAAATGTGTACCTGTTGCTGCAGCAGCTGCAGTGGAAGAGCTGCGCAGGAAGGAGAGGGCGGAGCTTCCTCCTGACGACTACTTCTGCGAAGACACTCGAAACTGAAGGTCGGTCTGTTTGGGGCTGCGCGGACACACGACGACGTCTTTTGTGAACAGACGTCAACATCTGCACCTCATTTAGCTTGATTACCGGGGCCAAAATATGAGTGCAAACTCCAATCAGAATAGTAAACGTTGTGAAATGAATACCAAAACTAAGCGTCACTATTGTTGTAAAAGCGTCCTTTTTGAAGGTTGAACTGGGAATGTAAGCTCCTCAAGAAGGTCAGGCCAGTGTGTCACCTTGCGGTGATGCTAAAAGCCATCTCCGAGGTGACCGCCTGCTGTCTCGACATATGGGCTGCTGGTCATCGTCATAGAAACAATCTGACTGTTGTTCCATGCTGGGGGCTTCGGCGTCCAAATCGCCCTGCTGCACGTTGTGACACTCTTTATTTGACAGCCTGCGCATAAACAGAAACACATGATTTGTGTGAGTAGTCGGCGTAGACATAAGATGTTTGTAGAGTTACCGACGGTGTAGCGGTTCACTCGGTCGACGTCCGCGCAGGCAGCGTGCGTCGAGTTCTCACTTAGCGACTATGGGCCTTCGTGCCAGATCCACATTCCGAGTGGGGAAACCCTAACACACGGGCGTTCCCTGGAAAATCCGGTCGGCCACGCATTTTCCCGTTGACTCCAGAGGCTGTAGTAAGTTTTTCATCTACAACGACATGGAGTGATTTCGCTTCAAGCACGGTGCTGGGGGCTAGCATTAAAAGCGTAGGGCTATTACAGTTACAGTAATGGCACAACGCTGAGTTAGTTGGTCGATCATTTGTTTTTATTTACTTATACGCCGGTGGTCAAAATATGGCAATGCGATCAAGTGACTCGGCTGGTCCGTAGCAAAAGGAAGGTTGGGCACGCTGATTGACCTCCAGTCAGTCATCCAAAACTTTTATTGGATTTATTTCATACAAAATAAAAGAAGACGCTCTCCTTCAAGGTGTTCGCACGAGTCAGCTGGAGCAGTGCGCACTCGGCCGACTGGCAGACGACAATTCTGTTCCGCCAGGTATTTCCACATTAAACCATGCTATATCTTTCACATGGATTTCAATGACATTCACAAGGATCGGGAAAACCTACACCTTATGTGAATGTGACTGCGAATGGTTAGATGTCTGTATATGCGCCCTGTGACTGACTGGTTGGCAACAGTCCCGGATGTAGACTACCTTTCGCCTGAAGTGAGCTGGGAGAGGCTTTACGAGTCCCGGACGGACTGCTGGGACGCACGTACGGATGGCGCACGTGACTGACTCTACCTGTCCCGAGTCAGCATGATGTCATCTTCATGGGACTCGTCCCCACTGTTGTCGTATTCTCCTAAGCCTCGCTCCTCGTCACTGTTCTCTTCCTCCGGCTCCGATCTCCGAACGGCGGGGCGGCGTCCCCCGCAAACCTCCGACCTGGCAAGCCGACGTCAGGTCGACGTGAAAGAGTCCAAGTGTGACAATTAGTTGGCTATCAATCAGTCCAAGAAGCAAATGTGGATCATCGACAACTGCGTGTTTTCGCAGCCATCGCTGGGTGGCGCACGTTTACTTTCATCGTTTTGAACTGTCGAAGGCTAACTTTTGTAATCTGGGGCCAGATTTGATTTTGAAAAAGGGACAGATGAACGAAAAGTTAAAATGTGTTCATAAAATATCTTCAACAGTTTATTAAAGTGATGAAAATAATAGAATTTGAAATGTGATTATTTGTAATTTCATTAAAAAAAAATAATGAACCAATTATTTCACAAAATAACAGTGTTAAATGTATATGTAAAATATTGTAATTTATATGAATCAATTGACACAACATTTCATAACTGAAAAAATAATCAGAAATGCATTTTAATTAAACAGTTCTAGGAGAAAAAAGATCAAAATGATATGCAACAAATGTTTCAGGACTCTTGATAATGTAAATAGTCGGTGGGCCGGATTAAAGAATGAAGCGCTGGTGTCAGCTAGCAAATGCAAATGTTTGAATTTGGAAGCTTATTAATGGCTCCTTGTACAACCTGCTGCTTTTGACGTCATCACTTCATGCGTGTACCGTACCTAATGTAGGCCTCATAGCGGTGCCGCCTGCGCCAAAGTGAGGAGCGCAAGAGGTTGGCCCAGCACAAAGGGGTCAAAGGGGTCAAAGGGGTCAAAGGGCGAAACAGAAAGAAGAAGCAAAAAGGACAGCAGTGAACTCATTGCAACACATCAAGCTTTGTTGTATTATTCTGAGATTCATCGTCATGGTCAATTCTCGTTGTTTGTTCACATTGCGGCGAGAATTGAACTTCTAACGACAGGAAAAAAGAAAACAAAACAAAAAAAAGTCTCATTGTGCGA
Source organism: Phyllopteryx taeniolatus (assembly GCF_024500385.1). Lineage (NCBI taxonomy): Eukaryota > Metazoa > Chordata > Actinopteri > Syngnathiformes > Syngnathidae > Phyllopteryx > Phyllopteryx taeniolatus. The sequence goes on from NC_084502.1 coordinate 5,913,440, forward strand.
GAGCTCAGCATGTCCGCATGTGTTCAATCAGGTCGCGCGCAAGCTGCAGCTTATCCCTTTTTTTTTCTCTTTTTGAATTCCTTTGTGGAGCTTGCACGTTGACCCCCGGCCTGACTGAGGACAAGCGCTATATCCCAAATATATGCTGGAGGATTTTGGTCTTTCTTGGGTTATTTTTCACCTTACAATTACTCGTTTTTTACCTATCATGATGAATGCAGACATACAAACGAAGAGACTTTCTCAAGTCAAACCTAAAGGATCCAACGCAACACGTTTATGGATTTTAAAAAAAATAAGGAACTGACCTCATGGAGAGCGACTTCCAAGGCTTCCTGCGGGTGGACACCGGTGAGCCCGTTTTGCTGGCGGACGGGCGGTCTGTCGCCACGGGCACGTTGGCATTGTTGAGGTTGGCGTTGGAGGGTACGGGTGATTGTTGGTGATTGGAATTCAAGCAGGAGTAGTCCGACGGACGAGAGGTGTTTTGACGATGACACCGGACGGGCGAGGAGTTCATTTCCATCTCCTCGCCTTTGTCGTTGTCCCGCAGGCCCGTTTGGGCAGCTTCTGTTGAGGCGCCGCAGGAAAAGGGGATGATCTGTAGAGGGCGTTGAGTGACGGTGGTCGGGGGGGCGGGGCCTCGCGGCGTCGTACTGACGTGGTTGACATGGTTACCGAAAAGGCCGCCGTTGCGCTGCACAGCGACGTCGGCAAAAGAAGCGGTTAACAAGTGCGATCAATATTTTATTCATGAATTAAAACGATGTAGAAAACTTTGTTGCTACCCAAATGCACAGTACATAGTACAAAAGTGGGATACCCTGTATATTTCCTCGTCATCCTCCTCTGTCAAATGGACAATCCCCTCGTCGTGGAAGTCACAGGATATGGCGCGACGGATCTCGGGTCCGATGTCGTGCAGCATGCGCAGGCCGGCCTGGAAAGACACCGGACGGAACGGAACAGACCGCAGCGTTTCATTCCGTTTTTGACATTTACGCCGGAAGAAATAGCGGGAATTGAAGTAAGCTGTCCAGCACTCCGACTCACTTAAGTCGGATTATATGACGTTAGTCCCCAGAGCAAGATACAAAAATATGTGCTTGCAAGGTGTTGATTTGTTAAGTGTGTTGTGTTTTTCGTTGAGCGGTTTGACAGTACTCACCTGCAGAGCCACGGCGGTGTTAATCCTGTCGAAAGAGCGCCTACCCACAAGGCCTCTCTCTTTGCGCCTCTTGAACTTCCTAAAGTAGTCCTGTATCAGGAAGGTGGCATAGAACTTCCCCACTGTTACCTCGTCATCTGAGTGAACAGACCAGACACATCGAGGCCTCCCGAATCAACACCAAAAGCGCAAAAACACTCCTTTGTGTGGCTGTGACATTCGCGTTTACAACATTCAAATACTCTCTCACCATCACATAAACACGCCACAATGATCCTGCAGTATGTCCCCAAATCCAATTACAAAAGTAATTAGGATTGGATTACATTGGGTGGAAACAAATCCACATCTTGACTATTTCTCTTTCAAAATAACAGCAACAAAAGAAACGGGCCCGAGCAAGAATTCACTTGATGACAATTCCGTACAAGGTCAGAGGTCACACCCACAGCATCCAAATTTATAGCGGTCCGTCCTGCATCTAGTCAGGACTTGGTCCAACTCACCGTGCTGCTGCTTTGTCCGCGAACAGGTTGCGAGACGCGTCTTCAAACAACAAAAGATCAACAAAGCGGCAGGTCCAGACCGTGTGTCCCCATCCTGCCTCAAAGTCGGGGCAGTCGCCAAAGCTCGCTCCAGTCTTCACTCAGATCTTCAATAGATCACTGGAACTGTGCGAAGTACCAAGCTATTTCAAATGCTCCACCATCATTCCAGTCCCCACAAAAACTACAATCTTGGGTCTAAATGACTACAGGCCTGTCGCCTTGACATCTGTGGTCATGAAGTCCTTTGAACGTCTCGTGCTGGAGCACCTCAAGAGCGTCACAGGTCCCCTGCTGGGCCCCCTGCAGTTTGCCTACCGAGCCAACAGGTCTGCGGATGATGCGGTCAACATGGGACTGCACTTCATCCTCGAACACCTCGACAGTGCAGGGAACTACGCGAGGATCCTGTTCGTGGACTTCAGCTCAGCGTTCAACACCATGAGAACACTCGTGCCAGAGTAGCATCTGCTCCATTTGCACACTGATTGAGGAGTATCTGCAACATTTGCACAATCGACATTGTCCCAGACGATCGCACTACTCGTCACTTTCAACCGCATCCGCTCCTTGAAGTGTCGGCGCCCTTTGCACAATGCTCATTGCACCGGTCGATTGCAATATTAGTCATTGGAACGGCTCGAAGTGCTAGAGGACTCTGCATCTTTTTGCACAATTGTCAAAAAAATTTTTTTTACCTGCATTAACAGATAACTAGCAAACCTTTTATTGCTCAGTGGCTGTTTTTGTCAAATGTCTTTCTGGCTCAAAGTGTTCTCTGTCCATTGACCGTCCGTTGTCGTACACGAGCGGCTCCAACTACCGGACATACTTGGCAAATAAAGATGATTCCGATTGTTATTCTGATTTCAATAGGACTAAGTAAGGTATTTATATCTTAAAAGTCCGATTTCGGACATAACGGAAATATAAGTACGGCGAAATCCTGCCTCTTGTTCAAGTTCACCTATTCGCGTTTGTTTCTGGGGAACTGATGCTCAGCTATTCACTCAAAATGTACCTACTCCTGTGGTCTTTCCAAGAAATCGAATGTTGGCGCCAAACACATGGCTAATAGGAAATACTGGAGTAACTGGTGTCAAGGAAGTATGTCGATTGAGTGACTACTACGGTACGTCGGGGAGGAGGAAAGTTAGCCCGTGCTGTTTGCATAAGTCTTCGCCACATTTGCTCTACTGGGTGGCCATTCCAAATCTCAGGTTGCGAAGGTTGCACGGGGGGGGGGGGGGGGGGGGGGGGGGGCAGCGTAGCTTAGAGAAGCCGCAAGCGGTCAACTGAAGCTCTCGTCTTGAGAACACAACACGCAAACGGAGGACAGTTCGCCATAAATGAAGCAGGAGAACTACAGTACGAGCGCCATCTGCCATGCGGGGGAAGATGGAAGCATGGATCGGCAATGGCTCCACAAGCCATTTTGGGCACATGATGATGATGATGATGATGATGATGATGATGACCCATCTTCAAGCAGTAGAAGAGTTCGCCGCGTCACGCAACACAGCTGAAGAAGCACACCTGTGAATTGGAGCGCTGGATTTTGGCTGAATGACTTTCGTATTTCTAATCATACGCGTCATGTATTTCAGTTTTAGGAACTGAGGATTTTGCACAAAGTACAAGGCGCCGTACAGCAGGCACTGTTTTCCCGAGCGGAGCTCCGTGAACGTGAACATAACGTGACGTAAAGTCTCGTGCCACCAGACTAAAACCGAACTACCCGGGGAGCTCAGGGTGGCAGAAAGACAAAAGAAGGCAGTGTGTGACTGAGCAAAGCGAGCTGTGGGAAAGACAAGCTTGACACAAATCAAGTTGAAAGAAAAAGATCAATAAACACGCAGTTGAATGCGTTGGGCATCTAAAACACAGCGCTGAAGCACGTGTGCAAATTGGGACAAACGCACACACGCGCGAAGCGAGTCTGCAGTGAGAAATGTCACAATTCCCGTTTTCATTGGGCATATAATGCAAAACAATTCAAACTGTAAAAGAATTGATGATTGGTTCTGCATAAAAACGATTCCATTGCAACGGTCATACGAGCAAAGCGGCTAAAAACAGGAATAAACAATATAATCGGCAACATAGCAGGTAACGAGGCTGACGTCAACTGTTCGGAAGAGGGCGAGCACTCATCGAGCTCCAATGTAGAGTGCAGCTTGTTCAGCGGGGGCCCTCAGGCGAAGGCCAAACGTCGAGCGACGTTATCGCATGGAACGCGGGGGGCAATAGCAAACGCGCTCATGTATCCACCAACATTTCCTTCTTTGGCGTTTTGGCTCATCTTTTGGAATTCGCGGCCAATTTCGGAGTCAATTATGAATTGCATTGATTAGTTTGATAAATCCAACGTCTATTGGGAGTCGGCACAGTGAAAACGGCGTTATGATATTCTCCGAACAAGAACGTTGGCGAGAGAGGCCGAGTAGAATTAGTGAGCACTCACCGCCTGCAGGGGGCACTACTTGATCCAACAGCTTCATGCCGGTCCTTTTCCAGATCTTTCTGATCACAGCTCTCAACTCCTCGTTCGCTTGTTCCAGGTTACCTTGGAGACAAGATTCACGATGGGAAATTCTCTCTCTCTCTATTTAGGGGCTACGTTTGGCACAATTCAATTTCCACAAAGCTAAAGGTTTGGACTCACCTTCTGTTTTAATCTTGAGAGCAGTGCGTACCAGCGCAAACAAGGTGGCGTTGAACATAACTGTGCCGTCGCTGTTCAGAGGCATGTTCATCGCAACCAGACGCTGCAAATGTTCATTCCATCAAATTGTTACAAGGTTATATTTCCATAGCACGGGTTTGTCATGTGAGGTATTTGTGTACAACTTCCTGTAAATATTTTAGGATGCGCCAACCTTGATATTATAGAATGATTCTCAACTGGTGGGTTGGGACCCAAAAGTGGGCCGCGGAGCCATTTTGGGTGGGACACGGACAGGCAGTAAAAAAAGGTTTTTAAATTGAGAGCATAATTCCGACTGTTCAAACTGTTACAATTGCTTTGGTCTGCAACCTTCATTTCCAAAAAGAAGACCAACTATTGAAACTATTATTTACAGCAGTCACGTTCACCATCAATTTCTTAATAAGGTAGGAGGACGTTTCAATTTTACATTTTAACAATGTAAACGAGAGTAGTTATGTTTCAACTATTCGATTAATATGTTGCAGAGGCTACTTTTGAACAATAAAACGTTCTTTTTTTTTTTTGCTAACTTTTGTAAGCGGGTCGCAACTTAACGACGGTCGAAAACTGCGGGTCCCAGGGTGGCAACAGTTGAGAACCAATGTTAGAAATCATAAAAATCCATTCAGGCTTAGTGTAAATAAACAAATGCGCTTAGTAAAATATGAATAAAGAATAATCCAAAAAATCTGATCTTATCCAATTCTAAACACATACGTGTGCGTCGGAAGCAAACGTTTCAACGGGATATTATCCAGAAGTTTCTTTGAATTAACATATAGAAAAATCACATTTCACATTGAACAAAAAGAGGTTTCTGCCACATTAGTTCATGGAGGAAAACAATTTGACCTTGTTTTAGCTATCACTCGCTGATTTCAGAGTGAATGATCATATCGTATAATTTCCCATTCAGCACCATGTACACACCTTGCAGGCCACCCTGTGCGGGCACAGCTTGCCGAAGCCAAGTGGAGGTTGGATCCTCCTCAGTAAGGTCACCACATCCAGGTGTTTTATCCTGCCCCTGTCAGTCAATAAACCACAAGACTATAGCAAGAATAGACCATAACAAATAAATACACAGCAAAAGGCAAAGTCCCAAGTCTTGTACTCACTTTGCTTCCGGGTCGTATTCGGACCAGATCCGTTTAAATTCATCAAGGTGATGAGGTCCGAGAATGGACCAATCTCGGGTGAGATAGTCAAAGTTATCCATGATGACAGCGACAAACAGGTTAATAATCTGAAAGCAGGACACGGTGTTTAATTTCAGGACGTCTGCGTGTATGCCGTCATTATTACTCCTGTGTAGTTTTGCGGAAGGGGTCACGATCACCAGGAAAGCGCAGAGCATGTAGAAGGTGATGAAGTAGACGATGGCGAAGCCGCTGCCACAAGTTCGCTCCTCGCCGGGGTTGTAGTCCGACTCGGTATCGCACAACTTCCCCGGAAGGCAGGCCAGCATTATCTCCTGCCAGGCCTCGCCCGTGGCACATCTAACATTCACCACCAGCGACAAATTGTGCTGTTCAACCCGTTAGGCACCAATCATTCAAAGTGAGAGCAACACACCTGAAGAGCATGAGGACAGCTTGAGGGAACGTTTGGAAGTTATTGTTGCGGTTGATTTGTGTTCCATCCACCATGGCTATTTTCCCAAAAACCTGCCAGATGGCATAACAGTCCAATCAGTGGCGATTTGCTCCTCGGCGCAACTTGCTCAGTGCCCCGCCACATGGAGCAGATGTTGCTACAGTGAGGGCAAGCGTCAAATATCTAGTATGCATCTGTAGCGCAGTCTGGTCAATAGTTAATTGTAGCCGTGCTCTATTTGTCATATACTGCCCTGCAGTTCCATTATTGGAGCCGGGAGGGCGCTTTGTGTCCTCGCTCTCTCTCTCTCTCTCTCTCTCCCCCCCCACCCAGGACCACCTCCATTACCTTTCCTCAATAAGCTGTTCGTCATTTGACATCTGCCTCCGCCTGCTCTCGGGTCCAGCTACTCCCCACACGTGACAGAATTATTGTTGTTATTAAGGTAGAGGTAAGAATGAATGCATTTGTCTCAATGAAATTTAGTGTATAATAATATCCAATCATTCTTCCACAAATAACTTGAACTGAGGCACAGCGTCTATGAGAGCAATAAAAATAACTGTTGCTATCGGAATGTCACATAGTAAGCCCCTTATGCGTTTGTCTGACCATTCACGTCTTTTAACGTTCAAGTCTCGTGCCATCCATATTCCGTGCACGTGAAAGAATGCTTTACCTGCATTCCAATTACCGCATAGATGAAGAACAGCATGGCGATCAGAAGTGCAACATATGGCAGAGCCTGGAGGGAGGGAACAGAAACTAAAGAAACTTAGACGTTGTTCACTGACATTAGTCACCACTTACTGGCGTCACATGCAACGCTATCTGATAAGAAGATCAACATTTGTCTTTTTAAATGATTGTCAAAACAATTGTGCATTTCAGACTCACCTGAAAGGATTTGATGAATGTCCACAGCAGCGTCCTGATGCCCTCCCCCCTGCTCAACAATTTGACCAATCGCATCACTCGAAAGAGGCGGAAGAAGGTGATGGAGATGCGAGCACTGTCTTCAGTATTCTGCACAATGACGATAAACATTGAAGGATTAATAATCCCGGTCAGGGAAATGAAGACGTATGAAAACATGCAATTCAGTTAAACACTGGATTAAACTTGATTTATTGCCACAGTCACGTATGTATGATTCAATGTAAATGATATGCGGAAGACATCGTTTCGTGATCTCGGCAATGACAATTAGAACGCATGCAGAGCAACAGCATGCCACGAACACACCTGAATTTAAAAAAAACGGCTAAGCCTTTTCGAGTCCGTAGTCCAAAAGACAAATAAACAAAGCACACATACAAGCGACCTCGAGTCTGATGCCGAGCTGGGCGACGCATTGTTTTCAGTGCGCACAGACTTCAACCTCAAACAACCATTTATTCGTCATGTGAAAGCAAACACTTCAGACAGCTTGTTGAAATGAACAACAATAACGTCTCATGCCATGCACCAATTCCAACAAACAAAACGTCGGCTGGCCATTCAACTCGAGCCCAATTGCAAGAAATTCAACAACATTCTCTCAAAATATATCAGATGACAGAGTACACAAAACTTCTTGGTTTTTTTTCCCAGCGATCAAATGTTTTTGGTGTTTGGAGTTGAAATGAAGGAGGCCGGGCTTCCTCTTACCCCTGGTTCCACTATCACCTTGACGACAGGGAGCGCTGCTGACTTAAAACCAAAAACCTGAAGTTAATTGGAGTTGTACCAGATCCAGATGTACAGCACCCGACATAAACTACGGCATCATCACATAGTTTTACCTTTAAGGAATCCAATGTCTAACTGAATAGAGTTAAAATATATACACAGTAAATATATTCCCACTAACAGCAGGGATGACCGTGCATTACAATTTGTTCAACACATTGTAAACAAAAAAAAAAGCATGGTCAGCATCACATGCAAAAGCTTCCTGATACTGCAAATGCAGAAATGAGATGACACAGATCCACACTCTTTCATGTATATAACATATTAACTAGCAGGCCCAGATTGAACACCGAGTTAGCACATTTGTGCTGAGTAAATTCAGACAATTTCAGTATTGATACTTTTTGTGACATTTTGGTTTGGCGGTGTCCTGTGAGATTTTGCTCACGTGAAATGATTGCTTTGGCACAATAAAGGTCGGGAAACATTGTATTAGACCACCACCCAATGTCACGTTGCCCTAAAAAAAGACAGCAATGCTTGACAACATGAACAAAAGAATTATTGGAATGTTTCTGCACATCAGTAAAGCTTTTCAATCGGACTTGGTTGAATGACATTTTTACCCATGAATTTTCCAAATTTGCTGTTTTACAAAGAAAACATTATGATGTATTAAACTGAATAGATGATATTGATTATTTGCATTCGTCGAAGCGAAAGATGTCTTCCGTTGGCTAAATGCTACGCATGATTCATTTCTGACTTCCTGGTGAGGTGCCTCCAATTTGGGTAGGGACAGGTGAATTCAGTTTGAAATGAAGAGTCCACATTAAAAACACGACATGATACTGCTTCGTCTCTTGTGTAGTTGATACACAATATCCAGTACTGTCATTATCTATTGTTTTGTTTTGTGAAGTAAGGGAAACACAGCTGCAGTCCTTTTCAAACATTGCAGAATTATCTTTTAGATGTTCTCAAATTTGCACAGTATACTGATTGCTTATTGTTAATGGTAGCAAAGCAAATGTATTTATATAGCACATTTCATACACAAGGCAGCTCAATGTGCTTTAAAAGCATTGAAAAACAAAGAAAAAACTGCGTAGAAACATTTAAAACAAAGAGAAAAACTAAAACTAAAATACAATTAAAATAGCGTACAGTGCAAGAAATATCATTTACGAGTGGAAATGCTCTAAAAAGCATGGGAAAAAAAAGAAGAGTTTTTAACCTGGACTTCAAAACATGTGACGTCACTTCTGTTGGCAACTTCTTCCATTTGTGTGTAGCAAAATAGCTAAATGCTGCTTCACCATCTTTGCTTTGGACTCTGTGCTCCACTATTTGAGCGGAGTCTGTCGATCTCTGATTTCATTAGCATGTCTTTCATGTATTCAGGACCTAAGCCATTGAGTCATTTATAGACCAGTAGCAGAACTTTCAAATCTATTCTAAAACTGACTGGAAGCCAGTGTAAAGACTTTAGAATTCATAATTTGTAATATTCTCTGACCTCTTTGTTCTGGTCAGCATTCTGAATGAGCCGCAGCTGTTTATTGCTCTTTTTGGGGAGTCCGGTCAGAAGACCATTACAATAGTCAAGTCTACTTGAGATAAACGCACGGATGAGCTTCTCCTGGTCTGCTTGACACATGCAAGCCTTCACTCTGGATATGTACTTCAGATGGTAAAAGGCAGTTTTAGTAATTGATTTGATAAGTCAGGTCGGAATCTATCAGAACACCGAGGTTTCGGACTTGGTCTTTGGTTTTTAAAGATAGTAACGGCAATCCGCTTTTCTCTATTGCCAAAAACAATTATCTCAGTTTTGTTGTGGTTTAATTGAAGAACATTTTGGCTCATCCAGTTATTTATCTGTTTTAGACAGTGACACAACACCTCAATTAAACCGTAGTCATCTGGAGACACTGCTAGATATAACTGTGTGTCATCTGCATAGCTATGATAGTCAAAATTAAAGTTCTGAAGAATTTGACCCAAGGGTAGCATATGCAGGCTGAACAGGACGGGTCCAAGAACTGACCCTTGAGGGACCCCGTAGGTCATTGCCATTCGATGAGATTGAAAACTTCCAATAGTTACAAAATAACTCCTTTCCTCCAGGTAGGACCTGAACCATTTCAGGACCGTTCCATTTAGTCCGACCCACGTTTCTAACCCGTTATATATCCCTACCTAGAAATATATTCCAAGCGTTTCAATTCAATTTGTAGTGACAGCAATCACTTGAAAGACATTCTCGTGTGACGGAATTACTGTAAATCAATTAATAAATGAAGTGGCTGCGTTAAGTCATTTGTGGGCACTCGAAAAATAATTTATGTTCAGAAAATGTAAAAATAAATGAATAAAGCAAAGGCTGCGCTCTTGAACGGCACTCGGAAGTTCAATTTAGCAGTCGACAACAGTGGCAAAGAGACGTGCATGCATGTGTAACTACTTACATTGATCTCAGTGATGGCAATATCAACCACGCTACCCACAACAATTAAGGCATCAAACGTGTTCCATGCATCAGCAAAATAGTTCTGCAAGCCACAAGCGGCAAAGACGAACACACACAGACACAAAAAGAGAAGAGAGACAGGGCAAGAAAGAAAAGGAAGGATGGGTAAAAGAAAAAGCATTAAGAATGACACAAGATATTCCATGCTAAACAAAAAACTGTGTGAGGATCAACTTTTATTTCTGGAAGTAGTCTTTGGAATTTATCTTTTTATCTATTTATTTGTTATTGAATGAACACTGTACATCAATGTATCATCTGTTAGGAAAAGTAGATCATCTCCATCAGATTCAGCAGATGGAAAATGTGAGGGTGCAAAGTTTCGATTCAATTGTGTTTGTTGCAGTATATGTATTTGATATTAATACACAGTTGTGATTATCAGCAAGAAGACGTCAAAATATATGTCGGCGTATGTGTCTGATTTCTCTTCAATTCTCGTGTGTGCCGCCCAATCACGGAGGTCTTCAGTTTGGCATTTTTGGTTCATAAACACTCCACTGAATATAATCAAACATCTGAAAGTCACACATTGATGTGTACTTTTTCAGCCATACTTAAGCCACCAAACAGGTGATTAATTCTGCACAAGAATAATATTAAAAGCCATCGATTCCAAGTGGGCCTTTGAACCACCTGCCGATCGAGCCGTAAAAAATGAAATAGTAAGGAGTGTGGAAGGAAAAGCGAGGAAATGTGAAGAAAGGAAGCGGCAAGTGGTGGAGGCAGCACAGGACAAAGCCGTACACACTGGCGTCTCTCTACCTGGCTGAGTATGATGTCGACAACACTGCCGATCACCACCAGGGCGTCAAAGACGTTCCAGGCGTCCCCGACATAGCCCTGAATCGGGCAACCGTGCACAGCCAGCGGGAGGAGGGGAAAACAAGGCAGGGGGGACGAAAGGGATGCAGGGCCGAGGTGGGGAGGTAAGAGGGGAAGGAAGAGTGCATGAGGGATGCGTTAAAAGGAAAGGGGGACTGTTATCAGATCAAAACTTCAGTGCGAACCACAGGGGTCCAATATCAGGGAGGATTTAGGCCCGAAATGCTGTGGTGGACTGCCGTCAAACCTGCGGCCCGCGGGCCAAAGCCGGCCCACTAAGGTGTACAATCCGGCCCTCGGGAGGAAGTTGCGAGTGAAAAAATACAACCCCAATTCCAATGAAGTTGGGACGTTGTGCTAAACAGAAATCAAAACAGAATACAACGATTTGCAAATCATGTTCAACCTATATTTCATTGAATACACTACAAAGACGAGATATTTCATGTTCAAACCGATAAACTTGATTGTTTTTAGCAAATAATCATTCACTTAGAATTTTATGGCTGCAACACGTTCTAAGATGGACTGATGCAAAGTGGAAAAGTGTTCCGTGGGCCGACATTTCAAATTGTTTATGGAAATTGTGGACGTCGTGTCCTCCGGGCCAAAGAGGAAAAGAACCATCCGGACTGTTATGGACGCACCGTTCAAAAGCCAGCATCTGTGATGGAATGGGGATGTGTTAGTGCCAATGGCATGGGTAGCTTACACATGTGTGAAGGCACCATTCATGCTGAAAGGTACATAAAGGTTTTGGAGAAACACATGCTGCCATCCAAGCAACGTCTTTTTCACGGACACCCTGCTTATTTCAGCAAAACAATGCCAAACCACATTCTGCACGTGTTACAACAGCGTGGCTTCGTAGTAAAAGAGTGCAGGTAGTAGACTGGCCTGCCTGCAGTCCAGACCTGTCTCCCGCTGAAAACGTGTGGCGCATTATGAAGCGTAAAATACGACAACGGACTGTTGAACGGCTGAAGCTGTACATCGAGCAAGAATGGGAACGAATTCCACCTCCAAAGCTTCAACAATTAGTGTCCTCAGTTCCCAAACGTTTATTGAATGTTGTTCAAAGAAAAGGTGATGTAACGCAGTGGGAAACACGAGCCTGTCTGTCCCAGCTTTTTTGCAACGTGTTGCAGCCATAAAATTCCAAGTTCATGATTATTTGCTAAAAACATGAAAGTTTTTTCAGTTTGAACATGAAATATCTTGTCTTTGTAGTGTATTCAATTAAATATAGGGTGAACATGATTTGAAAATCAGTGTATTCTGTTTTTATTTATGTTTAACACAACGTCCCAACTTCATTGGAATTGGGCTTGTACAAAAGACATCGTTGTGCTACGGACTAAGGATAATTTGACTAGTACTATGCACCTGTAAAGAATCCAATGGTAATCATTCCTCTGTGATTACACTTTAAAATGAATGCAATACGAATGCGAACATCAGTTCCAAATAAATGTGACTTCAAGTTTTGCGCCTTTAAATACAATCACTGTGATCAGTTGTCATGTACACATTCGGTATAGATGACAAACTGAAGCAAAATATTCTCAAGAAATCTGAGGTTGTTTTGTAAAAGGATTTTAAAATGTCATTAAATATAAAGATTTACCTCAAGTATTTGATTTGTTTTGCATTCACCCAAAGAGAAAAACGTATTGTTATTTATTACTATATCAGGTAGGGTAAGATTTTCGTGGTCCTCCCCCTTTGACATCAAATTAGGCTTTACGTGGCCCCGCAACTACCAGGAGTTTGACATCCCAACTTTCGGGGAACATCTACCATGAAACCAACCAGAGAAATAGCCATGCTTACTATACTACAGATAAGTGTAAATCATTTATTTATCAATTGGCAATTGTTGAGATCTTAGTCATTTTATTATGCTGCCTTCATTTCTGGAACCTAATGTTGAACTACAAGGCCAATCACTCTATATGGGCAAAATGCCCATCCACAGTTTTTATGACAGCATTTGCTCTTCTAACGGCACACTGGCTCACCCTGGGCTTGAAGGCAATGAGCTTGAGGATCATCTCCACAGTGAAAACACCAGTAAAGACCATGTTGAGGATGTCCATGGCTTGGTTGAACAGGTGAGATTGGCCATGGTGCTGGAAAAAGCCAGCGAACACATGTTGATTAACAGTTTCTTCATGCAATTACAAGAGCCTTGTAATTTCTTCTCACATCTGAGAAGAAAGTGCTGTAAGAAGCGCCGGTGCAACAAGAACCAAGATTGAGCATGCAGATTCATGGCGAAATGAAAAAGGTTGACTTACCTGTATCGCCAGACACAGGGTGTTGAGGATGATTAGCACAAACATGACATATTCAAAGCCGGTGGAGTTGACCACATACCAGAACTTGTACTGGTATGGGTTTTTGGGGATGTAACGACGCAGGGGTCGGGCTTTGAGAGCATATTCCACACACTGGCGCTGAAGTGTTGGACAAATACTTTAGTCCATACAGTGTATTTTCATAATATTTGGGGGAGATTAAGCAAATGTCTTTTAGATGGGTGCATAGCAATTTGCTCCACTTCCTACCTGGTTTTTGTCCAGCTCACAGTTCTTGTATTCCTTCTCACCCTGCTCCTGGAAGGTGACAATAACGAAACCGACAAAGATGTTCATCATGAAGAAGGCAATGATGATGATGTAGATGATGAAGAAGATGGATATCTCAATGCGGTAGTTGTAGATGGGACCCATGTTTTCACGGTTAGAGTCGATGGCCTCATATAAGAGACTGAGAGGGGGAGGGGGGGAAAAACAAAACAAAACAGCATAAAACCACCAAGACGTCACTCTAAGATCTTAATAGTTCAAAGGAGAGGCTGACTTTCATCCAGATGAATAATTCCGTCTGATACCAAGTTACAGAACAGAATATTTGAAGATCCTACACAAGCACCAACTCATTGCGATTTGAGATGATGAGATTTGACCGGAGATAGACGCATCTATCAAGTTAGATGTGTTAACTACAAATTGGTGCCGAGTGCAGATCTGGAATAAACATGCTTTGACAATACAGCTTCTGATCCTACATACACTAGCAAGTTTTGTTTACATCAGACACGATTTGACAGATTGGATTGTACAGGGAACCTATGCTATTGGTGAAGGAAAGGGACCAATCAAATGCACGAGTAATAGACTCCCCTAAAAGGTTTTCTAATTACTTATACATGCCACTAATGGTGCCAAATGTTTAAATGAAGCTCCTCAATGCCAGCAGATGACGCAAAACCAATACTTCTATAGCTTTGGACTGGGCACAAAAACTGTGAATAGGTAAGTTTCCAGCAGAGGATAGGTTCTCAAAAAAAAAAAAACAGCGAATAGGAAAATGTGTGAATTACGAAGCACGAACATGCAGGGGCTCACTGTACCGTATTTCATTTAGTTCTTCATAAACAATATGGATTCCCAAAAATTGTTGATGTACTTCTTCCAGGCCGATACATGGGAGTTGCCGCTGATGTTGTACAATTGGGAATTTGACCACATTTTGGGTGGAAATATGCCTCTAAAGTCAGATTAAACTTGAAGGTTTGCTCTTGCAACATATTACTTCTATTATTTCCTATGGGAAAACGGGGTTGACCAGTGTCGTGGCACAAACTGTGTTCAACTTCAGAGGTTATATACTGCTCTACTGTACATCTAAAATTGTTGACAGAAAGTCGGTTTCAAACAAAACTCCTTACGTCGGCCATCCTTCGAAGGTGGAGACGGTGAAGAGAGCCATCATGGCCATGAGGACGTTGTCAAAATTGAAGTCGCTGTTGTGCCAGAGTCGCTCCTTGACCATGGGCGGCGCGGTGTCTCCATTGTTGTAGAGAATGTACGTGCCCCTGTGGTTAGAAGATGACACCTTTAAGGTTGCGCTCACATGGAGATCCATGTGAGACCATAACGAACGGCGAAATAAATCGCACACTCACTTGCACTCATCAGGGCTGGACTTGGCGTCGTCTGTACAGCGGTAAAATTTACCCTGCATCAGAAGAGGACAGACCGCTTAGCTTATTAGGCTAACAGACAAGCCGATGTTGGGACTGCACTACATTCTGCTGACACCAAGCAACATAGTATGGCGAAAAAGTTGGCCAGTTAACATTGATAAATGATCTGTAACACACGTTTTGGCACCCTTCCATTTGGGTACCTAAAAGGCGGAGCTACACAATACTGCTGATTGGTGGAGTAAAAATGGCCTCTTCATCTGAGAATGGCAATGGAATGGGAAGAAGACAAAAACAAAGGTTCTCTCTGTTAGCCTTGCTTCCTCTTAAGAGGCAATTTTCACTGTCGCCTTGCTTACGATGTTCACACTATTTAAGAAGCTGCCGCAACAACCACCGTCCTGCCTATCTATATACACGGACACACAAGCCAAGATCAGGGTCAACTATTGTGCGCAGAACCAAAGCCACTGCCGGACGGCAACGTGACTCGAGTGTTTCCCGCTTCGGTGTACCTTGAAGAGCTGCACTCCGATGCAAGCGAACATAAACTGCAGCAGCGTGGTGACGATCATGATGTTGCCGATTGTCCTGATGGCTACAAACACGCACTGGACGACGTGCTGCACAAAAACACAGACGTGAGAAGGTAGGTGCATGCAATATATGTGCAACGTCGCAAAACTATTGGGACACCTTCCCTTTACACATACATGGAGTGAAAATTGAGAAAATAGGGACTTGGAATTCTTACATTTTCCAAAATGTCTTGCTAATATGAGAGAACTAACGGTGTCAAACTCAAGGCCCGGGGGCCAAATCCGACCCGCCACATCATTTTATGTGGCCCGTGAAAGCAGCTCCTTTTCTGTCAAATTCCATGACTCCAAAATTTCAAATCCTCATCTGTAACGAATAATAATGTTGAGATATTGCAAGCAGTTTTTTTCTTCCCAAACCCCTTTTTACAGTAACTTGATTCTTTCACTTTTTTTGTCCTTTTCAAGGTGACTCAGCAGCGGCGGTGCGGCACCCTTGCGCCTTCAAATTGACCAACTGCTACTGAATACTACGATGAGGCGATGAAACATTACGGGTAATATGGTTTCACACTCCTAACAGCCCTCTGAGGGAAACCATACTAACAATGTGACCCATGACAAAAATGAGTTTGACACCCTCGCACCACCTCTGGTTGATTAATTATTAGTGATTAAGAGGTGTACATTGGACACACACATATCCAAACTATCGAAAACAGTCTATAGTGTCATGCTGACCTTAAGTCCTTTGGCTCTGTTGATGGCCCTAAGCGGCCGGAGGACTCTCAAAACACGGAGTATCTTCACCACTGAGATTGCAGAAGATCTACAGTAGAAGACAAAACATGGTTAGACAGACTGCCTAAAAAAAATCTACTTAGTTCCTTTAAGTTGTACGACACATACTGAATACCAAAGGAGACAAGAGACACTCCAACGACCAACAGGTCCAATAGGTTGAAGTAGTTCCGACAGAAAGCTCCTTTATGAAGGAACGCTCCAAATGCCGTCATCTGAACAGACAGATGTCAGTCAAGACTAGCAACGCCATTGAAAAAAATTCTCTCTGTTTGACTACATGCTTTGTACTACAAAATGAAAATGTATGGAAACAGAATGTGAAAATGAGTGTGTTAATCTTGTCTCAACAGCCCATGCATTATGTGTTTTGTACTGTAGGTGGTTGCGCACAACACATTCAATTGTCCAAAAAGCAAAAAACATAAACATGAAAATAACTGATGCAGTGAGATGAACTCCGCTCTCACGAGGCATATTTGAAATAAGCTTCAAAAACGTTGGTTAGGCAACATGTGCACTCTAGTACAGTGGTACCACCAAAGTTGTGAAGTCACCCAGTTTGAAATTCGAAAAATAAATCGAACTTAAAAACTAAATAAATCACGACGCCCCTTAAACCGCACTAAACATTTGAAGCACCGTCATGCATGATAGCATTCAAGTCACCAGCGTACCTTGCGGGATCTCAGGTCACCGAGCATGTTTTGCTTTTTCTTTGACTTTTTGTCGCTATAGGGGCACGTAGCCACTAGCTTCTGAAGCAAACAAATGTGTAAACCAGTAATTTAGAGGAGACCGACAGTGAAATTCATTTTCTGTGTCATTCTGGATGATGATCATCAGGTGAGCCATGGGAGATTATTGAATTGCACTTCATGGTACGAAAATGTGTTCATCTATCTATGCAGGCGACTTATAGTGTGACAGGCTGACCAATGAAATGCTCTTCCACTATATGGTGGAAGGTGCAATTAACCTGCGTAGTCACCTGATGCCATCCATCCATCCATTTTCTATTGCTTATCCGAGGTCGGGTCGCGGGGGCAGTAGCTCTAGCAGGGACGCCCAGACTTCCCTCTCCCCAGCCACTTCATCCAGCTCTTCCACGGGGATCCCGAGGCGTTTCCGGGCCAGCCGAAAGAAGTAGTCTCTCCGGCGTGTCCTGGGTCGTCCACGGGGTCTCCTCCCAGTAGGACATGCCCGAGAACGCCTCACCGGGGAGGCATCCGGGTGGCATCCGAATCAGATTCCCCAGCCACCTCATCTGACTCCTCTCGATGAGGTGGAGCAGCGGCTCTACTCTGAGATCCTTCCGGATGACCGAGTTTCTCACCCTATCTCTAAGGGAGAGCCCGGACACCCTGCGGAGGAAACTCATTTCGGCCGCTCGTATCCGGGATCTCGTTCTTTGGGTCACGACCATAGGTGAGGGTAGGAACTTCGATCGACCGGTAAATCGAGAGCTTCGCCTTTCGGCTTAGCTCCTTCTTTACCACAACGGACCGATACAAAGTCCGCATCACTGCAGACGCCGCACCGATCCGCCTGTCGATCTCCCGTTCCATTCTTCCCTCACTTGTGAACAAGACCCCAAGATACTTGAACTCCTCCACTTGGGGCGGGATCTCATTCCCGACCCGGAGAGGGCACGCCACCCTTTTCCGACTGAGGACCACGGTCTCAGATTTGGAGGTGCTGATTCTCATCCCGGCCGCTTCACACTCGGCTGCGAACCGCTCCAGTGAGAGTTGGAGATCACGGCTTGATGAAGCCAACAGAACCACATCTTCTGCAAAAAGCAGAGATACAATGATAATACCGGACCCCCTCTACACCTCGGCTGCGCCTTGAAATTCTGTCCATAAAAGTTATGAACAGAATCGGTGACTAAGGGCAGCCTTGGCGGAGTCCAACCCTCACCGGGAACAAATCCGACTTACTGCCGGATATGCGGACCAAACTCTGACTCCGGTCGTACAGGGACCCCCCACAGGACCCCCGAGGGACACGGTCGAATGCCTTCCCCAAGTCCACAAAACACATATACACTGACCGGATGGGCGAACTCCCATGCACCCACGAGGACCCTGCCGAAGGTGTAGAGCGGGTCCACCGACTCACATCGTCCCGAGACTAGGTCAGGAGCACCCCATCCCCACTATACACAGTGTTGATGGTGCACTGCTTCCCCCTCCTGAGACGCCGGAGGTTGGACCAAAATTTCCTCAAAGCCGTCCGGAAGTCTTTCTCCATGGCTTCACCGAACTCCTCCCATACCCAAGTTTTTGCTTCAGTGACCACCAAAGCTGCATTCCACTTGGCCAGCCGGGACCCATCAGCTGCCTCAGGAGTCCCACAGGCCAAAAAGGCCCGATAGGACTCCTTCTTCAGCTTGACGGCATCCCTCACCAACGGGTTCGGGGATTTCCGCCACGACAGGCACCGACCACCTTACGGCCACAGCTCCGTTCGACCGCCTCAGCAACGGAGGCGCGGAATATGGTCCGCTCGAACTCGGTGTCCCCCGCCTACCCCGGAACATGAGCAAAGTTCCGTCAGAGGTGGGAATTGAAACTTCTTCTGACAGGGGATTCTGCCAAACGTTCCCAGCAGAACCTCACAATACGTTTGGGCCTGCCACGTCGGACCGGCGTCTTCCCTCACCATCGGAGCCAACACACCACCGGGTGGTGATCAGTTGACAGCTCCGCCCCTCTCTTTACCCGAGTGTCCAAGACATGCGGCCGCAAGTCCGATGACACGACCACAAAGTCGATCGTCGAACTGCGACCTAGGGTGTCCTGGTGCCAAGTGCACGTGTGGACACCCTTATGCTTGAACATGGTGTTCGTTATGGACAATCCGTGATGAGCACAGAAGTCCAATAACAGAACACCACTCGGGTTCTGATCGGGGGGGGCCGTTCCTCCCAATCACGCCCTTCCAGGTCTTACGGTCATTGCCCACGTGAGCATTGAAGTCCCCCAGCAGAACGATGGAATCCCCAGTGGGAGCGCTCTCCAGCACCCCATACAAGGACTCCAAAAAGGGTGGGGACTCTGAACTGCTGTTTGGCGCATAGGCACAAACAACAGTCAGGACCCATTCCCCCACCCGAAGGCAGAGGGAGGCTACCCTCTCGTCCACCGGGGTCAACCCCAACGTACGCCAATAAGTATACCCACACCTGCTCGGCGCCTCTCACCGTGGACAACTCCAGAGTGGAAGAGAGTCCAACCCCTCCCGAGAGGACTGGTACCAGAGCCCAAGGCGGAGGCGAGCCCGACTAGATCTCGTCGGAACTTCTCGACCTCACACACTAGCTCGGGCTCCTTCCCTGCCAGGGAGGTGACATTCCACGTCCCTAGAGCCAGCTTCTGTAGCCGGGGATCGGATCGCCAAGGTCCCCGCCTTCGGCCACCGTCCAGCACCCGAGCCCTACGGGCCCTCCCACAGGTGGTGAGCCCACGGGAAGGGTGGACCCACGTTACCCTTTCGGGCTTATGATGGCAACAGATTTCTATGGGAAAAATCTATTTTCAATAAAAACAAATCAGATGTCGACCCGCGTCCCTAAAAATTCAACCTTAGTGGTTCCACTGTATTTTATATACACACACACACACAAACATTTGAAAAAGACATCCTACACAGCATTCTAAAGCCACTACATTCATTTCTGGGGTGGATTAATTCTACATTCTATAACAGTGGCCCTGTAATCGTCTCCTGATGAAATTATACAGCCATACATAGAGCGCAAAAAAAAAGAAAAAAAGAAAGGGGTTTTATCTAGTCTAAACATGCAAAGGGGTGAGGAAAAGAACTCAACTCTAAACTTGAAAATGTAATTCTGAATTCTTGAGAGATAACAATTCACGCCAAAAAGGGGGTCTGAGGAGTCAGAACTATCTGCTCCTGACCTTGAGGCGAGTTGAACAAAATATGTATCATATTATTTAAAATAAGACAAATATTTTTGGGCGAGTATTTGGAATTCATTCTAAATAATAATAAATATAATACGGTCTTTGTGAAAATGTTAGTATTTAGTCTTAAAAAAAAGGTTTGACTGTTCTCAAATCATTTTCAGTTTTTCTCAGTTTTATAAAAAGAATTTGCTATTCGGGAAAAGTCACCTGAGAAGTCAACTAGTGGTCCATAAAGTGTTCAATAAAGAATTAGATTAAACACTCATTGACAGACATGAAAATATCATTAGAATACAAAAAAATAAATATATATATATATATATATATATATATATATATATATAGCCTATATACTATAGCCATAACATGACATATATATATATATATATATATATATGGCTGTTAACAAAAAATAAAGACATCAGGTGAAGGCATATGCAGCATGCTCGGAAGTTGTAGAATTGCTTTGTTTACTGATTTGATTTGACTTTGGAGAGGCATCTCAATGCTCTCTTGTTTACCTTAATAAGGATCTCAAATGTAAACATACTAGTGAAGACATAGTCTGCATAGCCTAGGATCTGAGGAGGCAATCAGAGTGACACAAGCACACAGGAGGTTACTGAAGCTCTAGCCAGTACAGCACCACACAACACACAGACAACATTTACCTTCAACAGGATCTCAACAGTAAAGATTGCCGTGAAAGCATAGTCAAAATAACCAAGTATCTGCAAAAGGCAATGCACAGGTTGCAGTCATCAAGACGTTCTGGGGACAACAGCACAGTGATTGGGTTTGACTTTGGACACACATGCATGCACACACACACCGCGCGTGTGTGCACTGCAACAACTCTTCATGAATTAAGGTTACACTGGGTTCTGTTTGAAGAACCAAAATGGCTGGTGTTGATCCAGAAACGTCAATTGATTAGCTGTCCAGGTTTCTTCACATGCCTGACTGCGAGTAAGCGAACATTTCACCGAGAAAATATGCAGCAGTTTGCAAAAAAACTTTTGTTAACATTTAATTAGTAGCAGTCTTCAGTGTACCATTTTTCATGTATGTATCATACATATATTATTATTAGATCATATATTAGAATACCATGGCAAAGTTCCTTTATTTCAGTAGGTCAATTCAAAAAGTGTCACAAAAGGTCATTTCCTAACTCATTTCCATAGTAAAAATGGAATATCTTACTTTTTTTGTGATGGTGAATTTGGGGCTTTAGTTAGCTGTAAACTATAATCCAAATGTTTTTTCAAAAATCATTTAATATTTCACTTGATTTGATAATAATACTGTTTTTCACATTATATTGATTAAAGCTGACGGCGACATGACACAATGGGCCTGATTTACTAAAGATCTGCAGACGCAAAAACAGACACAAACTTGATTGCAAATTGAAACAGATGTGGAAACTCATCGACTAACTGGGCGCACCCAGGACTGCGCCTGCCAAATGGGCAAAATAGCCAAGCATTTCATTTTGTGTGATTCTACACGAACACTCGATCCATTTTCCGTGTTTCTACCTGAACACGCAAAATACTGGGAATAGTTGCAAATAGAATAATTTAGCAAGCGCAATGTGATTTACAAACCTGAGATGAATTGTGGGAAATTTTGCGTCTTCAAATACCGCGTCTGAAAGGCAGGCGTAACCCTACGCCGCCGTATGCGTAACCATGATGGCGGTTATTGTGGCGAGGGGGAGACGTAGCCAAAATAAGAGGCGACAGGGAGAATGGATCTTTTCTCCTCGCGTAAACATTCTTTAAATGACAGAAACACAAATTACCGTGACATTACGTCTATTCAGCGTTGCACTTTTTCAGCTTCCGAATGATCTAAGGGCTGAGTCGAAGCCAGTTACAAGAAGGAGTCATGCCACATTACCTATGACAAAACTCCTGTCAACTCTGCATTTCCTTGTGTCTGGGTCATTTCAGCGCACTGTGAGAATTGGTGCTGGCCTCCCCCAGAGCACTTTTTCAATTGTGCTGTCACAAATTTGTAACGCAACGTTACACAGGGTGAGACGATACATTCATTTCACATGCATTTGGGATAAAACATGGCTCTTAAAAATGGTCGGACGATAGAATACAATTTGTTCCCCCCTCGGACAGGGAGTTTATACTGTACTGTATATCCCAATCATAAGCGCATACATTCTTTGAATGTATGGGGTTCAGCTCCATTTCTTTTACTTCAAACTTTATATTGCGCTTGCGGTGTTCTCCCAAATTTTCTATGGTGAGAACTAGCAGCTACCTAAAGCAAAAAAAAAAAAAAAAAAAAAAAAAAAAATCCTCATTTTTAAATATGGAGCTCTCCAACACGTCTACACTTGTTAACAATTGCGGCGCAATCTTAGTAGATGACGCACAACACGACCAGCGACTGCTATTTGGGATATTAGTATATCTGGCCCAATGAGTACTGAACAACAGGGTACCACTTTGAGACAGCTAAGGGCTCTTAAGCTTATCAACCGAGAACGCGTCCTTACAATATTACGTGCAGAGAAATTGCGTATGGGGTCCTCGGCAGCCAAAGACACAGAGCTCAGCATGATGAAGACCAGGATGAGGTTGGTGAAGATCTGATGGTTTATCAACTTATGGCAGAATACACGAAACCTACAACAACATTTCAGAGAGCATGTGGAGAAAAGAAAGTCAAAAACATAGTAATGAGCGGGAGAATTAGTCAAAAATCTGCAACAAAAAGTTACTATGCAAATTCAATTCAAATTCAAGAACAGATGAGAAATAAATCTATCAGTCATTTACAAAGCCATTTCTAAAGCTTTAGGACTCCAGTGAACCACGGTGAGGGCCATTATCCACAAATGGAGAACAAAGGTAACAGTGGTGAACCATCCCAGGAGTGGCCAGCCTACAAAGATTAGCCAAAGAGAACAGCAATGACTTATCCAGGAGGTCACAAAGGAACCCAGGACAAAATCTAAAGAAATGCATCAGTGTTCATGACTCAACAACAAGGAAGAGACTGGGCAAAAATGGTATCCATTGCAGAGTTTCAAGGTGAAAACCACTGCTGAATAAAAAGAAGGCTGGTTCTACTTTGGAACCCCCCTCAAAAAAAAAAAAAAACATCTGAATGATTCCCAGGACTTTGACTTTTGGGAGAATATCCTATGGACTGACGAGATAATACTTCAAACTTTTTGGAAGGTGTGTGTTTCGTTACATCTGCCGTAAATATGTCAGAAAAAGAATATCATTCCAACAGTCAAACATGGTGGTGGTAGTGTGATGGTCTGGGGCTGCTTTTCTACTTCAGGACCTGGATGAATTGCTATGATTGATGCAACCATGAATTCTGCTCTCTTTCATAAAGTTCTGAAGGAGAATGTTCAGCCATCAGTTTGTGACCCCAAGCTGAAGCGCACTTTGGTTTTGCAGCAGGATATATACACACCAGCAAGTCAACTTCTGAGCGGCTTAAAAAAAAAAACAAATGAAGGTTTTGGAGTGGCCTTGTCAAAGTCCAGACTTGAATACGATTGAAATGCAGTGGCATGACTTTAAAAAGGCCCTTCATGCTCGAAAACCCTCTAAGTGTTGCTAAATTTTAAAAAATTCTGCAAGGAAGAGTGGGCAAAACATTTCTCCACAGAAATATGAAAGACTCATTGCCAGTTATAGAAAACGCTTGATTACAGTTGTTATTTGGTTTAGGGAGCAATTACTTTCCCCACAGGGCCGGGTAGCTTTGAATAGCTTTTTTTCCCCTTAATAAATAAAATCCACATTTCAAAACTGCGTTTTATCGTTACTTGGGTTATCTTTGTCTGGTATTTACATTTGTTTCTTAAACAATGAACAAATAGGAATTCAACAAGGGGCATATACTTTTTCACAGCACTGTAAAGTAGTTTGTTTTGACTCTTGTAAACAAACCCTCCCGAGGTCCAAAGTTGACAGGATACGAACATTTAATTGATAAAAATTCTACTTTGGATTTACGGGTTGGTGCTGCTGAAGATGAAAAAGGCGCTGCCCTCTGGGATGGGAGGAGTTTTTTCCTTGATGGTGAGCTCAGACAACCTCTTAGGCCGGGGCCCGACTGGGACTTCTGGGAGGTCATCATTGTCGTCATCCACACAGCACACTAGAAACGGTGTCATATCGTGTAGTCATGAAAACAGTTCAATGTCCCTTGAAGAAGCTACGTTTAGCTTCCCCTAGGTGAAGGTCAAAGGTTTTCCCCCTCATTGACAAGGGATTTTTATGATCCCCACAAATTTAAACAGATCAAACAATACAGAAAAGGGATGGAGCAATTTTGCGTGGCCATTGCGATGATCACAATGCTTTTAGTCTGTTAACACTAAAGAGGTCCATTGGATAACCACTCTCATTTCTTACCTGATGAGTCAATGGCAGAATAAAGTTCTTTGTCCTCCCCCAGTAGTAGCTCAACTGGCACCTACACACATGGTCAGGGGTTTAAAAATAATAATAAAAAAGACAGTAAGTGTTTTCAAGTCATAGACACGCTTGTGTACCTTTGTCGCTCCATCGCGGTCTTGTATTATTTCCACTTTCAGGCCTGTGCCAGCCTCTCTGTTTCGGAGTGAGACAAATGAACTGTTAGCCAGAAGCACTTTTGACAATTTGAGATAAATCAAATGTGAGATTTCGGAGGTGCTCATACTTGGCACTGTTCCTCCTCTTCTTGGCCTCTTCTTCTTCCTTCTGTGCTGTGTTGAGGCTCTCAGCATCGGCCAGGTTGTCAACAGCAATGGCCAAGAATACATTTAGCAGGATGTCTTCTCATGTGGCTTAAGGAAATAATGCTGGTCATGAGCAAAAAGAGAATGGAAAACACACAAGTGGCATTACTTCCGGAAAATCTGCCAAAGTTTGTGGTCTGCAGGATACAGTTTCCACAGATGAAGAGGATGATGAAGTAAATGCAGACCACCATTCCAGAGGAGGCTGGACCACCGTACGCCATGATACCGTCGTACATCACTGTATTCCAGTCTTCTCCTGTCAGAATCTGGTTCAAGCAAAAGTAACAAAAATAATGGACACTCGACAAAAATCAAACGTACTAACACAAACCAACCAACAAACCAATTAATCAATCAGTGGAAAGATTTGTGAACCCTGTGAACGTGAACTCTTTTGCTATATTGCATAATTGTATGCTTCCAACTTGCTGGGAAATGTTTGGGGAAGGCCCTTTTCTGTTTCCGGTGCACAAAACCAGGCCCAGAAAAGCATGCTTGGAGGAGTTTGGGTTCAAAGACTATCAAACACCTTCAGGATGAACTCGAACCAGAGATTGGAGTGGACCTTCTCTCAGCTCAAAAACAGGAACCACCCACCTGGAACACGGTGAGCAGGGCCTGGGGAAAGTTGTTGAATGTGCTCCGTTTGGTCACAGTCTCGTCAAAGGTAAACTTGCCGCCAAAAAGCTGCATGCCCAGCAGGGAGAAGATAATGATGAAGAGGAAGAGAAGCAGCAACAGGGAGGCAATGGATTTCATGGAGTTGAGCAGAGAGGCCACCAGGTTACTCAGCGATGCCCAGTGGCTGAGGACACCGAAAGATATACAGTACACGTGAGAATCCATCCATCCTCTTCCTATATGTTTTGTTGTAGCTTCACTTCCTCAAGCAGAGTACCGGTTCGCTTCTCACCGTGTGACCTTAAAGATCCTCAAGAGGCGCACGCAGCGGAAAACCGAGATGCCGAGCGGAGACATGATGGCCAGCTCCACCAGGATGGTCTCGACGATGCCTCCGCACACCACGAAACAGTCAAAGCGATTGAACAGGGACACAAAGTAGGCCTGCAGCCCCAAACTGTACATCTTCACCAACATCTCCAGAGTGAACATGGCCAGGAGAACTTTGTTAGCTGCATCTGGAAAAGTGAGGAAACAAAGTTGGCGTCGTTGCCAGCAAGGGGGACCGGACCGTTCATTACACTCGGTAGGATTTGGAACTGGATGGATAATATTTGGCTCACGTGTCAGTAATAGTGACCGTTCACACGTAAAGGGCTCGCATCAACTCAATCAGGTAAACACAAAGGGATCAACCTTTGAAAATACGTTTTTCCTGTACCCTACAAACACCTTAGGGGGCAGAAGACTCACTCCGTCTTACTCCATTTGTGGCCAAAAAGAAACCCTAACAAAAACATAATTTGATGTCATGATATAGTTTGGAGCAGCAGAGTATTTTGCCGGAGTTTGTCTTTTCTTTGGTAAACTCCGAGGGCAAATGTTAATGCAAGCTGCGATCTTCCTGCTTCAGTGGTGCATTTATGGGTCAATGTGTCAGTCACATAAGAGCAGCTAAGAGCGTCACAGTGTAACCTGCCAAACAAAAGGAAGACCATGCAGTAAACAAGGCCAACTGGGTCTGCTTTCCATCACGGAAGCCACAATTCTCTGCTGCCGTCCAGTGTGTCCGCCTGCTGCTACAGATCATAGCAAAAATAAAGGGGCCCAAAGAAGTGGTATTATACACATCTTAATTTTCACATTAGAAAAAATACATACTGAACTCTGCAGCTAGGTGGGAGGAGAGGAGAGGAGAGAAGAGGAACAAAAGAAAAAAAAAAAAAAAAAAAAAAAATCACAGCTTACCTTGAATTTCTGTGAGCCAATCCGGTTGGTTGTAGTGTTCGGAGGCGATGGTGAGCGTATTGAGGAACACCAAGAGGATGACCAGCCAGTAAAATGTCACCGATTTCACCGCAGCGCGACACTTCCGACGACAGAAACGATTCCACCGTCGCCCGTGACGACTTTCAAACAACAACAAAAAACCAAAACGTCACCCTTTAGAATAGCCATCCATCCATCCATTCGTCCGTCTTTGTACTGCTTCTCCTTTTCAGGGTCGCGGCGTGACAGCGGGTGAAAGGCAGACAGCCTCACGGGGCCCATAGAGAGACAGACAACCATTCGCACTCACGTCGTCACCGAGTGGAAAGCGGGCCCACGCCGCCTGCGCCAACGTCAGGCCGGTGCTCGACCACACACCGGCAGTGACCCACTTTGGGATTTGATGAAACAAAATGAATGCACGACAGACATGGTCGCTCATGATCGAGGATACAGCGTGAAGGAAAACAGATTCAACCTGAGTCAATATGAATGGAAAACAATTGGGATAGGATCAATGTATACAAATCAAGACGAGGATGAATCAGGATGAGTTGAATCCGCTCGACGAATGAGACACATCCGTACTGGGTGATGTCACACCATGATACTAACCTGCACTTTGACTTAGTAATTTTTTTACTGAGGAGAATAAAAGATACGTTTTAACAAAGCTGTTTGGAAACAGTACTGTAAATAGTGTAAGTAACACCAAAGTAAAGAAGGCTACGTGACACTCACCACAAAGGAGCACAGCAGAGCCATTTGTCATCCTCGCCGCTGTGATTGTCAGCGTTAACAGACTCGCTCTCACTTGTGGGCATGCTCGCTGTTGAATCACACACAAAAACACACACATTAGAACTCATAACATGACAAAATAGACTTAGAAGTAACACATTTATCTTGCTTACTCCCAATATGAGATTTTCTTGTTTACAACTCTGCCTTTTATCTTATTTCAGGATGCAGTATATTACATTACCTACATCTATATGGAGAAATGTTAGTCTAAGTAATACAACTTGATAAAGATACATTAAACATATTGTCTAATAAAGTGTCAGTGAAGTGAAAAGCTTTCCAAATGGTGATGACAGAATGAGATGTGAACACATACAGGTGTGTTATCGAAAACCTCATCATACGATGTCATAAAATCGTGTCGATGACTTCCAAAAACTACAACAAGCATGCATCCCTTAATGCTCGTGTTCTTGGAAATTCAAAAATGCAAAGACTTTCTTTTTATTTTTTGATACAAAACGGCAACATTTAGAGATCCATGTTTTTGTTGGACGGCAACAATTTCTTACATAAGAATACACTCATTGATTATGTTTTATATTCATCCATCCATTACATTGTCTGAGCCGCTTCTCCTCACGTGGGTCGCGGGCGTGCCGGAGCCTATCGCGGCTCTCATCGGGCAGGAGGCGGGTTACGGCAGGGCGCATACATACAAACAACCATTCACACTCACATTCACACCTACGGGCAATTTTGAGTCCTCAATCAACCTAGCATGCATGTTTTTGGGATGCGGGAGGAAACCGGAGTGCCCGGAGAAAAGCCACGCAGGCACGGGGAGAACATGCAAACTCCACACAGGCGGGGCCGGGGATTGAACCTCGGTCCTCAGAACTGTGAGGCGGACGCTCTAACCAGTTGCTCACCGTGCCGCCTGTTTTATATTCATACCATGGAAATGTTACAAAATGACCATGAGCACAATGAAAGATTTATATGAAGTAATATCTACAACGCAAAGCTTTGCATTACTTAAATTTACAGTGGTGCCTTGCGATACAAGTTTTTTAAGATATGAGCCGTTGATCGGCCAATTTTTTGCTTTGACTTGCAAGCGCAAACTTGAGATACGAGTGCTTTACGGTAGCAGGTGGCTCAACTCACTTCACAACAAGCAGCAGTTTGGCAGATATAATTCGAAAATATTCTTCAAAAAAGAGGCTGCAAGCTGTTTGCTCCCACTACTGTCAAAGTAAACAAATAAAACAAAGAAAATTACAGATCGCATATTTAAAGTATGTCGGCACGGTGGACTACTGGCTAGAACATCTGCCTCACAGTTCTGAAGACCTGGGTTCAAATCCAGCCTCGCCTGTGTGGAGTTTGCGTGTTCTCTCCATGCCTGCATGGGTTTACTCCCACATCCCCAAAACATGCATGGTAGGTTAATTGAAGACTTGAAATTGCCCATAGGTGTGAATGTGTGCCCTGCAATTGGCTGGCAACCAATTCAGGGTGTACCCCGCATCTCGCCCAGAATCGGTTGGGATAGGCTCCAGCTCGCCCGCGACCCTGGTGAGGATAAGCGGTACAGAAAATGGCTGGAGATTTAAAGTAAACGCATAGCTTCCACTACCTGAATGCTAACATACAAAGGGAAACTCCATAGGCACAGGGGCTAACATTTAGCATCTATGTGGCTGTGTTGTTCTCCTTTAAGGAATTGGTTTCTGAACAGTTCCTTCCGAACATCACCGGATCTTTTTTTTTTTTTTTTTTTAATATATATATCTGCGATACTGAAATGATCATTAACTACCAGAAGACTGTATTTTCTCAGTTAAGGATGTTTCATGCCAGAAGAGTAGATACAGTGCTGGCAGACAGACGTGCACGGTGGCTGGAGAGTGTCTGCCACCCTCTAGTTTATTTCTTTTATCGTGTCTTGAGCTCTGCCCTTGCTGGGGTGTGGGCACAGCCTAATAATGGGGTGCATCGATAGAGACATTCAAGGCCATAGCAGTGGAAAGTTTACAGCGGAAAACAACTAAGATTCAGGGCTGAACCTATCCAAAATATGTGCCTGAAGGAGGAGTATCCTATCAGAATGCTGCAACATAGGTAGACAGACCATATAACAACACTCACAGGCATATAGTTTTTATCCTCTGACAAGAACAACTAATATTACTGCTATACTGAGAAAGGCGAGAGAAAGAGTTGAGCCAGTACTACGGTGCAGTGAACCCCCGCCTATTCATCTGCAGATTTGTGTCCCTTTTTTTTTTTTATGATTCTTTTTTCGGGGGGTTGTTGTGTCATGTACATGTAAAAACATGAAAGCCGAGGTGCAACCGAATAGCTTACTGACGGGCAGAGCATGTCTAGCTCATGTTTAAGGGTGATGAATCACCCTTAAACGGAATCCCAGCACTCCTAAAACTCTCATCCGAGAATCACTCCTGTATAACATGTAGTACTTCACCACAATAAAAATGACAAAAAGAAGAGTTTGCAAAAGCAAAGTAGCTACCAGATAAGCTAACAGTTATCCTAGCTTCTTATATTACTTCTTCTACAGCCACTTTGTTTTGTATTTTCCACTTTGTTTTTGGCAAATTTAGAAAGGATGAGTGTCATGGACGATGTGATGTCGAGAAATAAGTACAAGCAAAACACAAAAGCATCAAGCAAAGCAAAGCATGAGAGTTATGAAGTTGTGAAGTATTATTTCCAGGACGAAGATGGCGTGGCCATAATGACGATGCGCATGAAAACACCATTTGGGACAAACACTTTTACCCTGCGTCTCTGTGGACTGTGTGAACCAGCCAAACTTTCCCTTCTTCTTCTCAGTGAGGTCCGCTAATGTGACCCCTTGGTGTTATCGACATGCAGTTCGCAGAGCCAGACAGCAGAGAAAGCAGTGAGTGAGTACACAGCAGTACGAGAGAAAGGGAGTACAGACACGAGCAATAGTAGAAACAGAGGTCAGAAACCGGGTTTGTTCTTTCACCAAATTATTTGTTTTCCCGAATTACATTAGCCTGCTTGCTAACAGACGTACCAATCCATAAGAAAAATATATATATAGATTTCATTTTACAAAATGAAAATTGGCCTACAGATTTGATTTTGAAAAAATGTACTGTAACTGCGCATGTACGTGCACATACGCTAAAGACTCTCTGTAACGCCTACTAACTACCCAGGCTAAACTTGGGTCTTACCTGACAAAGAAAGATGTTAGTCTCTCACTCGAGATGTATCGCTTCAACAGTACTTCCTTGACACCAAATACTGCTTACCTATTAGCGAGGGCTTTAGCCCTTTTCTAGTGGCATCTTAGGGCATTCAAAAAAATATGCAATTGGGGGAGTTTTTTTTCAAGCAAATAGCTGAGGACATGTTCCAAAGAAAAAAAAAGAAAAATATACAAATCGGTGAATTTGTGAACAGGGAACCGCGACTATGCAGGGGTCGACAGTATGCTTCTTTGAGGTTACCTTCACAATGTTAAACTAGAATACGAAACAAATAGCTCCAAAAATCAAATCAAATAGCAGCTAATGCATGCAGTTCCTAGAGCAAAAGTCAACCACACCACACATTCATCCACATGTGCCTTTCAGACATACCCCAACGAATTGGGACAACAGCAGATACAACTTCCCTCAAACAGATAAGTCAGCAAATGTGAGGCGATGTCCGGGCAAGCGTCTGGAGTGACATCTAAAAACTCGTCGGACTGCGACAACTGCTTTAAACGCAAAGTGTCAGTAAAAACGAATCTCGGCTTGTAAACTTTGCTCCGCCTCTGATACTACCATTCCATTCCGTTTCGATATCTTGTACACATGCTTCGACAGGCAGTGTGAAACAGGCTAGTGTTCCTGTAAACCTATTTACATAGCATTATAAGCAATACAAAAGGAAACGGTATGGACTTACACAAACACAGCAAATGGGAGCATACATTCATTTTGAATAAATTGTAGTTGTCAGAGTAGGTTTAATGCAGCATACTTTTTACTTTTACTTGAGTATTTATGTTACGAAGAAACAGTACTTTTACTCCGTTACAATGATCGACAGGCCGCTCGCTACTTTTATTGATCAGCTATTGCTTATCTATCAGTTATTTCATGGGTAATCTATCTGTTAAGACTCAAACTTCGACTTCCGCATTGGGCGCCGTTTGCTCCAAAAAAACGTAAGGGCTAGTGACGTTTGACTCTAGTGCACCAATCAAACGGCACTGTCTGCCCAAAGGTGGATATTCCAGCCCACTTGTATCTTGAGAAAACCCCTCCAGCCAATCCATTCAAATACTAAGAAACCACAGCGGCAGCTTAAAAACTCCCCTGTGACACAGTAAAACTGTTCCGGCATAAAGGGGATACAGGTCCTCCTTTCCTCTTGACCTAACAGTCAAACAGGACAAAAAAGAAAAGAAAAAAGAAAAAACTCCTTGCAGTAAATTGCAGATATTTTTGTTGTTGCAAATGACAACATTAGCGCAATTTTAGTCATTCTGACTAACTGTAACGCACACCGTCAACTTTTACATTTTGTTTACTTTTATTTTATTTGAGGTTCATACTCTGATTTAAAAAAAAAAGAAATCAGAAGTTACCATTTACGCAGAACTTGAGTGCTTTATCATGTAGTACTTTCTTTTTCTTTCTCAAGTATTTTTTGGGAGGGCTACTGTACTTTTTACTTTTACTTGAGTCATATTATTTTAAAGTAAGAGTACTCTTACTTGAGTACAATATTTGGCTACTTTGGCCACCTCTGAATGGGAGCATGTACTGAAGCTAGCCTTGTTAGCTTAGGTGGCTACCTTTGCTAGAGCCACGGATAGAAATTTAGCTTCATGCTATTAGCATAATATCAGGATGTTGGTTACTAAGCTAACCATAGCATACACTTATTTTATGGATAATGTAAGTACAATGCTTACCAGAGCAGATCAAAAAAAAGTCTGCCTGTTGATTTGTGAGGGCTTATGTAAATGTATCCTCAACCTGCATTTATTTGTGTTTGTTTTGGGATTTAGTAGTGTAAAACATTATCAACAAGTTAAAATACCCGAAAATATATGACTGTAATCAACGGCGCACCACCAAGACAGCAGCAGATTCTGTGCTGCGATGCGATCGGTCACGGCATGTAGAGAAGAGGTGAATTAAATCCAGGGAACTCACTGTTGCGCTTTCCCTCGACGTCTCCCTCTTCCTCGTTCTCAGGGTCGATGTCCTCGGCCTGAGTGATCCAGTCCAGGTAGCCCTTCAGGTCTTCCTCCAGCTGCTGCTTCTCACGCAGCTTCTGGAAGTCACCTCGTGCCTTGGCCTTTTCTCGCTCTTTGGAGAACTCTCTGGCCACAGGGAGGAACAGAGGTCAAAACAGGGGTGGGGGGGGGGGGGGCATTGTCATCGGTCGCTAAACAGACATAAAATCCAATAACACTAAAACCTACCCACTGAGGACACCCAAGACCAAGTTAAGAACAAAGAAGGAACCAAAGATGACCAGACTGACAAAGTAGACCCATGGCAGCTCAAAGCCCATTGCGTCATTCATCTGCAAAATAAAGAAAAAGAAAAAAGAAAAAAAAAGACAGGAGGAGTGAAACACCTCTTAAAACGCATTATTTAACAATGACGAATGATGGCCATTGGCCACGATTATGACCTTTAAGTATAGGAAAGCAGCTCACTTGTTTGTTGTTGTTGTTATTCGCTTCATCAAATCATGAGAGCGTTTTATTGCTGCCCTGCAGTGCACGAGAAAGTAATAATGGCCAAAAGAAAACATCCGAAAAACTAAATATTATATTCACTGCGCAATTAAAGTAGCCTTAAAATGCATTCATATACTGTACAGGAATGGGTGAAAATAGGGATGCTGTTCTATACCTATGTCTTTATTATTTTGTTTCTTTATTCATTTCTGCCCATGCCTATTCGAGTCATCTAAAAGATCCAAAGTTTTCTTCCTCCTTGTCCATTGAGCCTTCCTTTAGGTATGTAAGTACTTTAACAGCAACCTTAGCATAACGTGGTCATGGTAACGCACGTATGAATAAAATCGAGAAGCTGAGGAGGACAATGAGGAAGGCCACAAGAGCGAGGGAGGCGGCGGCAAAGAGCAACTCCACGTTGGACGCTTTTCATCGATAGAATGGTGTGCACGTGCATTATGATGACACCTCGGTTATCAAAAGCACGTGTGGGTGGCTGCGGCTCAGTCGGTTAGAGCGGCGCCTCGCGTGGCAACGGCTGCCCATTGGTGTATGAACGCATGAGGGAATGGGAGAATGAATCAAAGTCAGGGGAACACTATGTGCTGGCGCATCAAATGCAAAGGACACGTCCGGACAAACAAGCATTTGCACTCACAGCCGTGCCGATGGACCGTTTGGAGTCTTCAAAAGACCGAACGTGCATGTTTTTGGAATGTGGGATGTAGCCAGAGTACCCCAAGAAAAACCGCGCACAAGCACGGGGACAACACGTTAACCCCAACCCCAAACCTCAGAACTGTGAGGCAGATATGCTAGCCTCTTCATTAGTTAGATTTTATAACCGAGCCCCCCCCAAATCAACAATATTACCCAGTACAGCACGTCGGTCCAGCCCTCCATGGTGATGCACTGGAACACAGTGAGCATGGCAAAAAGGAAATTGTCAAAGTTGGTGATGCCATTGTTGGGGCCTTGCCAGCCTTCTCTGCACGTAGTCGTGTTCAACGTGCAGTGGCGGCCGTTGCCGGACACCGCACATGGCGTTGGCTCCTCCTCTGCCAGCGCACCTGAGGAAATAATAGCAACAAAAGAACATCGCAACGTAACTAATAACGACATGCAATGTATTCATAATCATCATCGTAATAGCAACAACAACATGCAAAATCAGATTCAAAAATATATGCTATAAAAATTGGAACAATACGATTTGAAAAAAACGAAATTAAGGGTAAAAAAAAAAAAAAAAAACACAACCATTTTACACTAACATTCAAACCTATGGACAAGTTTGAGTCTTTAATTAACCTAAGAAGCATGCTGGAATGTGCGAGCAAGCCAGAGTATCCGGAGAAAACCCACGCAAGCACGGACAGAACACCCAAACGCCACGCAGAGCTGTTCCGACACAGATTCCATACCAGATCTGAATGCGAGTAATCCTAAATAATTCTATAGAAGTTTGTCATTTGGAAGCAATTCTAGAGTGAGGTCAAATGTGTCGACACAAAAGTCATCGAATCGCTGGATGTAAGCCCCCCATCTGTTGGCCCACCCAGCCTTTCATAGCGGGCACTTACAATATGCGGTATATGCCATATGTCCATTCATTCTCTGGAATTCAAGCGTGTATACGTGCGCTTCACTAAGACAAATCATCCGTACCTAAAGTTACCCTTTTGAACAACACCACATCACAATGTCAATAGAATAGAACCAATTGAATCGAAAAAGGTTCAAGTCACGTCGAAGCCTCACCTGTCTTGATCACATAGCAGGTAGCGTGCATTTTGCCAATGAAGAGCTCGAGGCCGATGATGGCGTAGATGATGATGACGAAGAGGACCAGCAGAGCGATGTGAAGCAGGGGGACCATGGCTTTAATGATGGAGTTCAAAACCACCTGGAGACCTGCAATCACACACTTGAAGTTAACACACGCTACACAGATACCCCCTTAGGTGTACACCATTTATCAGAGCAGCTGCAAAAAGCGGGAGTATGACGATTTTTTGGAACATATTGAACATTTCATCATGGCGGCATCAAATTCTGCCAGAATGGATGTACAGTACCGTGGAAACATGTTAGCGCATTTTCATTTGTTGTTTCACTAATGCTACAATGACCCCAACTAAAATGCCACTCAGTAGAGCAGGGGTGTCAAACCCGGTGTTCGCGGGCCACATCCAACCCGATTTGATCTCACGTGGGCCAGACCAGCATATACATGGCCTTACACGCTATTAATAATGACAATTCTTTTTGGGTGCACATAATTACAACTACATTTGGGAAAATATTCACATTTATTGATTATCATCCTGTTGCCAATCTTGCTTCCAATCATATGAGCAATCTCGAATGTTATCACAAAAATGTCAACAATATTATGAATCTGTGTTTTCATCGACAGTAGATCTGCGAACTGCACGTACCTTTTATGAAACAACCTACTTAGAAATCTTTTTCAATGTGCATATATTTCCACATCCATCTGAAAATCTTGAACGCCTCACCCGACTCATCGCACCATACAAACTAAAGTGGGAACATTTTAGAATGTAGGTGCAGTTAGTATTCAGGCAGATTGACAGAGTGAAAGAAAGAAATGAAACCAAAATACATGATGACATATTTGCTATGTCTATTAAGGACACGTATCCACAGTAAGTGCAAAATACAAACTCAAATTTGCTACTTATTGAATTGTCACTCAGTAGCTGGCCAGAACATAAAAAGCAATGAATTTATATGAGG
This sequence comes from Phyllopteryx taeniolatus, assembly GCF_024500385.1. Classification (NCBI taxonomy): domain Eukaryota; kingdom Metazoa; phylum Chordata; class Actinopteri; order Syngnathiformes; family Syngnathidae; genus Phyllopteryx; species Phyllopteryx taeniolatus. The sequence continues at coordinate 5,949,689 of NC_084502.1, forward strand.
TTAGCATTAGTCTGCACAAACAATTAGCAACCCCCTCTCCAACTATTAGCATGGATCCAATTATTTTGTAGCTTACATCTCACTAAAGAGGTTACTTCGGGGGGTCGATTTGTTTGTCTGCCGTAACCTAGCCATGTTTATCCAGGCTTTAATAACCCCATGTCCCAATTAACTTCACAAACTCATTTTTAACTGCACTTATCCCCATTTGCACATGAAAATACACACATTGGCAGTGCTTCACACAAAGTCTCGCTCTCTATTACTGCATATTGATTGGAGGCGTGCCCCGCTGCGCCGATCTTTTTTCTCTCACAGCTTTGTGCACTACAGCACTTCCGGTTCTATTGTAGTCGTGTCAAAATAAAAGCATGACTTTCAAAATAAGAGTCTATTCTTATAAATGAACTAAAACTTGAGTGACGGGCAGAACAGTGCCCGTGGGCCGGATTAGACCCCTAGATGGGCCGGTTCTGGCCCGCGGGCCGTACATTTGACACCCCCACAGTAGAGTGATTTGATTTTTGTTTTTTTGTCTTTCTGTGTGTTAGTAAGCAAAATGCCAGATGCCAAATGTATTTGCGTGTATTTGCTGTCAGTAAAACAACAAAGCGAGCAGACCCAAATCTTCTGCGCGGCACTGTAAATACTGCATGTTTTCACTGTACAGCACTTTATTTTTACACTCATTGTAAAACCTATTTCAAAGCAGAATAACAAAGAATTTGTGTGACATTTTTGCTTCAGGGTTCCTCCATAGGTGTAAAACGTAATTGACTTTCAAGTCACTGTGTGCTTAATATGAATGAGCAGTGATAACCGTCACATCGACATTGCTCTCATTATTTATTCTTTGTATGGGCTTTATGTTATGTTAAGAGTAAAGGTAGAAATGCATGATCGGAGATGGCCACAATGTATCCTACTAAGACTAGACACTCATCCAGGTTTGTATGATTTATGCATATTGGACATTTGCTCCAAAAGAAATGTGTTCAATAGGTTTGGATTGAATGACGTGTATGATCGGATACACAGCAAAGGCAATGTAAACAGTCGGGATACACCATACAGTGCGTCGGGATTGGGATTTCCCCCCGCGCGGCTGCGCGGCAACTCACTGGGAACTCCAGAGACAAGGCGAAGGGGGCGAAGCACACGAAAGGCTCGGAGGGCCTTGACGTCGAACCCCCCGGGCTTGCCTCCTGACTGGCCGCCCGAGTCAGCGTCTTTGGTTATCATCTCCAGGACCACACTGAACAAGCTGTGGAGAGTCGAGGTCAGGGGTGGTGACGATGGTTGGGGGGGAGCGGTGAAAGCAGAGGGAGAGGTGTGTCGGCCGTTAACTTGCTCATGTGGCCATGCAGCGTGAACCGCGTATGTGTGTGTGTGTGTGTGTGCGTGTGTGTTCCTGCGTTGTCTGCAAACTACTAGAGAGCACAAGAGACGGGTATGTGCCAAGTATGTAGGTAAGCTAACGTTGAGTAGAACTTCTGATGCAGGAAAAGGGTCAAAGAAAATGGGAAAAACTTGTTTCAAAGTCCAAACAAAAACTTCAACTTGCCATTGAAATCAAATGTTATCTAGTACAGCGGTCCCAAACTACTGTACCGAAAGTCCGTCAGCACCCCCGTCGGCAAATGGTCGCCAGTCCGCGAATAATTTGGACTCGCGGGGTGGGGTTCACTGATCTCGTAGACGCAGCAATGGAGATAAATAATTGAGATGATTTTTTTCTGCTCACACCAATTTTGGAAAATACAAAACATTTATGGTGCGACATTTATTTTATCATTTCAATGAATGCTCTGTATTAAATATAAAAAAAAAAAACATAATGCCGATTTGTCACTGCAAGCTCGATGTAATAAAATGTGAAAAACATCCAGTGAGCATGTGTGTGTGTGTGTCTAAAAGTGTTTCTGGATGGGTGCCCAAAATTGGGTGTCTGTGTGTTTTTATACGCACAAAGTGATGAAATGAAAACTCACCCGACGATGACGATGACAAAGTCCAGCATGTTCCAGCCATTTCTGACGTAGGAGTTCTGGTGCATGACCAGGCCGTAGGCGATAATCTTCAGAAATGTCTCGAGAGTGAAAATGATCAGGAAGGCATATTCAACTGTTTCCTGGAGCAGCAGAAAGAAAAGATGTATTATTAGTTTTTCCATTTTTCAGATCCAAGACATGCTATTTTTAACATTAAGAGGCCGTTATGCACGCAGGTTTAAGGCTGATACTACAGTTGGCATAGCAACAATTGTATTTCTTTATTTAGTTTGCCAGCGGTGTTGAGTTTGATAACTACAATTAAAAACATGTGGAACACGCAAAGGTTTCTTATTACAAAGTAATTCATCGAGAAGCCATGCTGGCTGCTGTAAAATGAAATATGGAAATACAGTAATATTCAAAATGAATGTGATGTTTTAGCATGATTTGGCTGACCAGAGCGCGCACTGTATACAGGGCAGATTGACTCTCTTTAGTGGGTTCTATCACTCTAAAATTACACAACGCTTCGAACCGTTTGCTTTTCAACGATATACGGTACAGTAGCAGTGTGTGCTTGAGATCATTACGTTTCGTTCGAAAATGAAATAAGTCAAAGGTTATTGATTGTAGGTGGAAAATCAAGAGGAAAGGGAAGAGAGACATTGCATTTGAATGTATTGAGTGGCCTCTCCTGTGAAGGTGCCAACAACACGTAGCGTCAGGTACATGTGAGGAGTCCCAACTAAATGGAATCAATGGATACATGTGACTAGAATGTTGCTCTGTAGTATTTCATTATTGACTATTTGCACGTTCTCCAGCTTCCTCCCGCATTCCAAAGACACGCACATTAGGCTAAGTAAAAGTGCCAATGTGATTGTGAATATCTGGCCGCCAAGCAGTCCGGGGTCAACCCCGCCCGACTCTCGCCCCGAGTCAGCTGGGGGAGGCCGCGGCTAACCCGTGACCCTAATGTGGCCGACCGCTATATGGAAAATGAGTCGTCTCCTTCAAGGCATATTTCAAACATCGGCCCTGAACAATCTACACGTTTCCATGGCAACATGCTTATGTAATAGAGAAAGGTGCCTGAATTTGGACAATCCTGCACGCAATCTATCCTTTGTGCGGGTATGTTGTCGCTTCGATGTGCGTTCCCTCCCACAGAAAACACCTTTACTGCTGCATTTCGCCTCCACGTGCTCACGTCTCTTTGCATCTCCCCCGCGCCCCCTTCGCACACACGCGTTCATGTCTGCCTTACAACATGCAAAAGGGTCAGCGAGTTGGCAGCTTTCGAGGCCCATCGAGCTAAGCACTTCTCCTGCTGACGTAGAGGACGCAAAGACAACAAATGCTCTCGAATGGGACAAAGTCATTCACGGGCAGTAAACGGAGTCCTCTGCTGTAGTTCTGTAACTGAAATAGATATTCATCATAACGCTCATCTTGTTCAGGATCACGGGCGAGTTGGAGCTTCTCACTCCTGAAATGGCATAGGGTTAGGGTTGGCTGTGAATTGCGAGCTCCGCTGCCAAAGACAGAAATGATCCAGGTACTACAAGACATCACAGCATATCATAGTAATCCACATATACCATGCAAATATGCCACTAGTTGCTGCGAGCCGGATTCCGGTTGCGTTTGCACCGGTTGGGAAATGTCTGCTCGTCATCGGCCAAAGTATGGAGATTACACGAAACCACAAATGCAGCAGTCACGTGACCTCTAATGTGCTGACGCACACACACATGCAAGCACACGCACGCACACGCACGCAGCAGCATTTATCCATCCACCCGCTTATCCTCAAATCTGCATGAGAAAAAAACATTTCAACACTGTCGAATAACCAAAAGCAAAGTCAAAGTGAATTCATTCAAATAATATTCATTTGTAATACTGCTAGCATTGCATTGCTCGTAAGCACACACAAGACCATCCATCCATCTTTTGTAGCCTTTGTCCTCATTCGGGTCACGGTGCCTATCCCGACTGACTTGGGACAAGAGGTCTGGTCTACAGCCAATCGCAGAAAACGACTTTTCACGCATTCAAATGAACCTAAGGCCCACACACAGCAAGCGACGCGGCTGAAACCGTCGGAACGGTTGCGCAGTGTGCAGGGTTTGCCAACGAGTCTTCGTGGGTGGCTGAATGTCATGACCCGCTTTTGCTGCGCGATTCGAATTATTTGGAGCCGGTGATGGAACGGCCAATCAAAAATGCACACGAGCCCCCACCTCCTCCAAGAATAACAAACGTAACTGAGACCCAAGCCGCCGGCTCCTGCTGTGGCCAAGCCATTCCAATATAGTCTACACGGATCGTGTGTTAGAGTCTCAGAAATGCCCAAAGCAAAATGCACGGGTGCAGTCAATGACTGGGGCGACCCATCTTTGCCAAGAGCCAAACTATCCACACTCTCCTTGATCATCTCTTTGTGACAATCTGCTTCTGCCTTGACATTCGCGCCATGTTTTTGTGCTTCAATCCAAAATAATACAGAAACATGACAAACATCTCTCCGTATGATGACCACAACCACAATATAAAAGAAGGCGTTAAAGCAGTGTGTGCCGATCAACTATTACAACAATTAAAGGTAGAATTTTGGCTCCTGCTTTTATTAGTTTGTGCAGATCTGTACCCAATGTGACTTCTTGGAGAAGCTCTATTTTTTGCCTGCACCTTAGAATATCCTTCCATCCAGCATTTGCATGACATTTCGGAGGAATAAGCATATGAACATGGGCAAAAGATAAACTAGCTTCACACATCATCACAGTAATCTCCCGGCGAGTCGTAAAGCACAGCTGCAGTCAGGATAAGGTTGCCATGGAAATCAGGCTCTTTTTTTTTTATGTGTGGGCAGTGAATGAGACTTTAAATTGGGACAGTCAAGATGACTATCTGTGCAATAATGCCTCACGTCATAACAAAACTATGTGCAGGATTTGATTTGAGAAGTCAGAATTTCAAATGTACAGTTGCAACCAGACGTTTAAGATCAAATACAATCGAATCCAACTTTATGTGTTTGAAAGCACACCAGTGCCGTACAAAGCCATAAATACAGAGAGAGGTTGAACTAAAATAGAAAAACGGGTAAGCATCTTCCCTTTTTTCCCCTCGCTGTCTGACATGAATTTCCTGTTTTAGGTCAATTAGCATTACCCCAATTCTTTCTTCTGCATTTGTGAAATTCCAGAATAATTTTTTATGACTTTCTTCAAAGTCAGAAGTTTACATCCTGTCAGATTAGTTTTGGGATAATCCAGATGATGATGTCATGTCTTTGAAAGTTGCTAACAGATTTATTGAGAACATTTGCGTTAATTACAGACACACCTGTGAATGTATTCGAAGACACACCTCACAAAAAAAATGCTTCTTTGCTGAACATTATGGGAAAGTCAAAAAAAAGCAGCCGAGATATAAGGAAGGGAATCGTGGACTTGCACAAGCCTGGTTTATCCTTGGGTGCAATTTCCAGATGCCTGAATGTGCCACGCTCATCTATCTGTTCAAACAATTACGCGCCAGTATAAACACCATGGGAACGCACAGCCATCATACCGCTCAGGAAGGAGACGGCTTCTGTGTACCAGAGATGAACGTCCTTTGGCCTGAGACGTGAATATCATATCAACCCAAGAACAAAAGCAAAAGACCTTGTGAAGATGCTGGCTGAAGAGACGTCATGACACAGATTGAAACAACTACTGCACCCACGTGGGCTGAAAGGCCACTCTGCGAGGAAGAAGTCATTACTCCAAAAGAAACATCAAAAAGACACATTACGCTTTGCAAATGCACACAGAAAAAAAAAAGACGTTACCTTTTGGAGACATGTTCTGACCAAACAAAAAAATGGAACTGTTTGGCCATAATGAGCATTGTTACGTTTGGAGAAAAAAAAGGGGGGGGGAAGCATGCAAGCCTGAGAACACCATCCCAACTTTGAAATATGGGGGGTGGCAGCATCATGTTGTGGTATTTTTTTTTTTGTTTTTTTTGTGGCAGGAGGGACTGGTGCACTTCATGGTGACCGACTGGTTAGAGCGTCAGCCTCCCAGTTCTGAGGACCGCGGTTCAAATCCCGGCCCCGCCTGTGTGGAGTTTGCATGTTCTCCCCGTGCCTGCGTGGCTTTTCTCCGGACACTCCAGTTTCCTCCCACATGCCAAAAACATGCATGAATTGGAGACTCTAAATTGCCCGTAGGCTGTGTATGTGAGTGCGAATGGTTGTTTGTTTGCATGCGCCCTGCGATTGGCTGACAACCAGTTCAGGGTGGACC